>NC_133331.1:190890716-191490716 GCF_042186555.1 Aquarana catesbeiana
GTGTTGACACAACAACACATACAATTCATATTTCATGCATTTAGAAGCAAGGGCCATATACTGTAAAATGCTAATTCAGTTCTATCACAATCAAACCTTACCATCTGGGCTGTTCACACCAGTGGCTGCTCTAGAATGCTGATGTGTGGTAGGATGTCAGCAGTGCCCATGCACTGATTGTGATGCTTTGCACTATTTACTTTTTTTTTTCCCGGCAAACTTTTTTGAAATGTCACAAAAGTGAAATATTAAGATCTATTGGCTGAAGTGTGGTGCACTGCATGCTGTCCTTCTTTTTTTTTTTCAGTGCACAGTCGACTGGCTTGGTAGAAGACGAGGTGTTTTGCCTTGTCTTGTGGTGGGACTGCGCTGAAATGGTTGCCCAGTGCAGTCCAACCAAACCCTTAAAACCGTACTTCCTTTTCTTGAGTATGGTCAACCAGAAATATAAAAATTAATTTGTTTCTGAAAAGAAAAATAAAGGGTGCAAATATTCATAAATGTTCAATTTTTCTTTTTGAAATCCTAATAATCAACCACAAGTATCAATGACATAACTAAATTACACCATTGGGGTCTATTTATGCTATTGTGATCCTATCACAGCTGGGAGACTCTGTCATGCATGAAATGTAGCAGTTACTTGGCACCAATGTGGTTTATGTACCAAATCCTAAACCAAGCTAGTAGCCTACTGAAGATCAAACGTGTTAACAGACTCACCTTTTGTACCATGTTACACCTCCCTCATAACTCTAATGGCAGATTAGGAAAATGTCAGCCGCATGAGGTTGTTTAACTCCGGAGAATGAACCAGCTCTCTGGGTTTAGATTAAACATTTCTACAGAGATGAAAACAACCTGAGAAAGAGAAAAAAAGAGAAAGATGCACCTATTGACTTTCACAACTATAATTTTGTGTAAGATGCACAGTTTAAGCGGTTGTATGCCATGAAAAAAAAATATAAGGCAAAGGCATAATGAGCTAGTATGCACCGCATGCTAGCTCATTATGAAATGCTTACCTTAGAACAAAGCACCTGCACCGCCTCCCGGTCACAGCTGAGGGAGCTGACATGTTCCCTCTGCGTTTCTTCCAGGTTTGCGGCTCCTGTGCTGTGAGTGGCCGAAACCGCGATGAGATCACTCCTGCGCTTGCGTGCCAGAGTTCTCCATTCCGGCACCATCCGCTGAACCTTCAGAGTGCATACGCCGCTGACAGCAGCTGCATGCAAGATGAATAAGGATTTTACCTAGAGTTAAGCCTTTAATAAGGCTTTCTTGTAGGTAAAATTAATATCTCCTAAACCTGTACGGTTTAGGAGATATTCATCTTTCAGGATGAGCTCAGGCGTGTTCACAAACAGCACATGCAGAGCCCTCCAGGAAGTCTGCACTGCACTAATCACAGGCAGTGAGACATTTCCCGATCTCTGCAGCCACGCATCGGGACAATGTCTTACTGCTTGTGATTAGCGCTCCGCAGTGCCGACTTCCTGGCGGGCTCTGCACGTGCTGTTTGTGAACACGCCTGAGCTCATCCTGAAAGCCTTACACCCAGTTTTGTTCTGCTATGTTTGTTTTTTAATAGCCTGATGGCAAAATATACTGTAATGTAGTGAGTTAAGCCTGCCATATAGGGCTTGGAATTTGAGCAAAAGATGGCCCTGTTGGCATAACCACCCAGCTCAATAAAAGTTGATTTTTTTCAATCGATTTTTGACAAGCGCTGGAGAGCACCATCATCAATCATTGATTCTTCCTGGACAGAGTCTGCAGGAGCCTGACATTGCACCTACAATCTGCTCATCGCAGGTGCAATGCTCTGCATGATTCCAAGAAAATAAATAATGAATGCACTTCTTTTATTTTATTTATTTTACCTGTAAAAGAAAGGCCCCCCTTTTTTTTTTTCTCTTCCAATGGGTATACGGTGAGATTTATATGAATCTATCCCAACATGGACAGAACAGTGGCAAGTATACCTCCTATATATCTACGATTTGCAGTCTGAAGAGTAGATATATCAGAATGGGGAGTGTGTGGAATACCGGTTGATAGCAGCCTCAACAAGAATACAAAATTACCACAATACCAGTAATATTGGTATAACATAATAATTGTGCAAGAGATTTTATATTGATTCAATGTGGAACTTTAGTTAAAGATGGGCTAACAAGCAGGATTTTGGTTTGGCACAGCAATCTGAGTAGAAGTCTGAATTTATTGAAGAGGTAAGTACAATGAAGATAGCTCAGGGTTTTCATGAATTTGCTGGAAGGCTTCTGACTGCATACTCTGCCAGAAATGTGTTTCAAATTCTTTGACTCTTGACTCCATTATCTTTGGAGCCTGTTGCCCAACACAAAGACAATGCAAAAAGCCTTGCTTTGTACAGGGCCTGTTAACACCAGCTCAGTACATGAAGTATACATTTTATTGCTGTGTGATTTTTAAAATGACAACAAAGCAAGCACTGCAATGCCATGGCAGGGCACTTTTCGCATCGCACCCCAGTGTACTGTGCTGTGTCAATGAGCCCTCGGGTTCCCTTTCTATTAGGACTTCTTTCCTTACACAGTAGAACACATGCTCACTGAAACATGTGGAGCTGAAGTGCACATCCTTGTCGCATGCTAACTAGCCTGCCAAATGGCCATTAATAAAGGGAGTGCTGTAAATGGAGGTAATGTTGCTTCTAAAATCGCCCAACTCCCCCAGAGGACAAATGTTGCACTGACGTGTGTTTATCTAAAGTGCTTAACAAATCTGGCCAGCGCAACTGTTTTTCTAAAGTCAAACTTTATCAGCTGCTAAAAGTTGTTCATTGTGGTGTTAATTGCCGCTTACTGTACTTTTCAAACTTTCAAATTGTGTAGAAGTAGAAATGCCCCATATGTGAGGAAATTGCCTATTTTCCCTGGAAAAAAACTAGTTAAAATACATATAACCTGCACATATGAATGTATTTAGTTCTCGGTCACTTTTAACATCTGTTTCTCACATTCTTTAGCTCTCTTCGGTTCCATGCACATACTTTTTTTTTTTTTTTCCTCCTCCAAAAAGAGCGTTCTAGGCCATATTGTATTGATTTTTCCCAGCCATTGACCTTGCATTTCTGTAGGGATCAGGCAGTTCCTTGAGTTGTTTAAAGGGGCAAAAGGTCAATTCCCAATTTTAATGAGTCTGCTGGGTAAATGGCAAGTTGCCTAAAATCATGAATTCATATTTTTGATCCCATACATTTTTTTTTTTTTTTTTTTTTTTTTTGCTTTCCTTATTCTCAAAACCTAGGTCCATGTTTAAAACTCCTGTGCAATGGAATATAAAGAATGCTAGGTCCTTGTCTCTGAATGATTCACAATTGTCTAGTTTTATTTATACTGCAGCATGGAAGTTTTTTTTTTTTCCCCCCCTATCTTTCTTAGCTAGTACCACCAGAAGCCCTACAATCTGGGGAAGGGTGCTCTCCCTACTTCTCTAGGTGTGCGCCTGCTTTCGCACAAGTCTGAGTCAATGTATAATACGAATGTAATGACAGCAGCACTGCTTGCTAAAACTACATTATGGATCATGGGTGAGCAATGACTCAACACACATGTATACTGCAGTAGTAACTGGTCAGCATTTTAAATCAAAGTGACATTACTAGACCTCCACATAGCTGCAGCAGCAACAGGATAAACAACCCAGAAAGGTAGAGCCACAGGATATGCTTAAAGGGGTTGTAAACACTCGTTATTAAAAAAAAAAAAAAAAAAAAAAAAAAAAGCATGTCATACTTGCCTTCACTGTGCAGTTCGTTTTGCACAGAGTGGCCCCAATCTGCCTCTTCTGGGGTCCCACGGTGGCGCTGGTGGTTTCCCCCCACATCGAGTGCCCACGTTGGAGAAGGCTCTCCTAAGGTGGACACCCATGCGGGCGTGCTCCCGAGTTCTGCTTCTGTGTCCATTCATTCTGTGTGTGGATGGGAATAGAGTAATTTTTTTTTTCCGTTCAACCCGCTAATTGAATGACAAAACTGACCCATCTATGGGCTGCACAGCATGTTTACATCTATTATCAGAATGTCATACCTGCAGATGCAATGTAACTGTTTGAACTCTTGATTGGAAATATGCGTTCTGATTAGGTGCATTGTAACAGTAAAGAGGGTATGGTTGGGTGCTTGGTGTGGAGGTGTTTAGACACATTGGTTGTAAGACATGGATGCTCAATCTGTGGCCCTCCAGCTGTTGTTGAACTACAAGTCCCATAACTCTGCCTTTGGGGGTCATGCTTGTAACTGCCAGCGGCTTGCAATGATTCCTGGGACTAGTTACGCAACAGCTGGAGGGCCACAGGTTGAGCACCCATGTTGTAAGAGGTGGTGGGTGAAATTCCATCTAAATAGGAAGGGGGGCTGCAGAGGGTAGCGGGTCAAAACTCTCCCTTTCCATATCCACTGCATGGAATTAAACCACCTTTCTATATGAAGGAGGGCTTTGGTGAATTAAACTCCAGATAAAACTAACAAATGTAATTATTAAATTCTGGTTTAGAACAAACTTTTTCTACATTATTGCCATGGTAACTTAAAACTGAGTTCCACCCACTTTTGAAAGGTGATCTTAAATAAAAGACCACCTCTCCACCCCTCGTTTTTGGCTAGTTAAAAAAAAAAATTTCTTCTAACTTTTTATGAAGTACAGCCTGTACTTCCGATCCATCCGGTCCGTGGTGCAGGGCGTCATATCCTTTTCTTCGGCGAGCCCCCCGATTGTCTTCTGGGACCTGCGTGTGTTTCAGAAGCCAGCCGGCCATTCACAAAGATATTCAATAATGTGGTAAAAGGTATAGCAGAAGCTATACTCCCCTTGAAAAAACCCCACTAGGGCCTATATTTCTAAAAAGTCTATGCAGCTGTGACCAAAGTAGTAACACTGCTCGGTGCTTGTATTCTATAAATCATTTCCCAATAATGTGACGGCCAAACTGGTTTTGGCATCTGCTGCAAAATTTCAGACTTAGTCATGGCCCTGTTTCCAATGCAATACTTGCACCAACCCAAACATTTTTTTGAAACTAAACAATTTTTAATAATGCAAGAAATACAAATATTTTACTTGGTATCAGCCACTTAAAATTTACTGAATAGTCTGCACAGCCGAGAGGGGGGAGGCAGAGGCAGCTTAGGTCCGCCACTGTGGATATCCTGGTATTGGGAAAACTGGTAGAAGCTGATTGAAGGGGAAAGAGAGAACAGCCAGGATCCACACTAGGTGTTATGGATTCAAGAAAGTTCACTTTATATGCGGATATGCTTTGTTTTTTCTATTAAAAGGTTTACAATCACTTTAACTGTCCAGTAGCAAGACTTTGCTATGAGACAGAGCTGTGTAAATCTCAGCACTAGATGGACAGAAATACAAATCCTTTGGCAGGCTGGAAGTGGAACTTCATTCAAACAATTGAAGTCCTTCTTGTTCGCTCCCTCTGCTTCAGCCTGTAATTGAGTTACAGATTTGTTTTTGGGGGGGAGAGAAGGATTGAGTACCTCCTATTTTTATTGCCCACTTCTGACATGCTTGTCTGGGTGAGGATGGTGTTCGGTGCCCCGCCCCTCCAGGCATACGTTGTATGTCCCAGTTACAAGCTTGCGTATGCACAGTGGGGATCCGGCTGTGATTCCTCAGGAAGCCACAGCTGGCTCCCAAAACCAAAATGGCAGTGCCTGGAACCCGCAGTGGGATATATATATATGTGTGTATATATATATATATATATGTGTGTATATATATATATATATATATATATATATATATATATATATATATATATACACACATACACATATTTAACAGTTTGCTCCCAATCTGGTTTAGTTGCTTTAGAAAGTTGCCATGATGTGCGGTGATAACAAACTTCACTGTGGTTAATTATCAAATAATCGACCTTGTATAGCTTAAGAGAACCTTGCAGGAAACTTGCTGCCATTGTGAACTTCCTTCTGATAATACTAGTTGCAGTGGATTTTTCTGACCAACCTGAATCAAGCATGTAGCTAGTATAGTTCAGAGGAATGTCCGACATCTGATCTGCATATTTGTTCAGGTATATTGGAGCTTTTGAATATTCATAACCAGGCAACTAGCATTTTCAAAAGGATAATTCAGTACTCACAGTAAATGTGCATTATCGGTGTAAGATGTTTATTTAAAGTGGGGGGAAAAAAAAAATTGTGATGCAGAAGTTGGGGTAAGCAGGGATATCAACATACATGTTCCAGGCAAAACGACAAGAAATGCTTTCTGTGTGTCCCTAATAACAATCCCCTTTTCCACACACACTTGCTGTATTCTGGTGACAACTTGGTCTTCAAGGGGTTGTAAGCCCTCACGGTTTTCCACCTTAATGCATTCTATGCATTTAAGGTAAAAAAAATTTTTGTTCTTCCAGCGACGGGCCTGAGCACAGCAGCTCCAGCCATTGTCTCGGGTCCTCATTGGATAGATTGATAGCAGCGGGAGCCATTGGCTCCCACTGCTGTCAATAAAATCCAGTGACACAGGAGCCGGGGGGGCGGGCCGGGCCGAGTCCTGTGTCAATGGATGCAGCAGCAAGAGTTGGGAGCATGCCCACACGGGTGCCCCCATGGAAAGCGGCTCTCCGTGGGGGCACCTGATGAAGAGGCGCCTGGAGAGCTGTGGGGGGACCCCAGAAGAGGAGCATTGGGGCGCTCTATGCAAACCCCTTGCACAGAGGAGGCAAGCATAACAAAAAAAATTAAGCTTTACAATTGCTTTTAACAGGAATAGGGTATACAGGCAGTAAAAAACTGAAACAGCAAAACTTTTTTTTAGCTTGCAGTTTTAGCTCATGCAGTTTTGTTCTAACCGTGGGCAGATTAAGAAACAATGTTATAGTATTATGTGGGACTGATTGGGAGAAGAATTAATATTCTTTATTTAATTTTACTTATTAATGTTCCCTCAAGAAAAGGCTTGGCACCAAGTTTAGTTTGTTTTATACCCAACGATAATGCTGAGGTTGGATTGTCCATTAGCCGTCATATATATTGTTTAAAGCGGTATTAAAACCATAAGCAAACCTTTATTAAATTGCAGCTTACCAATTCTTTAGCTGTTATGGTTGTATTCGTTCTTTTTTAGGTTTTCTTTTAATTTCACCTGGTGATCTGGTCAGTAGGTTGGTGGTTTTTCAACAGCTCAAGCTTTCCTGCAAATGTAGCAGACTATTGTGACAAACCATTTATTGCTGTTGGGGTACTTGCAATGATCCACATTTATTTATTATTGTAAAACCTTTTATCCCAAAAGGACGGCCCCTTGCTCACTACAAGGCATTCTCTGATTCTCTTCATGACCTCATCAAATAGGAGAATGCCAGACATGTTTCTTTGAGTTCCTTTCTTTATCCTTTCATATTTAAAACCATATATCCTTGCATAAGATCCCCGAAAGGGTACATTTTTAGATTTCTTATATACAGATGATGGCACATCAGTCTGGATTTGTCCTGTTTCAGGCTCCAAACAATGTGCAGGGGAGAAGTTAAAATGGATGTCCAGCTCAAACGTTTTTCTTTCGATATTAGGGAAAGGATTAGAACCCATGCAGGGTTTTTACTCCTATCTGGCACTTTGTTAGGGAGATTTCTTTCAAATCTTTTTTTTTTTTTTTTTCTTTTTTACCAATGATTGTTTTCCCTTTTATAAGAGAAAATTGGCAACAGGGACACAGGCAGCATTACAGAGCTAAGAAATACAATAGATAGTGGCGCAGGTTATAGTGTGTGTGTGTGTGTGTATATATATATAGATAGATATATATCATGAGATTTGAGTCCATACAAGAGTCCTTTGATCTAGTAAGCTCTATGTGAGGAAACTCTGTCTGTGAAGACAGGGCACCCATGCAAGGGGTGCCGGAGCAGAATCCAAACATGTAGAGAGAGAGAAAAAAAAAAACAGGAAGCAGGCGCCTCTTAGTTAAGACTGTATTGATTTAATAGACAAAGTGCATTAAAAACGTCACATTTAAGTTTTTTGTTAATCGAGCACAGTATAGTCTGGTTACACCGATCAGCTTGACAAAGGAGCAGGCACTAAAGACATCCCCCTAGTGCTCATGCTCGGAAACGAGTTGCCATTTTGTTTGTGATGCCATCACGCCACATGCTGTGTTCCAGCGCTTCCTTGGAATCCACCAGCTGCTCTCCAAGCCTCACTTTGGACTCTGCACACACGCCGAAAGACTCCTGCTGGTCAGAACGCCGACCATGAGAAGGATTCAGAGGACGTGACCCCCTCTGCTGGAAGCTGTGAGGGAGATCAGTGTAACCAAACTATACTGTGCCTGATTAATGAAACTTAAATGTGAGCGTTTTTAATGCACTTTGTCTATTAAATCAATACAGTCTTAACTAAGAGGTGCCTGCTAACTGTTTTTTTAGCACTACAAAGCGGATAGGGCTTATAGTGTCCCCCAACTTTGCTGAAATAAGACATCTGTGTTGCTTTTGATGTATATTCTTGTCTGGGGGTTTCATCCAATTTCATTATCCATAACTTTAAAAGTGTTTTCTTAGGACATACACAGTGGTTGCAGTATGATTGACTCCACTACTGATACATATGTGATCAAATCTTTCAAAGAAATCCACTCTCATCTGCTCCATACTAACACTTTCTACTTTTAACCAGTGGCCTGTGATGTTTTTGTCAATTTGGAAACTGGTGAGTTAATATTCCATACTTCTTGGGGAGGTCCATCATTCCCCTGTGTCTCAAACAGCTCTAAAGTTTATTTTGGCAAGATGTGAAACCCTCACTCAGCCACAGCAATTTGAAGCATACAGCAACTACAATAATAAGCAGAGGAACTGCAGATGCAGTTTACAAATCTCGTAATTACTTCTCCAGCATAAAAAAGAAAAACTTTCAGGGCAAAAAAGGTGTTGCTTAAGTTTAGAATCCTGTTTAAATACATTCTATATGGTTCAAACATGTGACAATCAATCCATCTTTTCAAGAGCACAATAAGCACATTCATCATTATACATATGGATTTGTCTCACTGGATTCCACTCAGTGGAAGGAAGTCTGTCACAGAAATGAAGTATGCTTAACCAGTTCTCAACCAGCCGCCGCAGTTCGAACACACCTAGGGAACACAGTTAATCTCTTCCCTGCCATTGACATTTATACAATAATCATAGTGCATTTTTATAGCACTGATCGCTGTATAAATTTCTCTGGTCCCAAAATTGTGTCAGAAATGTCTGATTTGTCCGCTGCAATATCGCAGTCCCGATTAGAAATCGCTCATTGCCACCATTAGTAGTAAAATCAAAGCCCCCCACAGAGCTGTCCCCCCTGATGTGGGGGGGGCTGTGATGTGTAAGGGGGGGCTGTGATGTGTAGGGAGGGACAGCTCTGCGGGGGGCTGTTATGTGTAGGGGGGGCAGGTCCGCGGGGGGCTTTGATGTGTAAGGGGGGCAGCTTCCCCAGGGGGCTTTCTGTGGGGGGGGCAGCTTCCCCGGGGGGCTTTGTGTGGGGGGGCAGCTTCCCCGGGGAGGCTTTGTGTGGGGGGGCGCAGCTTCCCCGGGGGGGCTTTGTGTGGGGGGGCGCAGCTTCCCCGGGGGGGCTTTGTGTGGGGGGGCGCAGCTTCCCCGGGGGGCTTTGTGTGGGGGGGCGGAGCTTCCCTGGGGGGGCTTTGATGTGTAGGGATGCTGCTGTGGGGAAGGGCTGCTGTGAAGGGGCAGAAGACACTGCTGTGGGGGGGGTCATATAATAATGGGATTGCGATATATGAGGGTTGGGATGTGTAGGGGGGCAGCGCTGCAGGGGGCTGTGATGTGTAGGGATGCTGCTGTGAAAGGGGCAGAAGACACGCTGTGGGGAAGGGCTGCTGTGAAGGGTGCAGAAGACAAAGCTGTGGGGGGTGATATAAGAATGGGATTGTGATATATGGGGGCTGGGATGTTGTGGAACTTGGTCATTGTGCAAACATGCCGTTTCAACCTCTGCTTGAAGAAAATTTTACTGACCGGACCTCTGTGAATTTTAACGCAATACTTCTGCTTTATAAAGTAGAATAGACTTAGCATGGCAGTAGGACTTTTAAGCCTAGTACACATGTGGTGAATGTCAGGCGACACTAGCAGGTTCAATAAAAACCAGCTGACATTTGGCCCATGTGTATGGCAGCCGGTCCGAAGGCCTCTGGATGAGCATGCTGGGAAACCAGCAGCGACAGGCTCCCCATCTGCTGACAGCGCTGACCGTAGTGTTATGGTGAGGGGGGGGGGGGGGCATAACACTACGGTCAGCGCTCTCAGCAGGGGAGATCGCTGTACTACATCGGATTGTTAGTACAGCAGCATTTTTTTCCCCCAGTAATACAATTAACTGAATAGTTTGTTTTGTAGTACTTTTTTTATTTTTTATCTAATAGACTGCTCCACTAATAAACATTTGACAGTACGCCACTTACAACTAGTTTTGTCAGTTTGGTCCAGTTATGGTTGTAGCAAAATGAAGGCAATCTGCACTGCTGAGCATGTTTTATGTGTTATCGGGCTTTACTGGGCATAGACTTTGTTGTCATCTCTGGTGTATCTTATACATTAGTCTGACAGTAGCTAGTGGTCCTCATACCACTGGCTCCATATAAACCATTGCTTACATTTGCAAATGCTTTTGTGAATAATAGTTTTGCTTTTGGAATCTTTGACTCTTTTCACTTGTTAACTGGTCTGTCTCTTCCCTTCAAATATTTACATGATAATGTTTGAGCATTGCTGATCATTAAATAGTAACTCTAGTCTGCACTTGCCGGGGGTGATCGTTTCTCTATGAAGGAAAGAAAATACAATAAAATAATGAAACAGAAATGTTGCCATTCACATTTCAACATACAATTACATCATTATAATTAACATGGCATGCCTCTTTTCCTTCTGTGTCATTGTTGGTAAAGCAAATACATTTTTTTTATTCAATATTTTTGATGAGAAGGGGTATCGCTGCTGTTTTGTTTAGTGAATACAGGCTACATTTTTTAGGATCGTATAGACATATTGTATATCTGACTGCTGGCATAACGCCAGCGCTTCAGAACTAGTAGACTGAAAATTCCATCTGTACCCCTAACATTGTTAGCTTGTGTGTGCCTCATACCTGCCTTGAAAGATCTTCAAGTCCCAAGGATTCTGAGCTATGAATTAAGTTAAATGCCTGCCAAAAGGAATAGGGGAAAGAATTCCAAGGTACTATGACATTTCAGCTACTTTTTTTTTTTTTTTTATTAGTTTTAGTCATGGTCTGCTGGGTGAAAGCTGGGCACTATGTGTAAGATTATCTGCTTACATTCCTAGATCTCACTGACCCTGTATGGTGCCATATAATATCCTGGTTATAGAAGGCTTTTCTGCAGGACCCACCTCCCCCCTATTTGTAGTGAACAATGTCTCTCTTTTTTTTTTTTTTTTCTTCAAACTTGTGAAAGTTCCTAGTTTTACAAATACAGCTATTGTATGCCATTATTTAAAAAACTTAATTTGATTTAGTTTTATAAGAATTGTCAATTTGTTCATAGTTGTGAGATTACCTTGCACCAGATCAGGGCAAATGTCATGTGATCTCCAGAAGAATACCCCCAGCTAGTCTTTGGGGGGGGGGTCAGTGAGACAAGCTATATATAATCTTGAACAATATTTGTTTTCCCCTTTGGACATGTAAAGGGTCAATGTTGGAATTGCTTGGCTGTACTCTTCTCTGTGCTTCATAAATATATACTGTATGAATGCTCAGGCAATCCAAATGTGTGTGTTTATGGCAAAAACTACTGAAAAACTACATTTCTGGTTGTTTGTGTAAAAGGTAACCTAAAAGCATATCAAAGAATATAAACTAAGGCCAGCCATAAACGGTTCAAATCCTGCTGAACTGGCCAAGATTCAAACTGTTAGTGGGCAGGCTTAATGTACCAAGTTGGTTGATCAGCTAGGGTACAACTAGTCTGCCGGATTCTCTTACAATAATCGGTCTTCTCCCAGCAGGGATGGCTTTGGGTTGCAGGAAAGAAGTTTGTACTGTGTATGGATTGCTTAAGAGAAGCCAAGTGCTAGAGGACAGAATAAGCTCCCAGGATTTATCTTTTCTGTAGTAGGTGATACTGATCTCAAGTGAAGCCGGTGACCAGTTGAAATGGATATGTAAATATAGTTATTTTTAAAAGCCATTATTTGGTAATCATTTGGTACAGTTTTTACAGGTAGCCTTTACTCCCGGGGTCCAGGTATTGCATTGTGGAATTAGATCAAGGGGGTGACCATGAAGAAACCTCAGAGTTGGGGGTACAGAAATTTGGACATTGACATGGTTTTTAAAGGTGCATGCTAGGGCTGTAAACGAATGGGAGATCAGACTTTTCAGACTCCACTTGCTGTAAGGAAAGGCAGCTGTGGCACTTGCACATTTTTAACAATTATTTGACAAAGTCAGATCCTAGCATGATACTGAAATGCACTGTATTCAACTCCAATATAAGGTGACTGAAAAACTGGCTTTAGCTCAACTCTAAGGCCATTGGTCAGGCCCCTCTGACATGTTTCACCCACATTGGGCTTAATCGTAGAGGCGTCTGCGATTAATCCACGTAAAAAAATGGCAGCCCAGACACATTCCCAGGGATTTTTTTTTTTTTTTGTGGAGGGGGGGCGGGGGGAATGTGTTCTTTCCACCTCACTAATAATTGATAAACGCTTGTTGTCAAATGTGCTGCAAACGCTACAGGCTTGTTTATGGTGCATTACCGAAAATTGGATTGGCACACTTCAACTCATCCCAGACTCAACTTGTAGCTTCATTTTTGCCTTTGCAGCAATACAAATTGATGCATAAGCTATATGTTTTTCAATTGTGAACAGCTCTGTTCGCTGTCCACTTTATCTGCTGCTGTTTTTGGGAGCTGCAATAAACGCACCCCAAACGTCTGTTTTTAATGCTAGTGAACTCCAGGTAAACCGCTAAATACACAGATGAAATGCTATGATCTGTTTTACCTACCAAAAGGTTTGTATTTGTCAATCCAGTCCTTCAATTTACACATGACTACCAGTCAGTAGAGCCTCCCTGGAGACCTGGCTTTGCTCTCCTACAGTTTAAAGTGGTTGTAAACCCCGCTTTGGTAATTTTTAACCCACAGGTAAGCCTATAATCAGGCTTGGCTGTAGGTAAAATGAATATCTCCTAAACCTGCACCGTTTAAGAGTTATATTCCCCCTGCATGCAGCCAGTGACATCACTGGCGCATGCACTCTGAAGGTCCGGCATACTTTGCTGCAACTTCAGAGCTTCGTGCCGGAACCGAGGGCTCCCGCGTGCATGTATGGGAGTGACATCACTGCGGATCCAGCCAATCACATCGCCGGAGTTTTTGAACCTGGAAGAAAGACGGGGGAACATGTCGGCCCTCTCAGTGGTGACTTTACAGCGCTGAAGGGCTTTGTTCCCGGGTGAGTATTTTATAATGTGCTAGTATGCGATGCATGCTAGCACATTATGCCATTGCCTTGCAGTTTGTTATTTTTGAACATCTGCTTTAAGTAGATCTTAACCCTAACTGTGTCAATTATTTGTGTAAGGCCCCTTTAACACTTGTATGACTTGTCCTACAATTTGGGACAGCAAAGTCGCACCCCATGATTTCCATGGAGTACCAATAATATCTGTGCGGTTTTTCAAGGTAGTCCCTGCACTACTTTGGTCCGACTTTGATGCGACTTGAGGTCCATAGAACTCAAGATTGCACAGACATTGCTTCAAGTCATGTCAAAGTTGCACGACTTTGTTTACACAAGTGTGAAAGGGGCCTATAAATCACTGTGTATCATAAGCAATTGCTGTGGTGTTTAAAGTGGTTGTAAAGTCTGAAGGTTTTTTACCTTCATGTATTCAATGTATGAAGGTAAAAAAAACCTGTGTGCTGTTCTCCTTGTAGCACCCCCCCCCCCCAATACTTACCTGAGCTCCCTCTCGATCCAGCGATGTGCACAAGAGCCTCAGCTGTTTCGGGACTCCCTCTCCTCATTGGCTGGGACAGCAGTGGGAGCCATTGGCTCACAGCCAGTGAGCGAATGAGGAGAGAGCAGGGGGCAGGGCTGAGCCCGCAGCTCTGTTTCTTAGACGCATAAAATAGGGCTTGGGAGTGAGCATGCACCAGTGCCCCCAATAGCAAGGGGGGAGGAGCGCCCTGTGCAAAACCACTGCAGAAGAATATGCCTATTTATGTTTTGAGGAGGATTGCCTCTTAAAGTGGTATAAAACCAAAATAACTGTATCATTTTGCAGCTTACCAGTCATTTTGATGCGCTGTCTGTTTGGGTTTAATTTTTTTTTTAGGCTTTTTCTCTTTGCTGTGCGCCAGTGTTTAATGGTTTCGTCTCATACCTGTAACTGCTACATTTGCAGGACAGTTTTTTCTTTTGAAAAACACTTACTGGTCAGATCACCAGGTGAAAAGAAGAAAGCCTAAAGAAAATAAATATAATCATCACATCTAAGAATTGGTAAGCTGCAATATAATAGTTTGGTTTTTGGTTCGTTCCTGATTTAGCCTGGGTTCACACTATTGCGAATACAGACATCGCATGTGATTCGCACTCGCATTGCTGTGCCGATCACATTCGATGTCTGTGCAATTGTGCAATGCGAGTTTAGCCATACAGTTGTATGTTTGAACTTGCATTGGATTCGCACGAAAAAGGTGCAGGGACTCTCCTCCCCCCCCCCCGCACTTGAATCGGATCGCATGGGTGTTCACACCCATGTGATCCGATTCCTGTCCGAATTCACAGTTCGGACTGCTGTCTGTGAACTGATCTGGGGGTGTCATTAACATTGTATTGGCGCCTGCAGTGGTTCGCAGAGGACAGTGTGAACTGGCTGCGGGGGAGATTCGTGGAATCGCTTACTAGAACAATGATTGCTATTTGTTCTGCCTGACACTCGCCAGCTATACAAGAAGTTAAGATAAATCTTTAATCCAATAACAACCTGTCAGATAGGATCCTGGACTTTAAGCCTAGGTGTGTACTATGCTGGTTTCCCAGTGGCCACGTTTGCAAGGGTACAGCGGCCCAGTCATTGGAGTGGGCTGCCGTACCTACGGAAAACGCAGGACGAAAGTCTCTGCCTTTTCTAAAATCGCAGCCAGAGGGAGAACACATAGTGATGTAGTTCCCAGCACTTGAAACTATGCTGTGGTTTCCATCGCGTGGGGGGTGCCAGGGTGCCATTAAAGATTAGTGGCATCCCTGCTCCTCTGCTAATAGCAGCATGCAGCCACACACACACACACACGCGCTCATAAGTTTACATACCCTGGCAGAATTTGATTTCTTAGCCATTTTTCAGAAAATATTGATAACACAAAAACATTTTTCACTCATGGTTAGTGTTTGGCTGAAGCCATTTATTATCAATCAACTGTGTTTACTCTTTTTAAATCATAATGACAACAGAAACTACCCAAATGACCCTGATCAAAAGTTTACATACCCTGGTGATTTTGGCCTGATAACATGCACACAAGGGGGTTTGAATGGCTAGTAAAGGTAATCATCCTCACCTGTGATCTGTTTGGTTGTAATTAGTGTGTGTGTGTGTGTATAAAAGGTCAGTGAGTTTCTGGATTCCTGACAGACACTTGCATCTTTCATCCAGTACTGCACTAATGTATCTGGATTCTGAGTCATGGGGAAAGCAAAAAGAATTGTCAAAGGATCTGCGGGAAAAGGTAGTTGAACTGTATAAAACAGGAAAGGGATATGAAAAGATATCCAAGGAATTGAGAATGCCAATCGGCAGTGTTCAAACGCTAATCAAGAATTGGAAAATGAGGGGTTCTTTTGAAACCAAACCGTGGTCAGGTAGACCAACTAAAATTTCAGCCACAACTGCCAGGAAAATTGTTCGGAATGCAAAGAAAATCCCACAAATAACTTCAGGTGAAATACAGGACTCTCTGAAAATGTGGTGTGGATGTTTGTTTCAAGATGCACAATAGGGGGACACTTGAAGAAAGATGGGCTGCATGGTCGAGTCGCCAGAAGAAAGCTATTACTACGCAAATGCCACAAAGTATCCCGCTTACAATGCACCAAACAGCACAGAGACAAACCTCAAACCTTCTGGCACAAAGTCATTTGAAGTGATGAGACCAAAATTGAGCTTTTTGGCCACAACCATAAACGCTACATTTGGAGAGGAGTCAACAAGGCCTGTGATGAAAGGTACGGTGGTGGATCTCTGAAGTTTTGGGGAGCTACAAAGGCACAGGAAATATGGTCAAAATTGATGGCAAGATGAATGCAGTATGTTATCAAAAAATACTGGAGGAACATTTGTATTCAGCCAGGAAGCTGGCCATGGGACGTAATTGGACATTCCAACATTACAATGATCCAAAACACAAGGCCAAGTCGACCTGTCATTGGCTACAGCAGAATCAAGTGAAGGTTCTGGAGTGACCATCTCAGTCTCCTGACCTCAATATCATTGAGCCACTCTGGGGAGATCTCAAACGTGTATTTCATGCAAGACAGCCCAAGAATTTACAGGAACTGGAGGCTTTTTGCCAAGAGGAATGGGCAGATTTACCATCTGAGAAGATAAAGAGCCTCATCCACAAATACCACAAAATACTTCAAGCTGTCATTTATGTTAAAGGGGGCAATACGCGGTATTAAGAACTAGGGTATGTAAACTTTTGATCAGGGCCATTTGGGTAGTTTCTGTTATGATTTAAAGAGTAAGCACAGTTGATTGATAATAAATGGCTTCAGCCAAACACTAACCATGAGTGAAAGAAAAGTTTTTGTGTTACTCATATATTCTTTGGAAAATGGCCAAGAAATCATAAATTCTGCCAGGGTATGTAAATTTATGAGCACAACTGAACAGTGTGAACTTAGGCCATACACAAGTTGAATAAAAGAAAATTGTTCAGTTCCCCCATCAACACAGTTGGTGTTGCTGGGAAAATCCCTCCCACAGCGTTAGTTTGTTCTGCCAGCGGGGAGGTTTCCTCCCCTGCAAAATACAATACTCACTATACAGCGAAAGAGTGATTGGGTGAAAAAAAGACAGGCTGGTTGTTTGATGGATCTACTTGAGTCCAACCAGCCTGCCCATAGATGTATCGAAATTTCACCCGGTTCCTGCTGAACCAGCCAAATTTCAATCCGTCTGTGGTGTGCTTTAGCCTAAGGGCGGCTTCCATTTTAGCTTGAGTCTGCTTAGAGAATTGACATAAAGGTGGGAAGACCCAGAGCAATAAATGGCACTCTTGTTTTTGGATACTCTGGCTTATTACATTTGTAGAATTAATCCAAATTGTTTAGTTTTGTCAATTTAATTCGTTTCCATGTTTTTATTTATTAATGTTGGAGCAAATAAAAGGCCAGTGGAAAACCTTTTCATCGTCACTTGGTGGCCGTGTGTGTGTTTACATTTCTGCCACAATTGGAAATTGAATGTATCATTGAGTGGAGCACTGAGATTTCTGTCTGTATGGGATGGTTTTCAGGATAGTGAGTCTTTCCTATCTGTCAGGTGAAAATGTGGCATGCCATCTCAGTTGTTAAATTGTTATTAGTATAACGGCCTGCTTTAATAGTCATAAAATGTATTCTTATGACGAGGGTGACTTTTTGTCCAGGCTGATCATTCTGTTGTGCCATTCTTTTAAAGCGCTCAAATTACTTGCTAAATGTGGCTGAGGGAAAAGGAGGGGAGGGACGGCTCATGTTACACATTCTGCCTTCCAAAGTTTGCAGCTCCACTTAAAGGCTGGAGCCGAGCTGACTAGAAGGGAAAATGCAATCTCTGCATTTGTTATTGCCCTTCCCCCTCCTTAGAGAGGGATAGAAGGGATATAGAAGACAATTTTTATAAGGAACTTCGCTGTTTCATAGTTAAACAAAAAGCCGAGACTTCAGAATCTTTTTAAAGTATACATACTGAACTTGTAAGTGTAATACATTCTAGTTATATTGTAGAAAGACAAATGTTAATACATCTATATTATACAATTCAGGATGAGTGTTATTAAATCAGTCATTGAAAACTGACTGTTTATCTTTATTTTAAACACAGAACATGAGTGTATGTATGCAGGTTAAGCTAGCCATCGATGGATCAAAATTCAGCTAGTTCAGATCCATCTATGGCGATTCCTGTTCAAAAGCAGTCAATCTAAGGATCAGTTGTTTTCAAACAGGCTTGTTAGAAAATATTGCTTCGATCAGTTCTGCAGCGCTGATAAGTGTATTTTGGTGGCGGAGGAGTCCCGCTGTTAGAATAAAATGACACAGTAGAGAGTGAGTGGTTGAAAAAGAAACTAAATGGATTCCCCCATCCACACAATTGAAGTGGATGGGGGAATCCGTTTTTAGGTTTTTTTTTTTTTTTTTTTTTTTTTTTTTTTTCAACCTGCTCACTGGCTGTTCAAAAAGGAAAGGAAAAAAACTGATACATGTATGGCCAGCTTTACTATCTGAAGCCAAGTTAGTTGATTGAGTTAGTTAGGTCTCATCCACACTGTACAGTGACCTGGGTAAATTCTGGTCACTGCTACAGCACATTAAAAATAATAATGTTCTATGTTCCGTGTTCACACCACAACACTGGTGTGATGTGCGTTGCAGTCATGCTGTATTTTTCATGCATGTCACCGCACAACAGTGCAACAGATCATGTTGCTGTGCAGTGACGTGAATAATATATCGGGCCCGGTTCATGCTGTTGAGACATGCGCTTTGACTTTAAGAGCACATGTCGCATGACAAGTCGCACCCATTAAGTGCAGTGGAGCTGTTATAATAGGAGCGACTTGAGTCCTTCCAGTTTAGAAAAAGGTTCCTGCACTACTTTTGGTCTGACTTCGGCACAACTTGCATTGACTTCTGTTAAAGAAGTCGTATGGAAGTCGCGCCGAAGTTTTGTTGGGATGTCGGCTTCAGAGTCGTGGCAGTGTAAATCGGGCCTCACAGTAAAACTTCGAATAAAAGTTGGAAATAAAGAAAAGTGGAAAATTAAGTTGTGCAATGCACAATGCTGTGCTCCTACATGCTGCATTTTTACACAGCGCAGCTTTCCATACTGTATGGCACCACACTGCACCTATGCAACCTGCAGAGCTTTGATTTGAGTTTAGTGTCATTTTTTGACACTTCAGTAAAGTTCAAAAAACAACCCCACGGTATAATCTAGTATAATTGGTATTCTAGGCTAAAGCAGACCATATATGATTTCATTTTCATTCGTTTAGGAAGCCTAGGTGATCCGAGCAGAATAGAAGTGGGAGCCGGTACCTGCCAAAGTCACATTTTTGGGTGAAGTTCCACTTTAACCACTTGCTTACTGGCCACTTAAACCCCCCTCCTGTCCAGACCAATTTTCAGCTTTCAGCGCTGTCGCACTTTGAATGACAATTGCGCGGTCATACAACACTGTACCCAAATGAAATTTTTATCATTTTTTTTCCCACAAATAGAGCTTTCTTTTGATGGTATTTGATCACCTCCTACGGTTTTTATTTTTTGTTAAAAAAATTGAAAAAGACAGAATTTTTAAAAAAAAATTATATTGTTTTTATATTTTGTTATCAATTTTTGCAAACAGTTAATTTTTCTCCTTCATTGATGTACGCTGATGAGGCGGCACCGATGGGTGGCGGTTATGGGCACCGATGGGTGGCGGTTATGGGCACCGATGGGTGGCGGTTATGGGCACCGATGGGTGGCGGTTATGGGCATTGATTGGGCACTGATGGCAGCACTGCTAGGTGGCACTGATAGGTGGCACTTGTGGGCATTGATAGGTGGCACTTGTGGGCATTGATAGGTGGCACTTGTGGGCATTGATAGGTGGCACTTGTGGGCATTGATAGGTGGCACTTGTGGGCATTGATAGGTGGCACTTGTGGGCATTGATAGGAGGCACTTGTGGGCATTGATAGGAGGCACTTGTGGGCATTGATAGGTGGCACTTGTGGGCATTGATAGGTGGCACTTGTGGGCATTGATAGGTGGCACTTGTGGGCTTAGATAGGTGGCACTTGTGGGCTTTGATAGGTGGCACTTGTGGGCTTTGATAGGTGGCACTTGTGGGCTTTGATAGGTGGCACTTGGAGGCACAGATGAGGCATCTGTGCCTCCTTCCTCTTCGGGACCGATGTCCCTTTGACATAAGCCGGTGATCGGCTTTTTTTTCCTCCTCACGCTGTCAGCCTGAGGAGAAAACGAAACCGATCACCAAGCTTTTGTTTACATCATGTGACCAGCTGTCATTGGCTGACAGCTGATCACATGGTAAGGGGCCGGGACCGGCCCCTTACGCGGATCTGTGATCATCCGAGTCTCCGTGACTCGGTGATCACACCGCGCGCCCTGCAGGGTGCGCGCGGTGCGCGTGCATAGGGGAGGACGTCATATGACGTCCTCCCGGAGATTGAGGTCCGCGCTGTAGCCTTCATTCGGCTATGGCCCGGACCTCAAGTGGTTAAAGGAGTTGTAAAAGCAGAAGGTTTTTTTTTATCCTAATGCATTCTATGATTTTTTTTTTTTATAAAAAAAAAACTAGTGTGCATGGAGCCTAAGGCCCCTTTCACACTGGGGCGGGAGCGGTGTTAGCGGTAAAGCGGCGCTATATTTAGTGCCACTTTACCGTCATTTTAGCGGCGGTATTCGGCCGCTAGCAGGGCGGTTTTAACCCCGCGAATGGCCGAGAAAGGGTTAAAAACCACTGCAAAGTGCCTCTGCAGAGGCGCTTTGCCGGCGGTATAGCCGCGGTGCCCCATTGATTTCAATGGGCAGGAGCGGTGTATACACCGCTCCAAAGATGCCGCTAGCAGGACTTTTTTCAGCGTCCTGCCAGCGCACCGCTCCTGTGTGAAAGCCCTCAGGGCTTTCACATTGGAGACACAGTAGCGACTGTTTCAGGTCGGCTTACAGTCGCTATTTTTAGCACAATAGCACCTGCAAAACGACCCAGTATGAAAGGGGTCTAAAGGTAAAAAAGAAAAACCAAAGGCCTCAAACCTCCTCTTCTAGGATCCCCTGCCAGCGCTCCCGGCTCCTCCTCTCCATCAAGTACCCTCATTGGAAACCGGTTTCCATGGGGACACTTGTGTGCTCTCCCTTGAGCCCCGTTGCTGTGTCCTCTGACAGACAGCTGGTCTTGGCCCCGCCCCCTCGTCCTTGGCTTTGACTGACAGTACTGGCAGCCGATGGCTCCTGGTGCCCAGTAACGTTGGTGAGACCTAGAAGTGAGAGGAGGGAAGAGCTGAAGACGAGCACAGCGCTGGATCAAATGAGGGCTCAAGTAAGTAAAAGGGGGGGGGGGGGGGGTTAAAATTGATGCCTAAACATTTTTTTTATCTTAATGCAAAGAATGCACTAAAGTTAATGTTTAGGCTTTAGAACCACTTTATGTAAAAAAAAAAAAAAAAAAATACTATAGTTTAAAATTGATCTTGGTTTGAGGAATGTAACTAGTAAAAGAAAACAATACATACATTTTCTGAGATCCTCTAAATGTGGGGATACCCAGTTGCCACTATAGGGAGATTCTGGGGAAACTACATGTTTATCTGCATGGAAGGATATTGGTTAGCACCATGATTCGTTCTATTACACTAAGCAACAAGAATGTTTACAAAATCCCAGAGTAAAGTGTCTCCCTGTAAATCTGGCTTTCAGTCGGTAGTTCAGGGAGAGGTAGTTTTCTGTCATCACTTAAGGCTTGGGATCCTGGAAGGTTTGGCTGTTTTAGTAGACACACCTTTCTAACCACATATTTTAAATGCAAGCCTTGTTTCTCTTTTTTTATTTTCTTCATTAAAAGGAAATGAGGTTGAAGCAAGATTAGATTACTAGCCATTTAGTAGCTTTGTTTTAGTTATGTATCCACTATGCCAACTGAAAAGTATTTGTAGACATTTGTTCACATCTACATGGGTTTTCCTTTTATTAGATGAGGACTTGGCTTTAAAGTAGAACTATAGGCAAAACTTTTTGTTTTCATTCTGGATAGAGCAAGGGAGGAGGGTCATAACCCCTTGTCAGATTTTTTTTTTTTTTTTTTTTGCCATCTGTGACCCATTGCATAGATTTCCCTTCACTTCCTGTTCCATAGCCAAACAGGATGTGAGAGGAAATCCCTGCAAATTAAAGGGGTTGTAAAGGCAGAAGGTTTTTCCCTAATGCATTCAGCCCCCTAATACTTACCTTAGACCATCTTTATCCAGCGATGTTGCAGGAGTGTCTTGTCTGCCCAAGGCCTCCCCTCCCCCCTTTGGCTGAGACAGCAGCTTGGTACCGTCGGCTTCCACTGCTGTAAATAAGTCAGTCAGCCAATGAGAGAAAGGGTCGGGGCCAGGTTGCAGCTCCGTGTCTGAATGGACACGGGGCTGTGGCTCGGCTCGGGTGCCCCTATAGCAAGCTGCTTGCTGTGGCACTCAACGGGAGGGAGGGGCCAGGAGCATGAAGAGGGACCCAAGAAGAGGAGAATCTGGGCTTCCCTGTGCAAATCCACTGCACAGAGCAGGAAAGTATAGACATGTTTGTTATTTTTAACTAAAAAACTAGACTTTACAATCACTTTAAGGGAATTCCTCGAGGACCCCTAGGTCACCAGAACCAATGTCCCCATTGGAAGATTTCCCCTCTGATACTTTTCTGGGGACAACCCAAAATTTGTAATTTTCTTTTACTTTCAATGATGATGACAAACAGGACAAATGTAGAGGGTGAATCTCCGGGAGCACAGACGGCAATAAAAAGGTGACATGTTCTAATGCTATGGGGCGGCACAGTGGTGTAGTGGGTAGCACTTTAGCCTAGCAGTAAGATTGTAAGCTCCTTGAGGGTAGGGACTGATGTGAATGTACAATGTATATGTAAAGCGCTAAGTAAATTGACAGCCCTATATAAGTACCTGAAATAAATAAATAAATAATGCTTCTCTACATATCAAAAAAAAGTTTTGCCTTTTAGTTATACTCTAAGAATGAATTTGAAGTTCCACTTTAATAACACACTTTTAAGCTACAGAAACACAGATCTCCATTGCTGGTGTTTCTGTCCTAGATTAGCCGCTTCAGCCCCGGAAGATTTTACCCCCTTCCTGACCAGAGCCTTTTTTTGCGATTCGGCACTGCGTCGCTTTAACCACTTAAGGACCAGCCTCGTTTGGATTTTAGGTGTTTACGTGTTTAAAACAGTTTTTTTTTGCTAGAAAATTACTTAGAACCCCCAAACATTATATATTGTTTTTTTTTCTAACACCCTAGAGAATAAAATGGTGGTCATTGCAATACTTTTTTTTGCACCGTATTTGCGCAGCGGTCTTATAAGCGCACTTTTTTTGGAAAAAATTCACTTTTTTGAATAAAAAAATAAGACAACAGTAAAGTTAGCCCAATTTTTTTTATATTGTGAAATATAATGTTACGCCAAGTAAATTGATACCCAACATGTCACATTTCAAAATTGCGCCCGCTCGTGGAATAGCGTCAAACTTTTACTCTTAAAAATCTCCATAGGCGACGTTTAAAAAATTCTACAGGTTGCATGTTTTGCATTACAGAGGAGGTCTAGGGCTAGAATTATTGCTCTCGCTCTACTGGTCGTGGTGATACCTCACATGTGTGGTTTGACCACCGTTTTCATATGCGGGCGCTATTCACGTATGCGTTCACTTCTGTGCGCGAGCTCGTCGGGACAGGGCGCTTTAAAAATTTTTTTTTTTTTTTAATTTATTTTACTTTATTTTATTTTTTCACTGTTTTAAAAAAAAAAAATTTGGATCACTTTTATTCCTATTACAAGGAATGTAAACATCCCTTGTAATAGAAAAAAGCATGACAGGTCCTCTTAAATATGAGCTCTGGGGTCAAAAAGTCCTCAGATCTCATATTTACACTAAAATGCAAAAAAAAAAAAAAAAAAAAGTCGTTTAAAAAAATGACACAAAAAAAATTGTGCCTTTAAGAGAAGTGGGCGGAGCCGGCCGTCCTATGGTATAGAGACGGGTGGGCGCCATCTTGGCCTCACTCTTCACTATACCGAAGCACTGACAGGTCCCGATCTCTTCCGCCGCTACCGACGGCTCCGATAAGCGGCGGAGGGCACGGGAGGGGGGGGGGTGGCACCTCTCCCGCTGCCGATAACGGTGATCTCGCGGCGAGCCTGCCGCAGAGACCACCATTATCGTGTACAGAAACGCTGGCCCTAAAGATGGATACCTCGGTTGTGGCAGCAGCTGCTGCCGTTACCGAGATATCCATCTTTAAAAAAATGACGTATATATACAGTGGCCGGTCGTTAAGTGGTTAACTGACAATTGCGCGGTCGTGCGACGTGGCTCCCAAACAAAATTGACGTCCTTTTTTTTCCCACAAATAGAGCTTTCTTTTGGTGGTATTTGATCGCCTCTGCGATTTCTATTTTTTGCGCTATAAACAAAATAAGAGCGACAATTTTGAAAAAAACGCATTATTTTTTTACATTTTGTTATAATAAATATCCCCCAAAAATATATATATATATATATATATAAAAAAAAAATTTTCCTCAGTTTAGGCCGATCGTATTCTACATATTTTTGGTAAAAAAAAATCACAATAAGCGTTTATTGGTTTGCACAAACGTTATAGCGTTTACTAAATAGGAGATAGTTTTATGGCATTTTTATTAATAATTTTTTTTTTTTTTTTATTAGTAATGGCGGCAATCAGCGATTTAAATTTTTTTTATTGTGACTGCGACGTTATGGCGGACATGTCGAACATTTTTGACACATTTTTGGGACCATTGTCATTTATACAGCGATCAGTGCGATTAAAAATGCACCGATTCCTGTGTAAATGACACTGGCAGTGAAGGGGTTAACCACTAGGGGAATGTTTTCTAACTGTAGGGGGATGGGCTCTGTGTGTGACGTCACTGATCTCTGCTCCGATGACAGGGAGCAGAGATCGAGTGACACTTGTCACTAGGCAGAACGGGGAGATGCTGTTTACAATGGCATCTCCCCGTTCGTCCTCTCTGTGAGGCGATCGCGGGTATCCCCGCGGCGATCGAGTCCGTGGGACCCGCCACCCAACTCACGGAGCTCCCGGCCGGCGCGCACGCAATGGCACAGCGGGGAATTCAAATGGACGTACAGGTACGCCCATTTGCCCAGCCGTGCCATTCTGCCGTCATACATCGGCGTGCGCCGGTGTTCTGCCGAGAAAGTTACGCTCGACGGATAAGGACCCCCCTCTACTGCGCAGTCGCTGCGCCTGCGCAGTAGGATCCGGCGGAAATAGCCGAAGGTGAATAGGTGAAAATCAGCTGTACACGGCGCCTGTAAGAGGGCCCCTCGCTTCGCTCGCCACGCTTCGGGCATGGCTTCGCTTCGCTCGGCTTTTTTATTCCCCCTCTAGGTCCACTTGGATGGTGGGGAAGAAACCTGGACCTAGGACGCAGGCGCCGTGTACAGCTGATTGAAGATTTTGAGCTGCGGCTATCTCCGGCGGCTCATAGTAGTTCGTACTGCGCAGGCGCTGCGCACTGCAGGGGGGGTCCTTATCCGCCGAGGGAACTTTCTCGGCAAGACACCGGTCGGGAACCGGTTAGAAAATGTTATTCGTTGCAGAACTGTCCAGATTTTAAGGAACTAGTGGCCCCTCGTGAATGGCCTGTTGTAATAAGACCTGATCTATATAGCAGTGATGACATATTTGTAAAGGTTTATCACAGCCCAACTGTATGTAAGGCCTCATGCACACTGAATGTTTGGTCATCCCTCCTTGACGTCTTTCCTCCTGGCAGCAGTTTTGGCAGAAAAAACACTTTGCGATTGTAAACGCGTGTAACATGTTTAGGTGAGTCAAGTGCTTGGACGTTATTTCATTGGCCAGAATAATCTAGCGGTGTGTTAGCAGTTTTTTTTCCTGCCTCTAAACTCCTGTTGAGAGACAGGCTAACGTGCAGGGCCGTCTAGAGGCAAAAAAAATGCAAGAGGCCCCTAAAAGCCCTTGCACACTGGGGCGGTTTGCAGGCGCTATTGCGCTAATAATAGCGCCTGCAAACCGACCTGAAAGTGCCGCTGCTGTGTATCCAGTGTGAAAGCCCCAAGGGCTTTCACGCTGGAGCGGTGCGCTGGCAGGACGGTAAAAAAAGTCCTGCCAGCAGCATCTTCGGAGCGGTGAAGGAGCGGAGTGTATACCGCTTCTTTACCGCTCCTGCCCACTGAAATCAATGGGACGGCGCGGTATTTAACCCTTTCTCGGCCGCTAGCGGGGGGTAAAACCGCCCCGCTAGCGGCCGAATACCGACGGTAAAACGCTGCTAATAATAGTGGCGTTTTACCGCCGACGCCGCCCCCGCCCCAGTGTGCAAGGGCTCTAACAGCAGTGAAATGTGGCATGTGCATGAGTCATTCATTTTACATTTTATCTAATTATGTGCAGTGTTCATCTGTAGCAGACATCAAAGCAGAGCTCCCCCCAACAGGGAAAACTCCGCTTATATTCGCAACCCATCACTGCCACATTTGGCATTTTTGTGGAGGCGGGTACCTGGTTTTGACAGGTATCCGCTCCCACTTCCAGGTAAGATCGCCGATCTACGACATTTCCAGCCCTACTCCCTTCCCCCGCTGCCTTCTGGGACACGCACAGGTCCCAGAAGACGCCGGGACCATTCAGAAAACGCAGTCCGACATGCGCAGTAGGAAACCGGCAGTGAAGCCTGAAGGCTTCACTGCTGGTTTCCTTTACAATGCCGACGCCTGCACTCGAAGCTGATTGACCAATCGGCTCGGGGTGCTGACATTGCGGGATCCCTAGACAGATAAGTGTCCTTATATTAAAAGTCAGCAGCTACATTAATTGTATTTTTTTTTTTTTTTTTTACAGACTGCCCCCCCATCCCCCCCCCAAAATCATGTAAAAGTGGCTATATATGGGACAAATTTGATCCATGTATGGGCAGGCTGGTTGTACAGAAGTTGATTGCTGCACTGATCATTGTATTCTCACAGTGATGTGGACCCCCTGTCATTAGAATACAATAGCACAGCAGGAGTGATTTCCCCATCCATATCAAGAGTGAATGGGGGAAATCAGATCGTTTGCTAGTTGAACGAGAAAAAAAATGATTACTGTATGGCCAGCCTAGTATTCGCGTTAGAAATGCAAATGCTATTTTTTCATGATTTGTAGTTGAATAAAAACACATCATTGGTATGTAATATGTAGAATACATTTCTTCTAATATCAATATGATTTCATTGCACAGGACACGGGCTTAGCATTTTGTTCAGTCCCTTCACGACCAGCCACCACAGCTATACTGCGGCAGGTTGACCCCCTGTGCGAGTTGTCATAGCTGTACGTCAGGTGCGATGACCGCCGGGCACCCCCGATCGCTCGCAACAGAGCGAGAACCGTGATCTGTGTCTGTCTGCCAGGGAAAGTTTGCTCCTAAGTAGGAACATCGATCGGTCTCCTCCCCTAGTCAGTCCCACCCCCCACAGTTAGAACACAACACTAGGATCGCTCCCTAGTGTTAACCCCTTGCCAATGACATTTATACAGTAATCAATGGCTAGTTTTAGCTCTGATCGCTGTATAAATTTCACTGGTCCCAATAAAGTTACAAAAGTGTCCGATCCGTCTGCCGCAATGTTGCAGTTACGATAAAAAAATTGCTGATCACCGCCATTACTAGTAAAAAAAAATACAAATAAATGCCATAAATCTATCCCCTATTTTGTAGATGCTATAACTTTTAAGCAAGCCAATCAATATATGCTTATTGGGATTTTTTGTTTACCAAAAATATGTAGAATACATATCGGGCTAAACTGATGAAGAAATTATTTAAAAAAAAAAAAAAAAAAAAAAAAAAATTGGGATATTTTTATTATAGTACAGTATAGTTTATTAAGTACAAAAAATTATAATTTTTTTTCAAAATTGTCGCTATTTTTTTGTTTATAGCGCAAAAAATAAAAACCGCAGAGGTGATCAAATGCCACCAAAAGAAAGCTCTGTTTGTGGGGAAAAAAAAGGAGGGGGGGGGGCAGTCTGTAAAAAAAAAAAAAAAAAATACAATTAATGTAGCTGCTGACTTTTAATATAAGGACACTTATCTGTCTAGGGATCCCGCAATGTCAGCACCCCGAGCCGATTGGTCAATCAGCTTCGAGTGCAGGCGTCGGCATTGTAAAGGAAACCAGCAGTGAAGCCTTCAGGCTTTTGTTTATAGCGCAAAAAATAAAAACCGCAGAGGTGATCAAATGCCACCAAAAGAAAGCTCTGTTTGTGGGGAAAAAAAAGGACGTCCATTTTTGTTTGGGAGCCACGTCGCACGACCGCACAATTGTCAGTTAAAGCGACGCAGTGCCGAATCGCAAAAAGTGCTCTGGTCAGGAAGGGGGTAAATTCTTCCGGGGCTGAAGTGGTTAAAGGAAGTTCCCACGTAACGAAAGCATTTTTTTAAATTGGATTATGGCATAGATGTTACAAAAAAATACACAAAAGTCCATCAAGAGTTAAGTGAGAATGCACATGCCTCTTGTAATCCTGGAGTTCAACTTTTAGCTTTTGGGTTTAGAAATACTTTGCATAGAATTTAAAATTAAAGTCAGATGCTGATGGCAAGACTCTCACCTTTATAAGTGCCATATGACTTTTCTCTTGGGCTAAGTGATCATGGAAACACCATGGTCTTCCACAAGCTTCGTACTGCTGTCAAAAGATAAAGCCATGATGGTGCTCTGGTCCAGAGGAAGCTTTGGGTGATGCAAAGATGCATTGGGGTTGGTTTACTAAAAGTAAATAGGCTGTGCATTTTGCAGGGGGGTGTTGCACTTCTTTTCCTTAGTAAATGTGGTAAAGCTTCCCTTACCCAATCAGGTGCAAGGAAAAAAAATTGGGCTTGCACACGATTGGATGGTGGAAATCAGCAGAGCTTTACCAATTTACTAAGCTCTGGGGAAAGATATTTGCCTTTAGTAACTCCACCCTACTGGGTGGAGTTTGATAAAGCTGCTGCGCCACTTTTCTGGCACAAATTGTTCTTGGTAATGTGTTGCACCGAATTAAAAAAACATCGGCGGCAGTTTTGTTGCCAAGGCAACTCGTGCACCGAATTCAGGTAGTTGTGATTTGCTTCACAGTTTGTATCTTATAAACTGGAGCCAATTAAAGCGGGGGGTCCACCTATCTATCGTTTTTTTTTTTTTTTTGAGTTCATTCACAAACTTTTCTTCTCAGCATTACATACTCACATATTGTGTGTAATATGTCCGCCTGTGTCAGATTTCGTCGGAAAGAATAACTTATATTATTCACTGCAGGCGGTTTCCATCTTCATTGTGGGCATTTGAAGCCCACAAGCATTTATTTCCTGGATGTGGTGAATGCTGTGCTCCCAGCATTCACTGCTCGTTCCCGCACATGCTCAGTGGCATCCTGGGAAGCCTGAGACTAGCTCCCAGGAGTCTGGGAGAGGCTAGAAACACGCCTACTCCCACGGGAGGAGAACCAGGAAGTGCAAAGAAGAATAGAAAAATAAAAGGTAATTACGGCGATTTCAATTTTTTTAAACGGCATGTCAGCATCTAGGCAAGGAAGAGAATATATACAGATATTGTTCAAAATTTGGGTGGAACCCCGCTTTAAGTCCAACTTTCTTTTGGCATACGTAGAAAGATTTTGTGAAAGTGTCTCACGTGTTTTAAGTGGAGCAGGATGCCCCAAATTCCAGTACAAGTTCTAGTCCGGTACCTGAATTTAGCACATGCTGTGCCACTCTTTGCAAAATCTATCTTTCTGAATTCCATGAATTGTGTTTTCTGGGTACAATAAGACATTGGAAAATACCTGGACAACGTTTTGCTTTGAAGTAGATGTGTGCTTTGTTCTGCTCCCCGGCTGTCATCCTTTGGATGCTATGCTTTGAGTTGTTGACCTGGAAGAAGGAGTTCTCACTTTTCTCAGTGTTCTTGCTGCAGGACTCATGTGAAAAGCCATACACAGCCAGCCAGACACCTATCATTTTTAGGATACCAGCAAATGGCAGCCCAGTTCTTCTCATGACGGGGAGTAAAATACATTGCTGTCCAAGTTGTTGGCCTATGGCTGCCTTTCGTACATGTGTTTGTAATCCACAAAGAATGCTTCAGAATATTCATAGAAACAAACTAGCAGGACATAAAGTAGGAAAATCATTAACGTCTGTTCACAACCCACATAGATTTTACATTAATTTGCCAATAATTATGTAGTTCATTGGCAATGTAAACAGCCCACTTCATTCAGATGCAGTCAGGTAGACCCTTGTAATTGAATTATTGGTAAAGTTTTGTCGATCTGACAGATCAAATGTATGGACTTTCTACTTGCCTTTAATACAAGTCATGTGCTAGAAATCAGCAGTGTGGCTTGTAGTCATACTATTTACGCTCTGGCTACGGCTTTACACAATCGGAAGCAATCATCAATGTTTGCAAATATCAGCTGGTAAAAGGAGATCATTGCTTGGAGTATTATAGGTCTTGGTAGGTTTATAGCATAACCCGTTTATTTAGAACTTGTGGTTTGTTGTGCCTTTTAACTTCTTATTTGGATCATTTCTGGTGTAGACTAACCAACAAACAAAATAGCTTCTCAGTGTATTAGTACCACAGATGTGCATACCTTACCCAACTCGACAGGGGAACTTCAACAATAGATTACATCTTAAAGCGGTAGTAGAGCCGCCTGGTCATTTTTACCTACAGGTATGCCTATAATAAGGCTTACCTGTAGGCAAAAAGAATATCTCCTCAACGTGCACTTTTTTGGAGATGAACATCCTGCATGCAGCCAGTGACATCACTGTCCCATACGCTCTGAAGGTCCGGCATACCTTCCTGGAACTTAAGAGCTTCGTGCCTGAATCGAGGGCTCCTGTGCATGTGCGCAGCTACGGCCAATCGTGTGATCCTTGAAGACAGACTGGGGGGCCATGTCGGCCTTCTCAGCGGTGACAGTACAGCGCTGGAGAGCTTCCTTCCAAGGTGAGTATTTCATAATGTGATAGTATGTGATGCTTAGCACATTATGCCATTTGCCTTGCAGTTTTTTTTTTTTTTTTAAACAACGTTTGCGGTTTTACAACCGCTTTAAACAAAAATACTTTGTACAATTGATGAAATCAGGAATATACCATTCCACGGGGTACCCAGGTTCAAGTGATTTGTAAAGCTTTTATTTTTTTAATAAAATAACAAACCTGTCACACTTACCTGCTGTGTGCAAAAGATATCTTGGTACCTTTTTAAAATCCCAGCTATTTGGGCAGTTTTGGTTTGGGTAATAGCACAGTTTATTTGGAGCTAATGGTATGATACCCTGCCCATAAAATGGCTCAGATTGGTGACCTTTTCATTAGATATACTGTACCTACTGCAATGTAGTCTTTGATGCTCAAATATGTTTTCTAAAGGCCTCTTGCTATATTCTTTCAGAGCAAATGTCATCCAATCTACTGTGCATGCTAAGGTTCCCTGGTGTCTACTCTAGAGTAAACAATGGCACATTACAAGTAACTTATTCTAATGGATTGGAGAAAAGAAGGTTGGTAACCTTGGGAGGAGGTCACTCAGATCCTGGAATTCTTCTTTAGTGCTGCCATGAGTAGATAAGATTACCCACTGGGTGGTGAAGCCAGGATTATTACACACTGTCTTTTTTTTGTCTGTCTGTGACTGTTTTCCTGCATGTGCTACAATAAAAACTAGAACCAAATAAAAAAATAAAAGTTTGGATTCAAATAAGAAAATTGAACCAAGTAACTGTAACCCCAAACAAACAATGTTGTTCAAATTGATTTGTGTAGTATAGTTGTTGACATTTAGTTGATTTGCCTTTGCTGGCAAGATTGAACTTGTAGAAGGCTTTAGCTCCTAAAAGTGACGTGTTTATACATTTTGACACAATATCCTTCCTTCCTTGTCTCTCTTAGGTCTAAAACATGCTTCAGTTTGACACTACTTTGGAATTGATGAATTGGAAATACGGGTAGATCCGCTGCTGATCTTTCAGTGTACTTCAGGCTTTTGCTGATTTCACAGGTAAATTCTTTTTGGGCCTTTTTTACTTGCTACGTTTTATGTAATAATATTTTTATTTGCAGTAAGATTTTGCATATATAGCACCTAGTTGAGACAAGTGAAAAAGTGGTATTAAACCCAAAACCAAAAATGTAATATATTGCAGCTTACCAATCATTAGATGTGGTGGCTGCATTAGTGTTCTTTTTAAGTTTTTATTTATTTATTTTTCCACCTTGTGATCCTGCCAATAACACACTTTAAGTATTGGAGTGCCTCGACTATATGGATGAAGGAGCATGGGGAGCACAGTAGACAGCAGCATTGTCAGTCTGTACAAGGGGAGTGTTACATATTTTTACTTTTACTTTATAAGCAGTTACAACAGTTTTTATTTTTAAAGTTTTTACATGAATAATTAAAGTCTTATCACTGTTAGCACCCCTGCCAGTGTTAAATGTCGTCTTATGTGCTGTTAATACCAGAAAAGTGGTGCAGCAGCTTTATTGAATTCCTCCCAATAGGAGGTAAATATTTTTCCCCAGGGCTTAGTAAATGTGGTAAAGCTCTGCTGATTTCCATCATTCTATCATGTGCAAGCAAAAGTGCTTTTTGTTTTCCTTGCACCTGATTGGGCATTCTTTACAAAGTGTAGCTTTACCACATTACATTTACCAATTAGTGCAACTGCAGTGTAAATACCTGGATTTGATATGGTATCAGCATCTTGCTACCCCTGTACAACAGATTTGGAGTCTGCTGTGCAGTCACAGGGTGGGGAGGTTCCAGGATGATCTGGGTTTAAGAAGAAATGTTTTGAAAGATGCTGACTGCAAAACTAAGGACATCTAGGGACAGATGGAATATTGTGGGTCAAATCTCTTGATTTAAGGGGACTTGCAGCAAAAGCTGGTTTTGTTCATGTATCTATTTAAGGGGCTATTCGTTTTTATCTGGTTGTTTTTGGGTGGAGGTTAACTTTACTTCCCTACTGGGCAATTTCTGACATTTCTGTCGAACATGTAAAAATCAGCATTTTTATGCTGGAATATTGCTTAGAACCCCCCAAAGTGTATTTTTTAAGCAGAGCACTTGGAAAATTAGATGGTATGTGTTGTAATTTTTTATGTTGCACGATATTTGCACAGCAGTTTTTCCAAACGCAAATTTTTGGGGAACAAATGCATATGGATGAATTTTACTGAACACAATAATAATACTCAATTTTTTTGATAGGCTGTAAGCTTTAAAAGATGTTACACCAAATACCAAACATGTCGCACTTTAAGACAAAAAATACACACAAAAATTGCTCTAATCAACAGTTTGGTATAGCCCTCCAGCTGGCTATTGGTGATAATTAGACAAGTCAAAGGGTGCTGCTTCTCTCTATGGATCCTCTGGGTGGCAGAAACACATCTAGACAAAACACAAAATAAGAGAGCGCAAAGCCACCCTAGTGTAACTCGGCTTTATTATGGAAAAGTTAATAGCCTCGGATGTGCTGTCAGGATCCGGGCAGCTAGGTTGAACAACCACGGCTCCCCCTTCCCCTGTCGGGATCTTGAGGTGGTTATAGGAATGCTGCCACAGTGGAATCCTTATGCTGTATCTATCTTCACACAATGCAAGTTTGACCATTGTAGTGTTTTTAACTTTACCATATTAAAGCCAAGTTACGCTAGGGCGGCTTTGCGTTCTCTTCTTTTGTGTTATGTCACACTTTAAAATTGTGCACACCCGTGGAACGACGACAAACTACAGTACATTAAATTATCCATAGGCAACGCTGTGAAAGCCTTTACAGTTTATCAGTTTGGAGTTACACAGGAGGTGTGGTGCTGGAATTATTGCGCTTGCTCTGATGTTCTTGGTGATACCTCACATGTGTGGGACGAACGGTGTTTGCGTACATGCTGGACTGATGCGTGTGTTCAGGTTTGTGCATGGGGGTTGGGGTGCTTTTATTTATTTGACTAAATTTATTTTTTTTTTTTTTCTTTTCTTGTATCACTTTTATTGCTATCACTAGGGCTGAACAACATCCCGCCTTATCTAAAAAGTAAAAAAAAAAACTACCAGGATCGTGATTGTAGCTTCAGTCATGGTATAGCTGCTTCCATACAAGAATATATATAGATTAAGTGCAACATGGTTATACCACTTTAAGTGGTTGTAAAGGTATTTTTTTTTTTTTTATCTCAATGTATTCTATATATGTACATATGTTCATTATACAGTACAGGACACAAGCTGGACCTTTTATACAGAGGTAGGACAAAAATATGGAAACCCTACATGAGTTGCAGGTGTAAAAGTGATGGCATGTTTCGTGTTGAAAGTGGATGTAATGTAACATTCTTTTTGCTTCTGCTGTGTGATGAGACCACTACCAAATAGGTGGGAAGCATCAATTTCCTCATTCATTGCATGCGCTGTAAGTAATACGGAGTCATGTCGGGGCTTACTGAGTTTTAAAGCGGGCAAATTGTTGGCGCCCACTTACCTGGTGCTTCTGTGACTGAAGTTGCCAATTTATTTGCGGTGTCCCAAGGTACAGTATCAAAGGTTTTGACTGCATATACAGTTTCCGGGAAACCGGCGTCTGACATGGTCAACTGAATGAAAGAGACAAAAGGACATTGCGTAGGATTGTGACCCAAAATAAAAAAAAAAAAAAAAAACTGCTGCAAAAGTGACTGCAGAGTTCAATCCCAGTCTTCCAAAGCCTGTGTCCACAAAAACTCCTGCAGATGGAATGCCATAAGCAATACATTCACGGGCGAGCTGCAGTTTACCAAACCACTAGTGACTGATATTAATACTCAGAAGAGGAGGGAGCATACATGAATCGTGGACTATCTATCAATGAAAGACTGTAATATGGTCCAATGAATTGTGCTTCACACTGTTCCTAACCACCAGATGTGTTTACTTGTGGAGAACACTGTCAGAAGCTTACCACCAGGACTGTCTTGTGCCAACGGTAAAGCATAGTGGCGGCAGTAGCTTGACAGGTGAAGCCTGGACCAATAAAGACCAGCGACGTGGAAAGGTATGATAGGTTCATCGTGTTGTAGAACTGATACCGTAGCTGTATAGCAAGTGTGAGAATTGTCCCACTGCTTGAAGTATGCTTATTCATGTCTCCCGAATAGTGTTTGTTTTTATGATTAAACCAGGAGTTATTTGATTTAATTAACTTTGAGTGTTTTAAAAGTAACTCCACTTTTGTTGAAAATAACATTCCCCTCTTGGTGATTTATGTACATTGCATGTTTTTTTTCAAACGCTTTTTCAGATTCCTACCTTTTTGTTCTGAAAAAATAGCGGTTTGTCTGTGTCTATGTGCGTGGATTGCTGCACCTGCAAGGCTCTTGCGGAAATTGCAGGGTCTGCATCGTTTCAGACGTGATTTCTTAGGGTGTATCACCAAAAATGGCTTTTTTTGTTGCAGGGGTGCTCAAAATCTGATTTGTATCTTTTGTGCAGAATTCTGGGAAAATCAGTAAGTCAATCACACAAGCAGGAAATTTAATTTTCAGGGTCACATTTTCATTCAGTGTCTCAGGTGTTTTAACAGGTGTTACAATCACACCACAGGTTATCACCAACTAATACCCCAACCCCGAAGATACTCAGGCACTTCCTCCCACCATTTTGCCATTAGAATTTTGTTACAAGTACAGTCAACACCGGAGTTGCTAATATATCCTTCTCCAGAAAAGTTTGCAGGGGTGGACATTTATTTTTAATAACTGGGATTATTGTGGAGGGCCGAGCTTAATTCTGCTCAATATTTATTTTGGACCTGGGAAGATCCTTAAGTACAAAAACATATAGAATGCTGTGATGGCAATAAATCTGAGTAAGACAATTAAAGAGGAAGTAAACCCCACCAAAAAAGATCTTAATTTTCTAATACTACAATGTTGTTTTACATTGCCAATGAAGAGATATATAAATTACTCCAAAACTAGTGTTAGAAGTACCTTTTTTTTGTTTGATTGTGGAGTCTCTTCCGGGTATCGCCCGCGCCATTCTTTGTTCTGTTTTCCGAAGCTGACGTCATTTCCGCCCTTAGTTCGTATCCCTGCCAAAATCTTGCGCATGCGCCGTAGTGTTGATTAGTCACAAGGGGGAGTATCAGGAAGACTAGAATTATTCCTGCATCGCGAGACTTCTCTGTGCCGTTCAGAGCGTAAGCTCGCAAACAGTCAATTACAGACATGCCAGAAATAAACAAACTGCACTATATACATGCCGTTAATGAAGGTACACACTGCGCAATCGCGCATGACGTCATCGAAGATAAACTGACGATTTTCATGGACAATACACAAGTAAGTGCACTTTCACGGGCAGCGATTAGCTGCCTGTGTTATCTAGTATCTGATATGATTAAGTTGACTCTGAGGGTTTACAACCACTTTAAGGACAGTGTAAAAAAAAAAAGTATTAAGATTAAAAAGAAAAAGTAAAACTCTGATTCTCCTGTGCTCACATGCAAATGCGCCCATAGGTCCTGCACTCATATGTAAATGGTGATGTGCACCACACATGTGAGTGCGAGCAATAGCTCTAGCATCAGAGCTCACATTCAACTCTAAACTGGTAACCTATAAAGGCTTTTAAAGCGTCACCTATGGGGTTTTTTAGGTACCATAGTTGGCAATTTACAGGTGTGCGAAATTTTATATCTTGTCATGTTCGGTTTTATTTACTTGGTGCAAAATAATCTTTTATTTTTACCAAAAAATGTGTATTAGATTGTGTGCACTAAAATGCATTTAAAATGGAATTCCATTCTAATTCTTACTAAGCCTAAACTTACTCCCTCCCCCCTATTCTATGTACCCTGTATAAGAAGATGTCTGTATTTATTCTGAAGCTGCTCTGGTCACATGATCAGGTCCCAGCACTGGCTTCAGTGTAGGGGCAGTCTACAATGGATACCCCTATAGTAGGCCTGTGCGTGATGTCATTGACCAGGTTTTGCAGTCGTTCTCGCAGCCTCTTCTATACACTGAAGCTGCCGCCGGGACACCCAATCATGTGACTGGGCTGGAGCAGTCTCAGAACAGGTACAGTAGGTGACCGCGATATTGTGTCAATCTCGCCGCACTTCTCGGCGAGATTTGACACCTACGAGCCCCGTCGCAGGGGCCAGCGCCGAGATGGCTCACTCATCGCGAAAGGAAAACTTTGTTTTCCTTCCGCGATGAGTGACAGGCAGTGCTGACAGCTGTCTGGTATGAATCCTGAGGCGGGAACACCGCGCCAAATTTTAAATGAAAAAACCGGCGTGGGTTCCCCCCTCGGGGGCATACCAGGCCCTTAGGTCTGGCATGGATTGTAAGGGGAACCCCCTATGCCGAAAAATCGGCGTGGGGGTCCCCCCCAAATCCATACCAGACCCTTATCCGAGCATGCAGCCCGGCCGGCCAGGAAAGGGGGTGGGGACGAGCGAGCGGCCCCCCCCCTCCTGAGCCGTACCAGGCCGCATGCCCTCAACATGGGGGGTGGGTGCCTTGGGGGAGGGGGGCGCCCTGCGGCCCCCCCACCCCAAAGCACCTTGTCCCCATGTTGATGAGGACAAGGGCCTCTTCCCGACAACCCTGGCCGTTGGTTGTCGGGGTCTGCGGGCGGGGGGCTTATCGGAATCCGGGAGCCCCCCTTAATAAGGGGGCCACCAGATCCCGGCCCCCCACCCTGTGTGAATGAGTTTGGGGTACATGGTACCCCTACCCATTCACCTAGGGAAAAGTGTCAATGTAAAAAAAAACACACTACACAGGTTTTAAGAATAATTTATTAGTCAGCTCCGGGGGTCTTCTTCCGACTTCGGGGGGTCCCCTTCCGACTTCTCCCGGTGTTCGGCCTCTTCTCCCGGTGTTCGGCCTCTTCTCCCGGGCCCCACCGCTATCTTCTTCCAGCTCTATTGCCAGCGAGGGGCCCGGTCTGCTGCCGCTGTCTTGTCGCCGCTGTCTTGTCGCCGCTGTCTTGTCGCCGCTGTCTCGCTGCCGCTGTCTTGCCGCTTCTTCTCTTCTTTTCTTCTTCCCCGATGTTGACACGACGCTCTCTCCGGCTCGAATGCTGTGTGCGAGCTGCGGAGCCATTTATATAGGCGGTAACCCCGCCCCCTTACGACGTCATGGTCCCAGCATGCGCAGGGACTCTGGCGTCATAAGGGGGCGTGACCCCAGAGTCCCTGCGCATGCTGGGACCATGACGTCGTAAGGGGGCGGGGTTACCGCCTATATAAATGGCTCCGCAGCTCGCACACAGCATTCGAGTCGGAGAGAGCGTCGTGTCAACATCGGGGAAGAAGAAAAGAAGAGAAGAAGCGGCAAGACAGCGGCGGCGAGACAGCGGCGACAAGACAGCGGCAGCAGACCGGGCCCCTCGCTGGCAATAGAGCTGGAAGAAGATAGCGGTGGGGCCCGGGAGAAGAGGCCGAACACCGGGAGAAGAGGCCGAACACCGGGAGAAGTCGGAAGGGGACCCCCCGAAGTCGGAAGAAGACCCCCGGAGCTGACTAATAAATTATTCTTAAAACCTGTGTAGTGTGTTTTTTTTTACATTGACACTTTTCCCTAGGTGAATGGGTAGGGGTACCATGTACCCCAAACTCATTCACACAGGGTGGGGGGCCGGGATCTGGGGGCCCCCTTATTAAGGGGGGCTCCCGGATTCCGATAAGCCCCCCGCCCGCAGACCCCGACAACCAACGGCCAGGGTTGTCGGGAAGAGGCCCTTGTCCTCATCAACATGGGGACAAGGTGCTTTGGGGTGGGGGGGCCGCAGGGCGCCCCCCTCCCCCAAGGCACCCACCCCCCCATGTTGAGGGCATGCGGCCTGGTACGGCTCAGGAGGGGGGGGGGCGCTCGCTCGTCCCCACCCCCTTTCCTGGCCGGCCGGGCTGCATGCTCGGATAAGGGTCTGGTATGGATTTGGGGGGGACCCCCACGCCGATTTTTCGGCATAGGGGGTTCCCCTTACAATCCATGCCAGACCTAAGGGCCTGGTATGCCTCCGAGGGGGGAACCCACGCCGGTTTTTTCATTTAAAATTTGGCGCGGTGTTCCCGCCTCAGGATTCATACCAGACAGCTGTCAGCGCTGCCTGTCACTCATCGCGGAAGGAAAACAAAGTTTTCCTTTCCCGATGAGCGAGCCAGCGCGACATTCACAGTACCCTGTCGCCGAGAACCAGCGCGATGGTATCGCGCTGGAAACACAATCTCGCGGTCAGGTACTGTAAGTATAGATATCTTTACTTTTATAGGGTAACTAAAATAGTCTTAGAATGTGGATGTGAGAATAGGTTTAGGCTTAGTTAGAATTTGACTGGAATTTTAAGTGTGTTTAGAAAAATTTGCTTTTGATAATGGGTCATGCAAATATCATGTAACAAAAAAAATTGCAACAACCACCGTTTTATTCTACATAGCCTCACCTTCGTTCAGAAAATTAAAAATTACTTAGAAACCCCAAACATTGTATAACAAAACAAATATGCAGATGTTATCATGAATGTGAGAAATGTCAGAATTGGCCTGGGCAGGCAGAAAGTGGTTAAACCCTTTTTCTGCACTCGGCCACACTGGCCACTCGACTGAATATATCTGAAGAAAGAATGTGTTTATTGTTTTGTTTTGTAATAATGGCTAAATTCCTAATTTTATATTTCTAGGAAAGGTTGGCAGAATAAATGACAAATAACCTAAAGGGCCCTAAATATTGTGTCTGCTCGGGTGGGGGTAGACTTGCAGTCAAATAAGCGTTTGATGGATACAGGATAATAGACTTACAATGCTTAGGTAATGGTGCGTGCAACCCTGCAGCTCTTACAGATATTTAAATGTCAAACCAAGTTCAGTATAATGCACAAAGATTCATTCATCAACACTGTTCCAGCAGAGGGATAGTCTAAACATCCAGGTGGATCATATAGGTTTTCAAGGGAATGCTTAATTTGAACCTTCTATTAGGCCTCATACACATTGGATGTTTTTACAGCAGCTGTTTTTGGCTTCAGACGTCTTTTTCTACAGTTATTAAACTCCCCATCATGTTATCCTATGTGTCCATGCACACAAATGCCCCATACACACGATCGGACTTTGTTCGGACATTCTGACAACAAAATCCTAGGATTTTTTCCGATGGATGTTGGCTCAAACTTGTCTTGCATACACACGGTTACACAAAGTTTCGGAAAATCCGATCGTTCTGAACGCAGGGACGTAAAACACGTACGTTGGGACTATAAACGGGGCAGTGGCCAATAGTTTTCATCTCTTTGTTTATTCTGAGCATGCGTGGCACTTTGTCCGTCGGATTTGTGTACACACGATCGGAATTTCCGACAACGGATTTTGTTGTCAGAAAATTTTATATCCTGCTCTCAAACTTTGTGTGTCGGAAAATCCGATGGAAAATGTGTAATGGAGCCTACACACGGTCGGAATTTCCGACAACAAGGTCCTATCACACATTTTCCGTCGGAAAATCCGACCGTGTGTACGGGGCAATAGGCTGTTAGCAGTTTTTGGCTTTAAAAACAAAAACTAGTGGGTTCTAAGAGGAGTTTTCAGCTGAAAACAGCTAACGTGGAAAAGCACTATTGCAGAAACGTTGAAAAACTCAATGCAGAGCTACTGGAGTTTTTATAACATTATTGTAACTTCCAATGTGCATGAAGCCTTAAAGCGGGGTTCCACCCAAATTTTGAACAATATCTGTATGTATTCTCTTCCTTGCCTAGATGCTGACATGCTGTTTAAAAAAATTTAAATCGCCGTAATTACCTTTTTATTTTTCTATTCTTCTTTGCACTTCCTGGTTCTCCTCCCGTGGGAGTAGGCGTGTTTCTAGCCTCTCCCAGACTCCTGGGAGCTAGTCTCAGGCTTCCCAGGATGCCACTGAGCATGTGCGGGAACGAGCGGTGAATGCTGGGAGCACAGCATTCACCACATCCAGGAAATAAATGCTTGTGGGCTTCAAATGCCCACAATGAAGATGGAAACCGCCTGCAGTGAATAATATAAGTTATTCTTTCTGACGAAATCTGACACAGGCGGACATATTACACACAATATGTGAGTATGTAATGCTGAGAAGAAAAGTTTGTGAATGAACTAAAAAAAAAAAAAAACGGTAGGTGGACCCCCGCTTTAAGGTTGAGGACAGTTTGTTTTACAAGTCATGACTGATGTCTGTGCAGCTGAATGATTTTTTTTTTTTTTTTTAAATATCAGATGGTAGAGCTCAGGGCTTAATTTACATGGAGCATACAGTTGTATTCAAAAGTTTAGGAACGCCTAAGAATTTCAACGATTCTCATTTATAAAAATTTGGGTGTTTGGATCAGCAATTTCATTTTGATCTATCAAATAACTGAAGGACACAGTAATTTTTCAGTAGTGAAATGAGGTTTATTGGATTAACAGAAAATGCGCAATATGCATCTAAGCGAAATTAGACAGGTGCATAAATTTGGGCTCCCCAACAGAAAAATCACATCAATATTTAGGAAAGCCTCCTTTAGCAGAAATAACAGCCTCTAGACGCTTCCTATAGCCTGTAATGAGTGTCTGGATTCTGGATGAATGTATTTTGGACCATTCCTCCTTACATCTCCAGTTCAGTTAAGTTTGGTTGCCGAGCATGGACAGCCTGCTTCAAATCACCCCACAGATTTTCAATGATATTCAGGTCTGGGGACTGGGATGGCCATTCCAGAACATTGTACTTGTTCCTCTGCATAAATGCCCGAGTAGATTTTGAGCAGTGTTTTGGGTCATTGTCTTGTTGAAATATCCAGCCCCGGCGTAGCTCCAACTTTGTAACTGATTCCTCAACATTATTCTCAAGAATCTGCTGATATTGAGTGGAATCCATGCGACCCTCAACTTTAACCAGATTCCCAGTACCGGCACTGGCCACACAGCCCCACAGCATGATGGAGCCTCCACCAAATTTTACCGTGGGTAGCAAGTGGTTTTCTTGGAATTCTGTGTTCTTTTGCCGCCATGCATAACGCCCCTTGTTATCACCAAATAACTCAATCTTTGTTTCATCAGTGCACAGCACCTTATTCCAAAATGAAGCTGGCTTGTCCAAATGTGCGTTTGCATACCTCAAGCGACTCCATTTGTGGCGTGTGTGCAGAAAAGGCTTCTTTTGCCTTACTCTCCCATACAGCTTCTCCCTGTGCAAAGTGCGCTGAATTGTTGAAGGATGCACAGTGACACCATCTGCAGCAAGTTGATGTTGTAGGTCTTTGGAGGTGGTCCGTGGGCTGTTTTTGAAGGTTCTCACCATCCTTTGCACCTCCAATATTTTATGTGGCCTGCCACTTCTGGCCTTAACAAGAACTGTGCCTGTGGTCTTCCATTTCCTCACTATGTTCCTCACAGTGGACACTGACAGCTTATATCTCTGCGATAACTTTTTCTAGCTTTCCCCTAAACCATAATGTAGAACAATCTTTGTTTTCAGGTCATTTGAGAGTTGTTTTGAGGCCCCCATGTTGCCACTCTTCAGAGGAGAGTCAAAGAGAACAACAACTTGCAATTGGCCACCTTAAATACCTTTTCTCATGATTGGATGCACCTGTCTATGAAGTTCAATGCTTAATGAGCTCACCAAAACAATTGTGTGCTCCAATTAATCAGTTCAAAGTAGTTACAGGTATTCAAATCAACAAAATGACAAGGGTGCCCAAATTTATGCACCTGTCTAATTTCATTTTGATGCATATTACGCATTTTCTGTTAATACAATAAACCCTATTTCACTACTAAAATATTACTGTGTCCTTCAGTTTGATAGATCAAAATGAAATTGCTGATCCAAACACCCAAATATTTATAAATGACAATCATGGAAATTGTCAGGGGTTCTTAAACTTTTGCGTACAACTGTATACAGTGACTTGAAAAAGTAGTCATACCCCTTGACATTTTCCACATTTTATCATGTTACAACCAAAAAAGTAAATGTATTTTACTTGGATTTAATGTGATAGACCAACACAAAGTGGCACATAATTGTGAAGTGGAAGGAAAATGATAAATGGGGGACTGAATACAGATGGTGTGCATTTCTATTCGGGCCCCACCCTGAGTCAGTACTTACTAAGGTTTTCTAACAAACCTCTGAGGACTTCACAGAAAAGCTGTATTTATACTCCGATTAAATTGCACACAGGTGGACTTCTGAAGGCAATTATTCCACTAAATTTTAGTTGGGGGGTATCAAAGTAAAGGGGACTGAATACAAATGCACACCACACTTGTTCAGATATTTATTCATAAAAAAAATTTGAAAACCGTTTATCCCTTTCCTTCCACTTCACGATTATGTGCCACCTTCTGTTGGTCTAACACATAAAAAAATCCCAATAAATGCTTTGGTTTTTGGTTGTAACATGACAAAATGTGGAAAATTTCAAGGGGCATGAATACGTTTTCAAGGCACTGTATTTAGTAACCTGTCCCTACAGCTGTTTTGTATTTTTGGTTTTGGTTTTTAAGGCTAAGAGAAAGTATATTTAAAGGGTAACTTTTTTTCAAGTAATTGTAAACCCACCAACAAAGAAAAAAACCTGCAAGACAAAGGCTTAATGAGCTAGTATGCATAGTATACACTAGCTCATTATGAATTGGCTTAGATCGAAGCCCCCACAGTGGTCCTCATACACCGCTCCGGCCGGCGACATGGCTCCCGGAGTTACTTCCGGGTATTGCCGGCTCCAGCGTTGTGATTGGTCGGAGCTGCGATGACGTTAATCCCGCGCATGCGCGTGGGAGCCGCCGGTAACTGCACGTACGTGCCGTTGCTTCAGTGCGTATGTGCCGATGACGTTGGCACATGCAGATATAGAGGATATCTCCTAAACTGTGTAGGTTTAGGAAATATCCGGGGTACCTTCAGGTAAGCCTTATTATAGGCTTACCTATAGTAAAAAGTGGTTGTGAAGGGTTTACAACCACTTTAAAGCCACTGTCAGGTTTTTATTGTGTGTGTCCCTGTTAGGAAGAGTCACTGTAATTGTCCTGATCACCAGTGCCACTGCAAATAAGTGAGGGTTAATCCAGCTTTGAGTGGAAGTTGGCAGTGGGCTACCCTATGCATGAGAAATGTGGAAAAGAAGTCCCTGACTTTTTCAGAAATGGCCTGCACCGAACTGCATGGTGCTGTGGCACCATGCAGTTTTGCGTATATGAAAACACACGTGTTTGCAGATGTGTGTGGGTGCCATTAACAATTAATGGCACCGCCTAGGTCTGCTAAAGGGCAGAGTACTTCTATGCGTGTTGGGAAAGCAAATGATTTTGTGCGTATTCCTGGCAATAATGTGAACCTAGCCTGTGGGCTCATTCAAACTCTGCAGAACACTTTTTTCTTTAAGTTTCAATGCACATTGTGTCGCATCTGCCGATTTTATTTTATTTTTTTTTTTTTGTGGGTCCTCTAAAAGCATCCACACAACAAAAAAAAGTACCTGACCCTTTCTCCTACTCTCCATCAACTGTGGCACATTGAATTCATATGCAGGCATTGAAGTTCACTAAAGGGTCGGATGCAATGATAATTGCATGTATTGGGAGCCGCATGCATAACATTTTGGTGTGCACTAAAGCATGCATACATAGGATGTCAAGACGCCCTTAAGCTGGATTCACATTGTTGAGGTGCATTAATGCAGAACTAAACTATAAAGAGAAAACATTATGAGCAGGCATTTATTTCAGAATAGACATTTCTATTTTACATGTCCCCCCTTCAATAAAACAGACTTGCTTGTTCACAATCCTCTTTTTTTTTTTTTTTTTTTTCTTTTCTTTTTTTTTTTAAATATGTGTGTGTATATATGTGTGTGTGTATGTATATGTATATGTATATGTATATATATATATGTATATGTATATATATATATATGTGTATATATATATATATATATATATATATATATATATATATATATATATATATATATATATATATATATGTATACACAAATGTTTTGCCTTTCATTTCCATTTTAAACTAAATAGTTATTTTACAAGTTGAGGGCTTACATATACTTTTATCATACAGTACAGGACACAGGTAAAGTATTCGTAGACCCTGGCTTATAGGCTTATACTTTCAGGGGATTGAACAATGGCAAAGCTTTCAATGACACGCCCACAGGATACTTCCCCTTAATCCTTACCCCACTTGGTGAGTCTTCAGTTTTGTGCTAGTGTCCTAAGGTGATGAATCTCTTTTATAACTGAAAAATCGCTTCTAGCTTAACTACTTGCCGACCAGCCGCCGCACTTGTACTGCAGCAGGTTGGCACGGCTGAGTGATTCGGCATCGTCGGCCGCTTTGAGAAGCTATAGGGGGCGCGCGATGCCGGAGTCAGTGTCCCCCGCGATCGCTCCACAGTGAAACAGATACTTGTTCTGTCAGGGGAGTAGAGTAATCGTTGTTCCTAGTGATTAGGAACAGCGATCTCTCTCCTCCAGTCAGTCCACTCACTTCCCAGTTAGAAACACCTCCCTAGGGAACATGTAACCCATTGATCGCCCCCATAGTGTTAACCCCTTCCCTGCCAGTGAAATTTATACAGTAATCAGCTATTTTAGCTCTGATTGCTGTATAAATGTCACTGGTCCCAAAAAAGTGTCTAGTGTCTGAGCTGTCCGCCGCAATGTCGCAGTCCCACTAAAAATCGCAGATCACCGCCATTACTAGTAAAAAAAAAAAAACATAAATATACATAAAACATAAATATATCCCATTTTTGTAGACTCTAACTTTCAAGCGAACCAATCTTGCGATTATATTTTGTTTGTCTACAACGTCACATGAGCGCGCATTTGTCCATTAAAGTGATGCAGTGCCGTATCGCAAAAAATGGCCTGGTCAGGAAGTGGTTAAGCCCTTCTGTTCTGTAAGTGGTTAAAGGAGAAGTTCACCTTTTGGATATGTAACATGTTCCAGCATCTGCAGCCTCTCCCCCCTGACCCCCACCCCCATGACAGCTGGCGAGGGATCCTCTCCTTGTACCCGCTGTTAGTTTGAAAACAGCACATCCCTGCGGGGCTCGTCCAACAAAGTCATGCATTCAGTTTCCTGTAAATTGCGGCTGATGGCTTGTTCTCAATAAACTACTAGGGTGCTGGTGGGTGCTCTCGTAGTCCATTGATCTTCCTGCTCTCAGGTAAATGCCTGCCTGTGTGGGGTACGAGCAGACGGCTATGCTGTGAGTCTTCAGGAGCCTAGGTTTGCACCCATGATCTGCTAATCATGGGTACTAGGCTCTGCAGGCTCCTTTTAAGTAAATACACTTCTTTTTTTTTTTTTTTAAAGTTAAACTCATCCTTTTTAGTTTTTTTTTTTTTTTTTCTTCACATTCTTCAATCAACTTCTCACTGCCTTCTAATACCACGAATAGCGGTAGCGCATCTGAATTAGTGCAACCTCAGTAAACCTTGGGAGCCATACCTTGACCCTGCACTGTGAGGTTGGCCTGTAATGTTGCATTGGTTACTGGATCCTGCATGGGCATTCGCCTTGCAAATTGCAGTGCATGTAATCAGCCACAGGGTGCTATACAGTTTCAGGGAGGTGGTGCATCCCTATGGAACCCAGTCCCTGAAGCCCGCCCCCTTTTGAGAGTATCTTTCCTGAAAAGGGTGACAGGCAGAAACACCAGGGATTTCACACAAAGAAAGCAGTACAAAGAACAGGATACAGCCTGGAATTTTAAATACAGTTAATTGTAAATGCTCACATTTTTAAATTAAAATAGTAAATGTGGTGTATATATACCTGCCCTGTACAGTGGTTTTTCATAGGGCAGCCTCCTCTTTTTAGGTCCCCTGCCGGCGCTTCTGGCTCCCCCCACACACAAGTGCCGCATAGCAAACCACTTGCTCAGGGGGTACTCTTATTCGCTCGCTCCCAAGCCAGACTCTGTGTTCATTGACACACAGAGCGCACCCCCCACTTCCTCCTCACTGGCTGTGATTGACAGTAGCAGAAGCCAATGGCGAATTGAGAGAGCTACTGCTCTCATACACAACATTGTATCCAGATCGGGCTTGGGTAAGTATAAGGGGGGGGGGGGGGTCCGGAAGGGGGAGCTGCACTAGAATACAGAGAATGCATTCGGGTAAAAAACGTTCTGCCTTTGGAACCACTTTAAGTGCCGTGGACAGATAAGATACAGTCACCCTGTATACTTCTAACGTTTACGACGTTGGACGATATTTTAATTATGCAATTGACAAACCGCAAATAAAGCTTGAAATAAGAGCATGAAGAGGTCATAGAGGTAGTATTGCAGAAAGCTGCAGAAGATTTTTTCAGGTAGTTGTCAGTACCTCACAAGATCAGCATAAAGGCATAAAGGATTTTATGCAAACTTGTTCACACTACCAAAACCTAATGGGGGGTATATGCCCTATTCTGGACTTAAAACCCTCAACAAATACCTTAAAATTCAAAAATTTTGCTTGGAATCTGTCAGGTCGGTAATTGCTTCTCTGTAATTGAAGACTGAGGAATACATTGCATCCATAGACCTCCAAGGAGCTTATCTCCTTCCCACTTATCCACTTTATCAGTATTTTCGCTTTGTAGTGACAAAGCATCAGTTTGTCCTTTGGCCTATCCTATGCTTCCAGAGTATTCATCAAGTTCCTAGCACCTCTGCCTCTCAGACATCGGGACATCCAAATTAATTATTTTCTACAGGACCATCTCCTGAAGGACTCATCACCCTTCCAGCTGTCAAATGTCCACAGAACGATTCAGAAGTTCCAAGCTTTTGGTTGCATCACCAATTTAAAATCTTTGGTTGCATCACCAATTTAAAATCTACTGTCCAGTCTTCACTTTGCTTGGAATACATAGGTCTTGTCCTGGACACATCCCAAGCAAAGGTTTTCCTTCTAGATAGAAATTTCTTTCTCCCAGAACCAGTGCGCAAGAACTTAGAAGAAAGAGACAACACAAAATTCTCCATAAAAGTTATCGGCTTCATGGTAGCCTCGTTTTGAGGCTGCACAAATTTGCCCAATTTCATTCAAGAACTCTCCAGCACAACATCTTGACCTGGAACAAGCTTTCCCCTTCTCTCAACCATGATTCTTTCCAGCCAGGCAAGATATTCCCAAACGTGGTGAATCTCAGGCCCAGTCCTAGCAATAGGGAAGTCTTTCCTTCCCTATCACTTCAAAGTGATAGCAGATGCTTCTCTTTCAGGCTGGAGATAAATGCTCCAGTCTTTTGCGGTTCAGGTAACATGATCATCCGTGGAAACCAAGCTCCCCATCCATTTTTTTTGGAGTTCAGAGCAGTTCCGATGGCTCTGCAACACTGATCCCCCCCCTCTTCTTTGAGACCATGCCATGGCTGCGGCTTACATCAACCATCAGTTGGGTACCAGGAGCCTTAAAGGAAGCAATCTAGATACACTCATGTTTGGAAATTTGCTGTCTTGTGATATCTGTGTTCCACATCACAGGAGTGGAAAGTGGACTACCTAAGCCACCAGATCTGTTATCTCAAGGCTCTCTGTTCCATTGTGTTTCTCAGTCTCTGGCTTTAATGGCTGCCCCCAGGCGGCATGTCTTGGAAAGCCTTTGCCAGTGTCCAGTTATCCGATGGTAAAAACCTATAACCTAGGGCCCATGAATATGTTTTCTGTGTCCTGTCGCCGGCCTCTAAAATATGGAATTTAAAGGCAAGTCTCTTTTTCTGAGTCCTTTATTTTTTTTTATGGCCAAGATTCTATCAAGTGTTCAATAACAGCACTCTTGATTCCTGTTCTTCCTCCATCTATTTCTATAATTTATCCTACCAGCCTGGAGCTCTTTTGCAGCTGAGCCCCACCAGGTAATCATTAAGTTTTTTAATTTGACTCCTGGAATCAAAGTGTGTTGAAATTTTGGGCTGAAAGGCTTGGCACAGTAAAGTACCAAATACTGGCTTTTGTAATAATTATTGGAAATATTTATTGCAAGTATGAGGATGTAACTTTACAGTGTAATACAGGAAATAAAATCTTGGAAAGTAGAAGACCATTCACTAATGCTGAACTACCCAGTGTGTTTATGCATGGATTGAATTAAAGTGGTATTAAACACAACCTTCCCCCCCCCCCCCCCCCCAAAAAAAAAAAATATATATAATTTTTTTTTTTTTTCTAAAGCATTAAGGTTTTTGTATTCTATGCATTAAGGTAAAAAACCTTGTGTCTTGGACTCCCCCCTCACCCCCTCTTGTATTTACCTGAGACCCACTGCGATCTAGCCCTGTGCATGAGATCTGCGGCTCTCCTAGCTTTGTGCCTCCTCCTTGGGCAGATCAGTATCGTCGTGGGAGCCACTGGCTCCCGTCAATCAACTAGTGATGAGGGAGCGGGGGGCAGAGTCGACTCCCGCTGTCTATATGAATGGACACAGTGGCTGGTCACAGGAGCAAGACCACACAAGTGCCCCAATGGGAATCAGGTTCCTATCAGAGGCACCAGCAAGAAAGAAGGAGCCAGGAGCAACAGTTTTCTGTCGAAATAACCAACTTATCAAAATCTCCAATTACGTCACTTGCGGTGACTCTCCAGATATTGACGAGTTGGCTCTACTGGCCCTGCCTGCGCATGCATCTGACAGAATAACAGAAACCCCCAGCAGCTGTTGTAGAACTCGACGAGTTTTCAAAAAAGGTTAGTGACGTACCTTGTGCATATGCACTGCGGCGATTGGTAGATCCGAGGAAAACTCAGTTGAGTTCTCCAACAGCTGCCGGGGGGGGGGGGGGGGGGGTTTGTTCTGTCGGGTGCACATGCCCATGGCCAGTAGAGCCTATTTCGACACTGGAAAAGAGGAAGATCGAGGGGCTCTATGCAATTCTTTTGTATGGTATATTAAGTATATTGATACTCTAAAGTGGACCTTCACCCACTCCACCACCCCATCATCTTTTTTTTTTTTTTTTTTTTAACCACTGCTCACCAGGTTTTTTTTTTTTTTTTTTGAAGAGCTCAGATACTTGCCCACCCAGCGTTCTCCCGCTGAGGTTCTTTCGTCATCAGCCACCACTCGGCCCTCTGCCACCAGGTTGTTTGTGATGTCATTGAGAGGCTCCTCAGGGTTCAGCCAGCAGGTCTTCCGATGATGCCTTGATAGGCCTGTCCCCTCCTTCTTTCTGAATGAAAGAATAAGGGTGGCCATACATTATACAATTTTTCCTTTTTAAATTTACCAAAACCATATAATATGAGGTCAAACCTAACCACTTTCAATTTGTATGCAGTCAGGCAGGCCCTTGCACTACATAGTTGAAGGTAAATCTAAAGGAAATTAAATAAAATAATTGTATAATGTATGGCCAACTTTGAGGCCTCCTGGGATATGTGATGCACATAGGGAAGTGAACTTTTCTACCCTAAGTTGTAATCAGCTGGACGCAGGATATACCTCATTGGAGGCAAGTATTGTTGAACCTTTTATCTCCCTTTGGCTTTAAAGATCATCTTTTTGCATTAGCGTGTAAAGTGTGTGTGCTTTAAAATGGTTAAACACCGTTGCGTTTTTAGGCTTTCGTTTTTCATTACTCCCTGGCTGCTTTTGTTGTCCTTAAAGTATCAGTTTTAGTGTGTAATAACTTTGTCAACAGGAAGAAACATACAATCTGGGAAGGGGGCTTCACAGTCAAGTTTGCCATCTGTAGCGGACATTTTTTAAGAGTGGTCCCCCCAGCACAGGCTCAAAATAATAGGCTTGCGTTATGTGATGGTCTGTCGTCGCCTGCTAAGTGTTATAATTTCTCAAAGGCTACAAACAGGATGAAATGATTTGTGGAGAAATAATACCAAAGAGAGGAGGGGGAGCTTGCCATGTATAAAGTCTGCAAAGGCAGGGATGTTGCTTGTGTTTGCCTGATTTAAGGGAGGATGGTATTCTTATGCTAATCCAGTCCTTGGATAAGGAGCAAAGCAGCCCCCTGCACACAATAGAAGTGGAGCCAGGATGTCTGGCCTGTAGTTGAGCGCGCCTTGAAAAGCATGTCAGACAGGGCGCCTGAGGCAGCCTTTGGGGGCAGGAGCTCAAGGAAGAGGAGGGTCCTTGCTTCCCTGATTCTTTATTGTGCTGGCACAAGGCCAGTAGAGAAGACTGCAGATGGTAATTCAAGAAATGCAGCACGGTTTCTGCTTTTCAGCTGGCTTTACGTGTGTGTGTGTGTGTGTGTGTGTGTGTGTGTGTGTGTGTGTGTGTGTAACCCTTTCTGGAAAGGAAGTATTCACATTCGTGTTGAAGCAGGAACACAGTCACATGGAGATAGGTGCTATGATTATTTATAATTGCCTAGCTTTTAAGAGTTTTGGATTAGGTAGAATTTAAACTGAAAAGATAAACGTACACACAATATTTAAGCATAGTACTCTCTCCATTTTTGGTGCTACTTTTTTGGCTTTTAGCATAATATAAAGGTCATTTGTTTGTTTGCATTTATATAATGTTATAAACACTGCAGGGTTGCGTATGATACAGTATTACCATAAATGCAGCATATTCTTCAAACCATTTTAAGGGAGAAAATGGACATGAACAGGGAACAAACCTTCACAGAATCGGTACATGTGGGTTTTTTGTCTAGACAACTTCCGATAATGAAGGGACCACAGTTAAGCCGGCCGTAAATGGATCGCTGTTCCTACCTACTGGTTGAACAAAAAAAAAATCAATGTATAGGCTGCCTTTGGCTGGCCATATGCGGTTTAACTCTCAGCTGGTTCAGCAGGAACCGTCAGATTCGAACCATTAATGGGCAAGCAGTTGACCATTTAGGGTACAACCAGCCTGCCGGATTCTTTTATGATTATTGCTTGCAGCAGTCATTATTTTTTTTCCCGCTGGGAATGGCTTCCCCCATCAGGAGAGGACAATTGCTCGGTAGTGGGGATTCCCCTGTCAGCACTGTCTGTTGATGGAGGAATCGTGTAGGATCGTGCTATTCAAGGCAGGCCATACATGATGCAAATTTATTTAATGCAATACTGTGTTCTCATATGGCTGGTGTGACGGTGAGCTGGGACACTGACTGGTGACTGTATAAAAATAAAATAAAATTAAGCACCGGAAGGTTTTACCCCCTTAATCACCAGGCCATTTTTGGCGATACGGCACAGCGTTACTTTAACTGACAGTTGTGCGCGCATGGGACCCTGTACCCAAACAAAATTGATGTCCTTTTTTTTCCCCACAAGTATAGCTTTCTTTTGGTGGTATTTGAACACCTTTTATTTTTGTGTTAAAAACAGACCAACAATTTTTGAAAAAATTGAAAAAACATTTTTTTACTTTCTGCTATAAAACATACCCATTAAAAACACATTTCTTCATCAATTAAGGCCAATATGTATTCTGCTACATATTTTTGTTAGTAAATATCCCAATAAGCATATATTGATTGGTTTGCGCTAAAGTTACAGCCAGTGCTGTCTTTTGGCCTAGGCCGATAAGGCCTAGGGCGGCACTTTGCGGAGGGGGAGGGGGGGGCGCGGCAGGAAAGCGACCCCCCGCGCGAGAAAAAGCTCCCCCGACCTGTCCTACCGGCTCCCGCCCCCCCCTATTTAAGATACATTATTATTATTATGCAGGATTTATATAGCGCCGACAGTTTACGCAGCGCTTTACAACATTAAGGCAGACGGTACAATTACAATACAGGAGGAATCAGAGGGCCCTGCTCATTAGAGCTTACAATCTAGGAGATTAATAATTTATTCAGCATGAAATGGAGCTTAGTTATGTAGCATCAGGCTGTATATTCTGCAATATTTACATTTTTGGTAAACTCATTCAATAAATCCAAGCTCTGCAAGCTGAGATAACATGCTCTACATTAATGCATTCACACAATTTCACAGTAACTATGAGATAAAACAAAGTTCAGGAATATTCCTTTATCCCATTGTTTTTAAAATCTGTATGATTGAATCGGTTCTGATATCGCTGTTTTACTAACCTGACATCTTATTCGAAATAGCTAACCTTCATTTTGTTTGCAAATATTAAAGATTCTAACTACCAGCAAGAATAGGTCCTTACATTTAGAGAGCACCTATTTCAGATCTATCATGGCAGCACCTATTAACGGGCATCCATTCACCTGCTGCCGCCACTTCCCTAACCTTATTGTGTCACTGCCGCATTAACAGCCGTCCCATTAAAGAGTAGACGTGTATCTCCGGCAGCGCACTGTATTTTGGGAGGGCGGCTTAGTCATAAACACTGGCATAAAGGAAAGCAATCCATTGATTACAGTTGTCATGTGATCTGCTGTGTTTGGTCTCAGCGATCACATGGTGCCGACAGTGGCCCAGTACAGTGATCTGTCACAGCCGGTGACAGATCGCGCCGCAGCTTGGCCCGTTTCAGGACGATGTCCTATGATGTCTAGCCTGGCCAACATTTGACTATAGGCTGGGTGGGAACTGGTTAAATTGTTTCCAAAAAAATGGGTACTGTTTATGTGCACTAAAATTAATTAGTGGATTTTTTTTCCTGAAAATTTTTTATTTGATAAACTGCTGCGCAAATATCATGCATACATAAAAAAAAATTGTAATAACCATTTTATTCTCTGCTGCCTCTGCTTAAAAATATATATTTATGTAATGTTTGGGGGTTAAAATATATATAAAACACAAAGCGCTGTGATGCTAAATAGCTGATAATTACACATAAAACCAAGTGAGGCTGCTATCAAAAGAGAGTGTTTTCAGAGTCACTTAAAAAGAATAAATAATGATATTTGAAGCGCTTCACAATGTGCATGAAAATGAATATATAAGAATAAATATAAATAGTCAAATAAATCCAGCGGTGAGTAAAAATTCCTATAAAATCCAGCAATCAAAATAGTGTAAAATTATAAAAAATTAGTGACACCAAATGTGTAAAAAATTCACATAAAAAATCCACATAAAAATAAATATATAGGGATGTATTCAGAAGGTTCAATTATACAGGTGTAGAATCCTGATTGGTATAGAGCTTTTGATCACTAGCAAAGCTGTTTAAAAACACTTGCTTAATTAAGGTGCTCATTGATAGTACCAATGTGTTTTTTGCTTCTATTCACAACCAATGTGAGAATCATAAACAGGCAGATAAGAGAAAAAAAACAATCATTGTGCAATAGTTAGGATACCAAGGTACACAGGCAAACTTCAATCCACTCACGTGTGCCTTATAATGATAAGGCGTATGCAGGTTTTACTATAGCAGTCAGCCGCCTTAGACAGGAGCAGATTCAGTGCAGTACACTGTGTGAAACTGCTGATCTGCACAGAGCTTCCTTGGCTCCTCCCACGCGTTACATCACAGTCACGTGACTTTTTCAAAAGTCACGTGACTGTGATGTAACGCGTGGGAGGAGCCAAGGAAGCTCTGTGCAGATCAGCAGTTTCACACAGTGTACTGCACTGAATCTGCTCCTGTCTAAGGCGGCTGACTGCTATAGTAAAACCTGCATATGCCTTATTATAAGGCATACGTGAGTGGATTGAAGTTTGCCTGTGTACCTTGGTATCCTAACTATTGCACAATGATTGTTTTTTTTCTCTTATCTGCCTGTTTATGATTCTCACATTGGTTGTGAATAGAAGCAAAAAACACATTGGTACTATCAATGAGCACCTTAATTAAGCAAGTGTTTTTAAACAGCTTTGCTAGTGATCAAAAGCTCTATACCAATCAGGATTCTACACCTGTATAATTGAACCTTCTGAATACATCCCTATATATTTATTTTTATGTGAATTTTTTACACATTTGGTGTCGCTAATTTTTTATAATTTTACACTATTTTGATTGCTGGATTTTATAGGAATTTTTACTCACCGCTGGATTTATTTGACTATTTATATTTATTCTTATATATTCATTTTCATGCACATTGTGAAGCGCTTCAAATATCATTATTTAATGTTTGGGGGTTCTTTTTCTAGCAAAAATAAAATGCAGATTTTTACTTTGTATGAGTGAAAAATTTCAGAATTGGTCTGGACTGTGAGGGGTTAAATGTAAATGCAGTGTAGCATATGCTGTGCAAATTAATGCAAGGGATCACTTTGGAAAATTGGTATACTTATGTGAGGCCGATTTTTTTTTTTTTTTTCTTTTTTTTGGAGCTCCTGGTCATAGGAACTAATATATGATTGTTTTTGTCAATTTTAGGAATGAATTTGCTGACTGTGTTTAGTTTATAGCCTATTATGGGGCGGCTCAGTGGTGTAGTGGGTAGCACTTTCGCCTAGCAGTAAGAAGGGTTGCTGGTTCAAATCCCAATCATGACACTACCTGCCTGGAGTTTGCATGTTCTCCCTGTGCCTGCGTGGGTTTCCTCCGGGTACTCCGGTTTCCTCCCACACTCCAAAGACATGCTGGTAGGTTAATCAGATCCTGTCTAAATTGTCCCTAGTATGTATGAATGTGAGTTAGGGACCTTAGATTGTAAGCTCCTTGAGGGTAGGGACTGATGTTAATGTACAATGTATATATAAAGTGCTTCGTAAATTGACGGCGCTATATAAGTACCTGAAATAAATAAAAAAATAAATAAAATATTATAATAAACAGTGACAAATTATTAGATCATATCAGCAGTGCTAAGGCTGCATGTACACGGATGTCTAAATTTTATAGTTTCGCAGCGTTTAGAAGACTCTTCAATGCAACGTAAATCAGGTTATTCATAAATAACAATTGGCAACGTTTTGGCCTCATGACATTTAGGAGTAGTTGGGCGTTTTTTCAGCTGCTCTTGAATTCTCCTCTGTCATCTTATCAGTACATATACACAGGGTCATTCATAGTCATTCATAGTCGTTTCCAGGGAGTTGAGTTTAGAAGCATTTTTTGGAAAGCAAAAATATGCATTCAGAACGGATGTTCAGAGACATTTGAAACGGCAAATACCTGTAACCGTTTGTAAACGCGGTAACTCGCGTTTAGCTGCATTAAAACGGAGGTCCGCCGACTAATCCTTTTTTTTTTTTTTTTAAACCATGCAGACACAGACATATTTAACAATGTTACACTCGCTTGTTTGGTGAGCTATGTCCCCTGATGTCCGTTTTCGAATGAAAAAGATACTAAATTGTGCACGGCCGGTTCCATCTTGCTTGTGGGCATGTGAAGCCCACAAGCATTTACTTCCTGGATGTGGTGAATGCTGAGCTACCAGCATTCACCGCTTGTTCCCGCGCATGCCCAGTGTTAACGGCGCTGAGCGCCGTAAACACTGAAGTTGCCATCACAGTGTTCGGCGTCTGCACTGACTCCTGGGAATGATGAAACTTGGCTCCCAGAATACAGTGTGCCGCCCTCCCAATATACAGTGCGCCGCCGGGGATACACGCCTACTCCCACGGGGCTACTAAACGGGAAGTTCAACTATAACGATTGATTACAAGGTAAATAAACAGCCAAAAAAAATTATTTTCATTTTGACATCTGTACAATGGTAGGAAGGGATTGATATGAACTTTACTATATGTGTGAACCTCCGCTTTAAGTTTAGTTTATAGGCATTTTTAATGGAGATGCATTTCTAATCATTTGCAATGCAAAAAACACGGCACAACGGACGTTTTTAAACGTCTGTTACTATCTTTCAAGTTCCATCCTTTAGGAGAGGTTTTAAAAAGTCCCGTGTACATGAAGCCTAAGTTGCATACAGTTTAGGTAAAGAAGAAAAGTGCTGTGTCCAGGGTCAACTGTCGGCAGTTAAATGCGCATTGTGTTTAGTAGCAGAAAATAACACATTAAGGTCAGCCATACTCGGTTCAGCAGGAGGCCTTTGGGTTTTTGTTTCCCTCTCACCAAAGTTTTCTGCGGTTCGAAGTAGAACAGCAGCACTTTCAGTTTGTAGCCTTGCCCTTCGGGCAAGCTACAGCACCCTGTGTGTTCACAAAGGTGCTGGCCCCACCTCTAGCCAGGTTAAGGGCACAAAGCGTAACATAGCACAACAGTCCTGGTGTACCTAGACGATCTGTTGCTAATAGACCAGTCGTGGCTCATTTGGAGCAAAATGTACGCATTACAACCAGTTACCTGGAAAGTCTGGGTTGGATTCTCAACCTAGAGAAATCTTCCTTCAATCCGCTAAAAAGGCTAGAATATTGGAGTCTGATTATAGACGCAGCCCAGAAAAAGGTCTTCTTCAGGCAAAAATCAACTCTATAAGAGAGCTAGTGCGGATGGTCAGATCGAAAGGAGATCCCTCCATTCGCCTTTGCATGAGATTGTTAGGAAAGGTGGTGGCTTCATTCGAAGTGGTTGCCTATGCCCAGTTCCATTCAAGAATGTTGCAAAACAATATCCTGTCTGCTTGGAACAAAACGATTCAAGTGTTAGATTTGCCAATGCAACTGTCCCCAAGGGTGTCCCAAAGCCTCAATTGGTGGTTACTAACCCAGAATCTGCTGAAGGGAAAACCCTTCAGACCAGTTATCTGGAAAGTGGTAACGACAGATGCCAGCTTTTCAGGCTGGTGAGCAGTACTAGAGAAGACAACTGTCCAAGGACAGTGGTCAAGAACCGAAAGAGCCTTGCTCATCAATATCCTAGAGATTCGGGCAGTGCATCTGGTTCTAAAGACCTGGGCTTTCAGGTTTCGGTATTGTCCTGTCAGGATCCAACCCGACAATGCCACAGCTGTGGCCTATATCAATCACCAAGGGGGCACCAAGAGTCTTGCAGCATAGACAGTGGTGAACCATATTCTAAGTTGGGCAGAAAGGAATGTTCCATGCCTATCGGCAGTTTTCATTCCGGGAATAGAGAATTGGCAGGCAGACTTTTTGAGTCGCCAGCAGTTATTCCCCGGGGAATAGTCTTCACCCCGACATATTTCTGGCTGTTTGTCAAAGATGGGGGACTCCGGACGTAGATCTTCTATCATCCAGATTCAACACGAAGTTAGTCAACTTTGTGTCCAGAACAAGGGATCCATTCACATGTGGAACAGATGCGTTGGTGACCCCGTGGGATCAGTTCTCACTGATTTGCGCATCCCCCCCCCCCAAAATTCAGTTGCTGCCACATCTTCTTTGCATGATCAAGCTGGAAAGAAAGCCGGTAATTCTCCTAGCACCAGCATTGCCCAGAAGGTCATGGTATGCAGAAATCATGAAGATGGCAGTGGAGGATCCATAGTCCCTTCCACTACGGCCAGACTTGGTAGGATATTCCATCCTACCTTACGAACGCTAAATTTAACGGTTTGGCTATGGAAACCCACATTCTGAAGAAACATTGGCTTTCCGGGTCAGTTATCCCTACTTTGATCAATACAAGGAGGCCGGCTTTCAGAACTATATATTAGAGTCTGGAGGGCTTATGTTTCCTGGTGTGAGTCCAAGGGTTGGCACACCCGGAAGTATATCATAGGTAGAATTCTTGCCTTTCTACAATTAGGGGCAGAGATGAAGTTGGCCTTGAGTACTATTAAGGGCCAAGTCTCAGCTTTATCGGTCTTATTACAAAGACCGCTTGCTACACATTCTTTAGTCCGGGGTTTTATGCAAGGGGTGATGCAAATTAATCTGTCAAATCACCTTTGAACCCTTGGGACTTGAACTCAGTTTTGTCAGTGTTACAAAAACAGCCATTTGAACCGATACAACATATTCCCTTAGTCCTTCCGACAAGGAAGCTGGTGTTCTTGGTTGCTATATCCTCAGCAAGAAGGGTTCCAGAATTGGCTGCTCTTTCTTGTAAAGAGCCATACTTGGTTATTCATGAGGACAGAGTGGTGTTACGCCCTCTTCCAGATTTTTTGCCAAAAGTGGTCTTAGGTTTTCACCTGAACCAAGATATTATCCTGCCATCGTTTTTCCAAAACCATGCTCCAGGGAAGAGAAGTCCCTACATTGTCTTGATGTGGTGAGAGCAGTGAAAGTCTATTTAAAGACAACTGCTCATATTCGAAAGACTGACATCTTATTTATTTTGCCAGAGGGTCCTAAGAAGGGACAGGCAGCATCGAAATCCCCTTCGCTAAGTGGATTCGGCAAGTTATAATTCAGACTTATGATTTAAGGGGTAAAATTCCCGCTTTTCAAGTCAAAGCGCACTCTACCAGGGCGGTTATTACTTCTTGGGCAGTGTCACCAAGCCTCCATAACTCAGATCTGCAAGGCCGCAACTTGGTCTTCAGTACATTCACCAAATTTTATCAGGTGGATGTAAGGAGGTATGAGCATATCGCCTTCGGGTGCAGTGTGCTGCGGGCAGCAGTATGCGTCCTCAAGTCTGGGGTTACCCTGCGGGTTGTCTCTCCCTCCCCTCAAATAGCATTGCTATGGGACATCCCATTAAGTTATTACTTAGGCTCTGTGTCCCATGATGTACGATAAAGAAAATAGGATTTTTATAACATCTTACCTGTAAAATCCTTTTCTTGGAGTACATCATGGGACACAGAGGTCCCTCCCCTCTTTTGGGGTTTAAGTATATTGCTTTGCTACAAAAACTGAGGTACTCCTGGTAGGAGGAGGGGTTATATAGGGAGTGAACTTCCTGTATTGGGTATACCAATGTCCATCACCTGAAGGTGCCTATATACCCATTAAGTTATTACTTAGGCTCTGTGTCCCGTGATGTACTCCAAGAAAAGGATTTTACAGGTAAGCTGTAATAAAAATCCTATTTTTTTTTTTTTTTTTGGTTTTGTTTTGTTTTTGTTTCAATAGAACCAACCAGCAAATCAGTAATAGGTTGATAGATCAAGCCGACCATATGATTGAAGAAAAAAAAAAGATTCAGCCATCGGGATGAATAAAAAGAAATGTGCTGATTCCTCCATCCACACACATGAAGTGGATGGAAAAATCCCCCCCTTCCCCCACCAGGACATTTTATTCTGACAGCAAGACTCCAGGTCCATCTGTGTCCAGCTTTAACCCTTTTGCTCAGACATTGTCCCTCTGATTATTTTGGCAATACAAGCACAATAGAACTTGACTGTGCTGCATTTTTTATTTTAGCCAACAAATGCCATAGTCTCAAATTTAGGGTAGTGGTGTAGTTGATCTCTCCAAGATTAGAAAACCTGTTCTAAACATTGTTGGTCCCCTACTGATGAGCCTCCATAGGTTTTCGCCCCCTAGGCCAGTTGAGAAGTTAATAGTTGTTCTGCCAATGAAATGCCTTGGGGTGGTGGAATGAACAATTGGATTGTTCCTGTGTGATTGATTGCTGTTAAGTCATTGAGTGCCTTATCTATTGTTTCCAAATGGATGGAATTGTTTGTTTTAGGACATGGTCTTTGCAGTGCAGTACATTTTCTGAGGGCTTAGGGCAGTTTTTTACAGATGTGAGTTTTATTTCATCAAGAATACATAAACATTGGTTGTGAGGTTACAATTTTGAGGCAGTTGTGTGTGCTGGCAAAGATAAAATTGATCAGAAACTAAATTTTTTTTTTTTTTTTTTAGATTGTAAGCTTTCAGAAGCAGGGCCCTCTGAATCCTCTTGTATTGAGTTATATTGTAACTATGCTGTCAAACTCTTGGCTCTATACACATCCTGTGTAATAATAATAATAGAATACTGTTAAACTTCTGTCTACAGTAATGTGATATCTGCCACTAACACATCCTTCCCCTGAGGCTTTCACTTCAAATTGTAAACAAAGGCACCCTGTGCTGAGTTTATGCTGTTTGGACTAGGAAGGATGTTGTAATGTTTCTGAAATCAATGCACCAGAGACACATCAAAAGAGGCTAATGGCATGCCTTGTATCTAGACCACCATGGAATTTACTTACTACAACAGAAGTACCAGTAAATGTAGGACAGGAATACATTTTTAGCATATAACCGATAATTCTATAGAAGAAATGTTCATGGCCATTAAAGCTTTGCTGTATTTCAGGATTGGCTAAACATAAAGCCAGGGAGGGTCCCCTACTCCCACCCCTATGTGCCCGGCTTTCAATCCTGCTAGGGGAACACCCTAGTTTTACTGTGAGAGAACTGCTTTTGTTTTCTTGCATGTCACACCACCTGCTGTTGAAATGTATCATAGTAGACCATCAGTACACGTAATGTCAACCTCAAAGCTTGTTGTATTAAAGGAATGCATTTATTACTAGTCAGACATAAGCTACTGAGGTCTGTCTGTATGTGTATATGTGTGTATTAAACAGGTAACAAGCTGAGATTAGAAGCACTCCCTTTAAAAGTGCTCCTAATCTCAGCTTGTTACCTGTATAGGAGACACCTGGGAGCAATCTTGCTGATTCATAGGGGATCAAATATGTATTTCACTCATTAAAATGCAAATCAATTTAACTTTTTGAAATGCGTTTTTCTGGATTATCTGCAAACATAAAAAATCGGCAGGGGATCAAATACTTTTCTCCCTCACTGTATGTCTGGCAGAATTCAATCCAAAACACTATTCCTACAGTAAAGAATGAGGCTGGTAATATCCTGTTATGGGGGGGGGGGGGGGGGGGATCTCTTTAAAATCTGCTACCTTCTGCCAGAAAGTTGTCAGTGGGAAGGTTTACCTTCCAACATGGCAATGATCCAAAACACACACCAAAAATACTCACACAGCGGTCGAAGGAGAAGAAGGTGAATGTCCTTGCATGGCCTAGTAAGAGCTCAGACTTAAACCCCATTGGAAATCCGTGGAATGACTTGAAGAGTGAAATCCACAAACTGTCACCATCAAATTTAACTGAACTTAAGCAGTTCTACAAAGAGGAGTGGGCAAATGTTGCAAAGTTAGTAGAGACATAGCCCAACAGGCTAAAGGCTGTAATTAAAGCAAAAGGTGGTTCAAAAACATTTTTTTTTTTGGCATGTTGGTGTTATTTCTTTCACTGTGGGTGTTATAAGTTGCACTATAAAAATAAAGTAAATACAGCTGGATAAAACAAAACCTGTGCCTGTCTTTCAGGCTGCAAAGCAACATAGTGCTATTATTTTAAAGGGGGATGATTCTTGCGAAAAAGGAAGGCGATACCATAGGTGAGAAGAGAATGCTGCACACCCCAATTCTAGTACAAAAAATGGAAAAGATTTCCCTATGGGGTTTTGTATTGCAGCAAAGAATTCAAAAATTGTAAAAATATGTTTATTACAAAAATTAAAGATACAAAGGTATACATATCTGTTAAAACATGAGCTCTGTGAATGAGGCTAACAAACATACATGATGATACAACCGTGAAGTAAACATTTAAAACCTAGCATGATATGCATATGTAATCATACTAGAACAGCCCCGACGCATTTCAACCATATATAGTGAATGTCTTCTTCTAGGGGAAAAAGTACAGAGTTCTAGAAAATCAATATATGAATGAGTACATTGAAAATCAAACAATGTGTAATAATTCCAACGTATTCAATTGTGATTATTATTATATTTACCATTAACGGCTGTAGAGCAAACCTCCCAAAAAGTGTACCTAAAAGATTTGCTTGAGGATCCAGACAGCGCAGCCAGGACTCGCAGAACCCCCGTACCAAGAAAGGGCGGATGCCCACAGGGCCAAGATCAGGACCTCCAAGAGGCTGCGCTTACACCTGCATCGGAGGAGTAGGGGGAGAGAGAGGGCACAGGCTGAGCACCTGGCCAAAAATACCCTGAAGCACCGTAGAAATTAATGATATATTGAATTAAGTGTTCTTAAAATGTATGGGGGATGATTCTTTTTTTTTTACCCACTGTATATAGTGTGCAGAAGTTTTAGGCAGTTGTGAAGAAATGCTGTAACGTAAGAACGCCTTCAGAAATCTATATTTTAATTGTTTGTTTTAACAGTTTACAAAATACAAAGTGAGTGAACAAAAGAAAAATCTAAATCAAATCAAGATTTGGTGTGACTATTCTTTGGTTTTAAACTAACATAATTTCTTACACTTCCACAAAGACAGGAATTTTCTAGGATTACAGTCAGGTGTATGATTAGCTAAATATACCGAGTTGGTGCCAATGATCATCAATATCATATTTAGGTTGAAACAGTCCTTAATTGAAACAAACAGCTATGTAGGAGGCTTACAATTTGGTGAGGAACAGCCAAACTTTGCTACAAGACACCAGGTAGTTATACTGCATCAGCAAGGTCTCTAGCAGGCAAAGATTTCAAAACAGACTGGGGTTTCAAGGTGTACTATTCAAGCTGTTTTGAAGAGGCACAAAGAAATGAAATGTACAACCTTGAGGACCGTAGATGCAGTGGTCGGTCAAGGAAACTTAATACAGCAGAAGACACATCATGCTGACCACCCTTTTAACAGTGGAAGATGTCCAGCAGTGCCATCAACACAGAACTAGCAGAAACTGGTGGGACCGAGGTACACCCATCTACTGTCCAGAAATTCTAGCCAGAAGTGGTTACCTCCGACATGGAAACAAGGCTAAGCAACTGACTCCTGCACAAAAGCATAGAAACTAGGGTGCAGAAAAAATGGCAGCAGGTGCTCTAGACTGATGAGTCCAAAATGTGAAATATTTCGCTGTAGCAGGAGGTAGTTTGTTAGCTGAAGTGTGATACAATAATTGGTGTCTACAGGCAACAGTGAAGTATGGTGGGGGTTCCTTGCAAGTTTTGGGCTGCATTTCTGCAAATGAAGTTGGAGATTTGGTCAGGATCAATGGTGTCCTCAATGCTGAGAAATTCACGCAGATACTTATCCATCATGTAGTATAGTTGATAGCAGCGCTAACAGCAGTGATGTTAAACCCAATGCTAAAAAACTGTGACAATTTAACAAGACAAGTGCACGAGTAGTAAAAAAAGTCCATCTGTATGGAAAGATAATGTTCAAAGCCTTAAGCCCATGTGGATAATCTTCCAATACAATGATTAAATAAATCCTCCACCGCACCGCAGTGATGACACCACACAGAGTGCTCGCTTACCACAAGGCAAGCATAAATAGCTTGCGACCTATTACCCGGCCAGGGCCTTTATCCAAAGGAAATGGGGGGGGATGATATTCCAAGCCCCACGAAAGGGGTCAGCACCGACGCAGATTCCACCAAGCACAGGTCACATAGATAGCCAGATGAGTGTTACTCAGATGTTCCCCAAAAAAGGAAAGGATTCAACATAGCGTAATACTGATAACTCTCATTTATTTAGAAGATAGAAAAACACAATGTCACGGAGATAAAACAGCAAGGCAGCTGGCCGGCTAGTGTAAACACCCTTCCTGCAGATGGTACACACGGAACGTCAGCTCCTCCCGACGCGCGTTTTGTCACACGATGACGTCGTCTGGGGCACGGACGAATCTGTGTCGGTGCTGACCCCTTTCGTGGGGCTTGGAATATCATCCCCCTGATCTCCTTTGGATAAAGGCCCTGGCCGGGTAATAGGTCGCAAGCTATTTATGCTTGCCTTGTGGTAACTCTGTGTGGTGTCATCACTGCGGTGCGGTGGAGGATTTATTCATTGTATTGGAAGATTATATACATGGGCTTAAGGCTTTGAACATTATCTTTCCATACAGATGGATGTTTTTTTACTACTCATGCACTTGTCTTGTTAAATTATCACAGTTTTTTAGCATTGGGTTTAATATCACTGCTGTTAACGCTGCTATCAACTATACCAAATGTTCTTGTGTGTATCCCACTTATAGCAGCTGCTCTTATTTGTTGGTTTTAGTTTTCAAAATTATATCACTGTTTTTTTTCACATATCGTCACTACCTGATGATATAAGATTTATAATTTTTGTCATTATCTAAATTGTATAGCGCGTTTTTTTTTTTTTATGTAACTTATCATGCCATACCATCAGGGAGGAGTGGGATTGGCCCCAAATGTTTTTGGTTTGGACTTATCTGCTTTTCATTTACTTTCCATTTTTGTTAATTGATAAAAATAAACTATTAGGCATTCCTAATTTTCACACCTGCATACACTTTTCAGTGATGTGTGTATGTATGTATGTGTGTGTATGTGTGTGTATATATATATATATATATATATATATATATATATATATATATATGTATGTGTGTGTGTGTATATTATTTTTAGGTGTTATGCACACTTTTTGATACACATTTTTTTTTTTTCTGTACAAGTGCCCTGTTCAGCAGCACATGACCGTCTTTCATAGTTTTCATATGGTTCCCTCCTGTTGCTAGCCTGTCTCCTTTCCCTCGTGTTGATGAACCCTCTTTGTTTCCTAATTACAGAGAAGTCACAGATGTGTGAAAAGTAGGCCACAGGTCGAATGCTGTGTGCCCCATACCCAGTAAAATTGGAAGTGACAGGCATCTTTTTGCTCCACTACTAATTTGCCGCTGTGTTAAATAGCTACAGAGTCCCAATTAAAATGAAAACTTCTAGGGTTCTGATGAACAGACAGATTGAGTTATTTATGGTGGAAGCAGCCACCAACAGTAATTGAGGCACATCCTTGTACAAATACAAATTTTTCCATTCAGGAATAGCGCCAGGCTGACAGGGTCATGCAGGTCAAGCTCACCGAAACAAGAGGCCAATGAAAGCCAAAACTTGCTTTCCATTCATCTTAACACAAATCTCCTTTGTCCTTATTAACTGTTGAGGTGTGTGAGTGGCACTAGCAGCTCTTTGAGGTCTAATTATGCTTTCTGCATTAATCAGTGTATAAAATTAAAAAAAAAATAATAATTAGATTCCAATACCACTACTGTCGCTTTCTTTTAGCGATTACCAGCCTGATTTTAACAGCAGTTTGAGCATGTGACAGGACTCGCATACATATAAAATAAAAAAATGTGTAAGAATGTTTTTTAGCCTCAGAATGGTTAGACATGGCAGCTTATCCTGCCCTTTAGGGGGGATGGAGATACTGAGTCGAATATAACTGGCTTCACCAGGTAAGGAAAACCTGAAAGGATGAGTTAGAGGGAGGTATAGGGCAATTTCATTTTTTTTATGGAGTTGAGCTTTGAGGAGCTCCAGTCTCCCCCCCAAAAAAAGCTGCTGTAGCTCCTGACTTACTTGGAAAGGTAAGTTGGACACTTACCTGTCCAGGGATCCAGACATGTTGGTACCCTAGCTGATTCTTCAATCAGCTTTGGGTGCAGGCGTCGGCATTTTAATTAAGGGAGACTGACAGTGAAGCCTTCCAGCTTCACAGCCAGTTTCCTACTGCGCATGCGTGAGTCGCGCTGTGCTTGGTGAATGGTCCTGCAGTCTTCTGGGACCTGTGTGTGTCCCAGAAGTCTGCGGGGGGGGGGGGGGGGGGGGCATGCTCGCAGATCACATGGGTACCTGTCAAAACCAGGTACCCACTCCCTGCAAAATGAGACAGTGGAGGGTGCAAACAAGCTGAGCTTCCTCTTTTGGGTGAAGCTCCACTTTAAGTCTATCATAGTAACACTAAGCTAATCACTCCTTATTTGGACTACAAACGCCCCCTCCTTATCTCCACTACTCAGAGTGGTGTTGCTTTTCCAGAAATATCTGAGAAAACTGATAACCCTTTTCAAGATTTTGGTTTGTGCAAAGTGACAAGGTACAAGATTTTTGGCAGGATTAACAGATTTTTGTCAGTATTTGCATAAAACGCACTTAGCCTGGAAAAAGTTAATGAGTGCAACTAATACACGCCTGTAAGCTGCAGTATATTAAATGTTTGTTCTCAAGTTTAGATGTACTTTTAACTGTTTGTTTTTTTTTTTGTTTTTTTTTTTGTTTCGAGATCTTATGGATTTTTGTAAAAATTTGTTTACATTGGAACTGTTTATTTAAATTTTCTCATTTTGGTAATTATATTTAAACTTTTATTTACAGGAACAAATTTAACCAAAGAAGATCTCTATCTGTGAAAATATTCTGCATAGCTCCAAACGCTAGAATTCTCTTTCCTGGAAAAATGCCGCCAATAAAAAAGATGACTGTGATAAAGCATGTGTTTGCTGCTTTGTTTGGGTCCTTTCTTCTTGGAGTTCATATTCAAGGTTGGTGACGAGCTATTTTATATTGCCTATATATCTAATCTTTACTGTCTCAAGGGTGTTCACTCAGTTTACTTATTTTTTTCATGTAGAGATGTAACATTTCTGGAAATTTTAAAGCCATGGGGAAAAAACGTGCCCCCCCCCCCCTTTTCTTTTTTTTTTTTTTTCCTGGAAAAAAATTACATTTTCTGAGAAATTGAAAAAAATAAAAATTCACCGTGGAGTAGTTTTACAAATTGAAAGAATAACAAGTATTTTTGGGAGGCAGTGGTTTTTAACACTTCCTCACTTGAAGATGCTGCTGGTGAAGAACCACTTTGTGATAATCCATTAAAAATTCTGGAGGAAAGAGCTACTTGCACTTTCATTATGGTCCTTATTATTTAATTCCATAAAGTATTTGTTAATGTTTTTAAGCCAACTCTGGCATGCAAGGGGGTGTGTTCTGTCATCCTTGTGGCATTTGGAAAAAAACTTTCTTCTCACAATATTTCCAAATTGCAGCTTTGCTCTCAGCAGAAATTGCACTGTGGAAATGTTTCTAAACTCTAGATGTTGGTCTCACCATTTTTACTGAAAGAGGAAAAAAAGAAAAAACAATTTACTTAGCAGATTATCGGTTATTATTATGCTGTGATGGTCGAGAACACGAATAGGCTCCATTCACACCATAGCGTTCCGGATTGTGGGCCGAAACACTGCAATTCTGAATCGCTGCAAGACACCCTTGCGATCCCTATTACTTTCAGTGGCACCCAAATCGCGGCTCCATTTTGCCGCGATTGACGCCTGTCGCCCAAAAGAAATTCTCTTGTTCTGCGATTCGTCGGGTGACAATCGCGGCAAAATCGCACCACAATTTGGGTGCCTTTTGAAAGTAATGGTGATCGCAAGGGCGTCTCGTGATTTGCGGCAATTTGCCATCGCGGGCAGAATCACGGCGATTCCGTCCACAATCCGTAACACCATGGTGTGAATGGAGCCTCAAAGGTTATAAATAGGGATGTCCCGATACCGATACTAGTATCGGTATCGGTATCGGCACCGATACCGAGCATTTGCCCAAGTACTTGTACTTGGGCAAATGCTCCCGATGCTTCCACCGATACCTGGAAGACAGCTGTGATCGGCGCATGGGGGAGATACAAAGATTCTCCCCCAGCGGCTTTCAGCTGCTTTAGTGACATACAGCTGTGATCGGTCACAGCTGACTGTCACTGCATCTTCCTCCATGCCCCCTCCGTTCCTCTGTGCCTCTTCGCTGTCCGCTGCATTCCTCTCTCCTTATCTGTCCCTCTCAGCTGTCCCCTCCGTTCTGCTCTTCTTATCTGTCCCCTCCGTTCTGCTCTCCTTATCTGTCCCCTCCGTTCTCCCCCTCCGTTCCTCCGTCCCCCTCCTCCTCCTTCCTTTGTGTATGGAGAGAGTCAGCTGACTCTGTCCATTCACATAACTGAAACATTGTAATCTCCTGTGATTACAATGTGTCAGTTTATGAATGGAGAGAAGCCGCTGTCTTCTCTCCATTCATTCTCAGTGCAGCTGACGCTGCAGAGAAAGGGACTGGGGAATCTCTATCCTCTGTCTCTTGCTCTGTCTCAAGGGGGAGATATCAGAGGTCTGTTAAGACCCCTGATATCTCACCAAAACCCCCCAAAAGGGCTGATTAAAAAAAAAAAAAAAAAAAAAAAAAAAAACAATAAAGAATAAAAAAAATATTATTGTAAAAAAAAAAAAATTGTAAAAAAAAAAAAATAACACACATACAACGTTCACCCCCTCCCCCCCCCCCAAAAAAAGCAAGCACTGTTAAAAAAAAAAAAAAAAAAAAAAAATTGTCACGTGACATTAAAAAAAAAGTATCGGTAATCGGTATCGGCGAGTACTTGAAAAAAAGTATCGGTACTTGTACTCGGTCCTAAAAAAGTGGTGTCGGGACAACCCTAGTTATAAAGATAAACTAATATGTCACACAAATGTACCCTCTTACCTGTCAATTAAGGTCTGAGAGGACAGAAGCTGTATCTACTGTATCCCAACAAACAACCAACTGTAGGAGGTACAAGATGGAGCCCACAAGCAAACTAAACTGGAGCATATCCCCTGCAGTGACCCCTAGTGGCAGAAATGTGTATTTCTCCTCTTTGAGAATGGCATTGTAAAGTACAGCGTTACTTGACTTGTATTCCAGGATTTGCTTGTCCGCTGAGAGAGCTTGCAATAATTTAGAACTTTACATAAAGTCTCTGAAATCTTTTTCATTAAGGTCTTCAGGTTATATAGTTTGAATTCTTTGTCATGACTATATTATTTATCACAGTAAATATGGGGTGCTGTGTGTACATTAATGAGGAAAAATAATGAACTTAAATGATTTTAGCAAATGGCTGCAATATAACAAAGAGTGAAAAATTTAAGGGGGTCTGAATACTTTCCATCCCCACTGTATATAATTAATTTTATCTTTTTTTGTACAACTGAGCACTGGGGCTGCAAGTGTGCTTCCACACCAGAGTCTGTCTCTGAATTCCCTGAGGCTGCAGTTTCTTCTGCACAGTCAGGTGAGGAGGGGAAGGATTGTGGACATGGTAAACGAGATGTTGTGGTCAGCAGATATCGTGCCAAAACGTAAGGGTACCGTCTCTCAGCCTGCGATTGCCTCGGTTTGTAGCTGCTGTCTGCTTCGGCTACACCTAAAGTGACTAGCCCATGTTATCTAAAGAGCCCTCAACCTGTTAAGAATTTTCAGTGCATTCCCTATTTATTGCATCTGGTCCTGTGTAGTGATTGTCCTAACCTGCAAATGGTCCTTGCTCTACCTAAGCCTTTTAACCAGCAGTACCCTATGGAGGCCTTCCGAAAGCCTGCAAGACTTTGACATTTGACCTATGATTCTATTGTATCGTGTTGACAGATTAGTGGATAATATGCAGAGTGGGCCTCCTTTCAATACAATTGCGAGGTATCATTTGGCTAAAATGTTTGTTGGTGGAGCAGTGCCAAAAAAAAAGTCCTGACCCAACCTCCCCAGTCCACTTAGTATGCAAGCAAGTCGTCCTCATAATGAGGGGATGGCCCCACTTGCCAAAGTTGGGGGAGGCCTGTTGGCCTTCGCAGTTGTCCGGTCCCAGAGCGTTTCAAATGTTTGGGTCTAGAACGTCTACAAAGCAGAATTTGGTCTCTGCCTCCACCCTGCTTCATGTTGTCAAACTTGCCAACATGCCCACAAAGACTGGAGAACCTTTATGCTGCTTTAGAGCAGTCTTCTCTGAAGGAGTCATAGCTAATGTTCTGGAAAAAAGAAGTTTTAAGGTTTCTATTAACCTCTTTTCATCATCCAAAAAAAGACATCCATCCTATACTGGATCAACAAGTAATCAACACCCTCTTCAGGGTACATAAATTCTTTTTGGTATCCTCCCCAGTCTGTCAGTGCTTCCCTCCATCCGAGACAGCACCCTGTCTCTGTGGACATCTAGGATGCCTACTTGCACATTCCCATCTTTCCGACACTTTAGCGCTACTTGCATTTGCTGTGGGTACTCAACATTACAATTGTTTTCTGTGAGCACTGCAGGTGTGGGAGATTGTTTTGTGGAATTCTGCAGCATGTTTTCATTTCTCTGCAGTGAAGGGGGAAGACGCTAAACTTGGGGGGATTGGGCAATGTGAAAGCATTTAGTCTGATCTCGGTTTGATCAGATGCTTTTATGTGCAGAGGAGAGATCTGGGGTCTAATAGACCTCAGATTCCTCAGTAAAACGAACCTATCATTGCCAATGCTATCACAAAAGCTGTTGTTCATCTCTTGTGATAGCAATAAAAGTGATAAACATAATTTAAAAGATTCACACCACACGCGAGGTATCGCCACGAGAGTTATAGCGAGAGCAATAGTTCTAGCACCAGACCACCTATGTAACACTAAACTGGTAATCTGGAGGTTTTCAAGTACTGTAGTTTGTTCACATTACATGGGTGTACGCAGTTTTAAAGCGAGACACGTTTGCCATCTATTCAGCGTAACGTCATCTTTTATATTTTACTAAACAATTGGGTATTACATTGTGTTTTTTGAGCATTAAAATTGAATTTTTTTCCAACAAAATTGCATTTGAAAAACAGCACATATACCATGTGACATAAAAAGATTGCAACACCATTTTTTTTTTCCTCTAGGACCTCTGCTTAAAAAATAGACAACACATAACACTAGTACGTGGGCTGGACTTCGTATCCCACTGATAGCTGTCATATTAGTTAATAAGTGCCAAGCAGTCCAAACACCACTTGTTTACTACAGCTCTCCCTTTTCCTTTTCTCTCTTTTTTTTTTTTTTTACCAAAGACTTGTATCAGAATACAGTTTGGCCTTAATTTATGAATTTGATTATTTAAAAAAAAAAAAAAAAATTTGATGCATTTTATAGCAGTAAAAAAATATTGTTTTTTGTTTTTTAAAAAGTTTCGGTCTTTTTCATTTATATAATAAAAAGCCCAGTGGTGATCAAATACCACCAAAAGACAGCTATATTTGCGTGGAAAAAAAAATGATATAAATTGAACTTGGGTACAGTAATGAATGATCATGCAATTTCCAGTTAAAATAGCACAGTCCTGAATAGCAAAAAAATAGTCTTGTCATGAATAGTTAAATCTTCTGGAGAGCAAGTGGTTAAAAGCAAAGATTTGATAAAGAGTACCAGTAGCACAAAAAAAAGCTTATGACCTGCCTAGCCAGATTCGGCCAGTAAGGCTGTTGTTTTTCAACAGAACGGGCTGTTTTGTAGATTTAGCAGTTAGAGGATAGAGACAAACCATTTAAAACCGACAAGGCTGCTTACAATGGTCAGCTTTTATTTATGTAAAACCTTCATCCCAAAAGTAACAAAACTGTTTAACTACTTGGAGTGTTGGCTAGAGCTTGGGTTCAATTTGTTAGTGTATACAAATCTGTAAGTCCATCTAGCCCTCCCCCTGCCTGACATTGCTGCTGTCCTTGTTGCTCTTTCATCCGGAGTTAATAAACTTTATTGATCATTTTTGCAAAGCTTTACAGATTTTTAGTATCTAATGGGGCATGTGCCATTAAGAGGCTTGACAGTGGGGCTTACAGTAAGTCACTGGGCCATGATGACGCTCGCTTGTAGTATACTGTTCATTTTTGATGGCGTAGAGCGTTCGCTCCATTTGACTGCAGCAAGTTTCTGGCGCATGGTGGACAGAGCTTTGCGAACACATGACTGTGCTGAAGAAGTGACAAATTCAGTATTTATGCTGTGATTTATTGAAAAAGTATGCCGCATGTTTACCAGAAGTGGGAAGGCAAGGCTTTAAACCTTATTTTAGCCTTTCCTTTTACAAGTCTTCATCACCAACTATGTGTTATGATGGCCTACCTGACTGAATATACATATTAATATATAGGGCTTGACAAATTTACTTTGAATCTAGGAGCCAGCTAAAACGGAAGCCAGTTTTTTAATTTATTTTTTTAACAAAGCTTACAGGTGAAACATGAAGCATGTTTCCGAAGGTGAACTTATCCTTTTAACCCTTTCGCTGCCAGAGCAGTTTTTGTGGGGTTTTTTTGCACATGTTTAAAAAATAACTTTAGGATTGTATATTACATAAAACACTCTATTTTCTGAAAGCAGACACCCTAGAGAATAAACTGGTGGTAGTTCCAATTTTGTATGTCCCATATTACCGCAAAGGTCTAGGAAACATTTCAGTAAAAATTAATCTAAAGTTGATTTTAGGGGGGCACAAAAACGCTACAAATTACCCATTTTTTTAGTAATATATAAAATCAGAGGTTGCGCCAAGTAATTACCCAACATGTCAAACCTTTAATTTGTGCGCCTGTGAAATGGCAACAAACTTTAGTAACCTTTGTTTTCCATAGGCGGCGTTTTAAAAGCCCCTACTAATCTTTAGTTTAGCATTATGAAGGAGGTCTGGTGCTTGAATTATTGCTCTCATTTCGGCGAGCATGGCGCTATGTAACATGAGTATCACAATCGATGCTTTGTGGTGTAGGCGCCTTGGTATTTACGTTTACACTTATGTATATGTGAAAATGGGGGGGCCTCAATTTTTGGGGGAGATTTAATTTTTTTTTTTTTTGATAACAGGTGCTCTTTGATACATCAAAGGTATAGAAGATCCTTCATGTCTCCTCTGTGCTCCAATGAATGTAATGCACATCGCACTGCATTACATTCTTTCCCGGCCTTCAGGGCCAGGGAAACTGTCAACGGGGACCTGGAAGTGACGTCGGGCACATCACTTCCAGGTCACCAACAAGAAGCGGAGGAGAGCGCTCTCCTCCCTCTTCTCTACTCGGTTGCACATGCTATGACAATCCCAGGCCCACAAGTGGGCCAAGCAGGGCCGGGATACATGGGGACGGGGGTTGTGGAAGAATTTGGGTGACAGCCTAGGTGCCAGGACACAATTGTTGCCATGGCGACCTGGTGCCTGGAATATGTGGAGCCCTGTTTTTATATATAATTTTTTTAGGTTTATGTGCTTCATTTTAAAAAAGTAAAACTAGAGGTTATTGTTCAGAAGTTGTATAATCAGATTCTAATATGTTTTAAGTTTATAATAAGTAACAGGGGTGGCATAGCTGCCATATAGTTATACTGCTGCATAGTCCACAGGATCTTGCCATACTGATGAGACGTTTGAAAGGCTGGCATCATTGGCGTTAAAGGCTTTTATGCAGTCCCCATAGATGTTACTAACTAGGCAATCCGCTGAGTTTACATTGTAAATTCTTTCGTATAACTGCTAAGCTCTGCCTATCTCAGTAATGTTTTTGGGGATGTCTTTTGGTTTCCAGGGCTGTTCCTGTGCCAGTCATCTGTTTCCAATGGCACTTGGTGAAGGGCTCCCACAGCATCTCATTTTAAGCTTAAACTAAAAAAAAAAGTGATTTTTTTTTTTCTTTCCCAATGGAGCCAAGTAAATCAGACCCAAAGGAAAGTTCGCTTTATCGTAAACATTGACAAACATAAATGCACAGTTGTTCATTTTTAAATTATAGTTTATTTTCTTAGTCTTGTACTTCACCTGTGAAACACAAAAAGAAGTAGTAATTAGTTTCGCACGCACTTTTTCCTTGACTTTTGAAAGTTCATTTAACCACTTCAGCCCCGGACCATTATGCTGCCTAAGGACCAGAGGACTTTTTTCAATTTGGCACTGCGTCGCTTTAACTGCTAATTGTGCAGTCATGCAATGCTGTACCCAAACGAAATTCACGTCCTTTTCTTCCCACAAATAGAGCTTTCTTTTGATGGTATTTGATCACCTCTGCCGTTTTTTATTTTTTGCGCTATAAACGGAAAAAGACCGAAAATTTTGAAAAAAAAAATGATATTTTCTACTGTTTTGTTATAAAAAAAAATCCAATAAACTCAATTTTAGTCATACATTTAGGCCAAAATGTATTCAGCCACATGTCTTTGGTAAAAAAAAATGTCAATAAGCATATATTTATTGGTTTGCACAAAAGTTATAGCGTCTACAAACTAGGGTACATTTTCTGGAATTTACACAGCTTTTAGTTTATGACTGCCTATGTCATTTCTTGAGGTGCTAAAATGGCAGGGCAGTACAAAACCCCCCCAAATGACCCCATTTTGGAAAGTAGACACCCCCAAGGAAATTGCTGAGAGGCATGTTGAACCCATTGAATATATTTTTTTTTTTTTTGTCCCAAGTGATTGAATAATGACAAAAAAAAAAAATTTACAAAAAGTTGTCACTAAATGATATATTGCTCAAACATGCCATGGGCATATGTGGAATTACACCCCAAAATATATTCTGCTGCTTCTCCTGAGTACGGGGATACCACATGTGTGGGACTTTTTGGGAGCCTAGCTTCATACGGGGCCCCGAAATCCAATCACCGCCTTCAGGATTTCTAAGGGCGTAAATTTTTGATTTCACTCCTCACTACCTATCACAGTTTCGAAGGCCATAAAATGCCAAGATAGCACAAAACCCCGCAAAATGACCCCATTTTGGAAAGTAGACACCCCAAGCTATTTGCTGAGAGGCATGGTGAGTATTTTGCAGCTCTCATTTGTTTTTGAAAATGAAGAAAGACAAGAAAAATGTTTGTTTGTTTTTTTTTTTTTCTTTTTTCAATTTTCAAAAGTTTGTGACAAAAAGTGAGGTCTGCAAAATGCTCACTATACCTCTCGGCAAATAGCTTGGGGTGTCTATTTTCCAAAATGGGGTAATTTGGGGGGGGGGGGGGGTTGTGCCACTTGGGCATTCCATGGCCTCCGAAACTGTGATAGGCAGTGAAGAGTGAAATCAAAAATTTACGCCCTTAGAAAGCCTGAAGGCGGTGCTTGGTTTTCGGGGTCCTGTACGCGGCTAGGCTCCCAAAAAGTCTCACACATGTGGTATGTTTGAGCAATATATCATTTAGTGACAACTTTGTGCATAAAAAAAAAAATTGTCTTTTTCCCGCAACTTGTGTCACAATATAAAATATTCCATGGACTCGACATGCCTCTCAGCAAATAGCTTGGGGTGTCTACTTTCCAAAATGGGGTCATTTGGGGGGGTTTTGAACTGTCCTGGCATTTTATGCACAACATTTAGAAGCTTATGTCACACATCACCCACTCTTCTAACCACTTGAAGACAAAGCCCTTTCTGACACTTTTTGTTTACATGTAAAAATTATTTTTTTTTGCAAGAAAATTACTTTGAACCCCCAAACATTATATATTTTTTTAAAGCAAATGCCCTACAGATTAAAATGGTGGGTGTTTCATTTTTTTTTTTTTTAACACAGTAATTGCGCAGCGATTTTTCAAACGCATCTTTTGGGGAAAAAACACACATTTGTTTAAATTTTAATGCACTAAAACACACTATATTGCCCAAATGTTTGATGAAATAAAAAAGATGATCTTAGGCCGAGTACATGGATACCAAACATGACATGCTTTAAAATTGCGCACAAACGTGCAGTGGCAACAAACTAAATACATTTTTAAATGCCTTTAAAAGCCTTTACAGGTTACCACTTTAGATTTACAGAGGAGGTCTCCTGCTAAAATTACTGCCCTCGATCTGACCTTCGCAGTGATACCTTACATGCATGGTGCTATTGCTGTTTACATTTGACGCCAGACCGATGCTTGCGGTCGCCTTTGCGCGAGAGCAGGGGGGGACAAGGGTGCTTTTTTTTTTTTTTTTTCTTTCCCTTTATTATTTTTTTTGATTTTTTTTTTTATCTCATTTTTAAACTGTTCCTTTCATTTTTATGTTTTTTAATCATTTTTATTGTTATCTCAGGGAATGTAAATATCCCCTATGATAGCAATAGGTAGTGACAGGTACTCTTTTTTGAAAAAATTGTGGTCTATTAGACCCTAGATCTCTCCTCTGCCCTCAAAGCATCTGACCACACCAAGATCGGTGTGATAAAATGCTTTCCCAATTTCCCAATGGCGCTGTTTACATCCGGCGAAATCTAAGTCATGAAATGCTCGTAGCTTCCGGTTTCTTAGGCCATAGAGATGTTTGGAGCCATTCTGGTCTCTGATCAGCTCTATGGTCAGCTTGCTGAATCACCGGCTGCATTTTCAGGTTCCCTGTTGGGACAGGAGAGCCAGAGAAAAACATGGAAGACGGTGGGGAGGGGGGGCCTTCTCTCCCACTGCTTGTAAAAGCAGTCTAGAGGCTAATTAGCTGCTAGGATTGCTTTTACATGAAAGCCGACCGCTGGCTGAAAAGAATGATACCAAGATGATACCTAAACCTGCAGGCATCATTCTGGTATAACCACTCAAAGTCCAGCAACATACCAGTACGTTGCTGGTCCTTGTTGGGAATATATTGTAAACTTTTTTTTCATGCAGCCTGTGGGCTGAACAAAAAAAAGATATTGATCGGTGGGTATGCCCACCACTAGAATACCTCCCTTCATCCACCCACTTCTAATGGTGGGCATACATGCACCGTTTATATATGCCGAAGCATGGGGGCATCCTCCCGCAAAAGGCAGGAGCAAATCGCTCATCCACCCACTGCTGCCCCCGCGCTTCGGCATATATGCTGAAGTATGTAACTGTGGTGGTGAAATCACCTCCGACAGCGCTGGAGTCACGGCTTTATGTATCGTGGGAGCAAACGCTGTTGCTGTCAAGATAAATAAATCCAGCTGAATGGCGTACCTGAAAACAAAAAAATGGTTAAAACACAGTAAACTATAAAAAAATTACATACCTGAAAAACAAACATGATAAAACATAACAACAATAAAACATTGCAGAATAGAATACAGTAAAAAAGAGCAGAACAATAGAGAGAAAATAGAGAGAGAGAGAACAATAAAACGACAACTATTTTTGTTTTTTTAATTTTATTTTTTATTTTTTTGTGGTTTTTTTTTTTTTTTTTTTTTTTACTTTTTTTTTACATTTTTTTTTTAATAACTGTAACGGTTCCAGGTTTGGGTCTCTCAAAATGCAATGGCATCTTGGGAGACCCTGTAAAAGTGTGTCCTAGTCTGTGCAATGCTGTACCCTACGCTAACACTCAACTAGTGAATGGTAGCGCTCAAAACATTCACCAATGCAAAGACCAGCATTGCCAGGACAGGAGGGACAATAATACCGGGTGTCACGCCTAAATCCTCGCTTTCTGCAGACACAACATTTTATTTGGGGGGCTCGTTGGGTAGGGGTACTCCGGAGGACATATTGAAAATGCCTCTCATGCAGCCGGCTTACTGCCTTTGGTTGGGGAAGGTGAGGTGGAGCACTGTCTGGAAACGGAAGGGCTCTGCTGATCTCTTCCTGGAATTTAAGGAAGGATCCAGTCCGTCCTGAAGCTCTGTATAGCACGTTCAGCAAAGCCAATTGAAATAAACAGACACTTTTTTGTACCAGCGTCTGGCCTTACAGGCAACTAGGTACGGCGCCAACAACTGGTCATTGAGGTCCACCCCTCCCATATTTTGGTTATATTCGTGGACACAGAGGGGTTTCTCCACAACACCAGTCACCGTAGTAATTTGGGCCGTCGTGTCTGCATGAAGGGAGGTGAGAACGAAAACATTCTTCTTATCCCTCCACTTCATAGCGAGCAAATTATTACACTGCAAGCAGGCTCTCTCCCCCAGCCTAACACGGGAATCTACAAGCCGCTGGGGAAAGCCCCAGCGATTAGGTCGCATGGTGCCACATGCTCCAATCTGCTGATCAAACAAGTGACTAAAAAGTGGCACGCTCGTGTAATAATTGTCCACATATAAATGGTACCCCTTTCCGAATAAGGGTGACACCAAGTCCCACACTATCTTGCCAGCACTTCCTATGTAGTCAGGGCAGTTTGTCGGCTCTATGTGACTATCTTTGCCCTCGTAAACCATAAATCTACATGTATAGCCTGTGGCCCTGTCACAGAGCTTATACATCTTGACCCCATATCTGGCACGCTTGCTGGGAAGGTACTGTTTGAATGACAAGCGGCCAGAAAATTTAATCAGGGACTCATCAACGCAGACAACTTGATGGGGCATAAACAAGTCTGCAGAACATTGGTTGAAGTGCTTTACGAGGGGCCGAATTTTGTAGAGCCGATCGTATTCAGGGTTTCCACGAGGACTACAGACTTCATTGTCGTTGAAGTGCATGAACCGCAAAATCTGCTCGTATCGTGCCCTGGCCATGGAGGCAGAGAACACGGGCGCATGGTAAATTGGGTCAGTGGACCAATATGACCGCAACTTACTCTTTTTATTCAAGCCCATGTTGAGGGAAAGGCCCAGAAAGAGCTTAAATTCTGAGACCGTAATTGGTTTCCAATCTCTGGCAAGGGAGGACTGGGGATTAGCGGCGATGTGTTGACCAGCGTATAAATTGCTTTGGTCCACAATAGATCTATAGATCTTCGGTGAAAAACAGTGAATAAAAATCCAGTGGCGTAAAATCAACTGTTTCCACCTGAATTCCGGGTTGGCCAGTGAATGGGGGAAGTACGGGTGCTGCAGAAGTGGTGAGTTCCCAATTCGGATTGGCGAATGCAGCAGGAAGGGCACTATGGGCACGACGGGCCTGTCTTTGTCTTCTTGGTGGCAGCGGGACACTACTTGTGCTTGCCACCTCACCAGCTTGAACTGCACTTATGGGACTCGCCACGTCACCAAGTGTTACTGCAGTGCTGGATGTACGACCAGGGTGTACTAGGCCGCTGGTGCTTGCCAGTTCACCAGAAGGAATAGCGGCATTAGTACTTCTCTGCTCCATACGAGAGCCCTTCGGTTCTTGCACTTCAAGGACAGAAGAAGAAGATTGGGGTCTGGTACGCCTGACCTTAGCAGGGACCACAACTCCGTCGTCAGAGCTATCTGTCATGGAGCCGCTGTCCTCTACAGGATCGTATTCTGAGCCTGAATCTGACAGATGAGTGACTTCCTCTTCACTATCTGTCATGCTCAGAAACGTGTAGGCCTCTTTACTAGTGTACCTTCTATTTGACATTTTGGGCTCTAAATTTAGGGGTACACTAGTGAGACTCACAGGCAAAAAAGCTCCCGACTGTCAGCGACTGTATCAAAACGCTACCAAAAAACTGTTAGCGATCGCAGGGATCAGGCCTGACTCTGCGAACACTGCAGTTATGTGTGCTTAGTGTTTTGTGTCAGTGATCGATCGATACTGCACTTGGGTGGGCTGGGCTGGGCCGAGGGGCAAAACGCAGGTGCTAGCAGGTATCTGGGCTGATCCCGCTACCACTGCGTTTTTGAGGACCCTAAACTGCTGGGGATGCTAGTATAGATCTGATCGGATCAGATATCGATCCGTTCAGATACTATAGCACTAAGGGAGGTGTATGCTGCGTGCGTGGGTTTTAGCGGTACTGGCGCTAACTTGACGCTGCCTGGGGCGACGCAGATCTTATCTGACCCTAAGAACTTAACTTGTATCACCGCCGGGCGATCAGGGGGTTAAACTTTTATAAGATAATAAACGGCGGGTGCCCTAAAACTATAATAAACAAACTAACCAGCGTCACCCGTAACAATTATATGGTGATCACTGGTGAAAGGGTTAACTAGGAGGCAATCAGGGGGTTAAAACTTTTATTAGGTAGTATATAGGGGTCCCTGTCGCTATAAAACACTGACGGAGAACCTATATACTTACCTCCTTAACTAGCGTCACCTGTGTCACTAATACAGCGATCAGAAAAACGATCGCTTAGTGACACTGGCGACGGGGGGTGATCGGACCCCCCACCCACGGGCAGGCAGGGACGTGCATGTAAGCCCTTTTGCCTGCCCGTGCCGCTCTGCCGACGTACATCGTCGTGCAGCGGTCGTCAAGTGGTTAAACTCACTCTTAATTTTGTTGTTGCCTTACAGACATGTTTTATATTGGTTTAACATGGCAGAGTACAGAAAATATTGTCAAAGCAAGACTGAATGTGCATATTTCTTTCTAAATTTAAGTCATACAAACTCGCTGTAACACTTAGCATAAGGAAGTTGCCCTACCCCTACCTGCTAAACTCCAAAAGTAGCTATCTTGTGAGCTAAACATAGTCATTGTATGTATATACATTTAACAAATATATTTTTATTGGTTTGCTCTGTTTAAAGGTTACACCTAAAATAGAGCAATGGGTGAGGTAATTTGTGAGAAGCAACATTTAAATAACTTGATTGCCTTGGATGAGGTGGAGGGTAGGTTAATTTTTGTCTTGCTACCACTGTTTTTACCTTCTTTTGAATCAAGCCATATACATTGGCCAATACTGTGCCTTTAAAAAGTATTCATTTCCCTTGACATTTTCCGCATTTGTCATGTTACAACCAGAAACGTGAATGTATATTTTATTGGGATTTTGTGATGGACCAACACAAAGTGGCACAAAAATGATAAACGGTTTTCACAATTTTTTTACAAATATCTGAAAACTGTGGCATGCATTAGAGCTGTATGATTAATCATTATCATGATTCAACCCCCTTCCTGATCTTAATACAGCATTTCCCCCGATCGTGTTAATCAAGTGCAGAGCTGAGCAAAAAAAAACTCAGCCTGCAAATGTTTATCTGAACTTTTGTCTGTAAATGGAGTTTAACCACTTAGACTAAACCTTTTTTGACACTTGTTGCTTACAAGTAAAAATAAGTATTTTTTTTGCTAGAAAATTACTTAACCCCCCCCCCCCCCCCCCAAACATGACACATATATATATAAAAGCAGAGATCCTAGAGAATAAAATGGAGATTGTTGTAATATTTTATGTCACACCGTATTTGCGCAGCGGTCTTTCAAAAGCAGTTTTTTAAGGAAAAAATATACTTCAATGAATTAAAAAAACTAAACAGTAAAGTTGGCCCAATTTTTTTGTATAATGTGAAAGATTATGTTGCGCAGAGAATCGTAAGAGAATTGTGATATTTATTCTAAGCAAAAAAAAAAAATTCTCATTTTATCCAGAATCGTGCAGCTCTAGCGTGCATTTGTCTTCAGCCTCCTTTACTCTGGTACCCCTAACTAAAATCTGGTGGAACCAATTGCCTTCAGAAGTCACCTTATTAGTAAAGAGTCCACCTGTGTGTAATTTAATCTCAGTATAATTACAGCTGTTCTGTGAAGCCCTCAGAGGTTGGTTGGAGAACCTTAGTGAACAAACAGCATCATGAAGGCCAAGGAACACAGCAGACAGGTCATGGATACATTTGTGGAGAAGTTTAAAGCAAGGTTGGGTTATAAAAAAATATCCCAAGCTTTGATCATCTCATGGAGCACTGTTCAATCCATCATGCGAAAATAGAGTATGACACAACTGCAAACATGGCTGTCTACCTAAACTGACAGGCTGGGCAAGGAGAGCATTAATCAGAGAAGCCAAAGAGGCCCATGGTAACTCTGGAGGAGCTGCAGAGATCCACAGCTCAGGTGTGAGAATCTGTCCACAGGGCAACTATTAGTCGTTCACTCCACAAATCTGGTTTTTATTGTAGAGTGGCAAGAAGGACGCCATTGTTGAAAGAAAGCCAAAAAGAAGTCCCTTTTGCAGTTTGTGAGAAGCCATGTGGGGGACACAGCAAACATGTGGAAGAAGGTGCTCTGGTCAGATGAGACCAAAATTGAAATTTTTGGCCTAAAAGGCTCCACAGGCTCTAGGGACTGCCCTGCTGGGCGGCTGCAAAAAGATTGGGAGAGCGGTACAGGCTTCAGGAACAACCCAGGATTCAGTGACCTCTGGCAAATCATCATTTGACCCCCAGGCTGAGAACCACTGCTCTAGATCCAACTAATGTAAACGGGGAGCCACCAACCACCCCTCTAGTGATCCGAGCTAAGAACTGGGACTGCTGAGGTTAAATTTATCTTGGTGCCAAATTTAATTGCTGGTATGCGTATTGTGGAGCTACTGCGCCTCCACAATTTCCCCTTTATGGCACCTAGTGCACATGCGAGAACAAGGCGCTTCCATGCCTACATAGTCTGTGCACTTGCGCCACATTGTGTTTGGGGAGCTGCTGCTGCTGCTTGCCATGCCACTGGCAACTCACACTCAGCTTTTAGCTTCCTCAGGGTTGGTAATTCATCCTGTCCAGGGCCCTGGTACCTGCTCTAATGGTTGCTACCACTCTGACTCCCTGCGTTCATCTGACCATTCAGCTGACCCATCAGCCACACCAGCTTCCTCTTTTGCAGTACAGAAGATTTTTCTGCTACCATTTTACATATTTTGGGGCATAATTTCTGGCTTTGAGACCTTTGATAGCAGGGAATCAGCAATGCTTTTTCTCCAGATTCTGTCTTTGATTTAACCTTGAGCGATACATAGGTCAAGGCGACATACCTGTTAAATACATTTCTTCTAAGCTAAAGAATACCATAGCTACCTTTTTGGATACTGTATGGTCTTGCTTAGGCTTGGAGCAGCCAAAAATCTGCTAAGCAGTTATCCAGTATGGGGTTTCTAAAAATTCCTTAAACCAGCCGAGATCTTCCAGGTCCACTTTGTTATAGAGCCCATCCTGTATAGGGACTGGCATCACCCAGAAAATGTTACTCCCGCAACAATATCCTATTGAGAATAGTTTCCTTCATAAGTTGTTGCTTCCTGTAATAGATCCTGCAATTCTTGTCTTAACACCCTCACAGCCTCTGTGGGGGATAATCCTGTATTCAAAGACCTGGTAGACAAGAGGTTAGAGGCCCTCTTTAAAGCTCTTTAGCAGGCCCTACCATGCAACCTGTGGTAGTCTTGTCAAGCCATTGCTGCCTGGACTAAGCGCATGACCTGAGAGCTTAGTTCCAGGCTTACAAATACCTCTGGCCACAGTTAGACCTTTTGCCTATGGCCTTAACCACTTCAGCCCCGGAAGGTCTTACCCCCCTTAAAGCGGAGTTCCACACAAAAATGGAACTTCCGCTTTTCGGAACCCTCCCCCCCTCCGGTGTCACATTTGGCACCTTTCAGGGGGGAGGGGGGTGCCGATACCTGTCTAAGACAGGTATTTGCACCCACTTCCGGCATAGACTCCCATGGGAGTCTATGCCTCTTCCCGTCCCGACCGCGCTGTCTGCTGGGAACACACAGCTCCCAGGAGAGAGCCGGGACCACTAGGGACGCGCAGCGCGATTCGCGCATGCGCAGTAGGTAACCGGGAAGTGAAGCCGCAACGCTTCACTTCCTGATTCCCTCACCTAGGATGGCGGTGGCAGCTGCCGAGAGCAGGTACGTTGTTTTGCACAACCTGGCTGCCCTGCCGCAGTATATGTGCGGTGGGCGGTCTGGAAGTAGTTAAGCTACTGCCTTAACGGTTTGCCAGATACTGTCAAAATGCCAAGATGTTTTTCACAGTGATGGGGTGTCCCCTACTTGTCAATGTGGAGAGTGTCTGTCAGACTTCTGGTCCCAGAAAATCCAGAGTGCCATTTACAGGGCCTACAAACTGGAGTTTGGTACTCTGCTTCCTCCTTGCATCATGCTTTCAAACTCGTCTCTAGAAAGTACTCTGTGGAATTTATTTGCAGCACAGTTGTGGCATGTAACCCTGTTTCCCCTAAAAAAAAAAAAGTCCTACCCTGAAAATAAGATCTAGAGTTATTTTCAGGGATGGCTGCAGTATAAGCCCTACCCCGAAATTAAGCCCTAGTTAGTCATTGTAAAAACATGTAATCTGTTTTGTAAAAAGATTATATAATGTGCAAAAGGAGACACACTGCACATAATATAATCTTTTTACAAAAGGAATTACATAATTATACAATGCTTTAAACCAAGGTTTATTTTTGGGTAATGAGAATGTCATAATGCTGACTCCTGAGCTGACAGAGGGGGAAAAGACGGGGGACACAGGAACTTTCTTAAAAAATGTTATTCTATTCCAGGTTTTTTAGACCATAGAGAGGGGTAAATGACACAGCACAAGCACTGTACTGTTTATCATGCTTTAGGGTTACAACCACTTTTAAAGTGGTTGTAAACCCACTTCGGCCGGTGACATCACTGCTGGAGTTACTTCCGGGTATCGCAGGCTCCGGTGCTGTGATTGGCCGGAGCCGCGATAACGTCATTCCCGTGCATGCGCATGGGAGCCGCCGGTAACGGCACACTCTAACTGAAGCAACGGCACCGTGCCATTGCTTCAGTGCGCATGTGCCGATGATGTCGGCAAATACAGGGGATATCTCCTAAACCATTCAGGTTTAGGAGATATCCAGGGTAGCTATAGGTAAGCCTTATTATAGGCTTACCTGTAGCAAAAAGTGTGTTGTAAGGGTTTACAACCACTTTAAGATCCTCATGATGACATGACTGTATTTTAATAAATGTAGATTATTGTACATACCATAAATAAATAAGACACCCCCTGAAAATAAGCCCTAGTGTGTTTTTTGTAGCCAAAATGAATATAAGACCCGGTCTTATTTTCAGGGAAACACAGTAGTACAATGGAAGTTTTAGCTGGTAGTTAAGGAGTCGGCTGGGAAGCTGGCTGCCACATCCTTAGCAACAGATTACAAAAAACAGGTGGTTTTTGACAAGACCTTCATTAATTGTAGAATTTCCACAGTCGTAGCTCCGAATCTTCTTCCTCCGGTCTTCTCCTTATTTTGATGACTTCTTCCTTTGGTCTTTTTCCTCTGCTTTCTTCAACTTCCGGTGATGTCTTCTCCCTCCGCCATCGTCTTCTAACTTTGCTGCTGCTGCCGCTGACCCGCTTAAAATAAAAAAATCTAGTCCTGCTCTGACGCTGGCTCCCTCTGACGTCACAAGGGGGGAGGTCTCTGGGTGACATCACTAGATGGTCATGGTCCATAGCTTTATAAGAACTGGAAGACATCTTAGCTGGCATAACAGCCGGAGCTAGCGTCAGAGCAGGACCGGATTTTTTATTTTGAGTGGGTTGGCGGCAGCAGAAGAAGAAAAAGATGATATCGGTGGAGGGAGAAAGCAGCGGAAGGAGAAGGCTGGAGGAAGAAGACTCGGTGGAGCTACTACAATTAATACCCCCCCCCCCCCCCCCCCACACACACACACTTTTGCTAACCTGCCGGGCTGCATGCTCAGATAAGGGTCTTGTATGGATTTTTGGGGGGGACCCCACACAGGTCGTTTTATTTATTTTTGGGTTTTTTTATGTTTATTTTGGCGTGGGGTTCCTCTTCAAGATCCATACCAGACCCAGAGGGCCTGGTATGGACCCCACTTATTCTTTTTCTAGCTGTCAGCGGGGAAGCCGGCTGACAGCTGATGACTCATCGGTTGTTAAGGACACGGTGGCTGGCTTCCTGGTCCACTCCTTAGCAACCAGCTATTGTAGGCGTTTGTGGTACGGTTTTAACAAACCAAAAGTGCTTGTCAACCATGCAAAAGGATGTTTAGGGGGAGTGTTTTAGTGCTCTTTAAAAGCTTATCAACCGCACCTATTAACGTGCATTAACGCTGTAGAAACGTTTGGTAAGTGTCAGTATTTTGAGCAAGTGTGAACAAGCCCTAAGGCCGCCTCCTTTCCTTTTGGTCTCTGCCTTCCACCTTAATTCATACATTGCCCTTCTGCCTTTTTTTTTTTTTCTTTTGGAAATCCGATTTCCTCTTGTGTTTTCTGAAGGTTCCTGCAAGGGTCTCCCTGTCTCTCACTTAACCATTGCAAGGTGGATTACAAAAGCCAAGCTTTGACTAGAGCCTATAGTAGTCTAACACAGGGGTGGGCAGACTCCGGCCCTCCAGCTGTTGTGGAACTACAAGTCCCGTCAGGCTTGTGGCAGTCACACTCTTGCAATGCTTCATGGGACTTGAGTTGAACAGCTGGAGGGCCAGAGTTTTTCCACCTCTGGTCTGAAGGATAGGGTTCCCCCCCTTCACTGTAAAGGTGCACTCTACCAGATTGGTTAGAGATTCACAAGCTTTCCAGCATCAGGCATCTTTCACAGATATGCAAGGCTGCCACCCCATTACTATCAGGTGCCCTCTTTTAAAGCCGAGAGTAAAGTGCTACAAGCTGCTCGGAGTCCATTAAGTCTTAATCAGTTTGTTTTTTGTGGGTCTGTTGAGTGTTTGCTGCATTGCCTATCTCCCAGTTGGACTGCTGTTGGATGTGCCTGTCATAATGATAAAAGAGCACATGTTCTGAACTCCAGGAAGCTGGTTTTACTGGCAAGTCAAACATTTATATATTTTATGCTTCTTGGTTGGCCTTCTAGTGGTACCAAATAGAATTAGGGAAAATAGTTTAGGAAAGCTACCCCTGTCAGATTTTTTTTTTTTCTTTAAATGGTCATCCTCTGTGTCGGTTTTTCCTTATCCAGTGAACTGATGTCTGAGCAAGAAAGTTGTATACTGCCGTACATGTGGATATTTTTAGCTAATGGCATCCAAGACTATTTTTCTTTTGCAGTGCTAAGCCAAAAGCCTGGTACACACTAGTAGTTTTTTTTTTGTTTTAGTTCAACCCAGCGGGGCTACACAAAAAAAACAAACTGACAGCTGAGGATCCGCTGTACTAACTACCCAATCTTAGTACAGCGATCTCCCCTCCTGTGCTATTGTGTTCTGACAGGGAGACACCCCCCACCCCTCCACCAGAACACTGCGATCAGCACTCTTAGCCATTGGCCAATTGCCAGACTTTTTTCAGTCATGCCTCTTTGACAGAAGCCAGCCGAACAGCCGGCTTCTGTCAGACTGACTGCAGTACACACAGGCCGAATGTTGGGCAGCTTCTATTGAACCAGCCGATGCCGCATGACACGGCCTGAGTGTACTAGGATTTAAGTCGGGTATTGACTGACAGAAATTTGCCTGTTCTCTATAGTGCTGTCCTGCATGGCCCAACTGGATTTGAAACTGCACACTTTTTTCAGTCTTCCCACTTGTTGGCACTTATGAGTGCTTCTGACATACTGAAGTTTTCTTTACCACTCTATAATATAACCTCAATAGCCTAGTCCTTGAGCATAGGATCATATAGTTTGTCCATCTATCAGTATGGTCAGCTTTGGTCTTGCCCCGTCTGGATAGTCACAGTATCAAGGGAGAATGTGAGAAGTGAGAAAGCGACACTAAAAAGCAATTGTTGGAAAAGGGCTGATTCAGTACACATTGCCAGACCTTAGACTCCTTTGTGACTACTCGAGCAATAAATGTATAAAAAAAAAAAAAAAACACGTGGAGACAAGTCCCATGCTAGAATTCCATGTCACGTGTTCATGCTTTGTGAGGTTTTCTTTTTGACTCAATCTTTTGATCTTTCTTTATCTTTTTACTTTTTGCTTCCTTTTTGTCATTATGTTTTATTTTTTCTAGAAAAATGCATTGGAGGTAAAATTGTAATTCTGACCTAATGTGTTTAAAGATTTTAGGTGTTAAAACCTATATAAATTCTCAAAGTAAATATCATTATTGGTGTGAATCTCTAGTTCTTGTTTTATTAGAGATGCACTCAAGCGATTTCAACATTTTGTTCATTAGTTATTAGTTAGACTTGTTCATGCATATGTAAATTATGAGCTGACAGTTATTTTATATAACGTCATTAGCACGCTTGCAAGTTTCTTTTTCAGAGTATACAAAAAAAAATCAAGACTCTTAAGGCTTTATTGATCTCTATTTTTCTTGTCTATACATTGTCTAGCCGTGAAATGATAATTTGTCCCCAGTGGCAGGTTATGTTGGCTTACATCCTTAGCAAGGATCAAGGCTGGAGTGTGGGATATTTTTAGTTTAGCTGTGGCTATTTGTATAAATTTAGCTTTAAGGCCCAAAGGAGTTACATTTTATAGGGCTTTAATCTCTTTTTTTTATAATATGTATTTTCTGTTGTGTATATGACCTTGTTCAAAGTAATACCTTGTATACATATAGTGTAAAATGTCTCATTTAAAACCATGAAAGCTTTAAATGTATTTGCAGAGAACGGTGTGTCCACAAACACACAACATACTCTGACAGGGAAAACCAGTCAGCATAAAGTGTTTTTTGCCCAGTAGTCATTAATAAGAGCATAACCCTATGTTGCAACAGGTGGGTAAGGCAAGTCATAGATTAATCCATTTTCTTTCCTTCCACCACAGACTTTCTCTGGAGGCTCCTGGTCAGGATCCATTCAGACAGCTCCACTGCAGTGGCTTATGTCAATCAGGATGACATGAGAAATTTGGCAGAGGCTCTGGGACCATCACACATTTTGCAGTGGGCCGAGAAGAACATTCTAGCACTCTCAGCTGTGCACATTCCCGGCATCAAAAATTTGCAGGTGGCTTACCTGTGTGGTATCAGGCACTGGATCAGGGGGAGTGGTCCCAGGACCCCCAACGTGGATCTTCTGGCATTGTGCAGAACCACCTGGCGTATTGACTTATTTACACATTCCCTGCTCTCTTGCCTACCATGCAGGATAAGAGGCTAAGGGGATTCTGGTCGTTGTGGTGGCCTCGTCATCCGTAGTACGCTGACGTGGTGCGGCTGGTCAGATTCTCCCTGGCGGTTCCCTTATTGAGAGGATCTCCAGTCCCAGGTTCCAGTTTACCACCGTGCTTTACGGTCTCTGGTATTGACCGCATGGCTATTGAAAGCCAGGTTTCGAGGGATGGGTTTGTCAGATTCGGTGATCCCCACCATTTTATTGGTGCACAAGTATATGTCTCTGAAAATATATCATCTCACCTGGAAGGCTTTGCCTGGTGCAGGCCTCTGGGTGTCCATCCACATAACTTCAGTGGCTCAGGTGTTGGCCTTTCTCCAGTGGGGCATTGAACAAGAACTTGCCTTGAGTACCATTACGTTTCTGCCCGCTTTTTTTTTTTTTCAGTGTTCCTTAGCCACAAACCCCCTGATTCAAGGACTTAATCCTCTGATCCACCCCCCAAATTCCCTGTTGTAGCCTTGGTACTTGAATTTTACCATGAGAATATAAAGTAGTGACAACAGAAAAAAGGTGGCATAGATCTATGTTTGTCTCAAGCATGTTTGTATCCACCTACTGTTGACTGTCTCACTACCTCTACTGGAAGTGTATTCCAAGCATCAACTACTCTATCACTAAAATAATGCTTTCTTAGTTTAGTTTTTGAACTTTTCTTAGTTTGAGGTCATGTCCCCGTGTTCTTGACCTTGGTTTTAAATTTAACATCTTGCCCTCTTGAACCTTTTTCACCCTCTTGATGTATTTAAAGGTTTCAGTCATGTTTCCCTTTTCCTTTCTTTCCTCCAGACTGTACCTTTTAAGTTCCTGAAGTCGCTCTCAATATGTTTTATCCCCCAAACCTTTCACCATTTTTGTTACCTCTCTCTGGGCTCGTTCTATCTGATCAATGTCTTTTTGTAAGTGAGGACCTAGTTTTCTAAATGAGATCTCACTAAACTCCTGCTAGTGATGCTTCCTAGAATTCTATTCGCTTTTCACACTGGTCACACTATATGCTCATTTTGCAATCATCTGAAAAAAGGTACCCCCAAATCTTTTTCCTCTGTGGCGCTGGTCAACATTGTACCCCCAATAATGTACCATGTCAAGGAATTTTTTTTCCCTAGGTGCATTATTTTTCATTTAGAAATATTGAACTGCAGTTTCTACTATTTTGACCAATCTTCCAGCAAAGCCAAATCATGTTTCATGTTAGACACCTCCAGGGACATTAACTTTTATTACACACATTTGTATCATAAGCAAAAATACATACCTTTCCCAAGAACCCTTTAGTTATATCACTTACCCGATAGATAGATGTAATTACTTGATCCTTTTGGTTCTCTAGAGGCCTCCTTTGGAGAAGATTTGGGATGTTAATTTTTGCTTACTTTGGAAGTCACCTCTGTAAGAACACAAAAGTGCAGCTGGGGAGATCCCTGCATCCACATTGTTGTGTTGATGCAGGGGTCTGTCAGTTTTTTTTGTTTTTTTTGTGTGGACATTCCTTTGCCTTAAATTTTGGATAAAGTAAGGCAGGGTTATTCCCCACTTTTGAGTATTTTTGGCCAATTGTGTTCCATTGGGGTGATTTCGCTTTCTGCCCCATAGCCAAAACAAGGAAGTGAGAAGTGGGCAGTACAGTGGTGTAGTGGGTAGCACTCTCGCCTAGCAGTAAAATGGGTTGCTGGTTCAAATCCCAACCACGACACTACCTGCCTGGAGTTTGCATGTTCTCCCTGTGCGTGGGTTTCCTCCGGGTACTCCGGTTTCCTCCCACACTCCAAAGACATGCTGGTAGGTTAATTGGCTTCTGTCCAAAATTGGCCCTGGTATATGAATGTTAGGGACCTTGGATTGTGGGCTCCTTGAGGGTAGGGACCTATGTGGGTGTACGATGTATGTGTGGAGTGCTGTGTGAATTGGCAGCGCTATATGGGTACCTTTAAATAAATAGGGATGATTGTAGATACGCACCCACACTCACTCAGGTTGAACTGGATGGACTGGTGTCTTTATTCAACCTTACTCACTATGTAACTATCTATGTAACTATGTAAGAAATGCCTCCAAGGTGGGGTAATTTCTGGTTCTCACTAGGTGTAAGATTTTCCCTTCTGTGTGTTTTCAAATTTTGTTTTTTCATTTTTAATGATAACAGTAAATGGTCTGAATGTGTGAGGGTGCAGCTCCCTAAGGCTTCATGTAAACTACAGCTCCTAAACTTGAGTTTAGGAGCTTTTGGCATTTTCTTTGCTAAAACTCCTAAACTCAATTCCATAAAAGCCTGTGTCAATGTACACAAAGGATTTTACCAGAGTTTAGGAGCTGCTGCATTTAGGGAAGCTTCAACCCTCAATCTCCCTCTCCTGAACGTGGAAGAATCGCTTTCAGGATAGAAAAGTTTTGACAGTTGTCGCGATTTTGCGTTTTCTGGCGGTTAAGGTAGGCTGTGTACATGAAGCCTAATGGAGGTGCAGACAGCCAATAAAAGCTTGACAGAAGTTCTGATTCCCCTCCACTGTACCCAAAAGCTAAAAAAAAAATGTCTTTGGATTTATACTACATAAAACTTAAGTACTGCTGCCTCTGACTACTAGTCTCATAAGATTTGTAGTGAGATTTGATAATGTCACTACTGTTTGTGTTTGCTGGAATGCAAGCTATACCTGTAGACGGGCATTCATCCATTCTTTGGATCTGTGCTTTCTAATCCTCTCCTCCTTGATTTAAATATTAACCCACCAGTTAAGGATGACCTTCGGCGTGTTTGCATGCTGCACGTGCCGAGCCCGTCAGGAAGTCGGCACAGCGCAGCGCTAATCACAGGCAGTAAGACATTTCCCGATCTCTGCAGCCGCACATCGGGAAATGTCTCGCTGCTTGTGATTAGCGTTGCGCCGTGCCGACTTCCTGGCGGTCTCGGCACGTGCAGCACGCGAACACGCCGGAGCTCAACCTTACCACCAGTCAAGGGTCAGCTTTCACATGAGAAAACAAGGCCTGCTACTCACCAAAATGGCCTCCATGCAGAAGCACTGTTGTGTGGGAAACGATGCATAGTAAATCAGAAATTGTGAAAATATCAGCTGCAGGGAGACCACAAGCAATATCGGTGACCAGTTTTGTCTTTTGCTTGTATTTTGGAGATCTTTTAGATCTTCTGAGTGAGGCCCAACACATTTGTTTTCCTTTTCTCACAAATATAATACGTTTTTTTTTTATTGTTGCCCATATTTTTTGTGAGGTTTTTGTGTTTGTAAGGTATCTGCCTTTTTTTTACCTGATCTAAACTATTGTGACAATTTTGATCAAAGTTCAGCCATTTGACTCTTATTTGCAAAACTGTTACTCAAAAAATGTACAAAGTAAATAACATGTTAATTATTAGACATTTATATTTGTTTGACATGTGATGTTATATTTTCAATACTAAGCCAAGATTTGTGGAGGGCTGAGGCTGACTTCAAACCACACTTCAATCCATTTCTAATAGGACCTTATCTTTTTTCAACTTGGCATTTAGAGCATTTTTGCAAAACTCATGTTTATTTTTAAAAGTCTGCTGCTGGTGAAACAGTAACTCAAGCGCAGTGGATTCTATCTTGTGTTCCATGGATGTGGTTATGGTGTTTAGAGACTACTTCTGCCTTCAGGTTGTCTCCTCCAATGCTCAGCGCCTGGCATAAGACTTGCAACCAGGGCCTGGTTTCTGTGTTCTTTTAATTTCCAAATGAAACACTGTACTGAGTAAATGCTTGCAGCAGGAAAAAGGAATATCTTAAAATGGGTTTGTTGAGTATGTCTGGAAAACTTGCCTGCATATTCTCCTCTAACTGCCAAAGGGATTTCAGTCTGAAGTTCATTTTGTTTCTAGTCTCTACTTAAAACTAGAGAATGAAAGCGGTTTCCACACTTTTCTCTTTTTTTAATAACACAAGTAAAAGTGTGCTCTTTACGGAATGGGCAAGGTTGGCAATGGTGGCAGGTATGCTGGTAAGTGCACAGGGCTGGTGTGATGGCAGGTGCAGTACTGAGAACAAATGGGTTGGTATGGTGGCAGGATAAGTGGTGAGGGGTGAAAGCTGGGAGAGGGAACATACTGGTGTGGATGCAGAAATCTGGTGGTGGCAGTATAGGGATGGGGGTGTGGGTTTCAGGGGATAGGGAGTTGATGAACTCTAGGGAAGGGAGAGATGGGTGTGGATGCAAAGGCCTGGAGCGAGAAGGGGGGGGGGGGGGGCAGGCAGACATGGGGATTAGAGAGAGAGTATGGGAGGATGTTGCTGGCACCCTACCGTTCAGCAGCAGCAAACCCATACAGACTTGTTTTAGTTTCCTTTCAAACACTCATGCAGTTTGATACAAATGCTTGATTTAAAAATATGGCCTTGCATCTATCGATTGTTACTGCTACTCCCATGCATGCACTGTTTTCAGCACATCTATCAAGCATGCATGTTGGCGAGAATCCACACTTGCGTGGTAGTATCCAGTCTTAGGTCAGCGGTTCTTAACCTCAGTCCTCAAATACCCCCAACAGGCCGTGTTCTGGGAATTTCTCTTTGATAAAATAACTGTCCAAAATTCCAAGCCATTGACTCTGATTTAAAGCACCTGTGCAAGATGAAGGAAAACCTGCAAACATGGCCCATGGGGGTACTTGATGGCTGAGGTTGAGAACCACTGTCTTAGGTCATTGCTGCACATGCACAGGATCTTGTCACCAGTTGCTGTCATCATACACCAGGACAGCGCAAGTGTTCTATTTACAGGACCAGTGGAGGCATGAGGCATAACTGCAATTTTGCAGCGAAATCCCATGCATGTTCAGTAATGACCTCAGTGGTCATTTGCTAATTACACCTTCACGTCTGCTCACCTGCCATAGTGAGACGTTGCCCTAAGGACATCTTCAAGAATTCAGAGGATAAAATTACTTTGAAATTTTTACTTTCTTAGTAACCATATTCAATTCAACTGCAAAATATATATCAATAAACTAATATCCTAATACTTGTACTATAATATCGTCTTGACCAATAAATTATGGGTGAAACTGAAACCTACATACGGTGCTTTAACTCCTGCACTTAAACAGGTTTTCCTGCTTAAATTACAGGGGTGCCATTTTCAGATGAAGTGCAAATAAGTGCTCTAGCTGGATTTTTAGGTTAGAAATTGCTATTATAGAAAACAGTACAGCCTTTACGTTCCTGGTTTTTTTTTGTTTTTTTTTTAATGCAGAGGAGCCTAACTCCAGGAAAATAAAATGGCAATGGGGCTGTGCTGGAAAACGGCGCTCTCCTGTGCCCTCGCTGCTCAATAGACTAGAGTGTACAGGGCTAAGATAAATGTTTTATGGTAAATTCTTAGGTTACCCTAAGTCGTTATACCCTGTATACCTTTTTGTAGAAGGCTTTTAGCAGACAAAACGCTCAAGACCCTTTTCTGAAGACTGTTCTGAAAGCTAGTTCTCCGATGCTCCCAATTATAGGAGCATGACACCATCGCCTGTCTAAAAGGTATTTAATTTCGATATTTCAATTGGACCATCACTATGATTGGTTGCCTTACTGGCCAATAGGAATTTACAGGCATGAAGGGTCGGGAAAGCTTTGGCGCCATCAAAGTGCTGAAAATTTACCTATTAGAATGATTCAGTATTCAGTATGGGCAGGAGTCCACTGCAGGTATGTGTAGTCAAATCCCCTAGATTGTAAGCTCTAACGAGCAGGGCCCTCTGATCTTTCTGTATTGAATGGTATTGTAACTGTACTGTCTGCCCTACTGTTGTAAAGCGCTGCACAAACTTGTCTGCGCTATATAAATCCTGTATAATAATAAAATATAGATGCATATAAATAACCTGACAATATTTTTCAGAGACATGCACATCTGGAGTATAGTGTTCTTGTTTTTGGAAGCCCAATGCTAGTAGTTCTCAACAATGGAAAAAAAAGTGAGATTTCTAAAACCCCCATATGTGTTTCTAACCTATTAATATCTCTGACTCTAAAGTACTACTTCAGCCTATTTATTTTATTACAGGTACTTATATAGTGCAGTCAATTTACGCAGCACTTTTCATGTATATGTTTTGTACTTTCACATCAGTCCCTGTTCTCAAGGAGCTTACAATCTAAGGTCCCTAACATAAATTCATTCATGCATATACATAGTAGGGTCAATTTAGACAGGAGCCAATTAACCTACCAGCATGTCTTTGGGGTGTGGGAGGAGACAGGAGTACTTGAAGAAAACCCACACAGGGAGAACAGGCAAACTCCAGGCAGGTAGTGCCGTGGTTGGGGTTCAAATCAACGTCCCTAGTGCTGCTAGGCAAAAGTCCTAACCACTTAACCAGTGTGCTGCCCACCTAATTCCTAAACTCAGACATGCTTTTAATGCTGAATTGAGGGATAAGCAAATATTGTCTAAATACAATAATGTGTATTCTTGAGTCTTGGTGTGCTTTGTGTATGTCTTCCCGGTATGTGTAGTAATCCAGTGTAAAACTTTGACTCTGTGTAGGAGCTTCATGTAATCCATACATGGATTGAAATTATGCTGGTTCAGCATGGACTGGAGAAATTTTGATCCATGTGCGGGTAAGCTGGTTGTACACAAGTGGATCTATCAATGGACTTGTGCATAACCAGCCTGTTGGTTTGTGCCACGTTTTTCTTTCAACATACACCCCAACCCCCCCTCCCCTACTGCTTGCTGGGGCTCTTCCACCCCACCAGGATTAGCCTGACCTGACAGCACTTCTCCCCAGATCTCTCCATAAAGAGTACCTGTCAGGTGCCTATTGCTGTCACAAGGTTGTTGTCACCCCTTGTGACAGCAAAAAGTGATTTTAAAAAATGAACACAACAGTGTAAAAATAAATTAATAATAATAAAAAAAAAAGTAAGAATCCCTGTGCTTGCGCGCAAAGGTGAACACATGCATCGGTCCCACATGCTTGTAAACAGCGATCGTCCCACACATGTGAGGTATCGCCGCAAACATCAGATCATGGCCAGTAATTCTAGTAGAGGACCTCGTCTGTAAATCTAAAGGCTTTTAAAGTGTCGCCTATGGACAGTAAAATTTATGTCGCTTGTCGCTGTCGAATGGATTATCTTTATATTTTACAAAAAATTGGGTTATTTTTTTATTTTTGCATTAAAATTCAAAGAAGTGTGTTTTTCCCCAAAAATTGTGATAGTTAAAACCGGCAAACGGGCATCTCTTTGCAGAAGAGACATGCTGTTTTTTGCAATACAAAACACCTGCTTGCCGTCCTCTATTGAATATACACTATATACACTGAAGTGTGCAAGATGACATCATTCCCTCACTGGCCAATCAAGAAGCTGAAAACTCAGCGCCTGGAAGTGGCCAGGGAAAAGATGACAATGGCTGGTGAGGTATGTAACTGCCATATCACTGGAAGGTGGAGGTAAGTATTTCTGGGAGTTTAGTTCTCCTTTACAAAAAAAACCTGTATATGTAGGGTGGAGACCGCAAGTCAGGCATGGTGAGTGGAAGCAGAGAGCTCTTGCCGGCCCTGATTGCATGATTCGGTTGCATTGCAATTATCTTGCATGTGTGTGCAGCTAAGGGGTTTCTGTAGATAACAAATTGTGCAGCTTTGACTAAAGTTGAATTGAAATTGTATAATGCCCTTGCTATAGGTATACCTCCTGAAGCCTGACTGGACTACTCCCGGGACAGTGCGAAGATGTTCCTAAGGTCCAGTCATTACTGCTCACCACCTCCATAACACGAGTAAGTGCTCAAATGCTAAGCTCAGAGAAACTGCATCAGGGGAGAGGAGGGAGCATGTGAAGGGTTTGAATGAGAGAAAAAGCTGACCGCTGTGATGGTGGAGGTGAGCTGTAATGATCAGGCCTCACTGAGCAATGTCCTGAGAGTATCCAGTGAAGATTTGGGAGGCCTACACCTATAGCAAGAGCATTATTCAATTTTAGTCAGAGCTGCACAGTTTGTTTTTTTGTTTTTATCTACAGAAACCCCTTACCTGCATAGGCAGTTTTTATGTGAACGAACCCTTTAACATTTAATAACCCAGCAATTAACCTAATCCCCTTACCTCAATGTTCACACTCAAACTAGACACTCCAAAACTTTGACCCTAATGATCCTCTGGGATTTAACCAGTGTAAACACTGCGCCAGGGATTCAGGGTCTGTACTGTGTTTGTTTGTAAATTGATGGTGATCATATGATCATATGACAATTGGTGAAAGATGATTTCTTGTACATTAGTTCTGTTGATTGAAATGATTGAATCTGTTGTGTCATTGAAAAACATTGTAGTATGTGTACAATATCGTTGACTTGAGCACAGAACTTTTATTTATGAAATGTCTACATTGTAAATGTGGTGGATTAAGTAGAATTTCTTTACCAACCATTTTTCTCCCCATAGGTCAGAATTTGGACATTTTTCCACATAGGACTGGAACAAAATCAAACTCTGACCTTAAGAAGCTGGAAAATGGGGTGACATTAGCTCCAGAAGACACACTACCCTTCCTAAATTGTTACTGCTATGGATACTGTCCAGAAGATGCTACAAATAACACTTGCATGTAAGTTTATACACTTCTGTTCATTGAAGTGAAAATTCAGTCACTGTATACGATCATCCAATTCTAATGTTATCATGGAAATGTCACTTGACTAGCATCAAGGTTGAATGGATTTCACATTGCCAGATTGGGTACTCTTAGACGGCTTCTTAGTGACAAGGTGTCATTCATTGTGTTTTAACCTGACTACCTTTTATTTATAGATCTCTTTGCATGGATTACTTCTTGTAAACTGCAGTAGTAATGCTGCTTGGGAATGATTGATTTAAGAGGTCTGCATAAAAGAATTGCAGATCACATTGATAGGCTGAGTTAAGAATATTTGACCTGCAAAGTTACGGACTCAAGACTTCACAATCTCAGAATAACAGGTTACTCAGTAACAGAAGATGTATAATATCAATCACTAACACTAATAATAATTATTATATTTGTATTTGGTATAACAAGTAGAAAGGGTTTCTTGAATGCTGCTTATGGGGTACAGGTAATATGTTTGTGAGAACAAGTTATGCTGGATTTATAGCTGTTATGTGGTAAATGGGTAAATGTTTGATGGGAAAAAATAATTTTTTTTTAATAGCGGTGTGGATTTTTTTACCCCTTTGCTATCTATGTATTGCACAAGCTAATAGCACTGAGATGCTCACTGCTGACTGATACTGTAGCTATGGGACTAGAAATGTGAGAGAGGCGTTGATTGGTGCACTCCCCTGGAGGCTGTCTGTCAGACATATGTAATTGCCATTCTTTGTCACTTTTGATATTGCTAGTGTTGCAACGTTATCGGTGCCGGCACTAAGCATTTGCATGAGTACTTGTACTCGTGCAAATGCTCCGATACAAAAACTGATACCTTCAGTCTCATGTGAATAATAGACTTGGGAAGCACACCCTAAAAATACATTTACATCCAAGATGGTGCTGCTATAAGACCGCAAACAGAACAAAATAGATTACAACGCACACATACAAAAACAACATTTAACCACCCGCGGAAGAATTTACCCCCTTCCTGACCAGTGCGTTTTTTGCGATTCGGCACTGCATCGCTTTGACTGACAATTGCGCGGTCGTGCAACGTGGCTCCCAAACAAAATTGACGTCCTTTTTTTCCCCACAAATAGTTTTCTTTTGGTGGTATTTGATCACCTCTGCGGTTTTTATTTTTTGCGCTATAAACAAAAAAAGCGACAATTTTGAAAAAAAACTCATTATTTTTTACTTTTTGCTATAATAAATATCCCCCAAAAAATTAAAAAAACATTTTTTTCCCTCAGTTTAGGCCGATACGTATTCTTCTACATATTTTTGGTAAAAAAAATTGCAATAAGCGTTTATTGGTTGGTTTTGCACAAAAATTATAGCATTTACAAAATAGGGGATAGTTTTATGGCATTTTTATTCATTTTTTTTTTTTTTTTTTTTTACTAGTAATAGCGGCGATCAGCGATTTTTATTGTGACTGCAACATTACGGCGGACACATTGGACATTTTTGACACATTTTTGGGACCATTGTCATTTATACAGCAATCAGTGCTATAAAAATGCATTGATTCCTGTGTAAATGACACTGGCAGTGAAGGGGATAACCACTAGGAGCCGTGGAGGGGTTAAGTCAGTACTAGGGAGTGTTTTCTAACTGTAGGGGGGATGGGCTCCTGGCCGGCGCGCGCACGCAATGGGACTTAGCTGTACGCCCATTTGCCCAGCCGTGCCATTCTGCCGACATACATCGGTGTGTGCCGGTCGGGAAGTGGTTAAATAATGCAAGGCTATTTAAAACACCTGAACATATTCAAAAATATGGGGATTTGGTTACACCATATAGTGCTAAGTCCACTACTGTGTCAAAGTACCCCATTATCAGTGGGTCCTAAACTATTCATAGAATTGAAAGGTCCTGCATCTCAACCATGGGAGACAAACTTCTCTTCATGGGAGATCTATAAGGACTCCTCCTATAACACAGGTGGACATTAATAAGAGGTAATGAAGGGGGGATGGGGTGCTCCGCAGTAGTGGGATAAGCACTATATGGTGTAACCAAATCCACACATTTTTGAATATGTTCAGGTGTTTTAAATAACCTTGCAGGATTTAAATGTCATTTTTGTATGTGTGCGCTGTAATCTGTTTTGTTCAGTTCATGTATATGCGGCCCGCTCTGCGGTTTGATTTCACTCAGATGTTCAGGTGTGATTTCAATGCAAATGGGTAGTGTATGAGAATAGAAATCACACATGACTTGTTTTCAAATCGCACTACGGCTGGCCCTCACATGTGAACAGGCTGTGAAGGTATTGGTTTTAGTATCAAGTACTCATTCAAATGCTTCATATCGGTGCAACGCTAGTGCACGTGTTTGTGCGTGGGTAGGTATTTTAGGCCTCTTTTACATGGCTGCCAAGGGCCATACAAGCTTATTTCTGTGCCCAAGAGCCAGTGGCACAGTTACATGCATACAGCCTCGAGGTGTCTCAGCCTGTCTTCAGCTTGTACAGGCTGCTGCCCACAGCTGTACAGAGGCACCTGTGACTCCTAGCCAGTTCAGTTCTGTTAAGGGGGTTTTAGTGAAATAAACAGACCTAAACAAGGTGTTTCACTTTCAAGATAAAGAGATTGAGTCTTCAGTCTCCTTCTTTGCAGCTGCACCCAATGAGCAGTGCCTTATGCGGTTGGCAGCGCAGGGTTAACATTTAACTCTGGGTTGTAGAAAATATACCCCATGTAGTGCATTCCCCTTCAGTTCATGAGAGGCTATGCGACTTGAGAGTTTAAAGTCGCATGACAAGTCGCACACTATTAACGACAATGGAACCGTTCTAATCGATGTGACGCAAGTAGCTCCAACTTAGAAAAAGATTCCTGCATTACTTTGGTGCGACTTCAACATGACTTGCATTGACTTCTGTTAAAGAAGTCGTATGCAAGCCCTGATGAAGTCCCACAGGAATGTCAGCTTTAAAACCGCACTATTGTAAATCGGGGCTTGCACTGCAAATGTTATATGTTGGTTTTGTCTGAGATAATGAATACAGTTAACTACCAGCACTTTCAGAATGTGGGTGGACCCTTGGTGTCCTGACAGACAGTACAGGACCACTGGTCCTTCATTGTACCGGTTGACGTCAGACCAGTTGGGCAGCATAGAGGAATGTCTTCGGGGGCCAGTCTTAGGAAGAGGAGGAGCCTGTTGGAGTGAGTAATAAGTGAAGTCAAAAATTCAGCTAGTTTGTTATTACCCTTATATAATTATGTTTTCTGTGATCTTTGAGACTGGTCACACCCTAAAGCCGGGTACACACTTAGTTCCCATACTCACTTTACAACTTTTGTTGTCTGATTTCCTTTAGATTTACCAAAACCTATGTAGTGCAAGGGCCTGCCTGATTGCATACAAATTGAAACTCTTAAAGTTTGACCTCATATGGTTTTGGTAACTCTAAAGGAAAAAATCGAAAGAAAATTGTATAGTGTGTATCCAGCTTTAGTTTTTTAATTATTTTATTCAACCCCGCGGGTTGAATGAAAAAAAAAAAAAACCTGTCAGCTCCGGTCGGAGCCGCTGTACTAACCATGCGAGGTTAGTTCAGTGATCTTCCCTGCCAGAACACTCCCATCAGCGCTCTTTGCCATTGGCTGAGAGCACTGATCGAGAGTCAATCAGATGCTGGTATTCCAGCATGCTCGGCCGGCTTCTGTGGGACAGACCGGCATACACATGGGCTGAATGTTGGTAGTTTTTTTTTTTTTTTGAACCAACCGTTGTCTCTTGACGTTTGACCCATGTGTACGTAGCTTAACCAGTTGCTGACCGCCTAACACAGATATACTGCGGCAGAATGGCACAGGCAGGCAAAATCACGTACCTGGTACGTGATCTGCCTCCCGCGGGCGTGGGGTCCGATCGAACCCACCCCCCCGGTGCCCGAGGCGGTCGGCTTGTGTCTGGGAGCGATGAGAGGTGAGGGGGAGACCATCCATTTGTGGACCCCCCCCCCGTGATCTCTCCCAGCCAATCAGATTCTTCCTCTGCTGCTGTATAGTAAACAGCAGCAGAGGAAATGTCATCATCTCTCCTCGGCTCGGTATTTTCCGTTCCGGCGTCGAGGAGAGAAGAGAGAGAACACCCCCGTCACACTGACACCAAGAAGTTTTTTTTTTTTTTTTTCTGATTACTGCATTGGTGTCAGTTTGTGACAGTGTGGTAGGGCAGTTAGTGTTAGCCCCCTTTAGGTCTAGGGTACCCCCCTAATAAAGTTTTAACCCCTTGATCACCCCCAGTCGCCAGTGTCACTAAGCGATCGTTTTTCTGATCGCTGTATTAGTGTCACTGGTGATGCTAGTTAGGGAGGTAAATATTTAGGTTCGCCGTCAGCGTTTTATAGCGTCAGGGACCCCCATATACTACCCAATAAAGGTTTTAACCCCTTGATTGCCCCCTAGTTAACCCTTTCACCAGTGATCACCGTATAACTGTTACGGGTGACGCTGGTTAGTTCGTTTTATTTCTTATAGTGTCAGGGCACCCGCCATTTATTTCCGAATAAAGGTTTAGCCCCCTGATCGCCCGGCGGTGATAAAAGTTAGGTTTTAGAGTCAGATAGGGTCTGCGTCGCCCCAGGCAGCGTCAGGTTAGCGACAGTACTGCTAACACACACACACGCACGCAGCATACACCTCCCTTAGTGGTATAGTATCTGAACGGATCAATATCTGATCCGATCAGATCTATACTAGCATCCCCAGCAGTTTAGGGTTCCCAAAAATGCAGTGCTAGCAGGATCAGCCCAGATACCTGCTAGCACCTGCGTTTTGGCCCTCGGCCCAGCCCACCCAAGTGCAGTATCTATCGATCGATCACTGTCACTTACAAAACACTAAACACACATAACTGCAGCGTTCAGAGTCAGGCCTGATCCCTGCGATCGCTAACAGTTTTTTTGGTAGCGTTTTGGTGAACTGGTAAGCACCAGCCCCAGGCAGCGTCAGGTTAGTGCCAGTAGCGCTAACACCCACGCACGCACCATACACCTCCCTTAGTGGTATAGTATCTGAACGATCTGATCCGATCAGATTTATAGTAGCGTCCCCAGCAGTTTAGGGTTCCCAAAAACGCAGTGTTAGTGGGATCAGCCCAGATACCTGCTAGCACCTGCGTTTTGCCCCTCCGCCCGGCCCAGCCCACCCAAGTGCAGTATCTATCGATCGATCACTGTCACTTACAAAACACTAAACACACATAACTGCAGCGTTCAGAGTCAGGCCTGATCCCTGCGATCGCTAACCGTTTTTTTGGTAGCGTTTTGGTGAACTGGCAAGCACCAGCGGCCTAGTACACTCCGGTCGTAGTCAAACCAGCACTGCAGTAACACTTGGTGATGTGGCGAGTCCCATAAGTGCAGTTCAAGCTGGTGAGGTGGCAAGCACAAGTAGTGTCCCGCTGCCACCAAGAAGACAAACACAGGCCCGTCGTGCCCATAATGCCCTTCCTGCTGCATTCGCCAATCCTAATAATTGGGAACCCACCACTTCTCACCAGCACCCGTACTTCCCCCATTTACATCCCCAACCAAATGCAGTCGGCTCCATGAGAGGCATTTTCTTTATGTCCTCCCGAGTACCCCTACCCAACGAACCCCCCCAAAAATGTCGTGTCTGCAGCAAGCGCGGATTTAGGCGTGACACCCGCTATTATTCTCCCTCCTGTCCTGACAATCCCGGTCTTTGCATTGGTGAATGTTTTGAACGCTACCATACACTAGTTGAGTATTAGCGTAGGGTACAGCATTGTACAGACTAGGCACACTTTCACAGGGTCTCCCAAGATGCCATCGCATTTTGAGAGATCCGAACCTGGAACCGGTTACATTTATAAAAGTTACAGTTACAAAAAAAGTGTAAAAAAAAATAAATATATAAAATAAAAAAATAGTTGTTGTTTTATTGTTCTCTCTCTCTATTCTCTCTATTGTTCTGCTCTTCTTTTTTACTGTATTCTATTCTGCAATGTTTTATTGTTATGTTTTATCATGTTTGCTTTTCAGGTATGCAATTTTTTATACTTTTACCGTTTGCTGTGTTTTATTGTTAACCATTTTTTTGTCTTCAGGTACACCATTCACGAATTTGAGTGGTTATACCAGAATGATGCCTGCAAGTTTAGGTATCCTCTTGGTATCATTCTTTTCAGCCAGCGATCGGCTTTCATGTAAAAGTAATCCTAGGGGCTAATTAGCCTCTAGACTGCTTTTACAAGCAGTGGAAGGGAATGCCCCCCCACACCGTCTTACATGTTTTTCTCTGGCTCTCCTGTCTCAACAGGGAACCTGAGAATGCAGCCGGTGATTCATAGAGCTGATCAGAGACCAGAGTGGCTCCAAACATCTCTATGGCCTAAGAAACCGGAAGCTATGAGCATTTCATTTCATGACTTAGATTTCGTCGGATGTAAACAGCACCATTGAGAAATTGGGAAAGCATTTTATCACACCGATCTTGGTGTGGTCAGATGCTTTGAGGGCAGAGAAGAGATCTAGAGTCTAATAGACCCCAATTTTTTCAAAAAAGAGTACCTGTCACTACCTATTGCTATCATAGGGGATATTTACATTCCCTGAGATAACAATAAAAATGATTTAAAAAAAAAAAAAAATGAAAGGAACAGTTTAAAAATAAGATAAAAAAGCAAAAAAAAAAAAGCACCCCTGTCCCCCCCTGCTTTTGCGCCAAGGCGAACGCAAGCGTCGGTCTGGCGTCAACTGTAAACAGCAATTGCACCATGCATGTGAGGTATAACCGCGAAGGTCAGATCGAGGGTAGTAATTTTAACAGTAGAAGTCCTCTGTAAATCTAAAGTGGTAACGTGTAAAGGCTTTCAAAAATGTATTTAGTTTATCGCCACTGCACGTTTGTGCGCAATTTTAAAGCATGTCATGTTTGGTATCAATGTACTCGGCCTAAGATCATCTTTTTTTATTTCATCAAACATTTGGGCAATATAGTATGTTTTAGTACATTAAAATTTAAAAAAGTGTGTTTTTTCCCCAAAAAATGCGTTTGAAAAATCGCTGTGCAAATACTGTGTGAAAAAAAAAAAATGAAACACCCACTATTTTAATCTGTAGGGCATTTGCTTTAAAAAAAATATAATGTTTGGGGGTTCAAAGTAATTTTCTTGAAAAAAAAAAAAAATGTTTCATGTAAACAAAAAGTGTCAGAAAGGGCTTTGTCTTCAAGTGGTTAGAGTGGTTGATGTGTGACATAAGCTTCTTTTTTTTTTTTTTTTTTTTTTTTTACGTTTAAAAGTAAGTTTATTGAAGTATCATAGCAATACAACAAGCAGAAAATTGAACAAATTGCTCATCGGGTACATGGAGTAATAAATGTACAACGAATGCAAGAAATGAATACATCAATAGACTAGAATTCCTCTATATAGTGAAGTAGTAATGCACCAAGGTCCCTAGACCCCCCGCCACCAGTGCCCCATCCGGGAACTAACTGCACTGATGGACTAGAGGCCCAGAAACCCAGAGCACCAATTAAAAAAAGAAAAGGCCTAGGAAAAAAGTGCTCGTAACATTAAGAATATTGAGTAACACAAAATGACAGAAGGATCAAGCACAAAATCATTGTCCAAGAATCAGCCAATTGGATTGTTCTCTCAAGGCAGGTTAAACCGAGGTCGGTCACAAAAACTAGAATACTTTATACGTAAGGAGCTGAGGGAACAATGAAAGGAGATCTACTCCGAGATCAACCCCTAGAATAATTAAATAAAACCTAAAGAATACCGAGAGCTAGAGAAAAGGGGAATCAGAAAGAGCAGTGAAGTGGAAGAAGGGAAGAGAAAAAGGGGAGAAAAACAAAAGATATAGAAGGAGAAAGGATAAAGAGCGAATGACAGAGGTTAGGTGAAAGGAGGTGCACAGAAGACCATCAAGAGAAGGGTGTCTGGGGACCACCCTAGGAAGGAACCGATCTTATGTTCTACGAATCATACGTATAAGGGGAGCCCCATCTGGTTAGCCCAAGGTTCCCAAATGATTTTAAATTTGTCCAGAGTGTCCAGGATGGTATTGGAGATCTTTTCTTGCAACATTATCCAAGAGATTTTTTGTTTAGCTAACCGGAAGGATACTGTCGGAAATTTCCAAGACCGGGTAATAGTCATTTTGGCTCCAAGGAGAATAAACCGAATCAACTTCTGGTTAGGTTTGGAGGTTTTAGGAATTGGGCCGTTAAGTAAAGCTATAGTTGGGTCTTGCTTCAACGCACAACCACAGGTTCTGCGGATAAGGGAGAAAATCCTATTCCAAAACATTCTGATTTTAGGACATTCCCATAATATGTGTAGAAGAGTACCTATATGATTGCATCCTCTAAAACAAAGAGGTGATGTTTGAGGATAATATTTGGCCAGACGATAAGGTACCCAATACCAACGTGTTAATGTTTTGAGGCTGGCCTCATTCAGGGACGTGTTCAGTATACCTTTAAAAGAAAGAGCAAAATTGGAATGCCATAAGTCCAGGTCCCAGCTGAAGTCAAGATCCCGTTCCCAGCTCAACATGTAGGCCGTTTTCTCCGACGGTTCAGCTAGAGCTGAGTATATGAGAGAAATACCTCCTCTCGTGTCCATGGCCGAAGCACACCACTGTTCATAGGGAGTTACTGAGAGAGGGCTTTCATTGCTCTTCCATAAATGGTTCAGGAAATGCGAAATTTGATAGAACCTAAATTTTTCGGAGGGAGGCATATCGAGTTTAGAGGTGCAGTATGGTAAAGTAAGGGGACCATTAGAGTTAAAGAAATGTCCAATTCTGTATAGGCCTTTGTCTAGCCACCATTTGAAAGCTCGGATATCTAAATCTGGAGGAGACCCGGGGTTCCGGAAGATGTGGGCAAGTGGTTGCCAATTGGAGGTCTTAACTTGTGAAGGGAATCGCATAACTTCATCAAATGGGACAATGTGGGAGCTAGAATAGGAGGACATTTTTTGGATATGTTCCAAAGTAGGAAGTCTAAGGTGAAATTAGGGACTGCTTCTCGTTCCATGCTCACCCAGTCTGGTTTGGGACCCTTAAGGTAGATTGTGGAAAATTGGCTTAACTGCGCTGCCTGATAGTACCACCACAGGTTTGGTAAGCCGAGGCCTCCTTTCAATCTGGGTCTAAAAAGAACATCCTTAGAAAATCTATGTCCCTTTTTGTCCCAAATAAAGTGGATGATGGCGGATTGTAGATGTTGAATGTGTGACTTGGGGACTGGAATAGGGAGGGAGCGGAAGAGGTATAATATTCTGGGTAAAAGAGTCAGTTTAACCACGTTCACTCTGCCTAGCCAGGACGTCGGTAAGTTTTTTAAACATGGGAATGAAATTCTGTTTAAACATTTGGTCGATGCTGGACGTGAGATTAATGCCTAGATAGGGAATGGAGGTGGAGTTCCAGGAGAATGGGAATTTACCCATCAGTCTGTGTACCGTGTCTTGGGTAGTTGATACATTAAGGGCAATTGATTTTGACACATTAACTTTGAGCCCGGAAGCGCGTTCAAAATCTTGTAGAAGTTGGATTATGTTGGGAATAGAAATTAGGGGGGATGTAATAAATAGGAGGACATCATCCGCGAATAAAGCACATTTGTGCATAGACTGACCACAGCGGACTCCATGGATATCTGGATGTTGTCTTATCGTGATGGCTAAGGTTTCAATAGCCACCGCGAAAAGAAGTGGGGAAAGGGGACAACCTTGCCTCGTGCCTTTCTTTATAGGGAATTTATCTGAGAGGTGTCCCTGAAGTCTGACCTGTTCCTTAGGTTGGTTATAGAGGGATTCCAGAATGTTAAAGTTAGGGCCGAAGCCCCATTTCCGTAGAATAGTGAAGAGGTAGGGCCAGGCAACAGTATCGAACGCTTTTTGGAGATCAATGGAGAGGAGGAGGCCCCCCTGGGGAGGGCCATCATCCCAGCCCGACTTCATTAGGGAGACTGCGTTTTCTGCTCTCCGTATCTGGTCCGGTCCCTGTCTCCCCGGAATGAACCCCAACTGGTCTTTATGAATGTAAAAACCTATAAATGATGCAAGTCTGTTCGATAGTATTTTTGTCATAATTTTTAAATCATTATTAATTAATGAGATGGGTCTGTAATTGCTCACTTCACTGGGGTCTTTACCCGGTTTGGGAATGACCGAGATGAAGGCTAAGTTGGCATCAGGATCAAGGGGGGAGGACTTGCTTAAGGAATTAAAGAGACGAGCCAGATACGGAGAGTGTCCGTAAAGGTTTTGTAGTAAAAGTTTGAGAATCCGTCTGGGCCCGGGGCAGAATCTTTTTTGAGGTTTTTTATGACCGCTCGGATCTCAGAGTCTTGAAATGGGGACTCCAAGATAGAACGATGAGATTCAGAGATTTTTGGTAGTGGGGTATTCTCAAGGAAGGAATCTAAGTTTTTTGTGGGAGATCGGACAACTGTCAGAATACAAATTGGAATGAAAGGATTGAAAGGCTTCTAGGATCTTTTTGGGGTGTTGGGTAAGAGAACATGACAGAGATTTTATTTTGGGGAGGGCATAGGTCCTATGTTTCGGGGTAAGTTTGCCCGCTAACTGGGGGCCAAACTTATTAGCACGCAAGTAGTGACTGCCACTAATCCAATGAAGATGTCTATCTGCATTGGAGGTCAAGGCTGAAATGAGGGACAATCTGGTGGTGTCAAGTTTAGAGAGAGTAATGGGATTGGGGTTCCATTTATAGGATAAACTGAGTTCTTTGAATTCTTTTTCTAGCTTTAAGATATCCGCTTGTCGTTCGCGTTTTAATTGGGAAGAGAGTTGGATCAGCTTCCCTCTAATTACCGCTTTGTGAGCGCTCCAAAGGGAACTGGGAGAGACGTCCCCAGTGTCATTAAACATAAAATACTCTTTTATATCTTTCTCCAGCATAATACAGTGGACAGGATTAGATAAAACTTTTTCATTCAGGATCGTGTACCAGTGGGGGATAAAGAATTTAAGAGTTTTAATGTCACTAGGGAGTGATCAGACCACGGAACATCTTGAATGGAGGCCTGGGAAGCTGTGTGTATTTCAGAATTGGACATGAAAATGTGATCAATTCTAGCATAGGTTTTGTGAGGGGCTGAATAATGTGTGTAGTCTCTTGTTGATGAATTGAGTTCCCTCCAGGTGTCAATAAGGCCTAAAGAATGGAGGAGTCTAGCAATCTGGAGACTTTGTTTGGGGGTTTTTTTAAGGTGGGGAATCCCATGGTCCGATTTATCAAGAACCTGATCAAACGTGATGTTGGCATCCCCCCGCCCATGATCACCCTACCTTCAAAGTGGGGTGAGAGATTGGCAAGTAAGGAGGAGAAAAACTTGTCTTGGCCTTTGTTAGGTGCATAATAGGAGACGGTGTAGAGGTTACCCTCAATTGAGCCTTTGACTAAGATATATCCCCCATCAGTGTCCCTAATTGTCAAAGCATGTGAAAATGGAGTCTGTTTAGAAAATAGTATAGCAACTCCCCGTTTCTTTTCATTAGCATTTGCAAGGAAGAAAGTAGGATATTTATTGTGGAGGAAGGAAGGAGAGTAATTAGAGGGGAAATTAGTTTCTTTGAGAAGAACAATATCTAAGCCCCTAGAGTTGTAGCTTTGAAAGGCTTTGCGCCTTTTAACGGGGGAATTAAGGCCTTGGGTGTTATGAGAGGCAATCTTAAGAGCCCTCTGTAGTGGGGAAGAGTCAGCCATGGTCACAAGAGGAGTAAAACGAGTGCATGTTGTGTGGACCTACCCGGTTCCTTGTTGAAGCGAACTTGAGTCTGGGAAGGTGGGCTCGAGACCTCAGCAGGAGAGTCTGGAACATGATGGTCCACTGTGCATGCCTCTGGGATAAATAAAGAACGAGAGGAAGTGAAGAAAAGGGAGTAAAGAGAAAATAAAGAGAGAGAGAGAGTATAATTAATGAGAGCAACAAACCAGTATCAAACAAGACCAGGCGCCTAGTAAAATGCAGAACCGAACTTATGAGCTCAATTCAGAACTAAGACCCAAAAAATAGGGTCTCGGAAAAACAGGGACAACCTCAGCCGAGGTTGTGTGTCTGGTGTAGCCAGAGGGAAAACCCCTCTTGATCACAACAGAGGGAGTGGCAATGCTAATCCGACAGGGCCGCCGGGTCCCCAACTTTAGGAATAATATGGAACCTCAAAAACGTGAGGATTAAAGAGCATTAGAAAAATAACAAACATGAATAATTATAATAAAGAACATAACCTATAAAAAATACAACAGAGCGAAAAAAACACACTCTAGGTGGGTGTCTGCGAGTAATCGGGAGGGGAGAGGAAAGGGAGGGAAGTGGAAGGGAGGGGAAGAAGGGGTGGGTAAGCTGAAATTTTAAGGCTAAGCCTGTGGGCCGCCTAGGCACAGGAAATTCAAGTTATCCGGTCCATCTTGAGGAGATAGGGGTACATCTTCTTAAATAGGAAATGTCAAGAAACTTGGAGCCTTCACCCGTTACCTCCTAAGGGGAGGCCAGGTGAGGGGGAAGAGGAGAAATGTATCTGCTCTCATGGGTAGAGAGAAGAGTTCAGTTGGTGTGTACACAGTCGCCACACAATTAAGGAGGAGATCCTGGAAAGAAAAGGGGAAAACAAGGGCCGAGGAGGACCCGATGGATCAGAAGTCATCTGGGCGGATGAGAGTCACGGTGTCTCTTCGTTTGCTGTTTGTTCCGGGGGGGGGGGGGGGGTCTCTTGGAAGAGCTTGGTTTGGTGGGGGGCTCCTGAGGAGAAACTTCCTGGGAGATAGATCCGAGTCGCAGGAGTAAATGTTCACCTTCCTGAAAAGATGAGAAACCGTAGGGTTTATCCTTGTATTGAAACTGAAGGCGGAAAGGAAAGGACCAACGGTATTTTATGGATCTCTGCGATAAGATTTCCAGGAGAGGTTTTAGGGCTCGCCTCTTTAGAATTGTGGCCTTGGAGATGTCCGCAAAGACTTAAATTTTGTTTCCCTGGAAGGAAAGGTTGTCTAGATTCCGAGATCTTTTCATAATTTCTTCTTTAATCTTGTAGTAGTGGGGTTTAACCACTATATCCCTCGGGAGTCCATCCTGTCGGGGTGGTTGGAGCGCTCTGTGGGCCCTGTCAAGCTCAAGTTTGTGGCTTGAAAATTCCGGGATGAGTTCTTTCATAAAGAGCTTTACTGTGTCATGTATGTTGGTGACAGCTTCAGGAATGCCTCTTATGCGGAAGTTGTATCTCCGATTTCTGTTTTCTAAATCGTCGATCTTTCCTAACGCGATATCGAGTTGGTCTTGCAGCAATTGAATACAATTAGTATTTTGATTTGTGCGTGCTACTGTATGATCTACTGTTTGTTCGATCACATCTATGCGTGCCCCCAAGCTTTGTAGATCAGCTTTAATAGAGGTGGTTATTTGTGTGGCATTCTGAGCCAGGCCTGCAGCAAGCATATCGGAGAAACATTTCAATAGCTGGGCCATGTCCGTCTGGTGGGGAGAGTTCAGGGGGAGAGCCTGCTGGGGGGCTGGGGGATCGATAGGTGATTGCAGTGTGGGGATATGGAGCATGTCAGACAAAGCTCTGCTAAAGAGAGACTCTGTGCAGGCAGGGGGAACAGTCTTTGGTGACTGGGTACTCACGGGGGTCTCCATCAGAGAAATAGAACGCTGTTCAGTAGTAGGGATATCTGAAGTGGAGTCTCCTTCTCCTGTGTCTCCGCGTGAGGAGGCCGCGGCCGCCATCTTGAAATCAGTGGGGGCGGGCGGGCCGAAGTTAAGTTGCCGGCTGACCTCTGATTTCTGAGGTAATCTCCTCATACAGGCTTGTGCCTGAGACTGTCCGCAGCCTGGGGGTGTCAGGATTGAGGAATCCCGATGACAGTTGCGGCTTCTGGGGACCACGGAAGGCTCGGCCGGGTCGGAGCTCCCGTTCAGCACGTCTTCCCGGAAGTCCTGCGCATGCGCACTCCTGTGACATAAGCTTCTAAATGTTGTGCATAAAATGCCAGGACAGTTCAAACCCCCCCAAATGACCCCATTTTGGAAAGTAGACACCCCAAGCTATTTGCTGAGAGGCATGTCGAGTCCATGGAATATTTTATATTGTGACACAAGTTGCGGGAAAAAGACACTTTTTTTTTTTTTTTTGTACAACGTTGTCACTAAATGATATATTGCTCAAACATGACATGGGAATATGTGAAATTACACCCCAAAATACATTCTGTTGCTTCTCCTGAGTACGGGGATACCACATGTGTGGGACTTTTTGGGATCCTAGCCGCGTACGGGACCCCGAAAACCAAGCACCGCCTTCAGGCTTTCTAAGGGCGTAAATTTTTGATTTCACTCTTCACTGCCTATCACAGTTTCGGAGGCCATGGAATGCCCAGGTGGCACAAAACCTCCCCAAATGACCCTATTTTGGAAAGTGGACACCCCAAGCTATTTGCTGAGAGGTATTGTGAGGTATATGTAAATCTCATAAACCCATATTGTATTCACAATAGAAAACATATCAAATGTTTAAACTGAGAAAATGCATCATTTTAGAACAAAAAACTAGGTAACTGATGGCCGCAAAACTTCTCAAAAAAGTTGTGACAGTTATGTTTACCACAGTGTAGCATCACCTCTTTTATTAACAATGTAAATGTCTAGGAACTGAGGAGACCAGTTGCTGGCATTATGGGAGGGGAATGTTATCCCATTCTTGTCTAAATTAGGATTCTTACTACTCAACAGTTCAGGGTTGTCTGTTGTATTTTTCATTTTAATTTTAATTGGTGAAAGGTCTGGACAGTGGGAAGGCGAGTGAAGCATCTGGACTCTTCTATTATGGAGCCATGCTGTTATCATGCAATATGCGATTTAGCACTGTCCTGCTGAAATATGCAATATGCTGAAATAGACCTTCTGGTTGGGGGCATGTGCTGCTATAAAACTGATAGAATGTCACATTTTGATTTGACTGACTACAGAACAGTTTTCTGCTCTGCAATAGACCATTTTAAAGTGGTTTTAAAGGCAGAAGTGTTTTTTTACCCTAATGCATTCTGTGATTATCCCCCCCCCACATACTTACCTGAGCCCGTTCTGGATCCAGCTTTTTGCCTTAGAGCTGTAACTCTCTCCCTTCTCAGTGAATATGGAGGCAGCAGTGGGAGCCATTGACTCCTACTATGGTCAATCGCAGCATATGAAGGGGGGGGGGGGGGGGGTATGGCCGAGACGCGCTGTGTATGTCATTGGACACACAGAGTCTAGCTCAACATTGAGCCCACACAAGTGCCCCCATAGCATGTGAGCCCATGCAGTGATGTCCATCACATAATCATGCCTGTTTTTATTGCAGGGCTTGAAGATAACGAGCATCCAATTTAGCACACAGAAATGTATCCAGATTCTTAGAATCTTTTGATATTATGTACTGTAATAACATTTAAAGTGATTGTTTTACTAGGTGATTGTGTACAATCTATTCAGATTAAAATATTATAAAGTATAAATACCTTTTTTTTTTTCCCCTTTTTTTTCCCCCCTTTTTTTTTTTATAAGTGATCACATACCCTTTGTTCTCAGCTGCATAATAGCTGGGGGAGGGGGAGGAGCAGCAACAGTACACTGAGCTTTCCAGTGAATGGCTGTGCATGGAAGTTGTGTCAGAACAAGTCTGATCATTGGAGGAGAGCAGAGTTCCCAGCACAGCTAGAGAACTGACCGCAGTGTGCTTTCCTACTTGGTGTGGTCAGTTTTTAATAGGAAAGCAGAGGAATTGGCTGGAACACCAGAGATTTCATACAAAGGGAACAGGATACTTGTTGCTACAAGTACACGGTACAGGAGAAATATGAACTATTGGGGTAACAAACACTTTAAAGTCTTTGCATATTTAAGTTAAACATTTTTCTGAACTTGTTATCATTTTTAGACACCTATTTTTACAGATTGGTGTACATCTGCCTGTCTTTACTTCTCAGACACTCTGGGCTTGATTTACTAAAAGTAGAGAGTGCAAAATCTGGTGCAGCTCTGCATGGTAGCCAATCAGCTTCTAACTTTAAGCTCTGACATAAAAAAAAAAAAAAAACTTGGAAGTCGATTGGTTTCTATGCAGAGTTGCACCATATTCCCAGTTTTAGTAAATCAACTCCTATGATTCTACCCAGTCATGTTACTTATCTGTTGCCAATTACCTTAATGTTCTTCTTTTGTAGTACCACTTTGCCAGATTTATGTTGCCCTGTCCCAACTTTTGAGACATGTTGCAGCCACCAATTTCATAATTTCTACCTTTTTTTTTTTTTTTACTTAAAATGGTACATTTTCTCAGTTTAAACATTTGATATGTTTTCTATTTTATATTGTGAATAAAATATGGGTTTATGAAATTTGCAAACCAATGCATTCTTTAGTTAATGTAAAGTAATGAACCTATAGGATTGGGCTTATTTCTATTAACCACTTACCAACCGGCCCATAGCCGAATGACGGCTGCAGGGCGGTTGGATAACTCTGGGTGGACGTACTATGACGTCCTCCCAGAATTCCCCTCTCGCGCGCCCCCTGGGGCGCGCACCCGAACACATCCGTGACCGCCGGGTCCAGGGGACCCGGCGCATCACGGATCCCGGTAAATGGCCGCTGATCGCGGCCGTTTACCATGTTATCGAGCCGTCAAATGACGGCGCGATCACATGTAAACAGACCCGCGTCATCTGATGAAGCCGGTTCCTCTCCTCCCCTCCTGTGTACCGATCGGTACACAGTGAGCAGGGAGGGGGATGGATGGATGTCTGCAGCGCTGTGGGCTGGATGTGTAGTGCCCACAGCGCTGCACAGAGACATCCATCCATCCATCCATGCTCAGCCATCCCTCACTACTAATGCTGTGCAATACTCTGCAATACCCCCACAATACTCTGCAATACCCCCACAATACTCTGCAATGCTGTGCAATACTCTGCAATACCCCCACAATACTCTGCAATACTCTGCAATGCCCCCACAATACTCTGCAATGCCCCCGCAATACTCTGCAATGCTGTGCAATACTCTGCAATACCCCCACAATACTCTGCAATGCTGTGCAATACTCTGCAATACCCCCACAATACTCTGCAATGCCCCCACAATACTCTGCAATGCTGTGCAATACTCTGCAATGCCCCCACAATACTCTGCAATGCCCCCCGCCATACTCTGCAATGCCCCCCGCCATACTCTGCAATGCCCCCCGCCATACTCTGCAATGCCCCCCGCCATACTCTGCAATGCCCCCCGCCATACTCTGCAATGCCCCCCGCCATACTCTGCAATGCCCCCCGCCATACTCTGCAATGCCCCCCGCCATACTCTGCAATGCCCCCCGCCATACTCCACCATACCCCGCCATACCCTGCCATACCCTGCCATACCCTGCCATACCCTGCCATACCCCGCCATACCCCGCCATACCCCGCCATGCTGAGCCATGCTCAGCTGTACTCGCCCTCTGTATGTGGCCAGGCTGTGGAAGTCTCACACATGGGGTATCGCCGTACTCAGGAGGAGCAGGAGAATCTATTTTGGGGTGTCATTTTTGGCATGTACATGTTATGTGGTAGAAATATTGTATAAATGGACAACTTTGTGTTAAAAAAAAAAAAAAAAGCGTTTTAACCACTTCCCGCCCGCCGGCCGTCATACAACGTCCTTGACTTTGTGCGGAGATATCTGAATGATGGTTGCAGCTACAGGCATCATTCAGATATCAGCTTTTTCAGCCGGCGATTCCCTACACCATGAGAACGATCATAGCAGCTGTTCCACTGCTTGATCGTTCTTACGGGAGGCGAGAGGGGACGTGCTTCTACCGACTCACCGCTACGATCGAAGCCAGGATCTTTTTTTTTTTTTTTTTAATTTCAGGCTTCCCAGCCTAGAGGTGAGATGTGGGGTCTTATTGACCCCATATCTCACTGTAAAGAGGACCTGTCATGCCATATTCCTATTACAAGGATGTTTATATTCCTTGTAATAGGAATAAAAGTGGTCAAAAATTTATTTTTTTGGAAAAAAGCATCAAACTAAAATAAATTAAAATGAACAATAAAAAAAAAAAAAATTTTTTAAAGCGCCCCTGTCCCTGTGTGCTCGCATGCAGAAGCGAACGCATACGTAAGTCCCGCCCACATATGAAAACGGTGTTCAAACCACACATGTGAGGTATCGCTGCGATCGGTAGAGCGAGAGCAATAATTTTGGCCCTAGACCTCCTCTGTAACTCAAAACATGTAACCAGTAAAAAATTTTAAAGCGTCGCCTATGGGGATTTTTGAGTAGCAAAGTTTGGCGCCATTCCACAAGCGCATGCAATTTTGAAGGGTGATATGTTGGGTATCTATTTACTCGGCGTAACTTCATCTTTCACATTATGCAAAAACATTGGGCTAACTTTACTGTTTTGGTTTTTGTAAAGCACAAAACATATTTTTTTTTTCCAAAAAAAACGCGTTAAAAAAATTGCTGCGCAAATACCGTGCGAGATAAAAAGTTGCAACGACCGCCATTGTATTCTCCAGGGTCTTTGCTAAAAAAACATATATAATGTTTTGGGGTTCTAAGTAATTTTCTAGCTAATAAATGATGATTTTTACATGTAGGAGAGAAATGTCAGAATTGGCCTGGGTGCTCCAGAACGCCTGAAGGTGCTCCCCTGCATGTTGGGCCTCTGTATGTGGCCACGCTGTGTAAAAGTCTCACACATGTGGTATCACCATACTCGGGAGTAATAGCAGAATGTGTTTTGGGGTGTAATTTGTGGTATGCATATGCGGTCTGTGAGAAATACCCTGCTAATATGACAATTTTGTGGAAAAAAAAAAAGTAAAAAAAAAACCTTGATTTTGCAAAGAATTGTGGGAAAAAATTACAACTTCAAAAAACTCACCATGCATCTTTCTAAATACCTTGGAATGTCTTCTTTATTTTATTTTATTTCAGGTACTTATATAGCGCCGTCAATTTACGCAGCGCTTTACATATAAATATTATACATTCACATCAGTCCCTATACCCTCAAGGAGCTTACAATCTAAGGTCCCTAACTCACATTCATACCTATACTAGGGCCGATTTAGACAGGATCCAGTTAACCTACCAGCATGTCTTTGGAGTGTGGGAGGAAACCGGAGTACCCGGAGGAAACCCACACAGGCACAGGGAGAACATGCAAACTCCAGGCAGGTAGTGTCGTGGTCGGGATTCGAACCAGCGACCCTTCTTACTGCTAGGCGAGAGTCTTCTTTCCAAAAAGGGGTCATTTGGGGGGTATTTGTACTTTTCTGGCATGTTAGGGTCTCAAGAAATGAAATAGGCCATCAGTAATTCAGGTGTGATCAATTTTCAGATATGCGCACCATAGCTTTTGGACTCTATAACTTTCAAAAAGACCAAATAATATCCACCGATTTGAGTTATTTTTACCAAAGATATGTAGCGGTATAAATTTTGGCCAAAATATATGAAGAAAAATTACTAATTTGCAAAATATTATAACAGAAATGAAGAAAAATGTATTTTTTTACAGATTTTTCGGTCTTTTTTCTTTTACGGCGCAAAAAATAACCCAGCAGTGATTAAATACCACCAAAAGAAAGCTCTATTTGTGTGAAAAAAAAGGACAAAAATTTCATAAAGATACAGTGTTGCATGACTGAGTAATTGTCATTCAAAATGTGAGAGCACCAAAAGCTGAAAATTGGTCTGGTTAGGAAGGGGGTTTAAGTGCCCAGTTGTCAAGTGGTTAAATTAACATAATTGTAATGTAGTATGCATGGTTTTACAATTTAGGCATACGCTGACACCTAGTGGCCTATATTATGTATTCTGCAGAGCAGCACTCCGGAATGCATATATGTAGAGGTGTGACTGGAATATACCTTACTGACTGTAAAGAGAACAATTAAAATAAAATGATGGCGTATATTTGTGCGTTCACATAGCTTTCTGTGCATGCTTCTGCATCACTAACCAGCAAAAGCCAAAGAAAATATCAAGTAATCTGAAAGGGGGGGAATTGTTTATTTAAAAAGGAATTAAACCAAGTTTTCTTGAAGTCACGAACGTGAAGATTAATCTTTCCAAAAGTCCCCATCGCTCTTGCAGTAGCATACTAAGGAGTCAAGTAATTCTAAGAATGTTTTGGGAGAAATAGTTCACAATGTTTTTTAAATAGTGAACCCGTAGACTACGCAGTATTCTTGTCAGCTGCTTGTTGAACTAGGTTTCATAGTAACTTATACACATTTAACTTGACAATTTAATATCTTGTGTATTGCAGTACAAATGGACATTGCTTTGCAATAATTGAGGAAGATGAACATGGAGAGACTACAACAACATCTGGTTGTATGAAGCTTGAAGGCTCAGACTTTCAATGCAAGGTAGGATCATCCATCTTGTGTAAGTTCATATTTTTGGCGCTTTAAGTGTGTGTGTGTGTGTGTGTGTGTGTGTGTGTGTAGGACACTGAAAGATGTGTTTGACAGGTATGACTTTCAAAAACAAGTATATAGAGTTTAGATCACGGCACATGTTACATTGTCTTATAAGCTAGTTTTTGTTTGGGATTTTTTTTTTTTTATAGTCTGCTCACATAATTTGTAATAAAAACATCATTGCCATTCTGAAGCTTCCCTCCAAACATTTTGCATATTTTATATATACTGTAATTCTGTACTTGCCAAATATGCTGCAGAAATATTGCTTTGCAAACTCTGGCTGCAGACATTTAAACTGCTGCCTGTTCCTGGATTTACACAGACACACTGAGGCATACCTTTAGCTCTGCAGCTCTCATTGACCCTCTTATGACTCCCCTCCCGGCAAATTCTCATGAGAGTGAGAGAGAGCTGTGAATGATGTCATAAGCCTAGGCTTATGACCAGACAAGAAAGAGGAAGTGGGCTGTATAAGATATTTACTGGCAGAAAAAAAGTTTTACTATCCAATGTTAAAACCATAAGGGCAGAGGATTTAATAGATGGAAGTGAAAAAAATGAGTGAAGGTCCACTTTAACCACTTCAAAACGGGGCACTTATACCCCTTCCTGCCCAATTTTCAACTTTTAGTGCTCTCGCAAAGTGGTCAATTCATGAGATTTTTATAACACACACAGCATATACATAGCAAAAATACCCCCCAAAATATATTCTTCTTCTCCTCCTGAGTATGGCAATGCCACATGTGTGAGACTTTTACACTGCCTGGCCGCATACAGAGGGCCAACATGCAGGATGCACTGTCATGCGTTCTAGGAGCATAAATTACACATCTCATTTCAGGTCCTGGAGCACCAGGACAGTGGAATTACCCACAAAATGACCCCATTTTGGAAAGCAAACACCTCAAGGTATATTCTGTGAGGTATGGGCTGCAGACAGGTACTCGGGTATTCTGATGGGCTGGGGACAGGTACTCTTTATTACAGGCTATAATGAGGCTTACCTGTAGTTACAGTAAATATCTCCTAAACTTTCACCTTTTAGGAGATATTTACTTTAGCAGCTCTGGTGATGCTCACTGTGTTCTCAAGGCACAGTGTGCCGTCCCTAGGGAGAGCCGTGCCATGGCCATCACTCCGAGGCTCGTGCGTGGAAGTAATGTCATGGTTCAGCCAGTGAAACCACCGTGCCATGACATGAAGACTGGGTGAAGATGGAAGCCCTGGGAAAGCCATGACAGCGCTTTGTTGGAGGACTTTGTTTTCAGTTAAACCTTTCATAATGTGCAAGTATGTGATACTTTCTTGCACATTATGCTCTTAACTTGCAGGGAAAAGGATTTCTTGTTTTTTCTTTTTGGCAGTTTACTACTGCTTTAACTTTTTTTTTCAAAAGGTATATAAAGTATTGCATGTTAATATTATGTAGTCTATTATTTAGTCTTCTATCTTGCTTGGTCCATATGCCATGTCTGTTTACAGTGTTAACTGGATCAAGGTGAAATGTATACACTAATCTATAGAGAAGGAGAAACCCCCCATAAGCAATGGGACTTTAGCGGCAACAAGATAATGGTAAAATACAGTACAATTTATAAAAAAATGTACAGTACAAAGATTATACTTATCAAACGATAAAAACATTGATGATATTAGTGATGAGTTCCCATATGAAGTCCAGATGGGCCGACGCGTTTCAGGACAGATTACGTCCTTCGGCAGGGGCAATTGTCAGGAAGGGATCACACTATACAATAAAAGTCAAATACGTTAATGAATAACAGTATTAATAGTAATTTTTAGTCAGTTGCTTCGAACATAGGACATACAGCATGGTAATTGCATAACATAGAACATACCCAAAACAGTCATGAAAATTTCCTGCTTGATCAGAGGCGGCACTAGTATCGCGAACAGATACCACCTATGTCCAAGGGACAGAGTTGTACCGGGTGGGTCGCCCCTCATCCACACAAGTCCCACACAATTTTATCGACAGAAAGCACACACATGAATATCACCCCTCCGTTTTCCATAAGCGTTGCATTAATATGTGATCTGGTACAGAGATAGGGAGGGTATTGATTACTTCCTAAATTATTTCATGTCTGAGGGGTTAATACTCTATATAGACCTAAATTAATAAAAAAGAGCATGGTTCAATAAATGTCCGTGCAACCATATTCTACCTCTATAAACTCCAGTTCCAGTATGTAAACAGAGACGGCAACAACCCAGAGTATGTGCAAAAACGTCACCCCTTTACCTCCGTAAGGGTTTAATCACAGTGCAATGCCAAGTGGAGTAAATATCCTCCAACTACGCTTTATAAGGGAGATCGGAGGGTAGCATGCAGCGTCATGATGTCAATGCATCCGAACGCTGCACTGACCTCCGAGTACTTCTGTAATATGCCGAGTTCCTAGCGCATACGCGGGAGTCCGAGCGCCTCCCATGTATTACAAACTTCCTGCACATGCGCGGGAGTCTGTCCCCCCCCCCCCCCCGTTCTTCTCCCTCTCCCCCCGTTCTTCTCCCTCTCCCCCCGTTCTTCTTCCTTCCCCCCGTTCTTCTTCCTTCCCCCCACCTTTCTTCTAACCCCCCCGCCTTCTTATTATGTAGTCTATTATTTAGTCTTCTATCTTGCTTGGTCCATCTGCCATGTCTGTTTACAGTGTAAAATGGATCAAGGTGAAATGTCTACACTAAATTAGGTGATTCAAAACAATGACCCACCCCTAATAAGAGGCTTTTTTAATGTTTCTAAATGTGTATTTCTAACAAGATGTATAAATTATTCCTGAATAAAAAAATTAAGTTCCAAACTTATTTTTCCCTTCTTCCTCCCCCCTACTTCTTCCTCCCCCCTACTTCTTCCTCCCCCCCCCCTTCTCCCCCCCCTCCCCTTCTCCTCCCCCCCCTTCCTCCTTCCTCCTCCCCCCCTTCCTCCTTCCTCCTCCCCCCCTTCCTCCTTCCTCCTCCCTCCTCCCCCTCTTCCTCCTCCCCCCCTTCCTCCTTCCTTCCTTCCTTAACCCCCCTTCTTCCTTCCTTCCTTCCTTAACCCCCCTTCTTCCTTCCTTCCTTCCTTAACCCCCCTTCTTCCTTCCTTCCTTCCTTAACCCCCCTTCTTCCTTCCTCCCCCCCCCCCCCCCCCCCACCTCCAGTTTTCAGGTGCTTTTCAGTGCTAAACCTCCTGAAAACTGCCTCAATGTAAAAGGGGTCTTAAGTGATAATATTGGAAATATTTATTTTATATATGTTTCTAAACTTGTGTTATCATTTTTGTGTTTAGAAATTAGGAACATTAAAAGGTAACTATTTTTTCACACAGGATTCTCCAAAGGCACAGTTACGAAGAACAATTGAATGTTGCCGAACTGACTTCTGCAATAAGAATTTGCGACCAACATTGCCCCCAGATGGGAGGACAGGTAAAATACTGATGATCTGTATGCAAGAGAGTTTTCTGAAATGTTATGTAATTTTTGCTTAAATAACTAAACAAGACTTTTAAGGTGTGACCTCAGTAAGTTACGCACACACACACACACTGCTTATTCTTTAATAATCATTGCAGACATAAAACATATATGCAGATATACAGGATACCCAAAAATATAGCTTTGCACTTAAGTTACATGAGTAATAAAAGTACAGAATGTATTGCTTATTAAAGTGGTTGTATATCCTTTTGTTACATTTTTACCTACAGGTAAGCCTATATGTAATATGAATATCTCCTAAACCTGTATGGTTTAGGAGATATTCACTTTGCATGCCGCCTCTGATGTCAGCGACGCATGTGCTGTGAAGGTCCGGCAGACACTGCCGGACCTTGCTGGAAACAAGACTCCTACGCACATGCGCGGGAGTGACGTCATCGCGCCCTGGCCACTCACAATGCCGGACCCACGAACCCAGAAAACACGCAGATGCCGGATCAGATGCCGACACCTCGTTCCAAGGTAAGTATTTCATAATGAGCTAGTATGCAGTGCATACTAGCTCATTATGCCTTTGCTTTTTACGGGTTTTTTTTTTTTATTTGCGGGTATACAACCGCTTAGAAACACATGTATCAGAAACAGTTGGGTTATACTGCTGCCTACAGGAGAATTTGGACACTGGCAAACAAAATATCAGGGACCCGGAAAGGTTTAACTTTCCTTCCCCACCCAGCATGCCTGAATTTTTTTTTTAGCTTCCTAGGGGTGATGGACATGTTTCTCTACTTAGAAAAGTTTAAGAATGTTTACTAGCCTTTTTTTCATTATCATGTTTCTAGTCATATGAGACTTCACTACATGCTGTTTGAGCTAGTCTCTTTATGCAGCTCTCCACATTGGCACATCTGTGGCGGTAGCTTTGGAGGCTGTACCCTGATTCTGCTGGATGGAAGATTGCAGGGCCTGCTTGGGATGTGACCTATCAACCTGGGTTCTGCTTCTTGCACTTTCCAAACCAGGAACTGTCACTGTATTAGCAGCAGACCGCTTTCCAGGTCCAAAGCCATCACACATTTTCTGATGTGAACCAGTCTTTGGGGCTTTATTTATGAGTTGGCCATATGGGCTGAGCATTGGGAGATACTTCAGTTATTTAAAACCGTTCTGAGGCAGACACAGTGGTTTCTTCAACCTGAGAATGCACCTGTGAAGTACCTCCTAATAGCATAATTACGATTTACTGGTCTACCTGACCAATTGTATGCATAGCCCTCCATATATGCCAGTTTGTCCCTGGTAAATTTAGTTTTGTTTCTTAATAATAACTTCCAAGTAGTTCCAAACTGTCTTTCACAATTTTTCAACTGCTGGCGATTGTAGGCTGTTCAAACACATGCATGTAGTGGGAATTTAAACGATCAGTTTCTGTGTCTAGTGTATGCATATCATTAGTAAATTGTGTGACTAGCAGAGACATCGACTCTTTACTACCCTGTTTCCCCGAAAATAAGACCTAGCGTGATTGTTAGTGATGGCTGCAATATAATCCCTACCCCTCAAATAAGCCCTAGTTAAAGTCCTTGTAGGTCTTATTTTCAGGGTAGGGCTTATTTTCGGGGAAACAGGGTAGGGCTTATTTGGAGGGTAGGGCTTATATTGCAGCCATCACTGACAATCACGCTAGGTCTTATTTTCGGGGAAACAGGGTACAATTAGTCAAGGTACGTTCCCAGGATTTCTTGAAATCCTCTGATGGGTTCTTAAGAGTGGGAAAGATATGTAAACGGAAACCCTGAGGAATATAATCCACTGTATCTTGAAATAGTCAATATGTCAATTTAGTAGGGGTCTACCAATATCGTTTTTACAAGAGGCGCAGTTAGTTGTATTTTTGGATTAACTATTGGACAGGCGGTACCAAGATTTATTTCAAACACAAAGCGGGAGGAGAAAGCAATAATTACCTAGCCAGTTCCAAAGATATAGCTAGTAATATAATTTAAGCCATAGCAAACAAAATAATAGCACATTTAAAAAGGCCCCAAGTGTGTTATCTACCTGATCACAATATAAGAAAAAGTGCTAAGCTTCCTAAGATTATATTCGATGATACCTACATCCTAATAAGTTATAGGAAAAGGAGCATTTTAGCCAGATAGGAGAAATGCCTGGCGCTATCTGCAGGTCCTCACTGCCATATACCCAGTCTCCAGGGCCAAAACAAGCCCGGAGAACCACCAATCCCAGCAGCAAAAAAACGAAATATGACACAATCATAAAAGTAACCATACAACTAAATGAATGTATGCAATAACAGACAAGATGTTAACAGAACTGGCATTACATCAAATAATATGAATAAACAAACAATATGGTTCTCAAATCAGGTTTCAGTGCTGGGAAGGTGCAAAGGGGAAAGGAAGGAAGGAAGAAAAGGGGGTAATAAAGAATGCTTGTTTTTAACTTTTTATATGTTGTAATGTCTTTGATACCAAGAAAGTCCATTTGCCCCAAAATTCTCCTCTTCCTATAGCTTTTTAGGATGTGGGTATCATTGTGTCAGCTAATATAATCAAAGCTTAGCACTTTCTCTTATATTAGTGCAGGGAATGCATTAGGGTAAAAATGTTCTGCCTTTATAACCACTTTTAAGATGAAAGGTATTTTGACTTGCTTGGAATTTCATATCTTGGAGCATAGGATGGGACACAGACAACCCTCCCTTCTTTTCCTTGGTAACTTTGCATTGGAGGGACCCTTGGAGTGTTTCCCCTCATAAGATTGCTGGTGTCCAATCACCTGAAGATACCAGGCCCTTTAAGGAGATTCAGCCTCTCAATTTGTCTTGTTTACCATTGAAAGTAAAAGAAAATCCCACATTTTTGGTTGTCCCCAGAAAAGTAATAGCAGGGAAGTCTTCCAATGAGGACACTAGTTCTGGTGACCTGGTGGTCCCCAAGTAATTTTCCTTAATTTGCAGGGATTTTCTCTCACTTCCTGTTTGGCTATGGGACAGGAAGTAAAGGGAAATTTCCGCAATGGGACACAGATGGCGGATAAAAATCTGACAGGTTATAACCCTCCCTTGCTTTACACAGAATGGGAAAAAAGTTTTGCCTATAGTTCTATTTTAATATGTGATGGATAACATAGCAGGAACAATTGGTTTGCTATGGTGTGAGCTACAGTGTTTTTAGAACCTTTGTCAGATGTTACTATGGTATGCTAAAGCAGGGGTCTTCAAACTGCGGCCCTCCAGGTGTTCAGGAACAACAATTCCCATCTTTCCTAGTCATGTCTGTGAATGCCAGAGTTTTACAATGCCTCATGGGATGTGTAGTTCTGCAACAGCTGGAGGGCCGTAGTTTGAGGATCCCTGTGCTAAAGTATAATTACATGCATTTCATAAGTGTCAAAGGCTCTATGCAAAGAGTCAGTGTTCACCCTTCTTTTTCAAGACCTCTGCAATTCGCCCTGGCATGTTGTCAGTCAACATCTGGGCCACATCCTGACTGATGGCAGCCTATTCTTGCATAATCAATGGTTGGAGTTTGTCAGAATTTGGGGGGGGGGGGGGGGGGGGGGGCGCTGAGGTTCTCGCTGCCTCTTGAGGATTGACCAAGTTCTCAATAGGATTCAGGTCTGGGAGTTTCCTGGCCATGGTCTCAAAATGTCATTATTTTGTTCCCCAAGCCACTTAGTAATCACTTTTGCCTTATGGCAATGTGCTCCATCATGCTGGAAAAGGCATTGTTCATCACCAAACTGTTTTTGGATGGTTAGGAGACGTTGCTTTTGGAGGATGTTTTTGGACCATTCTTCATGGCTGTGTTCTTAGGCAAAATTGTGAGTGAGCCCATTCCCTTGGCTGAGAAGCAAACCCCACACTTGAATGGTCTCAGGATTTTTACTGTTGGCAAGACAGAGGACTGATGGTAGCCCTCACCTTTTCTTCTCTAGACAGGGTATTTTCCTGGATGCCCCAAGCAATCGGAAAGGGGGATTCACCAGAGAAAATTACAGTACTCCAGTCCTCAGCAGTCCAATTCCTGTACCTTGTGCAGAATATCACTCTGTCCCTGATGTTTTTCCTGGAGAGAAGTGGCTTCTTTGCTGCCCTTCTTTACTCCAGGCCATCCTTCAAAAGTCTTCACACTGTGCGTGCAGATGTACTCACACCTGCCTGCTGCGATTCCTGAGCAAGCTCTGCACTGGTGGTGCCCCGATCCCGCAGCTGAATCAACTGTAGGAGACGGTCCTGGCACTTGCTGGACTTTCTTTGGAGCCCAGAAGCTTTCTTCACAAATGCAGTGGGAATGTTTATGGGATTAAGTTCATTTTCATGGCAAAGAAGGACTTTGCAATTAATTGCAATTCATCTGATCGCTCTTCTTAACTTTCTAGAGTATATGTAAATTGCCATCATAAAAATTGAGGCAACAGACTTTGTGAAAATGTAATATGTGTCATTCTCAAAACTTTTGGTCAGGGCTGTATGACAGATATTTTGAAGAAAACACCCATCTACTTAGGCTTTCTGTGGAATCTTGGTTTTATGCTCTTAATTTTTAGTTGTGTGGTTTTTATATCATTTACTTGTTGTAGAAACTTTATAACATTGATTTTTTTTTTTTTTTGATCTTTGCAGAAGGAATATTTGGCAGAAGTGCACACCTCATCGCTTTTATAATATCCTTTGTAGTCTGCTTGTTTATCATGGTTATCTTCATCTTTATCACTTGCTTCTACAAGTAAGCACTTTTCACACTTTTTTATGACACCATTAGTCTGTGTCCTTGCTGGAAAAATGTTAACTGGTTTCCTTTCCCAGTGCCACAATGCGATACCAGTACAGGAAGTAAAGGGAAGTTGCCCTAATGATAACACAAATAACAGAAAAACTTAACATAGGTTCTCGCCCTCCACCGCTATGTTAGAAATAATATTTTATCCTCATTTAAGGCCCTGTTCACACCTGAGCAGAGCGATTTTCTACTTGAGAGTTTTGCAAGCGTATTACAAGCAATTTAGAAGCATATTGCAAGCATTTTACATGTATATTCAGTGGGGTTGTCCCGATAACACTTTTTTAAGACCGAGTACAAGTACCGATACTTTTTTTTCAAGTACTCGCCTATACCGATTACCGATACTTTTATTTTTAATGTCACGTGACTGTTTTTTTTTTTTTTTTTTTTTTTTTTTTTTTTTTACAATGCTTTGTGTGTGTTTTTTTTTTTTTTATCAGCCCTGTTGAGGGGCTTTGGTGAGATATCAGGGGTCTTAACAGACCCCTGATATCTCCCCCTTGAGACCGAGAAAAAGACCGAGGATAGAGATTCCCCAGTCCCTTTCTCTGCAGCCTCAGCTGCCCTGAAAATGAATGGAGAGAAGGCAGCAGCTCCTCTCCATTCATGAACTGAGACATCGTAATCACAGGAGGTTATAATGTTTCAGTTATGTGAATGGACAGAGTCAGCTGACTCTGACCATACAGAAAAGGAAAGTAGAGGACATGGAGGGGGACAGCAGAACAGGACAGCGGAACGGAGGGGGCATGGTGGAGGATGCGATGATAGTCAGTGGTGATCGCGTGTGGGGGAGTTACAAGCACCGATCACCACTGTATAGATTTCTCTAAAGCAGCTAAAAGCCGCGGAGGGAGAAGATTGTAACTCCCCCACGCGCCGATCAATGCTGACTGTCCAGGTATCGGGTGAAGCATCGGGAGCATTTGTCCGAGTACAAGTACTTGGGCAAATGCTCGATATCGGGACAACCCTAATATTCAAGAATTTTTATTTTAGCCAGTAGAACGCACTAGGGGGAGGAGATTAGGGGTGGAGAGCTGCTCTTTTGCCAGAAAACATGCAATGAAACGCTTATGTTGACCTTTTCACACAATCCCAGTGACAAAATGCTCAGATGTGGACAAGGGCCATTAAAATTAATGGGATTTTGCTGAGAATATTAGAGCTGCAAGCTTTAAACAGAAAATCGCTCAGGTGTGAACCACACTACACACACCCTGTCCGGGTGAGGGAAAAAAAAAATGCTTAATCCTATCCTAAAGTTTGTGTGTGTGTATATATGTGTGTGTGTGTGTGTGTGTGTATGTATGTATGTATGTATATATATATATATATATATATATATATATATATATATATATATATATATATATGTATGTAAGTGTGTGTGTGTGTGTGTATATATATATATATATGTATATATATGTATATATATATATATATATAATATGTAATTTTTTTTTTCTATGTAAAACATCAGCTTTATAAAAAAAAAAATCATATTTAGTATGTAAAGTTTTTTTTTTTTTTTTTTGAAGTTTGTATATGTTCATATTTGGTCAATGCATGTTGTTGTGTAGGGTATTTTCTGAAAGGTTCTTAGGCCAGCCTTTTTCAACCAGTGTGCCTTGAGGTTTCTTCAGAGGTGCCTTGGCAAAATGCCTAACTATTGCCCAAAAATTGTATACAAGCCAGCGTGTGGATGAAGACTGCCTTTTAGTTACACAAAGCCACAGGTTTTCATTGTGCACTATTACAACCTTCTAGCTGCCAGTGTCCTAACAACCAATGGCCTCAGCAGTTGATATGGAGTATGTCAGTCGCCTGCGCAGCATCCTTGTATCCCTCTCTCCTGCCACTCTTCATCAATGTTGGGGTCAAATTAGCTGAGTGATTGAGAAAAACTGAGGGAGAAGAGAAACATTGGCATACTAGTCAGTGCTAGTTTGCAAAATTGTATTTGCTTTGGAAGAATAAATCCCGTCTAACATTGGATGTCCTACATGCTGCATTATGCAAAACTATTAGAATCGTTTTTACATTTTAGAATGGGGTACCTCGAAATTGCCCATCATTTTTAAAGGGTGGCTTTACTGAAAAAAGGTTGCGAAACACTGTCTTAGGCTATAGTTTTAGGCTTTATTTTCTCTTCTGGTCAGATGGTTTTTGGCTATCGGGTTAGGCTATTTTCTCTGTTGTAGCAAATGTTTACAATGTATACATAGTTTATCTTTAGAAATTAACCAATGGAAATCACTGACTTAGGGCCTTTTCACACTTGCCTACGTGTTAACCTAGAGTGTTTGCCATGGGGGGCATAATTTTGGACTGCAGAGAGGTGCAAAAAGGAGGTGGTTTGATGCGTGTTTTATTGCACAATGGGGTTTAAGTCTGGGTTCTGACTAGGCCACGCAAGGCCATTCACCTTTTACCGCTGTGTGATCTTTTTTGCTGTGTGCTTTGGGTCATTGTCATGTTGGAAAGTAAACCACCTTCCCATTCACAACTTTCTGCCAGAGGGAAGCAGGTTTTCCTCAAGAATTTGGTGGTATTTTGCCCCATCCATTCTTCCTTCTATCCTGACAAGTGCTCCAGTCCCTGCTGCAGAGAAATACCCCCATAACATATTACCACCTTCATGCTTTACTGTAGGAGTAACGGTATTTGGCTGGATTTCTGCCAGACATAGTTTGGTGTTGAGGCCAAATAAATACATTTGTCTCATCTGACCAGAACACCTTTTTCCATGTGGCCTCAGAATCTTCAATGTGCGTTTTAAGGTGGTTGGACTAAAGCTGAATTATTTGGCATCAACACCAAACGATATGTCTGGCAGAAATCAAATACAGCTCACCATCCAAATAACACCATTCCTACAGTAAAGCATGGAGGTGGTAATATCCTGTTATGGGGGTGTTTCTCTGCAGCAGGGACTGGATAACTTGTCGGGATAGAAGGATAAATGGATGGGGTAAAATACCATCAAATTCTTGAGGAAAATCTACTGCCCTCTGCTAGAAAGTTGTGAATGGGAAGAAGGTTTACTTTCCAACATGACAATGACCCAAAGCACACAGCAAAAATGACCACACAGTGGTAGAAGGAGAAAAAGGTGAATGTCCTTGCATGGCCTAGTAAGAGCCCAGACTTAAACCCCATTGAAAATATGTGGAGTGACTTGAAGAGTGCATCCACAAATGGTCACCATCAAATTTAACTGAACTTGAGCAGTTCTGCAAAGAAGAGTGGCCAAATATTGCAAAGTTAGTAGAGACCTATCCCAAAAGGAGCTGTAATTGGAGCAAAAAGTGGTCCAACAAAATACTGACATAAATGGGGTGATTTTTTTCTCCAACTCAGTGATTCTGTTTTTTGAATCTTTTTTTTAAATTATTTATGACATGTTGGTGTTATCTTTCATTTGGATGTTAGAAGTTGCACTGAGTAAATGCAGCTGGGTAAAACAAAAACGGTCTGTCTTTTCAGGCTGCAAAGCAACAAAATTTGATTATTTTAGAGGGGGAGATTCTTTTCTATACCCACTGTGTGTATGTATATATATATATATATGTGTGTGTATATGTGTGTGTGTGTGTGTATATATATATATATATATAATTGACAATTGATTAAAAGTTTACAAAAATACGACATCTTGCTAAACATACCGTCACAGTACAAGAGTCAGGTTAGATACACATGGCAGCAGTAAAGAAGAAATAGCGAAATGTGCATCCAGTTAAAAGCTCTATATTTTAAGCTTGCGTTCACACTTGTACAGCATATGAAAATGTGCAAAAAGCAGTTTGCGCTATTGGTGCCATTCATTGGTAATGGCACCCAAAATGCAGCAAGCAAGTTGTGTGGAAAGTAAACACAGTTTAAAGAAAAAACAACAAATGTCAGAAAATACTTGAGCTTCCTTGCCGTGTTTTGTCGGGAGTGAGGCAGCTCTTTAATGACTGCCCTAAGCATTATGTGTGAAAAAACGCTTATGTGCAACATGCTACAGTGGTGTGAATGGGGGCTGAGGAATCTCTATTTTGCATGCACTGTTTTCTGATGTACATTTTCTTGCACACTTTAGTAAAATAATAGTGCAAAGTAAAAAAAAGGTAGTCTAAAAATTTTCAATCACAAGAGAAAATAGTCTAGGACAGTAGCCTAAGAGAATTCTGCCAGAATAGAAAGTTTCATTTAAAAATGGCCTAAAAACATTTGACCAGAAGAGAAAATGGCCTAAAACAAAACCAGAAGAGGAAATAGCCTTTAATTTTGCCACACTCTCACAACATACGGTTAATTGGCACTTGACAAATCTACATGCAGTTTTGCTGACTGTATAGCTGTGCAAAATTCTTTTTAAAAAAAAAAAAAAACCCTTGAAACTCAATCAAATCAGGGCACCCCACAACCTCCCTGTGACATGCTAGTGTGAGTGCACCCCCACCTTATCAGTAGCCAGGGCACGACTTCACACCCACTAAACCGCATTGTGCTATAGCACCATGTGATTGTGTGGTGTGCTTTCTAAAAGAAGGGTTTTACCCAGGGGGTGGGTAGTGGGGTTCCCCAGGGTTCTGTGCTGGGACCAATCCTATTTAATTTGTTCATAAACGACCTGGAGGATGGGATAAACAGTTCAATCTCTGTATTTGCAGACGATACTAAGCTAAGCAGGGCAATAACTTCTCCGCAGGACGTGGAAACCTTGCAAAAAGATCTGAACAAATTAATGGGGTGGGCGACTACATGGCAAATAAGGTTCAATGTAGAAAAATAATGCATTTAGGTGGCAAAAATATGAATGCAATCTATACACTGGGGGGAGAATCTCTGGGAGAATCTAGGATGGAAAAGGACCTGGGGGTCTTAGTAGATAATAGGCTCAGCAATGGCATGCAATGCCAAGCTGCTGCTAACAAAGCAAACCGAATATTGGCATGCATTAAAAAGGGGATCAACTCCAGAGATAAAACGAAAAAAAAAAAAAAAATTCTCCCACTCTACAAGACTCTGGTCCGGCCGCACCTGGAGTATGCTGTCCAGTTCTGGGCACCAGTCCTCAGGAAGGATGTACTGGAAATGGAGCGAGTACAAAGAAGGGCAACAAAGCTAATAAAGGGTCTGGAGGATCTTAGTTATGAGGAAAGGTTGCGAGCACTGAACTTATTCTCTCTGGAAAAGAGACGCTTGAGAGAGGATATGATTTCTATGTACAAATACCGTACTGGTGACTCTACAATAGAAATAAAACTTTTTCACAGAAGAGAGTTTAACGAGACTCGCGGCCACTCATTAAAATTAGAAGAAAAGTGGTTTAACCTTAAACTACGTAGAGGGTTCTTTACTGTAAGAGCGGCAAGGATGTGGAATTCCCTTCCACAGGCGGTGGTCTCAGCGGGAAGCATTGATAGCTTCAAGAAACTATTAGATAAGCACCTGAATGACCGCAGCATACAGGGATATATAATGTAATACTGACACATAATCACACACATAGGTTGGACTTGATGGACTTGTGTCTTTTTTCAACCTCACCTACTATGTAACTATGGTTAGGGATGACTTTTCCTGTTTTTCTTGGAGGTCGAGCAGTCCATTGAAACCAATAGGCTGCTGTACCCCTGACCTGTACACATAAATGTAGGAGTGGAACCTGAATGTTGGTAGGAAGTTAAATGTTTGTGACAATCTACTGAGAGCTCTTGTGGCTAATCTACAAATTTCTACAATTGCAGAATATGAGGGTGAAATTTTAAATGTTGAAATTCATATAAATTAAGGTAAACGCTGCAATAATTTTAATCTATGTACTCCCTATAAATGTACTGTACAGTTGTGGCCAAAAGTTTTGAGAATCGCACAAATATATTTTTCACAGTCTGCTGCTTCAATGTTTTTAGTTTTTTTTTTTTTTTGTCAGATGTTTCTATGGTATACCGAAGTATAATTACAAGTGTTTCATAAGTGTCAAAGGCTTTTATTGACATTTACATGAAGTTTATGCAAAGTCAAAATTTGCAATGTTCACCTTCTTTTTTCAAGACCTCTGCAATCTGCCCTGGGATGCTGTCAGTCAGTTCTGGACCACGCCCTGGCTGTTGGCAGCCCATTCTTGCATAATCAATACTTGGAGTTTAAAGAATATAAGAATTATCTGCGCTAAATAAATCACAATGACATACAGCAGCTATGCGCTATAACCCAGATAGAATGCTTGGAGTTTGTCAGAATTTGTGGAATTTTTTTATTCACTGCCTCTTGAGGATTGACCACAAGTTCTCAGTGCAATTGAGGTCTGGGGAGTTTCCTGGCTATGGACCAAAATTTCCATGTTTTGTTCCCCGAGCCACTTAGTTATCACTTTTACCTTATGGTAAGGTTATCCATCATGCTGGAAAAGGCATTGTTCGTCACCAAACTGTTCTTGGATGGTTGGGAGAAGTTGCTCTCGAAAGATGTTTTTGTACAATTCTTTATTCATGGCTGTGGTGTTAGGCAAAATTGTGAATGAGCCCTCTCCCTTGGCTGAGAAGCAACCCCACACATGAATAGTCTCAGGATGCTTTACTGTTGGCAAGACATAGGACTGATATGGTAGCGCTGACCTTTCTTCTCCAGACCAGTTTTTTTTCCGGATGCCCCAAACAATGGGAAAGGGGATTTGTCAGAGAAAATTACTTTACCCCAGTCCTCAGTAGTCCAATCCCTGTACGTTTTGCAGAATATCAATCTGTCCCTGATGTTTTTCCTGGTGAGAAGTGGCTTCTTTGCTGCTCTTTACACCAGGCCATCCTCCAAATGTCTTCTCATCACTGTGTGTGCAGATGCACTCACACCTGCCTGCTGCCATTCCTGAGCAAGCCCTGCACTAGTGGCGCCCCGATCCCACAGCTGAATCAACTGTAAGAAACACTTGCTGGACTTCCTTGGGCGTCCTGAAGCCTTCTTCACAAAAGCAGTGGAAATGTGTTTTATGGGATTAAGTTCTTTTTCATGACAGAGGGACTTTCATTCATCTGATCACTCTTCATAACATTCTGGAGTATATGCAAATTGCCATCATAAAAACAGGCAGCAGACTTTGTGAATATTAATATTTGTGTCATTCTCAAAACTTTTGGCCACGGCTGTACTTTAACCTAGTTCCTTCCCTAGAAGGGCAACGTCTGTCTGCAAAAAATGCAATACTGGAGAATATGCCCACCTGGTGCTTGGATAAATGCAAATGCAATGCACCTTGCAAAAACAAATCTATTTGTAATGATATAGAATGATCATGCTTCCCTTTATCCAGATTTCTTTACTTTTAAAGCATGGTTTTTTTTTTTTTGCTTATATGTGAAAGATTTTGTTATAATTACCATTGTATGTCAGTGTACAATATATGTTTTAAAGGAAGCTTGTCATGGGAGAAATCTTGCCTTTGCTTAGCTCTCCTTATAAAAAATGTCAGTTTCCCATGTAACATCTTGACTCTCTTGCTTCTGAATTTTAGGTCACTGACCTGAAACAAGCATATAGATAAACTTCTGACTTTTCTCCTCCTTGTTTGATCTGTATACTTTTCCACATCAGTGATTCAAACAGTATTAAAGCTAGTGGAAAAGCCTTAAAGCCAGGCAACTAGCATTTTCAGAAGGTCAGTAATGCCAATCACCATATTGTTATGGCCGATTTATAAAAAAAAGCAATATTATAGTTGGGGAAAAAACAGTAAAATACAACTGGCTGATTAGACTTCAGAATTTCAGTACAAGAGTGTTAAATAAAAGAAAATCATTGATAATGTTTTGTTGTGATGCAGGAATAAGCTGGCATCTCAGAGAATGCGCTATAACAGGGATCTGGAGCAGGATGAAGCTTTCATACCAGCTGGAGAATCACTGAAAGCTCTCATTGACCTTTCACAAAGTTCTGGCAGTGGGTCAGGGCTCCCTCTTTTGGTAAGTTAGTGCACATTAAACATTACCATATTTCATAACGATTAGTGAGACACGCAAGGACATTTCTTGTATTTTGCCCTTTAGGTCCAGAGAACCATTGCTAAGCAGATCCAGATGGTGAGACAGATTGGAAAGGGAAGGTATGGAGAGGTTTGGATGGGAAAATGGAGAGGTGAAAAGGTAGCTGTCAAAGTCTTTTTCACAGCTGAGGAAGCCAGCTGGTTCAGAGAGACTGAAATCTACCAAACTGTGTTAATGCGGCATGAGAATATTCTTGGTAAGTGTATTTGCGTTTCCTTGAGAAAAATATTATGCTATTTTGTAATGGGGCAGTAGCAAATGGACAACATTGAGTTATGAATTAGCTATGATGAGTTCATTGCTTATATTTCTACCAAATTGACATGACCTTGCTGTCCTCTAACCTTCAGGATACTGCTTACCACAAAATGTCTTTGTTAAGCAATTTTGACGTTCCTTTTATGTACAGTAGATGGTTTATTTAGTTTTTATTCCAGTCATCAGGAAGTTGCCATTAATGTGGTATTAAACCCAAGCCAAAAATGGATTATATTGCAGCTTACCGATCCTCAAATGTGGTTTTCTTTTCTTTGGCTTTTTTCTCTGCTTTCACCTGGTGATCTGGCCTTGAACACAACTCCTGTATTAGTGAGACACAACTCTGAAGGAATGAGCACAGGGGGCACTGCAGACAGCAGCATTATCAGTCGGGGGTGGGGGGGGGGTGATAGTAAATGTTAGCAGATTTAGATACACTAACAAATTGAAGTCAAACTCCAGGTTACACTTTATAATCGGTTACAGCAAAGTGGTTTATTTTTTCCCTTTTTGGGATAAAGGTTTTTTATGACAAACTAAAAGCTGACCATTTTAATCACTCCTGCCAGTGTTAAGTGGTTTGTTTCATCCATGTAAACCAATACATTGTGCTGGAGAGCTTGTGCTTTTGAAAAACTGCAGAATAGCTGGCTGGATCACCAGATAAAAATAGAAGAAAGCTTAAAAAGGAAACTAATACAGCCATCACATCTAAGAATTGGTAAGCTGCGATCTAAAAAAGTTTGATTTCAGGTTTAATACTGCTTTAAAGTGTCTATCCAGCCAAAACCTAATTTTGGATAGAGTGGGGAAGGATTAGAACTCCTGTCATGTTTTTACCACTATCCAGGAGTCCATTAGAGAGATTTAACCTTATATCCTGTCCTGCTGACAACTGTTTCACCAGACCGGAAGTGAGTAAACAGGGGCAATAAGCAACAGGGACACAAAATAAAAACTTGACAGGATTTCTTGTCAAAAGAAGTTTATTGAGTATACAATGTTATAAAGATACATAAAGTAAGTTTACAAGGATCTATAAAGTAAGCTCATTGTTTTACAGTAGGGTTTATATAGGTAAATATCATGAAATTTCAAATATTAAACATTGGGTTCACGTAAACCTAAATTAAAGATATATATAATTTCCTTAGTTACTTTTGTAGGTATTTAAATGATTTATACCTACTATACATATTGTTTACAAGTAGAGTGTATATAGGTCAAATACATTTTGATAATGAGCTTTAATCGTAAGGTGGAGAAAAGGAAAGAGAAAGAAGAAAAAGGGTTGAAAGGTAGAGGTATGGTCCACAAGGTTGTCCCGCTCGTCAGTTTATTATTCTTTTTAGTTCTCTTTGAAGCCTTAGAATGGGTGTCTCTGTAAGTCATTTAATCTGTTACCATGGCAACAGGACAGAGTCATTGAAATTTGACAGGAACTGTTGTTTTATCCAAGGATGCCAAAGTTTTTCAAATTTTGGAATTTGATTTTGATCGATGGCTACCATCTTAGCATGGGACATTGTATTATTCATTCTGTGAATTGTTTCTGGTAGTACCAATGTAGGAGATTTCCATGCCTTGGCCACTGTTTGTTTTGCAGCCGTTATTAGTTGGATCATAAGTTTGAATTGAGAGAGTGTTAACCAACCCGGTTTTAGATTAAGTAAAGTTAAATATGGATCTGGTTGTATTATTTTTTTAAATATTTTAGATGCAATCACGAAGACTTCCTTCCAGAAGGTTTGGATTACTGGGCACGTCCACCATATGTGTAAATATGTGCCTATTTCTGGGCATCCTCGAAAACAAAGAGCTGAGGTATTAGGTGAATATTTTGCCACTCTAGCGGGTACAAGGTACCAGCGAGTTAGGACTTTATAATTTGTCTCCAGTGCCAAGATGTTGGGTGAAGATGACTTAGATGTGAGCCATATATTAGACCAGTCCGTGTCTTCTAAAGTTCGTCCCAGGTCCTCCTCCCACCTCTGAACGTAAGAGGGTCTATTAAGATTTGCTACTCCATATAATTGATTATAAAGTGATGAAATTGTACCTTTAGCAAATGGATCTTTTGTACAGATTGATTCAAAAATGGATAATTGGGATAATGGTGTATCCCCCTTTAGGAATGGTGTATAGAAATTTTTGATTTGGAGATATCTAAATATCTCAGAGTTTGGTAGATCATATTTTTCTCTAAGCGATGGGAATGAAAGGAATGATTTACATGCTATGAAGTCATTTAGTGTCTCAATGCCTGATGTTGTCCAAGCTTTAAAAGAATTTGGATAGATCCATGCCGGATAAAAGGCCGGATTTCTGATAAAAGAAAGGAGAGGATTGTGTGGAGATTGTAACTGATATTTGGTTTTTAGTTTATCCCAGAGAGATAAGAAGTGTTTAGTTATGGGATTATGAATTTTAAAGCGGTCTTTAGGATCAAGCCATAATATGATATTAATAGAGGGTCATTTTCTGAAGCCTCTATAAATACCCATAATGGGATTTCCTGTTTTGCATGGTATTTGGACAGACTGGCCAAATGTGCTGCTCTGTAGTAGTTAGTAAAATCAGGGTATCCCAGGCCTCCTTTATTTTTGGGAAGATGTAGTGTGTGTATAGGTATACGTGGTTTAGAAGATCCCCATATAAACGAAGTTGCTCTTTTTTGTACTATTCTCAAAAAATAGGAAGGAATTGGAATAGGGAGGACTCTGAATAGATAAAGCAATTTGGGTAGAATAGTCATTTTGATTGCATTAATCTTCCCTATCCAGGATAAAGGAAGTTGCGACCATTGTTTTATTCGATTTGTGATCTGTCTTAATACAGGAGGATAATTGGTTGAGAATAAGTCAGAATGAGATGCTGTTAAATGAATTCCAAGATATGGGATTGATTTTTCTGCCCATGTGAATGGGAGTGCAGCCCTAGCCGGGATCAATTCCATGTTTGTGAGTGAAATATTAAGCACTAGGCATTTCTTAGGATTAATCATAAGGCCGGATAGGGCTGCAAATCCATCAAGAGCTGGTATTAAGTTAGGACCAGAGACCTGTGGTGATGATAGAAAAAGTAATATATCGTCTGCAAATATACATAATTTGTGTGTAATACCTCCTACTTCAATGCCAGTTATAGTTTGGTTTGTTCTGATGTATTGGGCCATGGGTTCGAGTATAAGGGCAAATAATAAGGGAGATAATGGGCAACCCTGTCGGGTACCTCTTTCGATATTAAAGGCTTCAGATTTGTATCCAGCATATTTTATATAGGCTTTGGGTTTATTATATAATGCTTTGATCCATGTTAAAAAGTGGGGTCCAAAACCCCATTTTTGTAATGAATATTGCATATATTGCCAGGATACTGTGTCAAATGCCCTCTTAATATCGAGAGATAGAAAACATAAAGGGATTTTCCGTTTTTTAGCAATATGTGCCAATAACACTGCCCTGCGTATATTATCGCCTGCCTGTCTATTTGGCATGAAGCCTACTTGATCTCTATGTATTAATTTTCCTATAATGCTATTGAGGCGTTTTGCTATTATTTTTGCTAATAATTTAATATCGAGGTTTAACAGAGAGATAGGCCGATAATTCACACAGGAAGTATCATCAGAAAGGGGTTTTGGGATCATACAAACAATTGCCATTAGTGTTTCTTGCCGAAAAGAATGTCCATCTAGAAGATTGTTAAAAGTTTCAGTGAGAATGGGAGAGAGTATTTCTGAGAATGTTTTATAGTATAAAGCCGAGTAGCCGTCTGGGCCTGGTCTTTTGTTAAGTTTTAGGTCTTTTATGGCGTTAGAAACTTCATCTATAGTTATAGGCTCATCCAAACTGCTTTTTTGATTCTGAGATAACTCAGGTAAGGTTATTTTTGAGAAGAAGGATTCAGCTTCTGTAGGATTAAATTCATTGTTTGTCTTGTATAAAGTTGCGAGATGTGAGTGAAATTTATGGACTATTTTAACTGGATTACAAGTGTAAACATTTTTTGATAATTTCAAACGTATTGGTTTGAAAGATTTGTTAGCTGAATTTAATGCCCGAGCCAAATATGTACCTGGTTTGTTTGTATTCATGTAGAAATTGTGTTTGGAGCGTTTGAGGGATTTATCAACTGACTCAGTGAGAAATAGATCGTATTCCAATCTAGATTTTTCCAGATGAGATTTTGTACTCTGAGATGGATTATCTTGAAATGATATGTAGGCTGCATTAAAATTGAGTTCTAGTTTTTTTGCTAGATTTTTGCGTTCCCGTTTAAATAGTGCCATTTGTCTTTGTATTGTACAACGCAAGACAGGCTTATGAGCTTCCCACAGTGTTATTGGGGAAATGTCTGTTGTATTATTAATTGATATGTATTCCTTTAAAGCTTGTTCAATGGCCATCTGATGTAGTGGGTGTTTGAGCATTATGTCCGGTAAGTACCACGTTGGGTCATGCGCTTTTGGTATGGCTGAGGCTATAGTAGTGTATACTGCATTATGGTCAGACCACGGAATCGGAATTATATCTGATGCAATAATTTCTGGTATCATTCCTATTGTTAGAAAAATATGATCTATTCTGGTGAAGGTTTGATGAGGGTGCGAGAAATAAGTGAATTTCTTTTTCATTGGGTTACTTTCTCTCCATGAATCTACCAGATTGTATTTGGAAAGAAGTTGAGAAAAAGGTAATCTAGAGGTTATTTTGGATGGTGTAAAAGGTGATTTATCTAGAAATGGGAGGAGGACCTGGTTGGAATCCCCACACATTATCACTGTTCCTATTTTGTGTGTATTAATCACTTGTAATATATGTGAGAGGAATGGTGTAGGTTGTTAGGAGCGTAGTAGGAAATCACCGTGATTGCTGTATCCATTATATAACCCATGAGTATCAGGTATCTACCTTCTGGGTCTTTAATTTCTGATGATAAGGTGAATGGTGTGGATCGGTGAAATGCAATTAGAGTTCCCCTTTGCTTGGTACAGGCAGAAGCCGTGTAAATTTGTTGATAAAAAGGAGAAATATATTTTGGAGTAGAATCTTTGGTGAAGTGTGTTTCTTGGAGGCATACTATGTGAGCCTTCTTGTTATGGAAAGTACGGAAGGCTTTGGTCCTTTTTTGAGGGACATTTATTCCCTGAACATTCAGGGAAAGTATATTCAGTGGTGCCATGGCAATAGATCAAATAGTTTTGACTTACTTTTTGTTATGCAGAGCTGACTGCGCAGATCAACCTGTGTGGGCTGAAGAGATGAATAGATAGAAAAGAAACCAGTGAATTCTGGAGTAAAGAGTAAACAAAAAACATATGAGATTAGATGATACATTGTATAAATTATTTTTTGCAAGTAATCACAATTTACCCGTGAAAGAGAATAAATATCTCTCTCAGGGGAATAAGTGCCTTCGTCACACTCCCACATAATATGGTTGGGAGAATGAGGAGGGCTAATGGGGGTACACGGATCTTCCGCTTACAGGAGAGAAGTGCTATGTCAAAAGACATCAAAATGATGTTTCATTAATTGGAGTGCAGAATATAGTTTTTGTTGAAATTATTTATTCCAGGGTGGTTGTATATGGTTAGTCTTGCCCTAGGCTAAATAATTCAGTTAGAAAGGTACTGTTAATAACGTTGGTATTGATGAAGATAGTTTGAATTATTTTGGGATTTTAACCCTTTTAGAGTAAACAATTACATATTTTATTCATATGTAACTGTTTAGATATGTTAACTCATAAAATTGAAGTTGTATTGCTTCAGATTAGAATAAACAAAAACATAATTCTAGGAACTAGTTAGGTAATAATATATTTGTTTTAAGAAAAGAAAGAAAAAGCTTCCATTACTTCTGGATTATTGAACATATTTGTCCTAAAAAGTAATAAATCTATTGTTATTACCTGATAATATATAACTGAACAAGAATTTCCTTATTTCACTTATATATTCTAAGGCTATATGAATCAGAAGTAATAAGAAATATACCTGGAATGTAACATGATCCCACACAGTGTGTGACTATCAGAATGCAGTTACATTCAGTTATAAATACAGGTTTTTTATAGAGAACCATCTCTTAGTATAATAAATGAAGAGATATCAGGAATTAGGATGTCAGTCCATTGAATCTTCTTGGTCCATGGATGATGTGGCATAACGGCCTCTTTTGTGAGAATGATGATTCCCATTTTGTTCTGAAATTTTCTGGGTGCTGCCTGAAGGTGAAGATGATGCCATTCTTCTGCGTGTGGGAGTGTTGCTGCTTGTGGGTTCTGTCAGATTTAATTTTAAAAGGGTTTGTTGTAGTTCATCTGCTGATCTGCTTCTGTAAATTGTACCTTGGTAGTTAAATCTGACTGAAAAGGGGAAGCCCCATTGATACATAATGTTGTGGCGTTGCAGTTCCATTCGTTGGGGTTTCATGGATCGTCTTTTAGTAATAGTAAGTTGGGATAGGTCAGCAAAAATTTGATAATTGTGTCCTTGAAAATTAAGTTCCTTTTTTTCTCTTGCAGCAATTAGTATTTGTTCTTTCGTTCTGTAATAATGAAATTTTGTGATTATATCACGTGGGGGTCCATCTTTCTTTTTGGTTGTGAGGGCTCTGTGTACTCTGTCCAGTTCTAAACGTTCAATAGGGATATCTGGCTTTAGTTCTTGTAATAGAGCAGTAATAGTAGATTGCAGGTCTGTCACAGTTTCAGGTATTCCCCTTATGCGCAAGTTTGAACGTCTGGCTCTATTTTCGTAATCTTCGAGCTTAGTTTGAAGTATTAAATTCTCTTTTTTTAATTGTTCCAATTCTGTTATATTTTCTTGGGTTGTAATTTCAATTTCATCCATTTTTATTTCTAAGGCTGCGGTGAGGTTTCCCAGGCTTTTTGTTATTTGGTCTGAGGTTTGTTTTAAAGCCTTATGAAGCATCTTTTCAAATTGTAATAATATTACTGGGGATACTGAGGAGGCTTGTGGAGAAGTTTGTGAGAGGATTTGTTCTGTATCTGACTCAAATGGAGAGTCTTGCTGTGACATTTTCTGTCTGTGAGAGCGCCCTGATGCTGTATCTTGTGAGGTGACTGGAGCTGCTTCAGCTGCAGTGAGTGCCTGTGAGCTCTTTGTGAGGTGATTTTTATTTCTGCCGCGGTTTCCTCCCAGTACCATATTTCCTGCCCAAACTTTCACAGTTTGTTCCCTGGGGCAAAAAGGTTCAAATGGATACCTTTTGAGCCTGCAGGCTCCGCTTTGTCCTTCTCTTCTCTCCTCAGCGGTGTGGAGCTCTAACAATGCATGTCTGCTCTGCTAGGCTCCGCCTCCTGCCCTCCCTTGACAGGGTTTCTAGCCTTCCCCACTTTACTAACTAAAAGTGTTTTTCTACTGTTTGTGTTACCATTAGAGTTCTCCTCATGTTCTGTCTCATAAAATGTCATCAGGACAGGAGGCAAGGGTAAATACCTAACATATGGAAGTGAAAATCTAAAAGGGGTGCCGACCCTTTCCTAAGGGGTTCTGACACTATCCAAAATGAGGGGGAAAAGTTTTGGCTGAACACTTAAGCTGTTTTATAGTGCCTTGAAAAAGTATTCACACCCCTAGAAATTTCCACATTTTTGTCATGTTACCACCAAAAATGTAAATGTATGTTATTGGGATTTTATGTGATAGACCATCACAAAGTAACACATAATTGTGAAGTGGAAGGAAAATGATAAATGGTTTTCAACATTTTTTACAAATATCTGAAAAGTGTGGCGTGCACTTGTATTGAGCCCCATTTACTCTAATACCCTTTTCTAAAATCTAGTGGAACCAATTGCCTTCAGAAGTCTCCTAATTAATAAATAGAGTCCTCTGTGTAATTTAATCTCAGTGTAAATACAGCTGTTCTATGAAGCCCTCAGAGGTTTGTTAGAGAACCTTAGTGCACAAACCGCATCATAAAGGCCAAGGAACACACCAGACAGGTCAGGGATAACGTTGTGGCGAAGTTATAAAAATATATCCCAAGCTTTGAACATCTCACGGAGCACTGTTCAATCCATCATCCGAAAATGGAAAAAGTATGGCACAACTGCAACCCTACCAAGACATGGCCGTCCACCTAAACTGACAGGCTGGGCAAGGAGAGCATTAATCATAGAAGCAGCCAAGAGGCCCATGTTAATTCTGGAGGAGCTGCAGAGATTCACAGCTCGGGTGGGAGAATCTGTCCACAGGACAACTATTAGTTGTGCACTCCACAAATTTGGCTTTTATGGAAGAGTGGCAAGAAGAAAGCCATTGTTGGGAAAAAAAGCCATAAGAAGTCCCGTTTGCAGTTTGTGAGAAGCCATGTGGGGACACGGCAAACACATGGAAGAAGGTGCTTTGGTCAGATGAGACCAAAATTGTACTTTTTGGCCGAAAAACAAAACGCTATGTGTGGTGGAAAACTAACACTGCACATCACCCTGAACACACCTACCCCACCATGAAATATGGTAGTGGCAGCATCATGTTGTGGGAATGCTTTTCTTCAGCAGGGACAGGGAAGCTGGTTAGAATTGATGGGAAGATGGATGAAGCCAAATACAGGGCAGTCTTAGAAGAAAACCCTTTACAACCTGCAAAAGACTTGAAACTCGGGCAGAGGTTCACCAGGACAACGGCCCTAAACATACAGCCACAATGGAATGGTTTAGATCAAAGCATAGTCATGTGTTAAAATGAATAAAGATAATTGAGTGCAGAGCTAAATAAACATCATAAACTTCAAATATACATAAAAATATAAAGTGCAACAGTAGTTGAAATAATCCAAAAGAAAAATATCACAAAAGAAAAAATATCCAGAAATAGAAATGTGATTTGCAAATGAAAAGAATGCCAAAAACAACCACAAGATGTCACTAAAGTGCAATGTGCTCAATACACCACTCAGTGTCTGTATACTATTCAATCTGTGGTGCAAACAATGTGACAGTCCGTTTTGTGATTTAAAAAAAAAAAAGACAGTTCATATCGATATATCTCCACACTGATGCACATTTGTGCATATAGAAAAATCTTGACGTGCCCTCCACCAGTTGTGCCCTCACCTTATAGGCTGGATATATGCGCCTTTGGTAATAATAAATACTTTGGTTAGCTCCTTCTAATATTACTCCTTCTTATGGATCTTCCTTATATCCAGGCGACCTTTCACCATATGATTTACACCTTCCTTATTGTTACCCTTGGCCTCCACTCTTATCGCCCACATGCAAAGTAATAAACTCGAAATAGTGCTTTATCGTTTTATGGGTAGTTTATTCATAAAAACATAAAATTTCCACTCACATTTCACAAATAAAACCAAGCCTTAATGCATTACCCTTGTGTGCTGAGACGATGGTGTCACCTTAGAACCGGCTCTGCAGCTGTGGTTTGCAGTGCTCTCTCCTGCACTAAATCGCCCTTCCTCCGTAGCTTCCTGTTTCCTCACACATCAGCGATTCAGGCCCCTCCTACTAGTTTCGTCACACCTCGTGACTTCCTCGAGAAGGAACACATATTCATGTATTAGAATGGCCCAGTCAAGGTCCAGACGTAAATTAATCTAAGAATCTGTGGCAAGACTTGAAAATTGCTGTTCAGACACTCGTGAGCCAATCTGACAGAGGTTGAGCTATTTTGCAAAGACGAATGGGCAAAAATGTCACTCTCTAGATGTGCAAAGCTGGTAGAGACATCCCTAAAAAGACTTGCAGCTGTAATTGCAGTGAAAGATGGTTCTACAAAGTATTGACTTAGGGCTGAATACCACATGCCACACTTTTTCACATATTTATTTATAGAAAAATTTGAAAACCATTTATCATTTTCTTCCCACTTCACAATTATGTGCTACTTTGAGTTGGTCTATCACATAAAATCCTAATAAAATACATTTACATTTTTGGTTGTAACATAGCAAATGTGGAAAATTTCAAGGAGTATGAATACTATTTCAAGGCACTGTATTAGTACTATGCAAACAAAGAATGTAAACAAAGAATTTTCTAACAGTCTTGTCTGCCATTAGTAAACTATTCTCTGTCCCAACAGGTTTCATAGCTGCTGATATTAAAGGGACAGGCTCCTGGACACAAATGTATTTGATAACAGAATATCATGAGAATGGATCTTTGTATGATTTTCTCAAGTGTGCTACTCTGGATACAAGATCTCTCCTTAAGCTGGCTTACTCTGCTGCCTGTGGCTTGTGTCACCTACACACAGAGATATATGGTACTCAGGGAAAACCAGCAATCGCACACAGAGACCTGAAAAGCAAAAACATCCTTATCAAGGAAAACTGGACATGCTGCATTGCTGACTTGGGACTGGCAGTCAAATTTAACAGGTAATAGGCCGATAAGTAAAACTAGTTACAGTGCAAACGGTACTGGGTAAAGAATGGTACACATGGGCCGAATGTCAGTCAGTGTGTACTGCAGTCAGTCCGACAGAAGCTGATGTCTCTCGGCCAGCTTCTGTCAAAGGGGCATGACCAAAAGGTCTGCTGATCAGCACTGACCAGAGTGTTCTGGTGGAGGGCCATCCCCCTGTGAGAAAACAATAGAACAGCAGGTGCTGTACTAATGTCAGATAGTACAGCCCCTCTTGCTGAGCTGTCAGGTTTTTTTCGTTCAGCCCTGCTGGGTTGAATGGAAAAGACAACCAGTGTGTACTAAGCTGAAATCTAGAGAGATGAACTTTAAACCATAATGTGATTAGGAGTGTAACAGCTTCTTATAAAGGAAAGAGATGTAGTACTGAATTCTTACACCACCCCAAGTGAGTAAATTGTTTTTATTAGGTATCTCAAAGCAACCATTCAAAAGTTTTCTTTCAAATTGATGACTGCTACAATGCTGACCAATGAAAATATTGCTGTGCTGTATTCTATCTTGTTGCCATTTGCTCTTTCTGGTTAAAAAAATGTATCAAAATTGTAGTAAAGAAATTCAAGGCAAAGTCTCATTGATTTTTTTTTTTTTTTTCCTTCCAAGTGACACCCACGAAGTGGATATTCCCTTGAACACACGTGTAGGCACAAAACGCTACATGGCGCCTGAAGTTCTGGATGAAAGTTTGAATAAGAACCACTTCCAAGCGTACATAATGGCGGACATATATAGCTTTAGCTTAATCATTTGGGAAATGACCCGCCGCTGCATCACTGGCGGTAAGGCAGTCACATTATAATAGTACCTAAGTTCAGTGCATTTAAAGTATACCTGTCGTGAGAAAAGTAAATGATTTGCCATTGCTGGTGTACTACTGAAAATGCTAGTTTCCTGGCTGTTGGGGGCCATTATTTTGAAATGCAGGATCAGGACACAAATGCTTGTCAGAAATCCTCATCTAAAACTGTTCCAGTTCTGTGCTTCAAAAAGTATTGAAACCAAAGCATTAATCAGAACTCCAGAGAAATAGCATTAACATTAGAAGGTGTACTCCAAGCAGTTTATTGGTTGAAAGGTTTTGCAAATCGCCAACTTTTTTTTTTTAAGCATGACTTGTAACACACTAAAGTATTGGATCATTTTTGATATGTTGCCCATAATTTGTAAATACGGGCCTCTTGGAAGAAATTGTTTGAGCTAGAATCAGTCACTCCCATATCTTCCTCCTTTTTTTTTTCCCCCCTACTTAAAGGAACGTCTTATAAATATTGTGGTTGCTACTTCTGATCGTGATGTAGAGCTATCATTTTTATTATTATTTTAGTGCTTCGAGAACCAGACTTGGAAGATCTATGTAGCCAGTGAAGTGCTGCGACACCTAACATGCATACTAGTTCCAGGTCACTAGGAAAATGAAGCAAGGATAAAGATGGCACACACCTTGAAAAACAAATCAGCACTGACAGTTTTTGCATGCTGTTAACCGTACTAAACTAAAGCATAATGTCTTTATTAATATATGTCTATATCATATATATGAGAATGTTCATTGAGAAACTAAATGATTAACTGCTTCAATACTGGGCACTTTTACCCCGTTCCTGCCCAGGCCAATTTTCAGCTTTCAGCGCTGTAACACTAGTGCTGACTTTTATTATATGCTTAATAGTTGCACTTTACATCAATCTACATCAATCTATGTTCAGTAGTTAGTACATTTGAAAAAGAGACTTTTCACATTAGGTAACAAGCACTTTTCACACAGTCCTCTTGATAACACTGCAAACATCATTTAAACCAGTGCAATTCATATATTTTAATGATGATCATTCTTTGTGGAACTTTTATTAGGTATTGTTGAAGAGTATCAGTTGCCATATTATGATATGGTGCCAAGCGATCCATCCTTTGAAGACATGCGAGAAGTTGTGTGCATAAAGTGTTTACGTCCCACAGTGTCCAATAGGTGGAACAGTGATGAGGTAGGTGGTTGTGTGATCATTTATTTGTTATAATTATTAGGTAATAAAAATGCATGGGACTTGCATTTCAATTGTTAAATTGATGAACTAAAAATGACCTGTCCGTATTTGGACCATATTTTACTCTGTACACATGTAAACAGTTGGGCTAACACATATACATGTGAACAGGGGACAACCGGAATCTCATAAGTCACATCTATATTATTATTATACAGGATTTATATAGCGCCAACAGTTAACGCAGCGTTTACAATATAAAAGGGAGACGATACAGTTATAATACAGTAAAATACAAGAGGATTAAGAGGGCCCTGCTCAGAAGAGCTTACAATCTAATCGGGTGGGGCAGGTCGTACAAAAGGTTTTAACTATGGGGAATGAGCTGATGGAAGTGGTAAAGGATTAGTTGGAGACCTGATAGGCTTTCCTGAAGAGATGAGTTTTCAGGGATCGCCTGAAGGTAGCAAGAGTAGGGGATAGCCGGACAGATGGGAGAGGCTCTGGAGAAATGGGATGGCAGACACTGAGCGGTTGGTAAGGTGTATAAGTCTGGCAGCAGCATTCATGATAGACTGAAGAGGGGATAGCCTATGGAGAGGTAAGCCAATGAGAAGGGAGTTGCAATAGTCAAGGCGAGAGATAACAAGGGAGTGAATGAGAAACTTGGTGGTTTCATTTGGTAAAAAGGGGCGACTTAGAGATGTTACGGAGGTGAATTCTACAAACTTTTGACGATTGGACTTGAGGCTGAAATGACAAGTCGGAGTCTAGGATTACACCTAGTACCCTGGCGTGAGGGGAGGGACTGATAGTTGCATTGTTGATTTTGATGGAAAAGTTAGGGGGGGGGGGGGATATTACTAGCTCAGTTTTAGAGAGATTTATTTTAAGGAAGTGGTGCGACATCCATGCTCATATGTCAGTAAGTTAGTAATGCGAGAGGAGGCTGAAGGAATTAGATGAGGAATAGGCAGATAGATTGGTGTGGTATTGGAAGCCGTAGGCGGTTATCAAGTGACCAAGGGAGGAGGTGTAGATAGAGAAAAGAAGGGGTCCAAGAACAGAGCCTTGGGGGGGACCCCACAGAAAGGAGCAATGGAGAGGAGGAGACAGAGTTGTAGGTGACACCGAAGGAGCGCTGTGATAGATAGGCAGAGAACCAGGATACAGCAGAATCTCTGAGGCCAAGGGAATGTAATTTATTGAGAAGCAGCGGGTGGTCAACAGTATCAAAGGCCACAGAGAGGTCAAGTAGTTGGAGTATGGAGTACTGGCTGTTGGTTTTAGCAGTTAGTAAATCATTAGTGAGTTTTAGTAAGACAGTTTCCGTGGAGTGCTGCGAGCTAAATACAGTATCTCACAAAAGTGAGTACACCCCTCACATTTTTGTAAATATTTTATTCTATCTTTTCATGTGACAACACTGAAGAAATGACACTTTACTACAATGTAAAGTAGTGAGTATACAGCTTGTATAACAGTGTAAATTTTCTGTCCCTTCAAAATAACTCAGCACGCAGCCATTAATGTCTTAACTGCTGCCAACAAAAGTGAGTACACCCCTAAGTGAAAATGTCCAATTTGGGCCCAATTAGCCATATTCCCTCCCCGGTGTCATGTTACTTGTTAGTGTTACAAGGTCTCAGATGTGAATGGGGAGCAGGTGTGTTAAATTTGGTGTTATCGCTCTCTCATACTGATCACTGGAAGTTCAACATGGCACCTCATGGCAAAGAACTCTCTGAGGATCTGAATAATAGAATTGTTGCTCTACATAAAGATGGCCTAGGCTATAAGAAGATTGCCAAGACCCTGAAACCGAGCTGCAGCACAGTGCCAAGACTATTCAGTGGCTTAACAGGACAGATTCCACTCAGAACAGGCCTCGCCATGGTCGACCAAAGTAGTTGAGTGCACTTTCTCAGCGTCATATCCAGAGGTTGCCTTTGGGAAATAGACGTATGAGTGCTGCCAGCATTGCTGCAGAGGTTGAAGGGGTGGGGGTGGGGTCAACCTGTCAGTGCTCAGCCCATACGCCGCACGCTGCATCAAATTGCTCTGCATGGCTGTCATCCCACAAGAAAGCCCGCAAACGGTTTGCTGAAGACAAGCAGACTAAGGACATGGATTACTGGAAACTGGAAATGTCCTCGTGCGTTCTGAGGAGACCAAGATAAACTTTATTTGGTTCAGATGGTGTCAAGCGTGTGTGGCGGCAACCAGGTGAGGAGTACAAAGACAAGTGTGTCTTGCCTACAGTCAAGCATGGTGGTAGAGCTGCACAATTAATCGTTAAAAAATCGTGATCTCGATTCACCTCCCCTGATGATCTCTCCTGCAGAGGTTGCAGATTATTTCATATAACAAGTGGAGATACTATCTGCTCACTCAGCTGTCAAAAGAAAGCATCCAGGCATTCTGCCAAGTCTTTAACTTGATTCATTTTAACTAAGCTTCCTTCTTAGATCAAAGGGAAAGTAAATAAATAAGCTGAGCAGTCTGCCAAGTTTTCAACAACATGTAAATGCAGGAAGTTTAACCACTTAAAGTCTAAATCTTTTTCTGACACTTCTTTCTTAAGTTAAAATCAATATTTTTTGCTAGAAAATTACTTATAACCCCCAAACATTATATATATTTTAGCAGAGACCCTAGGGAATAAAATGGGAATTGCTGCAATATTTTATGTCACACTGTATTTGCCCAGCGGCCTTTCAAATGCAATTTTTTTGGGAAAAAATACACTCCAATGGATAACAAAAACAAAAAAAAATGAAACAGTAAAGTTAGCCCAATTTTTTTGTTTGTTTTAATGTGAAAGATGATGTTACGCCGTGAGAATCGTGAGAGAATCGTGATCTATCTCCTAAGCAAAAAAATCGTGATTTTAGCCAGAATCGTGCAGCTCTACATGGTGGTGGGAGTGTCATGGTCTGGGGCTGCATGAGTGCTGCTGGCACTGAGGAGCTACAGTTCATTGAGGGAACCATGGGCAGTATTCCAACATAACGACCCCAAACACACCTCCAAAACGATCACTGCCTTGCTTAAGAAGTTAAGGGTAAAGGTGATGGACTGGCCAAGCATGTCTCCAGACCTAAACCCTATTGAGCATCTGTGGGGATCCTCAAACGGAAGATGGAGGGAGCGCAAGGTCTCTAACATCCACCAGCTCCATGATGTCGTCATAGAGGAGTGGAAGAGGACTCCAGTGGCAACCTGTGAACTCCGTGCCCAAGAGGCTTAAGGCGGTGCTGGAAAATAATGGTGGCTACACAAAATATTGACACTTTGGGTCCAATTTAGACATTTTCACTTAGGGGTGTACTCACTTTTGTTGCCAGCGGTTTAGACATTAATGGTTGTATTGCGTTATTTTGAGGGGACAGAAAATTTACATTGTTATACAAGCTCTACACTCACTTCTTTACATTGTAGCAAAGTGTCATTTCTTCAGTGTTGTCACATGAGAAGATATAATAAAATACAAAAATGTGAGGGGTGTACTCACTTTTGGGAGATACTGTACATCTATATCTGCATTAATAGTTGGGACCACAGATGTGAGATAGTGCTGTGATCTCAATACTCACATATAACACTCTTCTAAAATATGAAATATGTTGTGCATTCATCCATACAGACTGAAATCACATAAAGTGTCCATTGGGCGTGGACATTGGAAATGGACACTTTATGTGATTTCAGGTTGAATAATTAATGCAGATTATATTTTATAAGAGTGTTATATGTGAGTATTGAGATCACAGCGCAACCTCATATCTATGGTCTGAACGTGTAATTCAGATATAGATATGAGATTGTTTACCATTGTTAGGGGAGCAGCAGTAAGATTTTTTTTTTTCCTTTTGACATTTATGTCAAGGTTACATATTCTTTGGGGGATAGTTTATTTATTTTTTATTTATTTCATTGATTTACAAAGTGTATATTTTTATTAATTATTGTATCATTTTGGGTTTCTTGAACACTTGTGGTGCAGGTATTTGAGCACATTCACATATACATTAGATTAGGTTGTGCATGCTTAAATATTGGAGAAATAAACAGAACCTACTAGCTGCCACCAGTGATCAGGGCTGAAATGTAAATGTTAACAATGAATAGCCAGCGGCACCTCCACCACCTATTACACACTATTATTTTTTACATCTCCCCTTGAATGAGTCATTAGTATATAATCAGTACCATGACTAGCTATGATATTTGCATATTGGCGCAGAACAGTGGTCCCAGGGGCCAGTAGGGTCTATGTATGCATGTAAAAGTTGGCACATCCCTTACATGCATACAACTTCCAGCAAGATCCAGTGTAAATCATTACAGTTGTGTGAATGAGGCACAGTCTCATGTACTTGAAGTTTATCTTTAATGTCTGCTATCTAATTTCTATTTGTATTTATTAGTTTGAAAATGCCCATCTTTATGCTCCATGATCGGAATATAGTATATAATTAAAACATAATAGGATTAGAGCTGCTGCTAAAATAGAAATTTTGCTTACATTTGATTGAGTAACCAAATTAATTACAACACTGACAACTCAAAACATTTGCATGTATTCTTTTCATAGCAGCTTTTTTTTCTGTATCATGAAGGGCACTTTCACACTGAGGCTCTGGGGCGGTAAATCTGCGCTTTTCCGACGTTAGCGGGCACTTTTAACCCCCGCTAGCGGCCGAAAAAGGGGTAAAAGCACCCCTCGGGCTTTCACACTGGAGTGACAGGAGGGGTGCTTTACAAGTGCTATTTTAGCGCTATAGCGCCTGTAAATTGCCTCTAAATTGCCTCAGTGTGAAAGTAGCCGAAGATTTAGCTATACAGTGGATTATTTGTTTTCTTTTCCTTTTTGGAATAATTTTAACATATTTCTCATCTCCATCTTCAGTGCTTGAGAGCAGTCTTGAAACTAATGGCTGAGTGTTGGGCTACAAATCCTGCTTCCCGTCTAACGGCCTTACGAATCAAAAAGACGCTTGCAAAGATGGTAGAGGCTCAAGATGTAAAGATTTGACAATTGGAATGTTGGCTCCAGCATTAAGACTCTGAATAGAGGGAGCAGGATGTGTGTAGGGGTGGTAACTTTCCCTGTGGCACTCTGCAGGCTGCTAAATGACTTCAGTACTGTGTGTATATGGTGCAGAGCGCATCTTCTCTTCATTGGGAGCTTCAGTGTACATCAGAACAGAAATATTTTTTCTTTTTATATTTTATCAAGACTTTTATCACAGTATAATGGGTAATGAATTGCATGTTCAGATTATTTTGCTTTCCGTGAAAGCAGCATCCATATAAAATCCATACTACTTTTTTTTTCTTTTTTCTTTTTTTTTTCTTTTCTTCAGAAGAAATATGTTATTGCATTGCCTTTATAATGTTTATATGGAAACCAAGAATCTTTCTGTGCCGGATATCATTTTTTGCCATGTTTTAAGCTATCCCATTTTTTTAAATCTTTATGTACCCATTAAAATGTCAAGTCAAGAGCAAGTGGTCTTCATCAAAGAGAACTAAACCGCAGGGATATTTTCTGGGAATTTTCTACAATATGGACGGTTATTTTTATTCCTTCAGTACCAGCCTAATGTTCAGTTCCTAATGGACAATGGACTGCTTGTATGAGCTGGGTGGAAAGTTTGAAAGCTTGAAATATCTGAAGTTTTTTTAAAATTGTCAGTTTTCTGCTGCTGTTTTCAGAATATAAACAGTCTATTCTATGTAACATTACGGGCCCGTTCATACTATGGGTTGTGCTGACACCCGTGTTTTCATGCATTGAGGCATGCTGCATTATGAAATCCTGTTCGCTTTGAATATTCTGGCAGCACACCTCAATGCAAGAAAGTACGTGCCTGCTCCATTTTTTTTTAAGTGCATCAGAACGAACGTATGGTTCATAACCGTGTGCTACTGCAACTCACAGATCTGAATGAGCCCTAAAGGATATTTTAAAATGGTAATTCAATTGTGAGGTGTCCTTTGAGCCTCTTTGTGGCTTTCATTGCTTTGTGTCCCTGCTGGGAAAGTGTAGTTCTCCATATTCCCATCGCACATGTTGGATAAAGCTCTAAAGGATTTGGGTGCTGCAGCAATCACCAGCTGGAAACTGGTTTAGAAAGTCACAATGAAGATATTTGCCAGCACACCATGGATCGACAAGTAGCGTCCAAACAGATTTTTTTTTTTTTTTTTATTGACGCATGATCTCATCACATATCGGGTGCACTACCTGGTAATAAAAAAGGAAACTCCGCTCTAGGTGAGTGATGAGAAACAGGTGTGCAGATAGCTAGGGAAAGGACTCCTACGGATGGGATGGCAACACTCCAAATACTGAAAAGTTTCTTTTTATTAGAAGTATAAAAACATGAAAAAACACCACAGGATAGTAGCCAAACAATAGCAGGTAGATACATTTCACTCAGTGGCTCTGTGCTTATTCGTTACCATTGGTAATGAGTAAGCACAGAGCCACTGTGTGAAACGCGTCTACCTGCTATTGTTTGGCTACTATCCTGTGGTTTTTTTTCATGTTTTTATACTTCTAATAAAAGGCACTACCTGGTATGTGATGTGATCGTGCTTCAATAAAAAAATCAGTTTGGATGCTACTTGTCAATCCATGGTGTGCTGGCAAATATCCTCATCTTGCTGGGAAGATTTCTCCTTGCTTTCTGTCCTGGTGATGACTGACACAGGAAGTGAGGGTCCCTAATGCAGACACCACCCACATTAAAAAGCTAAGAGAGGGTCTAACCTTACTTTATTTAAAATAGATGTTTTTATTGCTTTCGGAGTCCCCACTGGAGAGATGGCTTGTCTTAGTGACCACCATCACTGAGACAAGAACTGAGAATAACTCTCCTAAGTGAGGACACAGACCTCAATAAAAGAAGAGGGTCTAACCATGACCATCCTTTTTTCACAACTAAACAAATTAAGCTGGATAATTTTACAAACTGAAATTATTTGATTTTGTGCCAATAACGCTACTTTTTATTGTTCAGCCAAACAGTTTCTTTTTTTTTTTTTGTTTTTTTTAAGATTTCACCATTTCAAAGTGATTTTGTCTGCCAAACTAGTTTTTCGCCTACGAGTTAAGATGGCAATGAAATATAGCATATTTTATAAATCTGACTTTCAGCAAACAATTACAGTATGTAAACCATCCAGGTGCATGTGTTTTAAATGAGTGATTGATTCACCAGTGAATGTATGATGAAAATCATTCATTGCTTCGTAAATATAGCCCTAATTGTCAAAGTAATATGCTAGTTGTGAGGTAGTCCAGAAACAAACATTGAACACTTGTAATTCCTAGAATTTGATGCTTTTTCATAAATGAATCGGGCAATCTGAGAGGCAGGTACAGTAATATTTTTAGCAGGCTCTCAAGATGTTAAACGGTGACATTATAAAATGTGCTGGCCAGAAAGGGTTGTGTAAACTAATGGTCTTGGGGGAAACTCCAGTTTTGGGAAACAAATATTATATTCATAAGGCTTCATTCACACAGACATATATATGCGTATTTTCTGCAGGCTCTTCTGGGCACAGCTAGCAGAAGATCCTGTGTAACCACACACAAAATCTGCAGATCTGCACAGCCCTAAAAGCAGCAGTGTCCTACATTTACTTAATTTTTTTTATGCATTTAAGTGCAGGGCACATTTTCATTTGTAGACACAGCTGTGTGTATGGTATCATTGATTACTGTAGTGCTGCATTTAGACATCTACAAAACTGTTTGCTGTACTCATTTAAGTGCTATATTTTAGACTCCTATGTGAATGAGCCCTTATAGTGATGGTAAACCTTGTTGGTGGTTGTAAAAAAAAAAAAAAAAAAAAAAGCACAAATGTTATACTTACCTGCTCTGTGAAATGGTTTTACATAGAGCAGCTCGGGTCCCCCGGCGCCACTCCTGGTCCCTCCCTCCTGCTGAATGCCCCCATAACAAGCAGCTTGCTTTTGAGGTACCTGAGCAGGCGCGCTCCCGAGCCGCTGCTGTGTGTCCATTCACACGCACAGCCGTGGCTTGGCCACATCCTCTCTCTCTCCTCATAGGCTCACTGGCTGTGATTGACAGCAGCTGCCTCAGCCAATGAGGAATGAGTCACCAGAGAGTTGGGTCTGTCATGCACATCACTGGATCGCGATGGGGCTCACTTAAGTATTCGGGTGACTGGGGGGACTGCTGCATAGAGAAGGTTTTTTTACCTTCATGCATAGAAAGCATGAAGGTAAAAAGCCTTGAGCCTTTACAACCACTTCTACAACAACCTTTTACACCCAAGCTACACAAACCATGTTATGTAAAATAAATGTTTCCTTTTGCATTCATTTTGCAGTGAGCTCTAATTTTATGGCCAAAAAAAATTTCTCCAGGACTACAGTTCTCAAGTTTGTAGATGAGGGTTTCCTAAAATCAATGCCCACCTCACATTTTTGCAGAGAGCTGGAGGTCAAATTATATTGCTTTCTGGTATTGTCCTTCGGCTTCACGAGAAGCTTCATCTTCACCAAAACCTACAGAACATTTAATGGTTAACTAAACCCAAGAACAAAAATGTAATATATTACATCTTACCAGTCCTTAGATTTGGTAGCTTTGTTGATTTAATTTCATCAGGCTAAGAACATTTTTAGCGACTGCAGGAAATACCTGTTGATCTTGCCGGGAATGCAGTGTCCTTGTCACTTCCTGTGAGATTAACTGAAATCGCAAACAATGTTATCGTCTAAAAACTACTTAGTCCTCCCCCCTACAGTGGTGGAGTGAGTGTGGCCTCCCGGGGACAGGAAAAGTTATTCACCGTTTTAGCAGGTGAAAAAGAAGCCGCCATAAAATTGACAACTAATTCAGCTACATCATCTAAGGACTGGTAAGCTGCAATTTTCTACATTTTGGTTTGGGATTTAGATAAGTTTTTAAGGTTTTGAAATAAAATTTGCAGTTCTTGCAATGTATAAAGCTGTTCAACAGAACTGGAGTTTCATGTTCAGCATACAGATTTTTTTATAGGCTAATGTTTGATTTATATAGGTAACTAAATATGCTAGACCCGTGGCTTGGCAATCTGACATTTAAGTAGATGTAAACCCAATCATTAAAATCTGATATAAGTGTTAAAGTGTATCTGTGGTCAAAATTTTGAATCCTATATTCATTTTCATATTGAATCTCAATTTTATGCACCCTACTTTTATTAATCTGAATGATCTTCAAGTTTGAAAAATGTATTTTTGAAAAATCCCACACCTTTGTTTAATTGAATTCTGTGACACATGTTCACTATACGCTATGAGTAGATATTAATGTGTCACACATTTCACAGAGCCTGCCTTCTGAACTACAGAGGTGCTGAGATGAATCAGTATAGAAATCACTTCTTGCCGACAGCAAGGTACCACGGGGTGTATACTCCTTAGAAATATAAACCAAAGGAATGAGCAGAGGAGAAGCTGCAAAGCATGCAGGAAGCTGTTGAAAGAGATAACTAGCAGATAGACAGCAATCAAAACACGGAAGGAGGTTTTTCTATGAAACATATATTGGAATGTCAGAAATGACTATTTATATTGTTATAAAATGAAAAGTGTATGCTGTGACTTGAGGTTCCCTTTATAATGTTTTTTCAGAAAAAGCTTTTGATCTTTTCAAATCAACAGATCTTAAAAACACCTGGTGGTCTTTTTTTTAGGCACTTATGTGGGGTGACAACTGTTGCCCAGTTGTGCTTTTTTATTATCACCTGCACAACAGAGTGTGTCTCTGCCGATGTACAATGGCAGGTATACTGACTGTCAGCAGTAAGCTGGGCAAAAGCAACATGGGATACATGCATGTAAACACTTAGTGGCTGAAAAAGCCTGGAGGAGTTCTGCATCCCTGCTATGGAAAGATGATGAAACCGAAAAGAAAATCAAAGCTATATTTTATGGGGGAAAATTGGATTTGTTTGACATGCAGTGCAAACGAAACATAATTTAGTTAGGGTTTAGATCTACTGTAGGTGATCCTGATTAATGAACAGCCTCTATTTACTCCAGTACTAATGCATGTTAATGCGCTGGGGAGGAGGGGGGAATGACCTATTATAATGGAATGATTACTGATGTTAGATGTTTACCCCTTTGTAGAATTTTGGCAGTGGTGCCATATCCCCTTTTCTACAACAACCACCAAATTTGATCAAGCATGTTTGTAGAGCCACCAGTGGATATAGGCACCTGACTGCTTGGCAGTATCATACGAGAATCTGCGTACTACTTTTTCTGTGCAGTCACTATATACTGTACAACAGGTGCAGGCTGGGTAAAAGATCCACAGCTTTAGCTGAACATTTCCATGTAAATGGGGATTTAAAGTATAACTAAAAAGGCAACATTTTGGATAAAATGGAGAAGGATTAGAACACCTGCCAGTTTTTATTGCTGCCAGTGCATTAGGGAGATATTCACCCGCTTGATTTATTCTGTTTACCATTATCATGCAAAGTAAAAGTAAGAAAATCCCAAATTTTGGGTTGTCCCAAGAAAAGTAATAGAAGGTAAATTTTCCAATGGGGACACCAGTTCTGATGACCTGGGGGGCCCCAAGGGATGCCTCTAATTTACAGGGATTTCCTCGCTTCCTTTTTTGTATACGTGAAGGTAAATCTCCCCAATGGGCACAGATGGTGCCAAAAAAAAACCCTGATCTAAAATGAAGAAAATTTTGTCTATAATTCTTCTTTAATTTACATCTTATGAAATGTGTGCGTCTAGTTTACTTTGAAGCATTATAGACTGTATGTAGTCCTGTGACCGGTAGTAATTTTCAGTTCACCTGCTCTCAAAGCTATTATCACACAGGTCACACCATTCCAAGCGCTGCAGCCATCACATGCAAAGTCTAAAAAAAAAAAGAACATGGCGTGCATGCATCCTAAAAAACACATTATTTTAAAATTTCAAATAATGTAGATCGCTGAATGTTAACAAGCTTTAAAAAGCTCTTGGATTGCATAAAAGTAAGATTATTTAAAACAGAAATTGAATCCTGGTTGGGTTATGTAGTAATACTATTTGTGTAGTGAAGGCTGCTCAAAGTATTGGTTTTATGTACAATTTCATAAATCATGGATCACATGCTGTTGTAACCCACAAGCTATGTCTTTTCCATGAATCCATTTTAAACAAGGATTAGGCAAATTGTCATTCCTGCACGAAGCAGCAGTTTCACAGATTGCTTACGCCTGCTATCCTTTATTACTTTTAAATCCAGCTGCTCTGGAGGTGATGTAGATGGTTAGCATGCTTCAGATAATAATGCCTATAAATTTGGGAACAGATAATATGACTGAGTTTTTTATATTATCCACATATAACAAAAAAAAACATTCTGGATAGGCAGTATGATGTTGGTTCCTTTATGGATGTAAATTCTGAATCGAAATAGGTTTATGAAAACTGTTCCTCAGGTATTTCCTCAAGAGATAAATCTAGAGTCTGCAAATATCAACACTGCAAAGAACAGTTTTCATTACAGCTTCCATCAACATGTTTTTATATTACTTGTAATTTAATGCTTTGAGTGTTTTGAAGGCTTTTGAAATCGAATTCAAAAACAAGACACGTGGGCTTGAAGTGAAACTCAGTTTTTTTTTTATTTTTCAGTGAAAAATTCTGCCCAGAACACCCTTTTCTGGACACACCTGTGAAACTGGTTTGTTAAAAGATGAGTTCACTTTTAAAGATAAAATGCACTTTTTTTCCAGGTAAAAAATGTGCAATTATTTTTTTTTTTAGCCTGTAAATCATTGCCCCAGCAATCAGTAGATTGCTGGTGCCATGCAGGTCTCTGTAAAACTTTCTGTGCATCTGTGTGCCTTTACATCACGTACGGGCAAGCAGATACACTGACAGGAATTATCAACGAACTACCACGACGCTCCTCGCGCTATGGTAGTTCATTGAGAACTAAAAACCGACAGCTGCAAAGGATCTTGGGGCTTGTAGTTAATTCGCACATCAAGCTCAGTGTGAATGAATGAATGACACGGCCGTGTGGGTGGAGCCCTGCACAGCCGCGTTGATATCAAAAAGTGACAGTAGGGGGAACTTCTCCCTGTACTGCTGTCACAGGGAGTGCAGGGATCTGGCTGCAGCATTAGGAACATGCTAAATGTTCCAAAAGGTGAACTTCCTCTTTGAAAGGGTTTTATGCCTTGTACACACAATGAGAAAATCACCACATTCAGGGCGGTTGTCAGATCGTTATTACACAGCTTCTGAGAGCCGATCACAACAGTTCATGCGAAATTATGTGAAGGGACAAGCACAATTTTTTTTCCATAACAGAACAAACTATTTTTGTTTTAAGATGTACAGTAGTATTCTGTAAAAAATTGAGTGACCAAGACTGTTGGAAATTATTATTATTATTAATATTATACAGGATTTATATAGCGCCAACAGTTTACGTAGCGCTTTACAACTTGAGGGTAGACAGCACAAATGCAATACACTTTAATACAGTAGGAATCAGAGGGCCCTGCTCCTTAGAGCTTACAATCTAAATGAAAGAATACATTACATCATTGTGGGCAGTTGTGTTTTGTCGTACGAGAATTTTTGTAAATCTAATAACCATTTCGTTTTCAATTTGAGACTAAAGCCTCGTACACATGATCGGATTTTCGGCAGGGAATTGTATGGTAAGAGACTGCCTAAAATCCAACCGTTAGTACGCTCCAGACAATTGTCCAACTTTCTGCCAACAAATGTTTGATGCCAGGCTAGTAAATTTTCGGCAGACAACAGTCTGTTGTTAGATTTTCGTATCGTGTGTACACAAGTCTGTCATACAAAAGTCCAAAGTACAAACATGCATGCTTGGAATCAATGCTCACCAAACACAACATTAGCAGAAGGTGCCCAAAGGGTGGCACTCAAGAGCTGAAATTCCATGTAGTATGTCACTAAGTTCGTGTTTGTTGGCTGACAATCGTGTACCGTTAGTATGCAAGACAAATTCCTGGCACACGCCCTTCGGACAAAAGTCTGACACTTTGTTGGCCAACAATCCCATCGTGTGTACGAGGCTTATCATGCAAAAAACAAAACGGACAATTATTCCTCCGATATTCTCATTGTGTGTAGGAGGCTTTAGTCCTGTAATTCTATGACAAAGTCCTGCCAACTCAGTTTCTCTTCTAGAATTAATGTGTCCTTATTGGCCACTGAGGTACTCTTTCATTGGCGTAGACATTGAGAGACCGGCATGGCTTAATCCCAAAGTCAAGGAAGTTTACTCTTAGTAATTAAAAGCTTTTTCAGAGGGGCACACACATAATGAAGGGTATTTCTAGCGAACAAATGTAAAAACAAACCTGTATGTTTCAGAACTTTGAAGCTCCTTACACACGGCCAAATGTCAGGTGGCATTGGCCGGTTCAATAACAAAACAGACTGACATTCGGCCCGTGTGTACTGCAGCCAGTCCACCTGAAGGCTTCTGTTGATGGTGCAAGACTGAAAAAGATCTGCCGACCGACTCCGGGTCAGCGCTCTCAGCCAATGACTGAGAGGGCCAACCAGAGTGTTCTGGTCCCCCTGGGAGAACACAATAGAACAGCAGGGGAGATCGCTGTACTAACATTGGATAGCTGGTACAGCGGCTCCAACATGAGCTGTCAATTTTTCTCCCTTCAGCCCACTGGGTTGAATGCAATAAAACTAGCAGTGTGTACCAGGCTTTACAAGGTTATGATGGCTGATGGGTTTGTTTTAATATTGCAAGGACAGGAGACTTTTTAGACCAATTACCAACATTGGTTTCTAAATTTTGCACATTGTGCAAAATTTGTTTTGGCATGTTGCACGTTGCACTTTGTTTTCTCAAAGCCCAACTATAAACTTTAAAAAGAAAATAAAAACATTTGGACAGATTTGGAATATATACAGTTGTCTGTCCAATGCTGTTAAGAATCCTATTTTGGTGATTTCACCTCGCTTCCTGTCCAAAGTTGAAAAAACATTTTGATTGCAGTTGATCCTTGAGCCAAGTCTGTTTTGGATGGAGTGCAGTGTGTTAATATCAGTATTTAAATTGCTGTACTAAAACCATTTTCAGTATCTGCTTCTCTCCTCTGTCACTGTGTAATGAGCAGTTTTGGCCAGATAAACATAATTTTCTTTAAATGTTTTAGACTCGATTAAATGCCTCTTATATTTGGCTGAGCTGTTTATTGTGCAGTGCTATATTAAATATTTTTGCCATTGTTTACATTTTGCTGACCTGAAAACCTATATTCTCTGAAGACACTTATTCTCTTCCGTCCTAACACAGTTGTGGTCGAAAGCTTACATCTGTCGACTTGCCTTAAAATGTGATTTAACAGTTTCTAAAATAGAATAAATGTTTAATGCTGCAATGTTGTATCCAGAGAACACCAAACCTACATGGGACTGCAAATTTTTATTCTTACGTGTCCTGTGTATTATTGTTACAAAATTAAAACTGAACTCCATGTATGGTCTTTATTGCATATTTTACTTTGGGATAGTTTGGACCGACACAATTATGCATATCTCAGAACTGATGGATCACTGAGGAAGCTGACACACTGTAGTAGTGAGTGCTAATACAGTGACTGCCACAATCTTCGCAGGCCTGTGCCAAGCAGCTTGTACACTGACCACAAGAGGTCACTTGATCAGCACTGATGCCATTTACAGAACATCTTGTATTTTTTTTTTTGTTGAATACAAGGCCGTCTCCAATTGGACGAGGTGGAAAGGAGAGATGATTGACAGCTTCCCCAGTGGCTCCAAAGGTATAAGGTATGCGTTTACATTGGCCCAAGCTGGACCTATGTAAGTATGCACTAAAGATCATACCTCCTGGATTTCAGCTTTAATGTAAGCTGTTAAACATGAACTTTTAAAACCTCTAAAATGTCCACCAATGACCCGTTTGTACACCTCTTGAGCAAATTTTTTTGTTTTGGTTCCTTATGGCCTAACCTACAGGGATCAAAGGGAACATTCATTCACCTGTAACTATGTGTTATGTCCTAATGTACCAATGTCTGACCTTATCTGTGTATCATGTATACAGCAAGATAAAATTGTAGGTAATATAGCAAGTGTAAATAGATAAGAGAATGATATAAAACAGTGGCTATACTATTAAGATATACATATATATATGTGTGTGTGTGTGTATATATATATATATATATGTATATATATATATATATATATATATATATATATATATATATATATAGCCATAAATGTAGAATAACCTTTCAAAGTGTAACACTAAATGTATTTTGTACAGCATCTGGTTTCAAAGGTGCCTTATATTAAGTTTACCATAAATTGCTTTGTTCTGTACACAGATTATGTCCAATGTATCATTTCTAAGTAAATAAGCTTATTTTAGTAATTGTGTGTCTGTTATGTTTTCAATAATGTCTTTTAACGTTTACATTGAGCCACAGGGATAATCTGGTCACTATGGGCAACACTTGGCAGCCCTGCTTTATCTCAAACACTTGGAGACACTTATTTTAAAGGTTTGTTTTGTATTGCATCATTGATAGCGGAGATTTTTCCCTGGTTTAGCCTTATTTAGATTTGGCATGCTAATAGTGAAAGAGTGGTGATCAACAGAAGCCAGATTCAAGGTTTTCTGCATGTTCCCAAAAGGGGCACAATATTGCAATGGAAGGTCTACTGTCAAAATACAAACTACTGTAGTCTGTTAAAAGTAAACCTGTCAACAAAAAATAGGGACTGCCAGTACAGACCTTCAGAAATATTAGAGCAAAATGCATCCAGACAACTAAAATTTCAGGGTCGCAGACATTGAACAAACATCTGCAAATGAAAGGTGTCACGGTACATGTTCTGGGACATTTACACAATGTATCAAAGGCAACAGACAACTAACATTTATAGCCATGGCAGCCTACATATTTTTTCCATGGACAGGCTTATTGTATATAAGCTACCGCCGCCCTGTTGTCTGCATCGTGACTGGTTTGCCCTGGATCCTGTGCTGTAAGGCTTTGAGAACCAAGAATGCTGCTTGAACTTCTAGTACATTCAAGACTATGCCTTTGGCTGGGAGTCTCCACCTGCCCTGAACAGAATGTCTTTCGCAGTGTGCCCCCCCAGCTGACCTCGCTGGCATCTGTTGTAACAATGATCCAGTCTAATGGACTTAAGGGGCGCAAGTTCTTCAGGGTCTCCTGCAGCCACCACTGTCTGTTCCTCCTTATGCTGAAAGATACTGTTATCAGTTGTGTTAGGAACTGTTTCCTCCACTGTGCAAGGAACCCTTGCTGGAACTGCTGCATGTCCTGACTGTCTCCTTTGCTGGCGGGATTAAGACTGAGGCATTGGTTGTATTAAAGAGTGCCCTCAGGTATACCAATTGCTGGGTTGGGGCAAGCTTGCTCTTCTTGATGTTGAACTTCTGTAAGGTGTTGATAAGGATCTCCATGTGTCAGGAATTCTCTCCGATCCTTGGCAAATAGAAGGACATCGTCTAATGATAGACCCGAAAACCCTGCACTCTTAGCGGGGCTATTACTGCAATGAGAACCTTTGTAAATGTTCTGGGGGGTGTGCATAGGCCGAAGGGCAGGCTGGTAAATTTGCAGGTGTGCGTGACCAATGGCAAACCTGAGATACCTCTGAAAAGAGGGCAGGATTGGGACATGCGCATAGCCGTCCTGTAGATCCAAGGAAAGCATCCAGTCGCCTGCTTGTACTGCCTGGATGATTTAGTGGATGGACTCCATCTTGAATCTTTCCAGAAGGACAAAGCGGTTTAGTCCTTTTAGATTTATGACTGGACGTCAGCCTCCATCCTTTTTGCAGACCATGAACAGGGTGGAGTAAAACCCGGTATATCTTTCTGAAGACAGAACCTGTATCACGGCTTGCTGTGCTTGTAAGGTTTGTACATATTGTAGCAGAACTGCTGCCTTCTGTGGAACCTCCGGGATCTTGGTGGGGGAGAAATGATCCGGAGCAGGGGCTCTGTGAAACTGCCAGAAATGGCCCCGGATGACTGTTGCCTTTACCCAATAGATCTGTGCAATTCTCCGCCCAGACATCCACAAAACGTGCCAGCCTGGATCCTACTGCGAATGTCTAGTGTGCCCTGAGGAAGGTAGATTGGGTACTCTTCCATCCCCCACCTGACCCTCTGGTTTGTCTGTTGGATCTCTGCTCCCTGAACCTGGAGGAATGAGATCGGTTAGGAAAATATCTTGCTCGCCTCCGCTGCCTGTCCTGTGGAAGTATGCCTGACTTGCCCCCGATATTCTTGATATGGCCGTTTCCATCTTACTGCCAAAAAGGGATCTTGCACCAATTCTGTTTCAATGATGCATCAGTGGCCCAAGGTTTTAACCATAGGGCCCTTTTAGCTGTGACAGTGTAGCATAGCCCTAGCTGAACACTTGATTGTGTCTATAGCCGCTTCACTGATGAAATCGGAAGACGCCTTGAGTTCTTCTAGAGATTGAATAATATTGCCTCTCTTTTATGGCTGACTCAACATTTTGAATCCAAATCTTCAAGGCACTGGCCACCAAGGTGAGGGCTACAGCTAGACGACAGGCTGCCCCAGCCGCTTGATAGATTCTCTTCAAATCTAGATCTATCCACCTGTCTATTGCATCTTTAAAGGAGGTTGGATCCTCCATTGGGAGAGTAACATTCTTGGCCAACCTGATGACTGCTGCGTCCACCACCGGAGGGGAGTCAGAACAGTTGGAGGCTAGTTGCCTGCCATTCTTAGCAGACTAAGCCTATTAATAGACCAGGGGAAGGCAAAGCCCCCCCCCCCCCCGACCCATACACCCACTTGCTGGCAAAATACCATGTTTTTTTCCACACCTAAGATGGCGGACGGAGCCTCCGCCAGCCATTGAGCATGCTCAAACTGGTGCGGAATGATATCATCACAGGGCCCCCTAGTAAGAAAAGGAGCACAGGGCGACCACGCTGGCCCTATAGGGTGGATGTAGCAGACAAACAAAACATGCTCCATCCCCCAGGATGGCACAAACGTTGAGCCACCGCCAGGGACCTGAGAGGGAAAGAAAAAAAAGTAAAGACAAACGGGGAACAAAAGAAAAAAAGGGACAGCATACCCTAAATGGCACAAGTGGCCAAAACAAACGAAATAAAAGCAACAGCTGACCCCCCACACCTCTGCCCACAGTCACTTAGTAAATGGCAGATTTAGTTCCTAGTGAGGAAATGCTGCAGGCCCCATCAAGACCCACAGTAGGGGCTCCCTAGGCTATAGCGCATTTAGCAGCCTGAGCCTGGGACCTCATACTGGGAGAGGCTCTACCCAGTCGGATGCTGCACGGAGGCAGAGGTGGGGACATAACGCTGTTTACTTCATCACTGGTGCATTGAGGTATGAGGAAAAAAAGAATGGGGTGGCGGCTAACTATGCCTTTGTGCTATTCACTGGTCCTAAGGGGGTGTTCAAGAGGCAGAGCACTAGTATGCTGCCATGTTGGCATCAGGAAAAGGGATTTAGAAGTCTTTACTAAAATAATTGCATTTCCATGTTCTGTGTACTGTGGGAGACCAGATATTATAAATGAAGGGTCCTGGGTTTAGTAACACTTTAACAGAATAAGTCTGATCTTCTCATGGGTGGAGCAAAACTGACCAGCCCTTTCAGCTGTTCACATCCTAGGATTGGACAATTGAAAGGTGGGTTACTTTAGTCTCCACCACCTGAACCAAGGGGCATGATTCCTTCATCTTCAATCTTCTATATCACAAATGGGGGGACTCCAGATGTGGGCTTCCTAGCCTCCAAGTTCAACTATTTTACCCCAGTTTGCAGCCAGGACCAAGGATCCTCTAGCATTGGCATTGGATGCTTTGGTATTTCCCTGGATTCTGTCCAATTCATTTCAGTCTTTCCTTCAATGCGGATACTAACTCGACTGCTTCACAAAATAGAGCAAGAGAAAAACAGTGATTTCTCATTGCACCAAACTGACCCAGAAGAACATAGTACACAGATATACTTACATTTCTAGGAGACTATTCCTGGCCCCTTCCAAACAGGCCAGACCTTCTGTCTCAGTACCCCCATTCCATCCTACTTCTCATTCATTAGCTTTAACTGCATTAGTGTGTCAATTCGGATCTTGAGGGACAGGGGTATCCGTGACTCAGTCATTCCCAAGTTGTTTAAAATCCCATCCAGAAAAAATTCTGGTCATACCTGGAAATCCTTCTTTGCTTGGTGTGAAGACAGACACTGCAGACCCACAGATCACTGTGTCTTGTATTCTGAACTTCCTACAATCTGCATTTGTCCAATCTGTAATGTTACACCCTGAATATTGGAGTAACGTATTACAAAAGGTGAATTTATCCTTTAACCACTTAAGGACCGAGCCTCTTTCTGAGATTTGTTGTTTACAAGTTAAAAACTGTTTTTTTGCTAGAAAATTACTTAGAACCCCCAAACGTTATACATTTTTTTTTTTCTAACACCCTAGAGAATAAAAAGACGGCCGTTGCAATACTTTCTGTCACACCGTATTTGCACAACGGTCTTACAAGCGCACATTTTTTGGAAAAAATTCACTTTTTTTATTTTAAAAAATGCCCATTTTTTTTTAAATTGTGAAAGATAATGTTACACCGAGTAAATTAATACCCAACATGTCATGTTTCAAAGTTGCGCTACGCTCGTGGAATGGCAACAAAATTTTACCCTTAAAAATCTCCATAGGCGAGGTTTAAAAATTTCTACAGGTTGCATGTTTTGAGTTAGAGGAGGTCTAGGGCTAGAATTAGCCTTCTACCAATGGCAGCGATACCACCACATGTGTGGTTTGAACACCGTTTTCAAATGTGGGCGCTACTCACGTATGCGTTCGCTTTTGCACGCAAGCTTGTCGGGACGGGGTGTGTTTAAATTTTTTTTTTCCTTATTTATTTTACCTTTTATTTTTACACTTTGTGTTGAATTGTGTTACTTTTATTCCTATTACAAGGAATGTAAACATCCCTTGTAATAGGAAAAAAAAAAGCATGACAGGGCCTCTTAAATATGTGATCTGGGGTCAAAAAGACCTCAGATCTCATATTTACTCTAAAATGCAATTAAAAAAAAAAAAAAAAATTGTCATTTAAAAAAATAATTTTAAAAAATGGCCCTTTAAGAGCTATGGCCAGAAGTGAAGTTTTGACGTCTCTTCCGCCCTGCATTGTTATGGAGACTGGTGGGGGCCACCATCCCCTCACTCGTCTCCATGCCCAGCAAGGGTGGAGATCTGATCGCCTCCGCCGCTGCCGATGGCTCCGGTAAGCGGCGGAGGGCACCAGAGCACGGCGGGAGGTGCCCTCTCCCACCGCTGATAAAAGTGATCTTGCGGTGAATCTGCCGCAGAGACCACTTTTATCTGAAACTGGACCACTCACTGAAGAAGAGGATACTGGGGTTATGACAGCTAGCTGCTCCAATAACAACGATACTCCTCTTCAAACAGCTGATGTAAAATGACGGCGGGCGGTCTGGAAGTAGTTAAAGGATAAAACCTTTCCAGTACTCATGCTCACGCTACCAAATAGGTGGATGATTCCTGGGCCTTTTGAAAAACAAGACTCTGTTGCCAAGCTTTGTAATACTGCCATCTGGTTTTCTTGCTCATATCTTTTCCAAGTTCTACCAGGTGGACATCCATTACTTTGCTAATGCAGATTTCAGCTGCAAGCTTTTTGCAGCAGTGCTCTGAGTTGAGCTATTGACCCCTGTTATTGTTGGACTTGTTAGCACTGTTCTGTTGATTTGTTATTACCCATCCTTCTCATTCATTGCCTGGGGATGTCTCAGGGTCTGGTGATATCAAGTCTGGGTCGTGTACTGCACAATTAAGATAAAAGGAATTTTGGCTTGCCTGTCAATTCCATATCATGCAGTACAGTACAGGGCACCCTCCCCTCTGTTCCTGTGTTACTCTGCATTGCTTTCTAAAAAGCTGAAAAACAATAATATAATAGGTAAATGCCTAGTGGGTGTGTCCTCAAAAGCTTTGCCATTGTCCCATCACTGGAAGTCACCAGCCTATAACCCATGGCCTGTGAATATCAAGCGGTACTGTACTCCAAGACATGGAATTTACAGGTACGTCAAAATTCCAATTCCTCTATGTGATACTATTTTGTTGTGACAGGTTTTCTTTAATGAGACATCAAGAATCTTTTACACCCACCTGCCTTTTACCAAAGCCAATGCCAATGGACAGCCAAATATGGGAAGATGTTCACTGGTCTCCCTCCCCTTTGCAGCACCCTCCATGCCAGTCCTGGATCTGCAAGGATAACAATGGAGCCTGAAAAACATGGGGGGGGAGACTACACTACTAGAGGTGCATGGAAGCAATCAGGCAGCTCTAAGGCTGGCCAGTCGCTTCCACCTGATAGCCAGCTTGTCAGAATCACATGCTCTGCTGTAGCAGCTGGGAGTGTGTAAATGCCTCCGCTGCTGACACAGTATCCCATAGGTTGGTGGCTGCAAAAGGGTTAAAGGAGATCTATAGTCACAGCATACTTTCATTACCGTATATACTAAAGTATAAACCGAGTTTTTCAGCACTTTTTTTTTGTGCTGAAAATGCCCCTCTCGGCTTATACTCGAGCCTGTGTCCATCTGCAGCCTCGTGCGCCTGATCTCCCGGCGCTGTGACGTCAGTTTAGTCGACGGCCGTGCAGTGTAACAAAGCACCGCTTCTGCCTCCTCCTCACCTTTGATAGGCGGGACACTGACTCACTGCTTTGAAGAACTGAATCAGTGTTCCGTCAGGGACAGGGCGGGGCTTTGTTACACTGGCCGCAGACTAGACTGACTGCATGCATGTCACAGCGCCGGGAGTTCGTAAGGCTGCAGATGGACACAGCGCCGGAGATTAGGTAGGGAGAATGGGCACAGTGAGGCATGCAGATGGACACCCTAGGCCAGTGATGGCGAACCTTGGCACCCCAGATGTTTTGGAACTACATTTCCCATGATGCTCATGCACTCTGCAGTGTAGTTGAGCATCATGGGATATGTAGTTCCAAAACATCTGGGGTGCCAAGGTTCGCCATCACTGCCCTAGGCCTATACTCGACTCAATACGTTTTCCCAGTTTTTTGTGGTAAAATTAGGTGCCTCGGCTTATACTCGAGTGTATATGATATATAGTATAAGCATTTTAATAGCAATCAGGGCCGTCTTTAATTTTGATTTGGCCCTGGGCAAACATTTTCTTGGGGGCCTCCCTCCATTTTGAGACATACAAAAAATAGCAGGTAGACTCAAAATCAGTTTACTGCAGCAGATCACGCAGAGATTGCAATTCTTTGCCAGAGGTTACAGCCTATCCTTACTGCTCACTGGCTGGTTTCTAGAGGTTACAACACATCATTTCTGCTTGCCGATTGGTTGCTAGAGGTTGATGTACATTATTGGTTGCTAGGAGTTACAGCACATCATTACCACTTATTGATTGGTTGCTAGAGATTAAAGCAGATCACTACTCTTCGCTGATTGGTTTGCTAGAGGTTAACGCACATCATTACCTCTCACTGAGCAGTGGAGCAATCCCAAATAATTGAGCAAGTAAAGGGGCACATTAATACACATACTACAGGAGAGGTTCAGAGACTGCGGACATACTGCGTAAGAGGTTCAGAGACTGCGGACATACTACAGGAGACAATCAGAGACTGCGGACATACTGCAGGAGACTACCCCAGACTGCGGACATACTGCAGGAGACTACCAGAGACTGTGGACATACTGCAGGAGATTACCAGAGACCGCGGGCATACTGCAGGAGATTACCAGAGACTACGGACATACTGCAGGAGACAATCAGAGACTGCAGACGTTATACAGGTGATGGTCAGAGAACTTTCAGCAACGCACAGCTTTACAGTTGAATAACACAGCTCAGGGTTTAAACAGTCAGGAAGTTTATGGGTGTAAGCACATACCTGGCCAGGCAAACTCACTACATACATTCAGGTCTGTGGGCAGGGCTTTCACTCTGCTCTCACTACAACAGCCGGGAGCTCCACTGACGCTTTGTTGGGGGTCCCACGCTACCTGGGAATTGGGGCCCCGATGACAGCTTTGCAGAGCGCACAGAGAACATGGGAGGATGTATTCCCGCGCTAGCCAGCTGAGGGGGGTGGAGCGGGGAGCGCCACTGATGCTCTGACCCTGCCTACGTGCAGCCTGTATACTCGGAACAGAGCGTCTGTAGTGAGAGCCAGTGATCGGAATGGGAGCGTCAGTGGCGCTCCACTCCACAGCTCCACTGACGTTCCCACTCCGATCACTGGCTCTCACTACAGACGCTCTGTTCCGAGTATACAGGCTGCACGTAGGCGGGGTCAGAGTGTCAGTGGAGCTCCCGGCCCCGCCCCCTCTCAGCTGCCTAGCGCGGGAATATAGCCTCCGTGCGCTCTGCAAAACTGTCATCGGGGCCCCCAACAAAGATTGGGCCCAGGGCAAGTTTGCCCTATGCTAAAGACGGCTCTGATAGCAATACAAACAATACTTATTTTTGGCAATCCAATATATGCTTATTTGGAAACTCTCATTTCGTGTTGTGAGTGCTGCCTATTTGCCATTTCTTTCAACAACTATCTGGCTGTCCTGCATGCTCTGTAGATTCTCCTCTGCACGTTCCTTTGTAAATGCACACCACACTTTTCAGATATTTATTTGTAAAAAAACATTTTGAAAACTATTTATCATTTTCCTTCCACTTCACAATTATGTGCCACTTTGTGTTGGTCTATCACATAAAACCCCGATAAAATACATTTATGTTTTTGCTTGTAAAATGACAAAATGTGGAAAATTTCAAGGGACAAGAATACTTTTTCAAGGCACTGTAAGTTTTTAGACATGAAGATCGTTCAAATTAATAGAAGTAGGCTAGAAATAATTGAAATTCAATGTGGAAAAGAAAATGTCATACATGCATGTTCATATCACACAATGAAGGCTTAGATTTATTGAGTACTAGCCATAAAAAGGTAATTTTTCCAATAAACCTCTTGCATATCAGTTTTACATTGTGTAGCAAATAAATGTAACCACTAGGTGGCAGCATTATGTCAGGTTTCACCATTACCAAAAATTTCACAGCTGCAATTTGAAACCTTCAGTTCCATTAACAGCTCTATATTTGTAAACTAGTGATTTGAATTCATCCTATTTTGTTTAAACATTCCGATTAACCTAGACATACAACCTCAATTCCCAAAAAGTTTGAACGCTAAAACAGAATGCAATGATTTGCAAGCCTCATGCTTAAACTGAGAAAATTTACCATTTTAAGATAGGTAATCTTGAAATTGATAGCAAAAACACGTCTAAAAAAAAGTTGGGACAGGACAACAAAAAGCTGGCAAAGTAAGTGGTACTATCAAGGAATAGGTGGAAGAACATTTTGCAATGAATTAGGTTAATTGGCAACATGTCCATAATATGATTTGGTATAAAAGAGCATCTTAGAGAGTCAGAGTGTATCGGAAGTAAAGACTGGCAGGGGTGCACAATCTGTGAAAAACTGCATCTAAAAATTGTCAATTTCAGAATAATATTCCTTAACCGCTTGTCGACCGCCTCACGCAGATATACTGCGGCAGAAGGGCTCGTACAGGCAGAATCACGTACCTGTATGTTCCCCTTTAAGAGGCGGCCAGCGGGCGGGTGCGCCCGCGGCAAGCTCTGTGAGTCGGGTCGCGCGGACTCAATCGCCACGTGGATACCCGCAATTGCCTCACGGGGAGGAAGAACGGGGAGATGCTAATGTAAACAAGCATCTCCCTGTTCTGCCTAGTGACAGCGTCACTGATCTCTGCTCCCTCTCACGCCCCTAGGACACACTTAACCCGTACACTGCCACCTAGTGGTTAACCCCTTCACTGCCAGTGTCATTTACACAGGAATCAGTGCATTTGTATAGCACTGATTGCTGTATAAATGAGAAAGGTGTCAAAAATGTCCAATGTGTCTGCCATAATGTCGCAGTCACAATAAAAATCGCTGATTGCTGCCATTTAAAAAAAAAAAAAAATTATTAATAAAAATGTCATAAAACTATCCCCTATTTTGTAAACGCTATAACTTTTGCGCAAACCAATCAATCGCTTATTGCTTTTTTTTTTACCAAAAATATGTAGAAGAATATATCTCGGCCTAAACTGAGGAAAAAAATTGTTTTTTTTATATATTTTTGGGGATATTTATTATAGCAAAAATTTTAAAATAATGTGTTTTTTTTTTTTTAAATTGTCGCTCTTTTTTGTTTATAGTGTAAAAAATAAAAAGCGCAGGGGTGATCAAATATCACCAAAAGAAAGCTCTATTTGTGGGAAAAAAAGGACGTCAATTTTGTTTGAGAGCTACGTCGCACGACCGCGCAATTGTCAGTTAAAGCGGCGCAGTGCTGAATCGCAAAAAGTGCTCTGGTCAGGAAGGGGGTAAATTCTTCCGGGGTTGAAGTGGTTAAAGCAGAGTTCCACCCAAAAGTGGAACTTACGCTCATCGGATTCCTCCCCCAGTATTTGTAGCTGCTGGCTTTTGATCTTTTTTTTTTTTTTTTAGGTGGACTCTTTAACCTCTCTTTAACCTCTCTTTAACTCTTTAGCAAGCGACATGGCCAATACACAATATTGGATGCCTGTGATCTTTGGGGCCCCTCAGATGGCATTGTACTAAAACCAGGCAGGATTCTGTGATGGACATCACTGCATGGGCTCAGGAAAACTTGCTAAGATCATGGTCGGTGAACACAGTTTGCCATGCTATCCAAAAATACAAAGTAAAGCTCTATCGTGCAAAGAAAAAGCCATATCTGACCATGATCAAGAAACACTGCAGTCTTCTCTGGGTCAAAGTTCATTTAAATATTCTGTTGCAAAGTGGAAAACTGTTTTGTGGTCAGACAAATCACAATTTGAAGTTCCTTTTGGCAACCATGGGTGCCGCATCCTCCGGGCTAAAGAGAAGAGGGACCTTCTGGCTTATTATCAGCGCTTGGTTAAAAAAAACCTGCATCTCTGATTGTATGGAGGAGCATTAGTGCGTATGGAATGGGCAGCTTGCACACATGGAAAGGCACCATCAATGCTGAAAGATATATCCAGGTTTTAAAGCAGCATATGCTCCCATCCAGATAACGTCTTTTTCAAGGAAGGCCTTGCATACTTCAGCCTTCAGCAGGACAATGCCAAACCGCATACTGGATCTATGACAACAGCATGACTTTGTAGTAGAAGAGTCCGGGTGCTTTACTGGCCTGCCTGTAGTCCAGACCTTTCACCAATTGAAAATATGGGACAACGTTCCTTTTTCAAAACTCCAATGGTCCCCTCAGTTCCCAGTTTAAAGAGTGTTGTTAAAAGAAGAGGAGATGCTGCACCATAGTAAACATGGCCCTGTCCCAGCTTTTTTGAGACATTATTGCCATCAATTTCAAAATTACCTTTTTTTTTTTTTTTTTTTTTTTTTTTTTTTAATTCTACATTTTAAACATTTGATATGTATTTTTTATTTTATATTGTTAATAAAATATGGGTTTATGTGTAGATTTTACATAGAATCCCATTGTTTGTTTTTTTGGAATTGGGGGTGTATCTTGTTCTCTAAGGGCCCTGTTTTATACATGTAAGTTCTTGTTTTCAAAAGTGCAGGTCAGAAATAGTTATTTTGACTTTTTTTTTTCAATTGAAACTTTTATATCTCTGTGCAGTGCCCTGCAAAAGTATTCACCCCCTTGGCATTTTTCGTGTTTTGTTGCCTCACAACCTGGAAATAACATGGATTGTTTGAGGATTTGCATCATTTAATTTACAGAACATGCCCACAACTTTGAAGATGTTTTTTTTTTATTGTGAAGCAAACAACAAATAGGACAAAATAGCAGAAAAAGTCAATGTGCATAACTATTCACCCCACTAAAGTCAATACTTTGTAGAGCCACCTTTTGCGGCCATCACAGCTCCAATTCGCTTTGGATTGAGCTTGCCACATCTTACCACTGGGATTTTTGCCCATTCCTCCTTGCAAAACTGCTCCAGCTCCTTCAAGTTGGATGGTTTGCGCTTGTGAACAGCAATCTTTAAGTCTGACCACAGATTTTTTTTTTATTGGATTGAGGTCTGGGCTTTGACTAGGCCATTCCAACACATTTACATGTTTCCCCTTAAACCACTCAAGTGTTGCTTTAGCAGTGTGTTTGGGGTCATTGTCCTGCTGGAAGGTGAACCTCCGTCTTAGCCTCAAATCACACACAGAGTGGTACAGGTTTTGTTTAAGAATATCCCTGTATTTAGCACCAGCCATATTTCCCTCAACCCTGACCAGTTTCCCCACTGCTGAAAAACATCCTCACAGCATGATGCTGCCACCACCATGTTTCACTGTGAAGATGGTGTTCTTTGAGTGATGTGATGTGTTGGGTTGGGTTTGCGCCAGACATAGCGTGTTCTTTGGCCAGAAAGTTCAATTTTAGTCTCACCAGACCAGAGCACCTTCCTCCATACATTTTGGGAGTCTCCCACATGCCTTTTCGCAAACTCAAAACGTGCCATTTTGTTTTTTGCTGAAAGTAATGGCTTACTTTTGGCCACTCTGCCATAAAGCCCAACTCTATGGAGCGTAGGGCTTATTGTCGTCCTATGTACAGATACTCCAGTCTCTGCTGTGGAACTCTGCAGCTCCTCCAGTGTCACCTTAGGTCTCCTGTGCTGCCTCTCTGATTAATGCCCTCCTTGCCTGGTCCGTGAGTTTTGGTGTGCGTAATGACAGGTCATGTGACACTTAGATTGCACACAGGTGGACATCATTTCAATAATTATGTGACTTCTGAAGGTAATTGGTTGCACCAGAGCTTTTTATGGGCTTCATAACAAAGGGGGTGAATACATACACACATGCCAATTATCAGTTTTTTATTTCTGAAAAATAGTTTTATGTATATATTTTTCTAATTTTACTTCACCAAATTAGACTGTTGTGTTCTGATCCATTAAATATAATTCAGATTAAAAAAACATTGAACTAAAGGCTGTAATGTAACAAAATAGATAAAAAGCCAAGGGGGTGAATACTTTTGCAAGGCACTGTATGTTTATCATATCCCGTTTTTGTAACTAATTGATTTTTAGTATTCTACAACAATTTAACCCATGTGTATCTTTTAGATGAATATTAATGCATGCTATAATACCTCAAATCTGCATTTTTGACATGTGTTTCAAACAGCACCTTTGTTTTAAACCTTTGGTTTAAATGTTAAAATACATTACATGATACATGAAAAACACAAAGCTGTGACACAAAAAAACTAGCTTAACATGCAATTTTCAAAATGTGTGCATTAAATCTAGTTAATTACCAGAAGAACTATAGGGTAATACTGGAAAGGTTGGCCTTCATGTGGGCCTCTACTGATGGAAGGGATTCAGGCCTGGCTTCCCATGTGGGCCTCTACTGATAAAAGGGATGCAGGCCTGGCTTCCCATGTTGGCCTCCACTAAGAATAGTCCCCGCGGCAAATATTTGAGTGCCGCGGAGCGCCCCATAATGTACTGCGAGATTGCAGTGCATTGACGGCTGCTGATTGGCCAAAACATGCACCTGACCTGCATGCTTTGGCCAATCACAGCGCGCAGGGTGCCTTTAGCCAATCATTGCTCATGGGGCTAAGTCAACGCCCCACACTATATAAGGCTGCTTACACAGTGGCCGTATATAGTGTGATAATAACGTGGAGATTGAGAGAACGTTAGCTAGAGGCATGTTGGTAGCGTGCAGGCAGTTTAGTACATATGTGTATGTGTGTGTGTGTGTGTATATATAATATACACACACACATACATACAGTGTAGTGTAGACTATATATACAGTGCATGCAGTATATTAACCTCCCTGGCGGTATGATTATTTCGGATTTTAGGTGCTGAAAGCGGTACAATTATTTTGCATGGAAATTTGGCGTTTTATATTGTAGGCTTGTAATTCTTAACAATAACACACTTAAATCTGTCCAAACAAGAGTCTAGTAGATATCCCGGGTATGATGAATAGGGATGAGCCGAACACCCCCCTGTTCGGTTTGCACCAGAACATGCGAACAGGAAAAAAGTTCGTTCGAACATGCGAACACCATTAAAGTCTATGGGACACGAACATGAATAATCAAAAGTGCTAATTTTAAAGGCTTATATGCAAGTTATTGTCATAAAAAGTGTTTGGGGACCTGGGTCCTGCCCCAGGGGACATGGATCAATGCAAAAAAAAGTTTTAAAAACGGACGTTTTTTCAGGAGCAGTGATTTTAATAATGCTTAAAGTCAAACAATAAAAGTATAATATCCCTTTAAATTTTGTAGCTGGGGGGTGTCTATAGTATGCCTGTAAAGGGGCGCATGTTTCCCGTGTTTAGAACAGTCTGACAGCAAAATGACATTTTGAAGGAAAAAACCCATTTAAAACTACTCGCGGCTATTGCATTGCCGACAATACACATAGAAGTTCATTGATAAAAACGGCATGGGAATTCCCCACAGGGGAACCCTGAACCAAAATTAAAAAAAAAAAATGACGTGGGAGTCCCCCTAAATTCCATACCAGGCTGGTATGGATTTTAAGGGGAACCCCGCGCCAAAAAAAAAAAAAAAAAACGTCGTGGGGTCCCCCCAAAAATCCATACCAGACCCTTATCCGAGCACGCAACCTGGCAGGCCGCAGGAAAAGAGGGGGGGGCGAGAGTGCGGCCCCCCCTCCTGAACCGTACCAGGCCACATGCCCTCAACATTGGGAGGGTGCTTTGGGGTAGCCCCCCAAAACACCTTGTCCCCATGTTGATGACAAGGGCCTCATCCCCACAACCCTGGCCGGTGGTTGTGGGGGTCTGCGGGCGGGGGGCTTATCGGAATCTGGAAGCCCCCTTTAACAAGGGGACCCCCAGATCCCGGCCCCCCCCTGTGTGAAATGGTAAGGGGGTACTTACCCCTACCATTTCACTAAAAAAACTGTCAAAAATGTTAAAAATGACAAGAGACAGTTTTTGACAATTCCTTTATTTAAATGCTTCTTCTTTCTTCTATCTTCCTGCATCTTCTTCTGGTTCTTCTGGTTCTTCCTCCGGCGTTCTCGTCCAGCATTTCCTCCGCGGCATCTTCTATCTTCTTCTCCTCGGGCCGCTCCGCACCCATGGCATGGGGGGAGGCTCCCTCTCTTCTCTTCATCTTCTTCATATTCTTCTTCATATTCTTCTCTTCTTCCTTCTTCTCTTCTTCATTTTCTTCTCCGGGCCGCTCCGCATCCATGCTGACAAGGAGGGAGGCTCCCGCTGTGTGACGGTGTCTCCTCGTCTGACGGTTCTTAAATAACGGGGGGGGGGCACCCGGTGACCCCGCCCCCCTCTGACACACGGTGACTTGACGGGACTTCCCTGTGACATCACAGGGAATGCCACAGGGAAGTCCCGTCATGTCCCGTGTGTCAGAGGGGGCGGGGTCACCAGGTGGCCCCGCCCCCCGTTATTGGGCTTATTGGAATCTGGAAGCCCCTTTTAATAAGGGGGCCCCCATATCCCACCCCCCCTATTTGAATGGCTATGGGGTACATTGTACCCCTACCCCTTCACAAAATAAAGTGTTTAAAAGTAAAGACTACAATAGACAGTTTTTGACAATTGGCCTGCGATGTCCATCCATCTTCAATCACGCTGCCTGACGGACCCGAAAAAAAAAAAAAAGCTCCGCCTCGATGGGAGGCCTCTGCTGTCTTTTGGCTGTGGCAGCTGTTATATAGGCAAGGTCGGGGGCCACCTGCTGATGTAACCAGATGACAAGATGACCCCGCTCCCTCTGATGTCACATGATGTCAGTAGGGGGCGGGGTCACTTGGTTATGTCAGATGACCCTACCCATTCTGATGTCATGTGATGTCAGAAGGGATGGGGTCATCAGGTTACATCAGCAGGTTGCCTATATAACAGCTGTCACAGCCAAAAGACAGCAGACGCCGGGAGTCCTCCCATCGAGGCGGAGCTTTTTTTTTTTTTACTGAGTCCATCGGGCAGCATGATTGACGATGAATGTACATTTTTTATTTTTTAATAAAGGTATTGTCAAAAACTGGGGCCAGGGTTGTGGGGATGGGGCCCTTGTCCCCATCAACATGGGGGACAAGGTGCTTTGTTGGGGACCCCAAAGCATCCTCTCCATATTGAGGGCAAGCGGCCTGGTATGGTTCAGGAGGGGGGTGCTAGCTCATCCACCCCCCCCTTTCCTGGCCTGCCAGGCTGCTTGCTCGGATAGGGGTCTAGTATGGATTTTGGGTGGGACCCCATACCAATTTTTTTTTTAATTTGGCGTAGAGTATCTCTTAAAATCTATGCCAGACCCAAAGGGCCTGGTTTGGATTGGGGGGGGGCCCCACGCTGGGGTTTTTTTTGGGTGTGGAGTTTCCCTTAAAATTCATTACATTTATGTCAGTGCCAAGACAAGCATTTCCCTGTTCTTTCCATTAATGATTGGTATTTTTCTCTTTTTTGTTTTTTCTAATTTGTGATTATAAGTGTTCACACCCTAGTGCAATTCAGGTAACAATAATTTTTTCTAAAAACTTCCTTTTGCTGTTTCCTTTGAAGTCATGGCTGATTTTTGTGGGGAAGGTTGGGAGGATCTTATGACTAGAATTCAAACTACTCATACAACCTCAAATGTCCCAGATACTGAACTTGATAAGTATTTTATTAGATTTCAACGGCTATTAGAGAAGAAGGTTCGTGTCTATTGGCACAAGGTCTATTTAGAAAAATATGTTGACAATAAGATTGTCCCCTGGGGCCTAAGAATTCAAACATTCCCTAATATTAAAAAAATCAATGACCCCTTAAAAAAGGCTTGGGAAGATAACTTACAAATGTGTTCCTTTTAATATGATCCGCATGCTCTGTCAGGAGTATGACAAGGAACTGGAGTTGCTAGACATTTCCATTAACGAATGGCTCACTGATCGAGCTGCTGATGTGTCCTCCTCAAGGTTTGCCCAAAGGGAGAAGGATCTCCGCGCTCACCTTGAGGACTACACAATTGACATAATCAATGCGAAAGAGAACAAATTCTTGCGGGACAAACTTGCCCATACGAACGGCTACGCCTATAGATGGGATGGAAATACCCCCAAAAAACCTTTCACTAAACCGAATTCTGACAATGTACCTAAAAATAACACTGAAATACCTAATGTTTTCTCCACTTCTTTCTCCTCCAGCTCATCCACCACGTATCGTGAACTTTCACAAGACGGAATCCCTAAAAAAAAGAGCGAATTACCTACTTCCTCCACGGATTCTATCCGACGCACCTTTGGAACCACCAATATGGTCAAGCCCCTAGGGGCTCGCCCCAAAACTACGAGCACTTCTACTCCACTTGCACGAGCACTACCACGGCCACCTCCCACCTCTTCTCGCACTGCACAGTCGGCACTCCCCACAACCACTCCTGCAACACTTGCTCTTCCTGCCCCCATTGGAAGACGGGTAAGTGAGCCCACCTTAACTACTATGTTTCCCACAGCCTCTCAGGTAATTGATCCTAAGTTGGCTCCGATTTTTTTATCCCAAGCTCTGGACTCAACACAGAGTCCAACAATGTAGCACCTACCGTTTCTAAATCACAACGCATCTCGGATCTAGATGTGGTGAATCTTTCCTCCTTTCCCCTAAGTAAACATCAGATAAAAGTCCTACAATTAGGTCTCATGTTCTGTCCTTCAGCCGATTTTGATAAATTTCAATTTATCAAGGATATACAGTTGTTTGCAAGAAAGCTAATGTTTAAGGTTATTTTTGATAAATCCAGCACAAACCAGTTAGCAGACCCAGTACCAGAAAATAGTGTCCCTACAGCAGCCGAAGTTCAGGCTATTGAAGACTTACTAACTCTTCTTGAAGAAGGTGGTACAGAGGATGAATGTCTGTGGGAATTTGACAGCCACGGCATTGTGGCCTCTGGAGTATCTTTTCCCCCTCCTTTATCCTTCAAACCGAAATCTACAAGTTTTCCCAATCTTTCTGCAAACCCCAACATCTGGGCTTTTGTGGAACAAATTAGTAAGACCATCAAAGAAATGGATCTTCCTACCTTACACTCCTCTAACTTATCTTGTGCCGAAAAACAGGCCCTTAAATCTCTTCAAAACCACAATGGGTTGGTTATAAAACCCGCCGACAAAGGCGGCAATGTGGTTGTCATGGATGTTGCGGCGTATGAGACCATGTGCCGCAACATCCTTGACAACCATGATTGGTATAGACCTATTTCACGTACACTCGTTGAAAACTTTACTTGTAAATACTATGAGCTCATTTTCTCTGCCTATCAAAAGGGAACTATAGATATTAACACCTGGAAATTTCTAAATGTCCATAATCCAAGAATACCTACTTTCTACGCCCTGCCCAAATTGCATAAGTCGCTAAAAAATCCCCCTGGACGCCCTATTGTGTCAGGGTGCTCAAGTTTGACAGAAAATGCTAGCGCCCTTGTGGACAAATATCTAAATCCACATGTGCATGCTCTCCCTTCTTATGTTCAGGATACGGTACACCTCCTCCGTATTTTGGAAGACTTGCAAGTTCCACATGATACATGGTTGGTTGCATTGGACGTAGAAAGCCTTTATAACACAATACCGCATAGTGTTGGCATTAAAGTTATTTCCAAATTGTTGGAGGACAGAGGCCCTAAATTTAAGGCATACAGTGATTTTGTGGTTGATCTTTTACGCTTTATCCTAACACGGAATCATTTCTTATTTGGCACTTCCCACTTCCTCCAGGTGCAAGGCGTGGCTATGGGCACGAAATGTGCGCCATCCTACGCCAATTTGTACCTGGGGGGGTGGGAAAAAGACCTGTTTTCCAATCATGACCTTGCCAATTTCCTGTGCCGCGTGATTTCGTGGCACAGGTATATTGATGATATCATCTTTTTCTGGTCTGGTACTCGAGAACATCTCACAAGATTTATAGAGATATTGGCGGTCAATTCATATAATCTTAAGTTCACAATGGAGTGTAGCCAGAGAAGGATTACTTTCCTTGATCTGGAAATACGAGTGGACTCCAATGGAAACATCTCTTCATCCCTGTACCGTAAGGAAACGTCAGGGAACACTATTTTGCACGCTAACAGCGCTCACCCTAAACCATTGCTAAATAGTATCCCCTATAGTCAATATTTACGGATTAAACGCAACTGTACGGACGAGAAGGACTTCTTCGCGGCCGCACATGACCTTTACGAAAGATTAAAAAGAAGAGGATACAGCCAAAAATTGTTGAAACAGGCTTTCAACAAAGTAAAAAAATTAGATCGGAAAAAACTGTTGTATTCCATCAAAAAGAAGGACGCCCCTCAGCCGGTTCGACTTATTACCCAATTTTCCCAACATCATAATGAGGTAAGGAATATTCTCCATAAATATTGGCCCCTTCTTACAGCAGATCACACCATAAAAAAATATATTCAATCCCAACCTCAAATTACCTACCGTCGTTCCCCTTCGGTACGGGATAAAGTCATAGTGAGCCACCATGCACCCAAACTAGAATTCTCTTCAACAGTGGTTGGCACATTTTCTTGTGGCCACTGTGACATGTGTGAGTTCATTTATGATGTACGCGAAAAACCGCTTCCAAATGGCCAGAGACACAAAATCAAACATAAAGTCACTTGCCAAACTACCGGCATAGTTTATCTTGCTACTTGTATTTGTGGCAGTTATTATGTCGGCAAAACTAAACGTCAGTTCTGTGTCAGGATCCGTGATCACATCAAACCTTTATATAAAGGTAAGATTTCTACATCTATCAATCGACATATAGCAGTACACCATGACTTTAATCCCCATGTTGTGGGATTTACAGCATTGGAACATATCCCTACACATGTTAGGGGTGGAGATATTGACCAAAAACTACTCCAATTGGAAACCAAGTGGATACATACCTTGGATGCCACTAGACATCCAGGGTTTAACGAAGGCATCAGTTTCAAGCCGTTTTTGTAGGTTGGCTGTTTTTCTCTCCTTTTATCCTTTCCCTTCTCTTTCCTCCTTCCCCCTCCCCTTCCCCCCCCCCCCCATTACCCCCCTTCCCTGTTCTCCTTTCCCCCCCCCCCCCCCCCCCCCTTTTCCCAGGGATTGACACAGCCCACTTTATAATTATGACTAGTTTTTTATTTATTTCCATTATCTTCTTCTGTAATTTTTTACATTCCTCCCTAGATAGTTCCTTCCCACTTTGGAGATCGGTCCTGATGGATCAAGTTACGGCACCCCCTCCCTCCCTTTCTATCTGTATATCATTTTTCTAAACTACCAATTTAACAGAAATAGATAGACTTATTAAGCACCATTAGGATGCTCTTAGTGTTTTCAATTGTGTATATATTTTTTCATGTTGTCATGCTAATAACTGTTTTTTATGCTGATGAAAACACTTTGTTATTGACGCGTGTATCAATTTGCGAGCTGTCCGGGTGACCGGTGTGGGCACATGCCAGGGACTATGCTCTCCCCACTTACTTTTTTTCTTCCTTTCTATGCCTTGTGTGCAGGCGCCCCCTTTGTTTCTGGCTTTGAGCCTATTCATCCCTGGTCTGTTCCCACCCATCCCCGCCTCCCATTGTGTCTCGGTTGCACCCTGCCCCCTTGGTTGCCTTCTGCCCCCTCTAGACTGTCACCCGTTGCGGCCAATTGTCCACGGGTCTCTGTATCCCAGGATGGCCTTGGTGCTGTCTCTGGTGTCACTAACCCCTTTACATGAGATACACTTTAGCTGTATGGACACCCAAGGGCATTGGTTTGTCCTTTGCCCGCCCCTGCCACTGCGCATTGGACCAACCTCCACCTCCCAGGTATCGCGCCGCCAATTGCGGCGCTTGTATACTGCGCAGTGTCCGTGATGTATTCTCACATCACCATGGACACCACCGCTGTGCCTTCTGGACCTTGTAGGACTGGATGGAGTTGCGGGCGGCGCATGCGCAGTGGCCTTTCTGTCCGCTCACACGCGCGGTGACGTCAGACGCCGCTCGCGTGAGGGGGACATAAGAGCGCCGGCATCCCAGGCCACTAGACACGCCAGGGAATCACAGGACACAGTCATACTAACTGCAACACGATCCGGTAAGCATTTCTTTGCCTTGTTGGCTATCTCCCCTCACTCTCCTATGGATCCCGTTCATATCAAGCTGACAGTATTTTTGTTTCTCAGCTTGTTTCGATTGGTGCTTCTATCGGCCGCAGGTCTTTCTTTCTAGCCATAGTTTCCCATCCTTGACTATACTACTGGTGAGTGTAAATCCGTTTATACTTTGAATTGTCATCTGCTACAGCTGAATCGCAATTAGCGTTTTCAGACTTGCACTTTTGGATAGTATTACCTGGCATATAAATGTCTTCCCCTCCTTCCTCTCCCCTCCTTTTTTTCTACCATTTTTCAGTGACACCTTCTACATTTTTCATCCTATAATGAACTACTCCTAAATATTGGCTGTTTACCGGTGTCCTGTTTCCCAATTTGAATAGCTTACTTGTAAGTAAATTAGAGACTATGAAACTCCTCACTTTAAATTGATGTGTGGTCCTCTGGCCCCGCTATATGTACATAACTTGTTTGTATATTTCTTTAGGCATACTCTCCGCCAGGTCCCTCTTATTGTCCCCTGCAGCCATTTACTGTGATCTCTGTTTTTGAGGCCTTGCTCCGGAGGCATGTAGCATCCATCCCTGGTGAATTACAGGTATTTTACCACCTTTGGACAGCCTGGTTGGGGCCTCTTTGGCACCCTGTGGTGTGGGTGGGCTCTAAGGGGCTACTTTGGGTATTGGGGGGATAGTCTGCCCTGACAGCTCGCAAACATATGGAGAGAGAGATATATATATATATATATATATATATATATATATATATATATATATATATATATATATATATATATATTTATATATATATTATTTTGTACTTTAATGTATCAATTGTTCTAAAAACATTCATTGATCGTTATATCTCTCTTCATAGAAAACTCTGTAGCGCCTTAGGTATCAAACAACTGTCCTTGAAGAAGCCAATACTGGCGAAACATGTCGGGCATCTGAATACCTACTCACTGAACTGGCCGTCACAATCATCAGGCCAAGTGATGTGAAATATTTTTTGCTACAGAATTGATTTTAGAATTCTCCGCACACCTTGTCTATGTGATTGTTATGTCTAATTTTATTGAATTTTGTCAAATAAATATAATTTTTTATTCTCAAGTATTATATCTTGTTTCTCTTGGCACCGCCATAATCCCTATACTTCTTCCCCCTCTAATCTGATTCTCATACAGGGCCTGGTATGTACTGGGGTGAGGAACCCACGTCTATTTTTTTCATAGATTTTTCATCTATATTACTGGGAGGCAGCAATACGTTACAGCCGCAAGCAAGTTTACATGATTTTTTTTTTCCTTAGAAATGTAATTTTGCTGTGGCACTATTCTACACATCACACAGATGCGCCACTTTACAGGGATCCCCCAGGCACGATATTTAAAGGAATATTTCATTTTTATTGTTTCACTTCAAGCATTATTAAAATCGTAAAATATTGTAAAACATTTATATGATGTTAACTGTTGTTACATAACACTGCACACACATTATGTGTTACATTTGTGTTGCAGACAAAGATAAACTCTAGCAATAATTGCATGTAATATCCGGCAGGCTGGTTGTACCCAAGTTGATAGATCGACTTTGGCACATTCAGTCTGGCCAGACATGGTTCAAATCTCGGATGGTTCAGATTTGAACCATCTATGGCCGGCTTTAGTTGCCCCCCCCTGACATTGGCTTCAATACCTAATGAATCCCTGGACCCGGAACAATATCAGGAAAGTCAGTGTAATATCAGATATTAACATGGAGTCTGCTATAGCAGCATAGAAGTGACAGTGACAACAGATGGCTGTAGTGTGAAATAAGTCTTTTTTTAACAGGCCGAACAAAACTGCCAGTATGCCAATACTAAATTGATTACATTCTATTGGAACATAAGCATCAAATAACCACTAATGATTTAGGGACTAGATGAAAGGATGGATCTAATAGAAGCACATATTTATGTGATCTCTACCACCCACACCACAAAATTAATACAAGGTTATGCATTTAAGCGTGTGTTATAAAACTGAATGATCATTAAACGTCCCACAATGGATCCAAATGTTTTCATTTATTAAGTGCTGCCAGAGCACAAAGTTTATTTTTTACATATTGGAAAAGGTTACAGAACACCTTTCTTTCATAAAAGCTAAAACAACACCTACACATTTGTGCATCCCTATCTACATATGTTTTATATACTTTTATCATTAAAAAAAAAGTTACAAAATAAGAATAGAAAAAAAACAACCATATATAGAACAGTAGTATATATGTAAAAAATCTGTGCTTTTTGCTATCTACATACATACATACAATAAATAAGACAAATTAGATGACATGACAGTTGTAAAAGTATAAAGAGGACAATATCAATGTTTCTATTTCAGTAGTATAAATTATTTTAGGCTGTACATTTCATATGATGATCTGTACTCAGAAAACTGCTATGTGTAAGATAGAACAGGTATATGGGGGGAGACTACAATCTTGAAAGGATGAGAAATGCTGGCATTTTTGTAACTGCTACTAATACATATAGTGGCTTATTAAAAGGGCAGTGCAAAATCGAATAGTAGGCAACGATCTTCGCTGATCTGACTACAGTATGCTTATTTCTCATTGGTTGTTGTGTATTATGGTACAATAAACATTATTTTGCCTTAATATATAATCCCACTGGCATAATAGCCATCTAATTTCTGTTAGCAGATTACTGGTAATAGTAGAAAACATTTTAGGACTAATTTTAGGCCAATTAATAGAGGACATTGCTAAAACTAGTGCATTTTTTATTTTTCCGTTTTTATCTAAACTCCTATACCTAACAGATAAAAATCCAAATTGCATCATAGGGCTCATTCACACGGGTGTGTAAAATCATTGTATTTAGATGCGCACAGCGTATACTTTGGTACACATCTAAATTCAGCCCTAGGAATCAATGGGGCTATACACAAAACTGCTTCTACAAAAGAAAATATGTCACATTTAGTGGCATACAGTAAAACGGACTGGACTCCAGCTTCCCGATCACCTAATCACTGTCATAGCCACCGATGGCTATCGCAGTGATCAGTCACTGTGCAGCCCACGCATGTGTTGTTTTTTTTTCCTCCTCTGAATAGAGAGAAATATGTACTGTATCTCTCTCTCCTTGCCAGAGGAGAAAGATGTAAACAAACAAAAGTGTGTGTGTAAAAAAAAAAATAAACTAATATAAATTTAAAAATTGTAAGGGAAAAATGGCTAGATCAAGTCAGAGTCAGGATTAGTGTTAGGGTCAAGGTCGGGGTCAAAGCTCAGGATCAGTATATTTTGGGTAGGATATTTTTTTTTTTTTAAAGTATTTTTTAAATTAGTATCAGTGTCAGTATCAATGTGTTTAAGGTAGGATAAAAAAAAGAAAGCAAAATGTGCACTATTGTTTCTGGGCCTTCTATGGGTACAAACAACAAATAACATACACATATGTGGTATTACTACGATCATCAGGAGCAGGAGAATTATTTCTGGATTGTTGTTTGGTGGTAAGTTATGATAATAGCAAGAAATTTACAGATAGTGTTTTTTTTTTTTTTTTTTTTACTCCATTTGAGTCAGCCTGCTCAGCGGGGAATCTATGTGCTGAACCCCACTGAGGAAGTGGATGGCTGGTCCGTGTCCACTCTGCTTATGCATAGCAGACACAGACCGCTCTACTTTATAGGTGGTCAGATTAAAGTAAACAAGACCACCTGTCCATTTACACCCGACTGCCATCCGATCTGATAGACAGATTGGGAATGGATCCCCATCCATCAGTTTTTAGTGGACAGGGTCGGATCGGATGTCGGCAGGTGTCAACGGACGCATGTCTATTGACACTCGTTGCTGCATAGAGGAGACTGGAGGGCCCCCCTGAAAGACTGACAGGTGGACCCGATCGGACCACCCTTGTGAAAGGGCCTTAACACATATCATAGTTGCCAAATTGTGCTCAGGCCTTAGGATTTGTTTTACCCTCCATCAGGAAGGGGTTAAAATACTTGTCTTCCATCCCCTAATGTTGCACCCTCTCTCCTACCGGGTGTAGTGTGGAAGTTATAGTTTGCCTCAGCTGCCCGCAGCCATTGAGGAGAAGAGGGAATGCATAACCCCACCACCTCATTTCACACTGTTTTTTAGTGGCAGTTCAGCACAACTCACATTTTCAATGCTGTGTGACGTCCTTCACGCTATGCGCCATCACATTATGGGCGCAACATGAAGGAGATACCAGCGCGGGAGGAGGAGAGTAAAATGCACTTGTATATAGGCTCCTCTACTGTACTGAAATTGCTGCAGCATGTTCGATAGAGTACGAGTTATTTTTTGGCTCAAGGACATCCAGCATCATTTACCCTTTTCTTCCCCATCCTTACTGTTCCTAGCCCACCCCTCTCATTAATCGTATTTCAGTCTTTTAATCATGGAGGCTCAGCATCATATGGAGACAGTCTGCCTGGAAATGTCTACTTCTTCAGACTGACATCCACCTATCCAAGACATATATTTGTAATTATATATAATTGTATAACTCCTCCTAGGAGCCAGCCCACAGGGCTCCTGAGAGATGTACTGAGACAGGGTGCTGTGCTGTTTTCAGAAAGTAGAGCACCCTGCATTGTATAGAGAAGCACAGAGACCTGCTGATGGCGCTAGCTCTAAAAAAAAAAGAAAAAAAAAGGGATATGATGAAAACTGAAAGGTTTTATTTTAAAATGTCATCATATTGATGAGGGGGTAAAGGAAGACAAATATAAGCAGCTTAAATCCATCTTTAAAGCAAAACAAAATAGTGACTGATAGATTAATATCAATGTGGTCCACATGTTAGTGGTCTTTGGTGTTCGTTAGGGAGTTATATTAAAGTAAAAAAGGACAAAACTTGACTCTGGTGGAATGTCGTTAGTGGTAAGCCAAAATCTAACATTTGTGAGTTATATATAAAAAATATCAGTTTTAACATTCAGTGGTTTTTAAAGAATAGCGTCCTTAGTGTTCATGAAATGGCAGATTCAGCTCTCCTCTTCTCAGATGCTACACTTTTTAAAATGTAGCTAATAAAATTTGTTCACAGCTATAATAAAAAAAATGTTGTGCTCCAAAAACCAGGCAAAAAAAAAACAAAACAACATTCCTTATGTGTTTTTCTTGATGAAGCTCTAATAATATAACTGAAACCAGCGTTTCTAATTTTTTTCAGTGGAACTGTTGCAGTAAATTGTTGCACAAGGCCTTCTGCTTGCTGAGTGCTGCCAATGCAAAAATGAAGTGTTTGATATTGTCCAACATACAGAAATCCCAGGGTATCACCAGCACCAAAACCAGGGCTGATTGCAATGAAGAGTAGTCTCCCACTGTAAGGTGCTGTGAAATGGCCATCTTCTTTGGGGAAATGGTTTCCATGGTTTTACATTATACATAATGTTATCATTGTGGATTTCCTTGTGCTCCCTTCTAAAGCTAGAATTGAGTGCATATTGAGACTCTAAAGAAAAAAAAGAAACATGTTAAAAAAAAAAAAGAAAATTAAATGTCATTCCCAGATCACTGATTATTCCCCCACACAGCTAGTGCACACCTAACATCTGATGAAATGATGGAACTGACTTTGGAGGGTAATTATTTACTACAGCTAACATGATTATCAGCTCCCTTCTCATACTTTGAAAGATGAATAATATCAGTAGAATACAACATTGCAATGTTACAAAAGCCATATTGTTTTCCTGAAATTTAATTTGCAAGGATAATAATCCCTTTTCTTTCTTTTTTTCCCCTTCTGCATTTGGTAAGGAAACATCTCTTTTCCATTTTCTCTTCAGTGCAAGTTCTTTTTTTTTTTTTTTTTTTTTACTACCTGGTAGGTTGGTTGGTAGAATAAGACAAAATGGGCAGAGAGGTATGTGTATATTTAGGCCTCATGCACATAGGCATAAAAAAAACCTGCTTTTACAGGTGTACAGCATATTTCTCCCCTTGTTTTTCAGGACAGCACCTGGAGAGAGCGCAGCTCCACCCACTTTTCCCAGGAAACACTGCAGTCAGGTTTTTCTTTAAAGACCGGACACTTCCACCATGGCCTCAGTTGTAGTGTTTCCTCCACCATGGTGGAAGCGCTGCAGGGAACCAGGGGTGTGCTGCGCTGTCTCCAGGTGGAGAGAGTTGGGGGCATACCGGTATGTTGATGTTCTGTTTGTTTCACAGGCCAGCCCAGCTTCCTCCCTTGACGTGCGGGGGTTGCTCCGGCGTCCTCCCCTCTTCATATCCGGCGAGGGTTAGGCTGCTGGGGGTCCCCGCTCCTTCAGACCAGCGGCTAGCTAGGGAGGAGCGGCGTCTCCTCTTCATCCCCATAGCTCAGCCTTCCGGGTTCCGGTGGGAAGGAGAGGGGAGGGCAGGTCTCCGACGGCTGACGTAATTTCCGGCCCTCGCAGTGGTGAGCGGACCGGGAAACTTTAAAAACAAGCACCAAAGCCATTGCAAATCCTGCAGCATGGAGGAGGAACAATCGGTGGTGGCAGGAGCAGGAGCCACACAGGTCAGCCAGGCCCAGGTAAGCGGGGACAGCGGTCTCTGTAACTTACCCTAAGGGCATGTGTTTGTTCCCTCTTTGTTGTTAGAATTTTAAAAGAGCCTGCAACACTCTTCCTGTGTATTGAAGCAGGAAGTAAGTGTGTTTAAATATTGTGAAGTGAATCTGTGGGGGGGATTTACTGGCTGAGTGAAGTAGAGGGGTTAAAGTGTTAGCTCCTCCATTTTTTCAGCATGCTGTTTTGTTTGTAGGAGTTAAAATACAGTTTATCTGCTTATGTATTTCAGAAGGCAAAAGAAAAGACCAAACATTCTTCTGTTTCTGTTGAAAGAAAATGCCCATCTTGTAAAAATGTGCTTAAAGAGTCTTGGGCAAAAGTGTTATGCAAAGAATGTATTACAGACTTCGTAAAAGAGGAAACCACTCCTAATGCATCTGTGGTTCAGCAAGATTTACTGAGCTCTTTTAGAAAGGATTTGGCTGATACTTTTGAGTCATTTAAGTCTTACCTTGACAAATGTCCAGCTGCAGGTAGCAGCTCAGTGCCTCGTTCCCAGTCCTCTGTTTCTGCATACAGAGGGGACAGTGACTCGGAGGAGGAAAAACGTAGCGTGGCTACGGAATCTGAAGAAGCAGCAGAGGAAGAGAAAGAATCTTCTTCTTCTTCTCGATATAAATTGTCTCTAGAGGAGGTGGATGATCTGCTAAAAACCATCCACACTACTCTAAATATTACAGAGGACAAAGCCCTGCTGTCATTACATGACAAAATGTTTCAAGGCATGGGTGAAGTGAAACACAGGGTGTTTCCGGTGCACAAGTTTCTGTCAGAAACAATTAAAAGAGAATGGAAGGACCCAGAGAGGGCCCCCTTCTTTTCTAGATCCCTCAAACGCAGGTTTCCCTTTGAGGAAGATAGCACACAGGTCTGGAACAAAAAGCCTAGACTAGATGCGGCCTTCTCTCAAGTGTCGAGAAACACCGACTTGGCGTTTGAGGACATGGGTATCCTCAAGGATCCCATGGATAAAAGGGCTGACTCCCTGCTGAAGAAAGCTTGGGACTCTACCCTGGCAAATCTAAAGCCAGCTATGGCCTGAACAGTAGTGGCCAGAAACCTAGAGCATTAGCTGGAACATCTAAAGTCTCATATCGAGGCAGGTACCCCTCGTAAGGATCTTTTGGAGACATTACCAGTGCTACTGAAAGCAGTTGGATATATAGCAGATGCTTCAGCTGAATCAGTTAGGATGTCAGCCAGATCCTCTGCTCTAATTAATTCAACGCGTAGAGCCCTATGGGTCAAGACTTGGACCGGGGATACAGCCTCAAAGACCAAGTTGTGTGGTCTACCCTTTGAAAGGGATTTGGTTTTTGGCCCAGGTCTAGAAGCCATACTGGAGAGAATGGCTGACAAGAAGAAGGCCTTCCCCATTAAGAAAAAGGTGATCCCTCAGGGCAGTAAAAATTTTCGTCCTTTTCGGAAAACCTCAGATACAAAGGAGACAGGCTATAAGAGACCTTGGAGGTCTCAGAGAGGCAGGGGCAAGTCAGGAGTGCTATTTCGCCCCCCTACCCCAAATACAAAGAGCCAGTGACTGTCCTCCGACTGTGGGAGCAAGGTTACGGACCTTCTTCCCACAGTGGCAGAGGATAACAGACAGTCCGTTTATCCTCAAGACTATATTGGAGGGTTACGGACTGGAGTTCGCCCAACCCCCTCCGGTTCGGTTTTATATAACTCAGGCTCCCAGAGACACAGAAAAGCTTACAGCAATGTCGGCAATTCTACAGGAACTAATGCAACAAAGGGTGATAATAAATGTTCCCCCCAAAGAAGTGGAACAGGGGTGCTATTCGCACATCTTTCTGGTAAAGAAACCTTCAGGCAAGTTCAGACTAATCCTGAACCTGAAGATTCTCAACAGAGCGGTCAGGTACAAGAAGTTCAAAATGGATACGATTTTTTCGGTAAAGGGTCTTCTGACCCCAAACTGCTTTATGGTATCCATAGACCTGAGAGATGCATATCTCCATGTGCCTATAGCCCCAGCATCACAAAAGCACCTCAGATTTGCAATCAGGATGGAAGGGTCTATCATATATCTTCAATTCAGAGCTCTTCCTTTCGGACTGTCATCCTCTCCCAGGATATTCACGAAGATTCTGGCAGAGGCCTTTGCCCCTCTCAGAATAGAGGGAATCTTGATTGTCCCATATCTAGACGATCTTCTATTATATGCCAAAAGAAGGCACATATTAGAGAAGGATCTACTAAGGACAAAGAGTCATCTGGAGAGCCTGGGTTAGTTAATAAACGCGGAAAAATCGAACATGATTCCAGCACAGACAATAACGTTTCTAGGTTACACTATCGATTCCATACAGGAGAGAATCTTCCTTCCCGAGGAAAAGATAGTAAAACTTCAGCATGCTGTAAAAAAGACCCAGACAAACCTGCCGATTTCTATCAGGGCAGCGATGTCCGTTTTGGGGCTCCTTACTGCATCAATACCAGCAGTACAGTGGGCACGTTTACATGCAAGGGATCTTCAACAGACAATTTTGAAAAATTGGTCCTATGGAGAGTCCCTAGAAAAGACGATAATAATATCCCCCCGAGTTCAGAGGAAGCTCTGGTGGTGGAGGAGTCACTCCAATCTTGACAGGGGCCTGCTCTGGTGTTTTCCCCAGGAGAGGAGATTAACAACGGATGCGAGTTCCTGGGGTTGGGGTGCCCACCTGGAAGGACAGATGGCTCAGGGGAATTGGACGAACAGGGAGGCCAGGAGATCCTCCAATTGGAGGTAACTGAGGGCTATTCTCTTAGGACTATGGGCTTTCGAGAAAATAGTCCAGGGTCACCATGTTCAAGTGCTATCGGACAATGCCACAGCAGTGGCATATGTTACAAGGCAGGATGGCACGAGAAGCAAGGTCTTGTTAGCCTTGTCCGTTAAGATGCTATCTTGGGCAGAAAACAACTTAAAGTCCCTAACAGCGGTACACTTAAAAGGGGAGTTGAATCTAGTAGCCGACTTTCTAAGCAGAGAAAGGATACTAGAGGCAGAGTGGAGTCTAAGCAAGGAGGTATTCCAAAAATTAACAGAAAAATGGGGAGCTCCTCAGATAGACCTGTTCGCATCCCACAAGAGTTCAAAGGTGAAGGCCTATTACTCGCTAAACAGGCAAGATCAGGCAAAAGGATTGGATGCGCTGGCACAACCATGGAACTTCCACTTGTGCTATGCCTTTCCCCCTTTCAAATGATCCCTTTGGTTTTAAAAAAGCAACAACGAGAGACCACAAGTATGATTCTAGTGGCTCCTTTTTGGCCCAAGAGGCCCTGGTTTGCAACCATACAGAGGATGGCAGTGGAACCACATTGGTTTCTTCCATTTCGAAAAGATCTATTAACCCAGGGACCCCTCCAGCATCCAAATATCGACCAGCTCAAGCTGACGGGGTGGTTACTGAAGAGCAGCTTCTAAAAAGAAGGGGCTTCTCAGATAAGCTGGTGTCAACCTTGTTAAGTAGCCGAAAGAAGGTTACCAGGGGAATTTATTTTAAGACATGGAAGCGGTTTAATTCCTGGTGCTTGACTAAAAGATGTTCACCACAGGAATTACCCTCAATATTAGAGTTTCTCAATGAGGGTATGGAGATGGGACTGGCAGCCAGTACTCTGAAAGTCCAGGTAGCTGCCTTGTCGGTGTTTCTTGAGAGAAAGTTATCTCAAGAGCCATTTATAGTTAGATTCTTCAAAGCATTGGCCAGGCTTAGGCCAGTACCTTTCAAATCTTTTCCTAAATGGGATTTATCACTGGTGCTACAAGGGTTGATTAAAACACCTTTTGAGCCCCCAAAGGAAGCGACTTTAAAAATATGGACGCTCAAGCTAGTTCTTTTGGTAGCAATTACCTCAGCCAGAAGAATAAGCGAGCTGCAAGCTCTATCTATAATAGAACCTTTTTGCTTTATATTTCCAGACCGGGTGGTGCTGAAAACTGTTTAGTAGGAAGTGGATGGAAGGCGCGTGATCAGACGCTTACATCAAGAAATGTATGGTTTATTTATGTAAAAGAATACAGACATATAGTCATATAACTATAAAATCGTACAAATACTACATAATATTATAAAAAAAGGAAAAACAGGTAACAAAATAAGTACTAGGAAGTTAAAATTGGGGTGTGCCCATATTGAGGCAGGTACTTAAGAAAGGCTGACGCGTTTCGAGGAAAACCTCTTCATCAGAGCCAGGAGAACTGGAGCACAGTCTGTATGGGCCGGTAGGCCGACATGTGTACATGGGGAGAGGTGGTGTGGCTAGTAGGAGGATGTGTCCTGTGATGGACAATTGATTATTCCAAGTTCCATTCCCAGGTGTTCTATGGATGAAATTCGAATGTAAATAGATTGTATTTTCTTTTTGCGGTGCTGTTAGGCTGTCAGATGTGCCTGTCTCAGGAGAAGTGTGTAGACACAGCTGCAAACTGTAGAGATCCTTTGGAGTGGAGAGCCGTGTGATCCTGGCAGCAGAAGGGGGGGAGGAGGAGGAGGGAGGAGGTGTCCTTGAGGCAGCTGATGCCTGGATAGAAAGCGTCTTGCTGCCTAGGGATAGGAAAGGTTTTTTTTTCCGAACCTTTCCTATCCCTAGGCAGCAAGACGCTTTCTATCCAGGGATCATCTGCCTCAAGGACACCTCCTCCCTCCTTCTCCCCCCCTTCTGCTGCCAGGCTCTCCACTCCAAAGGATCTCTACAGTTTGCAGCTGTGTCTACACGCTTCTCCTGAGACAGGCACATCTGACAGCCTAACAGCACCTCAAAAATAAAATAAAATCTATTTACATTCTAATTTCATCCATAGAACACCTGGGAATGGAACTTGGAATAATCAATTGTCCATCACAGGACAAATCCTCCTACTAGCCACACCACCTCTCCCCATGTACACATGTCGGCCTACCGGCCCATACAGACTGTGCTCCAGTTCTCCTGGCTCTGATGAAGAGGTTTTCCTCGAAACGCGTCAGCCTTTCTTAAATACCTGCCTCAATATGGGCACACCCCAATTTTAACTTCCTAGTACTTATTTTGTTCCCTTTTTTTCCTTTTTTTATAATATTATGTAGTATTTGTATGATTTTATAGTTATATGACTATAGGTCTGTATTCTTTTACATAAATAAACCATACATTTCTTGATGTAAGCGTCTGATCACGTGCCTTCCATCCACTTCCTACTAAACAGTCCTTTCCAGACAACCCCTGGTCAGCTAAGGCAGCGGGACACGCTCCATCATCTCCCCCAGTCCTACCTCTGACTACAATACTACCTTTGTTTTACAGCAAACGATCTCACAAGCGCAGGAGTATTTTTCACCATATCTTGTTCATACTAGTGCTGAAAACTGACCCGGGTTTCTTACCAAAAGTCGCAACCTTTTTTCATAGGGCACAAGAGATAGTTTTACCTACTTTTTGTCCTACACCATCCAACTCTAAAGAGGAGGCTTTTCATACTCTGGATGTGAGAAGATGTTTACTGCATTATTTAGAGATCACGAGAGAGTTTAGGAAGACAAATTCTCTTTTTATTCTTTTTTCTGGACCGCGGAAGGGTCATTGTGCTTCCAAAAGCACTATAGGCAGATGGCTAAGAATGGCGATCAGTGAAGCCTATAAAGCTTCAGGGGCTGATCCTCCCACAGGGGTAATAGCCCATTCAACAAGGGCAATAGCAACGTCCTGGGTGGAAAGAGCAGGGGCATCTCCAGGTCGGATCTGTAAAGCGGCCACGTGGACAAGCTTCTCCACCTTCACCCGCCACTGGACTTGCTATCAGCAGCGGAACAATCGTTTGGCAGGAAGGTCCTGCAGGCGGTGGTCCCACCCTAGAGTAAGTACTCTTTTATCATCTCCAGGTGCTGTCCTGAAAGACGAGGGGAGAAAAACCCTAGTTAGACTTACCGGTAACGGTATTTCTACGAGTCTTTCAGGACAGCACCGATGACCCGCCCTAATGGTTTTGTAACATGTGGTGTTATTGCTATGTTCTGCTTATCTAATTTCAGCATGGCTGGAGGTACTCTGTGAACAACTGAGGCCATGGTGGAAGTGTCCGTTCTTTAAAGAAAAAACTGACTGCAGTGTTTCCTGGGAAAAGTGGGTGGAACTGCGCTCTCTCCAGGTGCTGTCCTGAAAGACTCGTAGAAATACCGTTACCGGTAAGTCTAACTAGGGTTTTTTTCTGTGTCTGACTCCATGGCAGCATATGTATGGGTTAACCCCGCCTCCATTCCTCCCCTATAGGACCCCACTCCCATAAATCTTTTCTCTGAGCCAGAGGCCGCGTTCTTTTTTGTCCTCCTAAGGCCCGGTTTGGTTATTCGATCTGAAGTTTTTCCTCTCCGTGATCAAGACCGGCCAACGGAAACCACTGGCGACACTCCAATAAGCCTTAGCTACTACCCTGTTTCCCCTAAAATAAGACCTAGCGTGATTGTCGGCGATGGCTGCAATATAAGCCCTACCTCCCAAATAAGCCCTAGCTAAAGTCTTTGTAGGTCTTATTTTCAGGGTAGGGCTTATTTTCGGGGAAACAGGGTAGGGCTTCTTTGGAGGGTAGGGCTTATATTGCAGCCATCACTGACAATCACGCTAGGTCTTATTTTAGGGGAAACAGGGTAGCGGGTATGGCGTGGACAAACGGAAGATGCTCTGGAACAGGTCACGATACTCTGATAAGCCTTAGCTGTTAGCGAGGTATGGAGTGGGCAAACAGAAGAGGTGCTGGAGGAGCTGAAGCCTGGCCATTGGCAGGCAAGCGGCGCAATGGCCAGATAGCCCAGCTGTTAGCAGGTGGCCCTATCTGTCCCAAGTATGGCGTGATCAGCCCACCTGGTTCAGTTTGAGCGTGGAAGCAGGATTGAATTGCAGATCTGTGTTGCCATGTGCGGTGATGTATACCTTCAGGGCCAGTTCACACCATAGAAACTCAGTCCGGATGCGTTCCAGATGCTTTTTTGCCTGCGCATTTTTTATGTGTTTCTGGTGCGTTTTTGATGCACTTTACAATGCATAGTTCAATGGTGTGAACTAAGCCATTGAAAACAATAGAGCCTACTTTCCATGCGTTTTTGATGCATAAAAAAATTAACGCACCGGACTGCATGTGGTGTGAACTGGCCCTAAATAAGAACATGTGTGTTCCAGTGCATTTTTGGTGCTTTCCAGTTCGTTTTACAGCGTTACAGTCCTGTGGAGGCAAAATGCAGCATGTTCTACTTTTTTTCTCTGGAACTGACCGCACTGGTGTGAACTACGCCATTGAAAACCATATAACCTACTTTCCATGCGTTTTTTTTGCCGAAAAAAACGCATGTGGTGTGAACTGTCCTAAAAAGGCACTGAACGCACCTAATCGTACACTTGAACACAAATGTCCTTATTTAAGGTTAGGAAAAAAAGAGGGGGAAAAACGCACTGGGACTGCATCAAAAACGCATCAAAAACGTGCATGCAGAAAAGCATCTGGAACAAATCCTGGCTGCGTTGCTATGGTGTGAACTGGCCCTCATATTACATATTCCATGGCAGCAGTTTGTGTGTTTCTGTTTGTTTCTTCTCTGGCTCTAGTGTCTTCCAGTCTATGGCAGCTGGAGCGCGTTTGCGTTCCAAGCCGCTACTTTCTCTTTCGGCGGGGCATCCCTGGGTTGCTCCTGCACAAGGGGATCAGCGCATGCAAGAGGTGGTGGCATCATTTCAGTGGAGAAATTCTGTCAGCGGTCAGTACTGTTGATATTGGGATTTCTCTGTGGGCAGCTTGCAGCAGTTTCCCTACATGCTGTGTGCAATGATCACAGGTATATGCTCTGCACTAAGGATTAGCTCTGGCATGTGTGCAGAGCCCACCAGGAAGTCGGCACTGCGCTGCTCCAATCACAGGCAGTGAGACATTGTCTCGATGCGCGGCTGCAGAGATCACTGCCTGTGATTAGCGCAAACACGCCGAAGCTCATCCTTACTCTGCACTAACACCCTTGTATGCTGCCTCTGTGTGTTTCTGCTATGATTTGATCACCTGTGCAGGTTGCCTGTCTGTGCAGTTCACACTGTGGATGTGTCACTGCCCCCCCCCCCCGGCCATCCCTTGTGCAGCAGGTTGCTGATTTGGGTACTCTTTTCGGTTTTTTAACCACTTCAATACCAGGCACTTTCGCCCCTTCCTGCCCAGGACAATTTTCAGCTTTCAGCATTGTTGTACTTTGAATGACAATTGCGCATTCATGCAACTCTGTACAGAAACACAATTTTTTACCATTTTCTTCCCACAAATAGAGCTTTCTTTTGGTGGTATTTGATCACCACTGGGGTTTTTAATTTTTGCTAAACAAACTAAAAGAGACCAACATTTTTAGTTTGTCATAAAATTTCGTTTTCTCCTTCACTGACGGGCACTGATGAGGCGGCACTGATGAGGCGGCACTGATGAGGAAGCACTGATATGTAGAATTGATGGGCACTGATAGGTGGCACTGATGGGCGGCACTGATGGGCACTGATGGGCGGCACTGATGGGCGGCACTGACAGGCGGCACTGATGCGCACTGACAGGCGGCACTGATGCGCACTGACAGGCGGCACTGATGCGCACTGACAGGCGGCACTGATGCGCACTGACAGGCGGCACTGATGGACACTAATAGATGGCACTGTTGGGCAGCAATGATGATGAGGTACTGGCAGGTGTTACTGTTTGGCTCTGATTGGCACTCTGGTGGGCTCTGGCACTGTGGTGGGCACTGAGAGACCTTGAGGGGCACTGACTGGCAGCTATTGAGCACTAATTGGCAGCTGATTGGCATATCTGATGGGGGCTGTGCTGATAATCAATGTGCTGATTATCAGCACAGAACCCCCCTCTGACAGGGAGAGCCGCCGATCAGCTCTCCCTGTCAGTGCGAACCGAGGAATGCCGTTTACCGGCACTTCCTGGTTCACGCGATGGTCTACTTTGATTGGTCACAGCTGATCACGTGGTAGGAAGCCTCTGTGAGGGGCTCCTTACCATGATTGGAGATGCGGCGTGTCAGACAGACATGCCGCACTCGCGATCACCGCGCTGCACACCCCCACGGGCGCACGCCAGCATGTTATCCTGCTGGACGTCATTTGACGCCCAGTCAGGATAACAGAATCACTTCCTGGCTGTGAATCTGCTATAGGCCGGGTGGGAAGTGGTTAACCATTTCCTTTCTATCCTATTTTTCTTTTTTTTCAGCCCTTCTAGGTCAGATTGACAATACACGGCACAAGATGATTAAGATCCCATTAGGTCACAACATTCCTCTTCCAGATGTATTTGGCATAGGTCACCGTCAAGGTCCAGCCTTCATTGTAGAAGCAAGAATCCCTTAAAGAGTGGAATACAAGCCACACACAAAGTTCAACAGCCATTGCTGTGTGTTCTCCCACTAGGATGACCAGGAAGAATGGAACTGTCCCAACCAAGCCATCCAACTATGAAGACCTCAGACAGTGAGGCAGAGGGAGAGGAGTCTCTTTATCCTTTGTAACGCCTTGTGGTTAATGCAATGATGGGTGCATTTACATGACTGGAACCTGTGGATTCTCCTGCAAAGCAAGAGGAAGTTTTTGTAAGCACCTTGGCTCTGTTTTCCTCTAGTGCAATTTGGCATGCGACTTTAGGCAGATAGGGTCACAAGACGAGTCTCAGCCCATTGATTTCAATGGCACCCTTTCCAATCCATGCGACTTAAAGTTGCAGCAACTCTGGAAAGGTTCCTGCACTACTTTGGTGGGACTTTTGTTGCAGTTTTGATCCAGAGACTGAAGTTGGTTCGGGGCTGCACTCAGTCATATCAAGGTCACACTCCAAAGTCGCACTCTAAAAAATGCGACATTTGGGTCGCAATAGTGCTGTAGCCTCAGAGAGAATGCTATTTTCCCATTCCAAACGGAACTAGGGAACATAATTTTGGATGAGTAGAGCAAGGTCGCGAGATATAACTCCCTTCTGAGCAAACACGTCGTTTTTTTCTTGGAAGATGCCGTGAATAGCCAGAAAGACGGCCTGGGCTCTTGTTGTCATGTTGAAAAGAATAAAAATGTGGATGGAGAATGTGGACGCAGTATTCAAGAGCGTTTTCAGAAACACTGTAGTTTATGAGCCGGAGCTGGTGTCGGTTTCCATAGTGAGGCTCTAATTGACATCGTCCTCATAGTGGTGCGGGTTATGCTCTCGTCAGTTATGGCAGATGAGTGCTATAGCTGAGGCCTGGGCTTGCTAATTCTGCCTCTAACTGGCGTAATATAGCATTCCCTTTGAGGGAGCTTTATCTTCTGCAAACTGGATAGCACAGCAACCCATGCCACAGTTGGCAAGTTGGGGTCCTGCCTCAGGACCAGCGCTTAATAGGCCCGGAAGACTACAGTCTAGAGAATACATTTCAGAGCATGCGAGGGCCACGCGTTTTTACAGACCAGGTCGGGATTTTAGGAAGATCTGGTCCATGTCACTGTGGGACCTACCCAGCCGGGGCTACGGGGTGATGGAGGAGATCCGCCGCCAGGGCAAGCTGTGTGACGTCACCCTCAAGACCATTGGAACATCCTGAATTATCCCACCCGGTGTGTCTCTTGGTTCCTGATTCTGAATACCATCCATTTATATGACCCGTAAGGGAAGGCTTACATGACCCTCTGTAATTAAAGGGTCCTGGTCGTCAGGTGAGAGGCTATTTCAGATATCGGTGAAGGGCACATCAATCACCTATACCAGCATGATATCACGTTCACTTGGTGGAATCTCTTAAGATTTTTTGGATTTTTCATGGACTTTTCTGGACTTTGATACATAGTTTTAAAAATAACGTTTTGTTTTAACATCTATTATAAGGTTATCTTATGTTGTATGGGTATCCTCTCATTTAACCGTTTATAGTATCCCTTGATGTTTATTTCATTTAGCGCTGCACCATCTTTTATATTTTGACTTAAGGGATTTGATTGATTGACCCTGGTGTCCAGCTGCTTATAGGCATACACGCGCAGATTTATATCTTACTCGGGATTTTAGGAAGAGCTGGTGTGCAAACCAGATTTCCCTTCAGAAGTATGCTAAAAGCTTGATCTTGGGTATCCAAGAAACTACTGAATTTGGGCCTTAGACTTTTGGGACATCAAAATGGTCTTTTAGGACATGAATGGTCCATCAGAAGTCCTCATCTCAGGCTCTTTTCAATGGATTTTTGGGCTGTGCACCTGGGACAATTTTCAGCAAAGGAGAATTTCAAGGTGGAAACATTGTCCCAGATTCGTAGGGGGTCCAGCCAGGTGACTGACTTGTTTCCAATAGACCCAAGATGCTTACTTTCATGTGGCCATTGTAGAAGACTTCTTCAAGTTCCTTCGGTTCGCTGTAGGTCAAGACCATCTCCAGCTCCAGCCATTTGGGATTTCAATATCACCCTGTGTATTTTCAGGGTCTTATTGGTTGTTATGATCCTTATCAAAACAAGGAGCATACGTCTGCATAGTTACATGGATGTCCTTCTCCTACTGTCCCCAAACAAAGAGCAGCTGCTGGAACCCAGAGCTCAGGTCTTTCAATGCTCCTCAAATTTGTATGGCAGCTGAATCTGGAAAAGAGTCAACTGGAGCCCACTCAGTCTCCTGCGTGCCTCGAGGCTTAGTTCAATATAATCAAGAGGACCCTTGCCTTAACTCTGGATCCCGAAGTTCTGGAACTAAATACTCCTGGCCCTGTCTTCTTCCCACCTGTGCGCCTTTCAGTGTCTAAAATGATTGGCACTATGGTGTCTAAGGTAAAGTAGAAGCTGGAGAAGGTGGCCCTTCCAGAAGGGGTTTCTCCAGCAGTGGGAGCCAGGAAGAATTAAGGTCATCTACATAACCTCAGTCATGAGAGCGAGTCCCCTGGTAGCTGCAATGGAGAAACTGGCTCATCTGCCATTCCATTGCCACATTCCTGGTTCACAATCACGTCCGATGCTCGCAATATGGAATGGGGGGTCTTGCTGCCTGTCGGGAATAGTTCAAGGCAGACGGGGTTGTCAATTTCTCAGATTGTGTTGAATATTCTGAAACTACGGGCAGCCTTCTGCACCCTCTTACAGGCCTTTCACCATATAACGAAGGGAGCATCAGTGCTCTTAGGTTAGTCAACACTACGGCAGTCTCTTACGTTAAAAGGGGACTCACAGCCTGTTCTCTATTACAGGAAGAGGAGCCGATTATGTCTTGGGCTCAGAAGAATCTAGCCTATATCTCAGCGGCTTATGTCCCCAGAGTCCAAAATATTCAAACAGACTTTCTTTCCAGAGTCCAATTGGACAACAACAAATGGTCTCTACATGTGGAGGGTTTCAGGCACAGATGCCCTGACGGGCCATTGGAAATGCAGTAGGACCTGTGCATTCCTTCCAGTCCTGGTCAACCTCGGGGTTCTACAAAGACTCCGAACAGAGGTTGTGGAGGTAGCGGTAGTGATGCCTTATTGGCCAGTTAGGCCATGGTTCCCCTTGCTAGCACAGTTCAGCTTCCGGAACCCAGTGCACATTCTCCTCAGGCCATACCTTCTGTCACTGGGTGCAATTCTACATCCATGTCCAGCACGATTGTGTCTGACGGCCTGGTTTTCCAGATTAGAGGGCCTCGGCTGCTCCACCAGATTCATCTCCGCCCTCTTGAATACTAGAAGAATGAATGCAAACAAAGTTTACGGGAGAATCTGGTCAAAGTTTATTAAAATACATGTCCACCGCTGACAGATCATGTAGTGATCTAGAAGTTCAAAATATGCTAGGTTTCCTCCGGTCGGATCTAGACCTGGCCCTATTGGTTAGCTCCCTCGGAGTTTAAGTGTCAGTTTTATCGGCTTTCACAGGTTTATCCCGGTCTAGGTTTCTTTTTCCTGTCCAACAATTTTTCAAGAAGGCAGCTAGGCTCAGACCTCAGAGTAAGTACAGGTTTTCCAAATGGAGTCTCCCTCTTGTTCTCAACTTCCCCTCGGGAATTGGAGCGGAGTGTTCTAGGGCTGTCTCCATTAAAGGCTTCTTTGTCAAGTTCACCTTTTCCTGGCTATCACGTCTGAATAAAAAGCCTCAGAGATGTATTCACTGGTCATGGAGAACTTTTCTTAATGTTCGAACGGTGATGTTACCTATGCTTGACTTGATTCCCAAGGGTGCCTGAGTCTTTCGTGGTAGCCAAGAAATTGGCCCTTTACATGTGGGAGAGGGCGCCCTGTGGCTTAATTGGTTTAAGAGCACTTCTAGTAACAGGGAGTTCTGAGTTGACTTCCTTCAGTTCGAGGAATCACTCAGATATTGCGAAGTTATAGTTACAAAACTTCCCTCATGCTTAAGAACGCCTGTTCATTCTTTTGCCTGAAAGGACAGAGGAACATGCCTCATCTAGGATGATTGTGGCACGGATTGCCAAGGCCATCCAGCAGGCTCAGAGAGCCAAGGGGTTGGCTCCTTTGGAGGTAGTGTCTGCTCACTCGACCAGTAGTGGGTCTACATCTTGGGCAGCCTCGCAGCATGTGGTTCCCATAGTAGTTTGTAGGGCGGCCTTATGGTCCTTGATCAATACTTTTATGGTTCATTATTGTGTAGAGTCTTCTTCCTTATCCTCTATTTATTTTGGCTTGTAGGTCCTGTCTGTTGACGGTACAAATTAAAGCCTTGGGATAGCATTGCCCGCCCAGGTGGTGTATGGCGAATTAGCTCCCATATATATGCTGCCATGGAGTCAGTCAGGAAAATGGAAATTTTCCTATCAAATACTTACCGTAATTTTCCTTTCCTGATGGACTCCATGGCAGCATGAGTTCCCCTCCAGTGTCTTGAGGAGGCTATGACTAAGCACCATATCTGGTGTGAAACGCGTCAGAAGCTGTGCAGTTAGCCTGTATTGCCCTGTGATGCTTTGATATCCATTTTTTAATAAAGGTGAACTTTTTTGGAGTGCAGCTATCCAGCGTTCTATTCCTTCCATTATCTCTGTGCCAAACAGCCAGCACCCTGCCTGATTGCGGAGACAGCTGTTCTCATGAGAGGTGATTACTTTGGAGCTGTGCACTCCCATGTCTTGAGGAGGCTAGTTACGGTACGTGGCCTCTGGCTCAGAGCAAAGATTTATGGGAGTGGGATCCTATAGGGGAGGAGTGGAGATGGGGTTAACCCATACGTATGCTGCCATGGAGTCCATCAGGAAAGGAAAATTATGGTAAATATTTGATAAGTATTTTAAGATTAGTATTTAGAGGTAAAAAAAAAAGCACCAAAGCTGCATTGAGAGAAGAGCTTATGAGCATATTTAAGACGCAAACATTTGTGCGTATCAGCTTAAATGTATTTCAGTGGCCAGAATAAATTATTATTCTGCCCAGTAGAGTGCATTTATGCTAAACACCATACATACACAACATTACAGGTATTTTTTTTGCCAAGTTCTGGCAGAAAAAAATCCAGCATATTTGGAGCATAAAGTCACATGCCCATGTATGAGAGGCCTCAAGGCCTGTACACACAATAAGAAAATCGTAAGTAAAATTTGTACGACAAACGATTGGCCGATTATCTGATCGTTAGTTTAGTGCTTTCGACAGCCAATTACGACTTTTCGGATGAGAAAACCTAAAGGTGCATACTAGAACATTTTTATTGCAAGTGAACACAATATCCAATTTTTGTTTAATTAGTACAGTTTTCATGCGCAAAAAAATCGTAAGAGCAAGAATACGCATGCTCAGAAATTAAAGAATACATTGCAAAGCAATTAAACACATTACATCACTTCCGAAGTTGTATTCTGTCGTACAAGAATTTTCGTAAGTTGAGTAACCTCTTCATTTTTTATATGAAACTAGCATGCAAAAAAACCAAGGCAATTATTCATCCGATAATCTCATTGTGTGTACCAGGCTTTACTGTTTATTCTTGACAAGTGTATCAAGTGTTTGGATAGGTTCATATAATTTTAGGGTCCATTCAAACATAAGCATTGTATTGCCGTGCATTAATGCATGTTACAGTACACATCAATGCGCCTTGTGTCAAATTGTCTTCCAGCGCAATACAACTGATGAAAAAACGCACAACTTTTTTTTTTTTTGCAATGTATCTTATCACACAACAGTCCATGGTATATGTGCTGTGATGCTGTGCTTTGTGTGTCGGACTCAACAGTACAATACTTTGGGGTGCCATTCAAAGTGAGTGGCAGTGCACATTGAGGAAGTGTGTTGCCATACAGTGTTGTAATGCAAGTTGCCACAACAAACAAGTGTGAATAGGCCCTCAAACAAAAAAAAAAGCCAGCTGTAGCTTTTAAAAAGATATCAAACAAGATGGAACAAGCCAATTTCTGTGCAAATATGGAAGCTTCTACTGAGTATTTATGAAAGTCATCAAAATCATTATAATTATTGATGATCAAAACATGACCAACAAAATAGTATTTATAAAAAATCCAATTTATTTTCTTTTTTTGCAGGTCTTATACGGAGGACCAGGTGTAAAAATAAAATAAAAGTTTTGTATTTTACATTTGCATCTCTTGGGTTTTCCATGGTATTCCCACCAGGTAGAGTAAGCCTGTCATAATGTGAATTCTGTAATTTCACTTCCTAATTGACTTTCCTTGATTATTGTCAATTTCCTGCCAAGTAAAGATGCTGAAGCAGCTCCAAATTCGAATACACTAATGGAATCCAGTCACTTCCTATAAATAATATATCACACTGGAGTTTGTAAAACATGTCTGCATCCTTGACAATTTATAAAAAGAGATCTAATGTATAAATCTAACAAATAGTGTATAAGTTAATGCAGTGTTTCTCAACCCCAGTCCTTAATGCTTTGGTGATTTCTTGGACTCAATTTGAGTGGGTTTAAGCCTTCCCTTAAACCCTCCTTCAACTGCTACGCAAGATAGAGAAGGAAAGGATTCCAGTCATTCTCATCACACCAAATTGGCTCAAAAGAATGTAGTACACAGAAATAAACTTCTGGCGGACAAGACTTGGCCTCTTCCGAAACAGACCAGACTTACTGGCCAAAGGTTTCCAATTCTATTCTGCTTCACAGTCACTGCTTAAGCAGCATGGTTATTCAAACCAAAGTCCTAAAGAATAGGGATATTTCTGACTCTGGTATTCCTACCTTACTGAGAACAATGCCTAACACTAATCAGCCCCCTCAAAAATGCTTCACTTATCAGGCCCTAGAACAATTTCTGCTAAAACATACCAGTCTTGTTCCACGATCTTAGAGGCACAGCTGGACACTTAAATCTTGGATCTGACTCTTATAAAGCTGATGTCCAGGAAGATGTAAAAACACTAAATAATCTAATTATGCAATCATTAATATACTTTTTTTTTAACTGCTGCTAGTTTATGCCTGTATAACCTTGTACAGCAGAACTGGGGAAAGGGAAAGAATACAGGAATGTAAAAAAGGAGCCTGCAGGCTCTTTGAAATGCCAGAGATTAGGTCATCAGTCTGCTGCTGCTCCTTCAATCTCTAATCACAGGCAGGGACAGGGAAGTGACTATACTGTGTTGCTTATTAGCAGCAGAGAAAAGTTAGGTCAGTCACATGGCTCTGCTGTCTGCCAGGGCTGTGTGAATATTTGGATGAACAACTGTCTGGAGTCCAGCTTTCTATCTACTTTCCCTTTCTACATAAATGTAATACTTTTAGGAGAGAGGAATTGCCTCTGTCACTAACTAATTGGGAATAAATACAGTGGTACCTTGGATTAAGAGCATAATTTGTTCCAGAAGAATGCTTGTAATCCAAAGCACTCGTATATCAAAGCGAGTTTCCCCATAGGAGTCAATGGAAACTTGGATAATTCCTTCCAGTGGCACTGCTAGTGTATGCAATACCGCATGTGGCTCCAGAGACACTCATAAACACTCGGAGACCACTCGGATGCACTCGGAGATACTCAGAAATGGAGTGTTTCCGAGCGGCTCCGAGTGTCACCGGCACCCCCGCACCTCTGGCCAAATGCGGTACTGCACACCCCAGAGGCTTGAATCCCGCTCGTCTTGCGTGACAACGCTTGCAAACCGAGTCAGGATTTTTTTAAAAAACAAAAAACAGCCCGTACTGCGAAACGGTCCTAAACCGCGTTACTCGCAGTCTGGGGTTATACTGTAATGTAATAATCTGCCAACAAAAAGCCTTTTTTTTTCTTTTTCTTTTTTTACTGTTGAAGACAACCATAAATCTACAGAATTGTAATTTAGCTAGCATACATGTTTATGTTCTAATAATTTCTACAAACTCTCATATTTTAGGCTACTCAGTTAAAAAAATGAACGTACCTTGATTTAGTATTCATGTTTAGACAGAGTGGTCATTCCCCTGCTTTTTATCACCTCTTCTATTTTGTAATTCTGATGCTTTCATTTTCTTTTTTGTTTTCTTATCAATAATAGACTGAATCTGAGCAAGGTCGAGAGATACATTGGAGGAAAGTAGAACTTCATAATTTCCAAAGATTTTGCGGAATAACTCTATATGTTCATTATAAAAACCTCTGAGGTTTGCAATGTCCTCTTTAATGAAGGCAATTGAAGAACTGAATTGTTTTAATATAGTTTCAATTGTAGCATCGCTATAAATATTTCTTTCAGCAAAATAAGACTCCAGCTTGCTCATTTTCTCACTAAGATTCTTTATGTCCTTTTTCAAGATGGCAACATCATTATAATCAGACTCATCAGTATCCCTTGATGCTTCGTGGCTTGGTTCCATATGAGCTAAATTGCCTTGCTGGAAAGTACTATAATAGGTCTTTCCCTCAGTGTTTTGTTCAACATTGAAGATGGTGGTTGTAGTTGGTGTATTGTCTTTCTGTATCTGCATTTCCAGGAAATTCAGTCGGTCAGAAATAGAATCAATTGTTATCTGATGCCTGTCTATCCTGTCCACATTATTATTTAGTGTTTCATATATTTTTACTATTGATACATGCATTGCTTCAGGGTTATCTTCTGAGAAAAGGTCTAGAACTTCTTCACCCAGCAGTGCTTCTAGAACTCTCTCATGTCTTATTGCGTCTTTCAATAGAGAACTGAATGAACTGTACAGATGTTTGATATGATTATTAATCTGATCATTTTCTAACCTGAGAATTCTAACGTCATCAGTAAGGTTTGTAGCTTGAGATTGCAGCTGAGTGGTAACAAGCATAAGCTTCCGTCCCTGTTCTTGCTGGGCTGTTAGAGACTGCCGGTTAAGCTGGAGTTCCAAGGAGAGATCTTCAACTGAATTTTGCAATGATATCTTTGAACTTCCTTCTTTTTGTTTCACATCTTCAATCCCATACAAAATGTCCCTATACTGGTTAGAGAAATTCCTCTGTATTTCCACAAGAGCAAGAATGTCTGCATTCATTTTGTGACAGTCACAATCCTTGAAAAGCTCATCAATACTTTCTTGTATACTGGCAATAGTGTAGTTGAGTTCCATTATCTGTCGTTGAATTAAGACTTTGTTTTCCTCCATAATGAGACTTTTCTCCATGAACTGAACCTGTACCCTTTCAGTATTCTTTTTGGTGTCTGTGCGAAGCTCTTTAATCCATTTTTCCAGTGTAGAAATATTCTCAAAAATGACATCTTGCTCTGTTAGTAATTCTTGAATCTCTTTCTCATGCACATTTAGAGTTTCGTTAATCTGGGGACTTGTAATTGATACAACTTCCCCTTCTCTTGATCCACACTGTAAAGTGATATTCTGAGATAAATCTAATAGATCATCCTGAATTTGCTCCTGACCCCTTCGAAGTTCACTAATGCTAAAATTCAAATAAGAATACTGTGACTGTTGCATCTTCAAATTCCTCTTTAACTTCATGTCCATGTCTGTTTTAAGCATGGTGAAGTTAAAGTGGATTACAGTTTGCTGTGTATGAAAATGGTTGGCCATTTCCTGTTTTAGCTGCTCAACTTTGTCAACGTTTTCCTGAATCTTTGATTCAAATTTTGTTCCCAGCTCATAAAGGTCTTTCTTGGGTACAGTGTTCTCCAGGAATGTATCTAATCTCTTTCTGTTCGATTCAACATTTTCAGAGAGGTTCTTGACCATGTTATTCAGATTCTGGAGACTTTTGTTAAAGCTGTTCCACACAGGGTTAAAATGAGCCTTTAGGAAGTTTTCCACATGTGGTAAAAACACATCTCGGAGGAGGCGATCATCTACTTCTAAATCTTTAAGAAATGAAAAACAATGAATATGTGAGTATTTGATATCAACATATTTGAAAGAACTGTTTAGTCTTTAGGGGTGAGCTCAGGCATGTTTGAACACAAACTATATCCTGGGTGTCCAGTGCTCCCCTGTGCCTTTGAGGGGTGGGCTCCCTCCAGGCTCACCTGCCCTCTACCTATCCATTATAATGCATGTGCTTCTACTATGGGGGCTCTCAACATTTAGAGTTAGGACTGCAGATAATACTGGGGTGCTGTGAAGTGGCACAATCTGACAGAAAATAAAAATTCTGTCGGTTATTGTGCACCTGCACTGTCTCGCCGTGACAACAGCTGATGTTAAAATCAGCTGTTGTGTTGTTACGTAGTGCGCATGCGTTGCGCATGCGCTCTTCAGCCTAGGCACTATCCGATGGGGGGCACTTCTTGACAGAACAGGGGCAGTGGCCATTTATTTTGTGATGTTTGAACACAAGCCTGAACCCGCCTGAGCTATCCCACTGAGAAGCAGTCAACAGCCAATCATAGGCAGCGGAGGCATTCCCTACCTTGCATCCACATGTATGCAAGGGGCATGTGAACATATGGCTGGGTACAGGGAGTGCTTTTGTTGCCTATGGTTGGCTGTTTGCTTTGTCCAACAAGCATGAGCTCATCACTACAAATAAACATGGTTATCATGGTCTGAATACAACACATGTTGCTCAATTTGCATTCTTTAGCCAATTGGTATGCACTAGCTAGATTTTTCTTAAAGTGCCTGTCTGGGCAAAAACATTCAGTACATCTGTGCAGTACATTCACGTTTACCCATGTTTTGTTTCATTGAAAATGTTGCAAGAACCAAAGAATACCTCTTGATCCTGCTAGAAATCCAGTGAGCTCTTAACTTCCTGTAAAGAGCTGACAACACTGCATCTGCTGCCAGGGCCGTCTTTTCGCATGGGCACGCTGGGAAGTTGCCCGGGGGCCCCACTTGCCTGGGGGGCCCCACCTGCCTAGCGACCCCAGCCAGGGCCAGACTGGCCTACCGGGAAATTTCCCAGTAGGCTGCCTGCCCTGGGGCCGCTTTCAGTTGCCGCTGCAGCGCTCCGCTCTTTCCCTCTCTCTATCTCCTCCTGTGTATCACGGAGCAGGCTGGGTCTGTGTTTGGCGGCCGAGCAGTAACAAGGTCCAGCCCCCCTAGACCGGCTTGTGTAGTAGTAGATTGAATCAGTGTTCCGCCTATCACACGAGCCGGTCTAGGGGGGTGGGACCTTGTTACAGTGTCGCCGAACACAGACCCACCCAGCTCCGTGATACACAGGAAGAGATGACCGCTGTGTGTGTATTACCAGGCTATGGTGAGTCTATATTAATTGGCACAGTGATGCTGCATTCATGGGCACAGTGAGGGTGCAACTGTGGGCACAGTGAGGATGCAATGGTGGGCACAGTGAGGCTGCATTCATGGGCACAGTGAGGCTGCATTCATGGGCACGGTGAGGCTGCAATGGTGGGCACAGTGAGGCTGCATTCATGAGCACAGTGAGGCTGCAATGGTGGGCACAGTGAGGTTGCATTCACGGGCATAGTGAGGCTGCAATGGTAGGCATAGTGAGGCTACAATGGTGGGCACAGTGAGGCTGCAATGGTGGGCACAGTGAGGCTGCAATGGTGGGCACAGTGAGGCTGCATTCATGGGCACAGTGAGGATGCAATGGTGGGCACAGTGAGGCTGTATTCATGAACACAGTGAGGCTGCAATGATTGGCACAGTGAGGCTGCATTTACAGGCACAGTGAGGCTGCAATGGTGGGCACAGTGAGGCTGCAATGGTGGGCAAAGTGAGGCTGCAATGGTGGGCACAGTGAGACTGCATTCACGAGCACAGTGAGGCTGCAATGGTGGGCACAGTGAGGCGGCATTCACGGGCACAGTGAGGATGCAATGGTGGGCACAGTGAGGCTGCATTCACGGACACAGTGAGGCTGCCTTCACGGGCACAGTGAGGCTGCCTTCACGGGCACAGTGAGGCTGCCTTCACGGGCACAGTGAGGCTGCATTCATGGGCACAGTAAAGCTGCATTTGACGGGCAATCATGCGTGATTGTGTAGACAGGGCCCCAGTGCACTGTATTGCCCGGGGGCCTATAATGCTCTTAAGATGGCACTGTCTGCTGCACCTACATCCCAAACAGCAAGGTCTGTACCTGAGTTCTCTGCTGGACACAGAAACCCTCCCTTATTTGTTATGGAGATAAAGAGAGGGGAAATGATTTGAAGTCCAGCAGAGAAATTATGTTTGGCTTTGCTGTACTTGCAGTGTTTTTTAAGAGACAAGAATAGAGAAACGTGCATTTATTGCAGATACACTATATTATCAAAAGGTTTGGGATGCCTGCCTTTACATGCAAATGAACTTTAATGGCATCTCCATAGGGTTCAATATTGAGTTGACCCAACCTTTGCAGCTATAACAGCTTCAACTCTTCTGGGAAGGCTGTCCACAAGGTTTAGGAGTGTGTCTATGGGAATGTTTGACCATTCTTCCAGAAGCGCATTTGAAAAGTCAGGCACTGATGTGGACAAGAAGGCCTGGCTCGCAGTTTTCGCTTTAATTCATCCCAAAGGTGTTCTATCTGGTCGAGGTAAGGCCAGTCAATTTCCCGCACTCCAAACTCGCTCATCCATATCTTTTTGGACTTTGCTTTGTGCACTGGTGTGCAGTCATGTTGAAACAGGAAGGGGCCATCCCCAAACTTTTCCCACAAAGCTGGGAGCATGAAATTGCACAAAATGTCTTGGTATGCTGATGCCTTAAGAGTTCCCTTCAATTGAACTAAGAGGCCAAGCCCAACCCCTGAAAAACAACCCACACCCTAATCCCCCCTCCACCAAATGATTTGGACCAGTGCACAAAGCAAGGTCCATAAAGACATGGATGAGCGAGTTTGGGGTGGAGGAACTTGACTGGCCTGCACAGAGTCCTGACCTCAACCCAGTAGAACAACGTTGGGATGAGTTATAGCGGAGACTGCGAGCCAGGCCTTCTCACCCACATCAGTGCCTGACCTTAGAAATGCGCTTCTGGAAGAATGGTCAAACATTCCCATAGACACACTCCTAAACCTTGTGGACAGCCTCCCCAGAAGAGTTGAAGCTGATATAGCTGCTAACTGTGGGCCAACTCAATATCGAACCCTACAAACTAAGACTGGCATGTCGTTAAAGTTCATGTGCGTGTACAGGCAGGTGTCCCAATACTTTTGGTAATATAGTGTATGTACAGAAATACATTTAAATGCATTAAGTGATCATCTAAACAGAGATTATTGCTTCATGTTGTTAAATTACTATCGCGCACTTAAGAATGTTGGAATAAAACGGATTAAAATAGAAAAAAGGCATCAGTACACAAACCTGAGCATTCATTCAATGCATGGCCAATGACAGACAAGTTCACATGAGTTGTTAATTATTGGTGTCTTGAAAAAAATAGTTATCCTAAACATACTGTTTAGTATACTGGTCAGGGCTGTATTTTCTATAACAGCATTTATGGGCCAGTGTTACAGGGGACACCACCAAACCTAAACATTTACAATGGGTATAGAAAAGAATCACCCCCCCCCTTTAAAATAATCGCATTTTGTTGCTTAGCAGCCTGAAATAAAGATAGACACCATTTTTGTTTTATCCAGCTGTATTTACTCAGTGCAGCTTATAATATCCAAGTGAAAGATATAACACCAACATGTCAGAAAACAATTTTAAAAATTCAAAAACCGAATCACTGAGTTGGAAAAAGGATCACTCAGCTCTTAAAATGACTTGTAAACTCATTCAGTTGTAGCTAATCTCCTCCTCAATGGCACTCAAAGCCATTTGACTTTCAACTGTGATTAGCTGTAGTCATTTTGATTAGCTCAGCATGAAAAGAGCTTTCCTGGAGCATTTCAGTCCCTGGTAGTGCAACTGAAGCAAACAATCAACTATGGTTGGCAAGGCACTGTCAAAAGATCTCCAGGATAAATTTGTAGACAGGCACAAGTCAGAAGCGGGATACAAAAAAATTTCAAAGGCTTTATCAATGCCTAGAAGTGCAGTGAAGTCTATTGTTAAGAAGTGGAAGGAATTTGGTAGAACACAGACTCTCCCTGGATCAGGACATCACTCCAAACTGGATGACAGAGCCAAAAGGGAAACTGGTCAGAGAGGTTACCAAGAGGTCTACAGTAACACTGAAGTAGTTGCGGGAATATATGACAAAGTGTGGTCACTGTGTTCATGTGACAACAATATCACAAATTCTCCACAAATGTGGCTTGTATGGTAGGGTTGCAAGAAAAAAGCCACTCCTCAAGAAAAGCCACATGCAGCCATAACTGAGCTTTGCCAAAATGCACCTTGAAGATTCTGAGGCCACATAGAAAAAGGTGTTAGGGTCAGATGAGATTAAAATTGAATTATTTGGCCTCAACACCAAACGATATGTTTGGCAGAAATCCAATACAGCTCACTATCCAAATAACACCATTCCTACAGCAAAGCATTGAGGTGGTAATATTCTGTTATGGGGGGGGGGTTCTCTGCAGCAGGGACTGCCCTTGTCAGGATAGAAGGAAAAATGTATGGGACAAAATACCGTCAAATTCTTGAGGAACATCTGTTGCCCTCTGCCAGAAAGTTGTCAATGGGAAGAATTTTTACCTTCCAACATGACAATGATCCAAAGCACACAGCAAAAATGACCACAAAGTGGTAGAAGGAGAAAAAGGTGAATGTCCTTGCATGGCCTAGTCAGAGGTCAGACTTAAACCCCATTGAAAATATGTGGAGTGACTTGAAGAGTGTAGTCCACAAATGGTCACCATCAAATTTAACTGAACTTGAGCAGTTCTGAAAAGAAGAGTGGGCAAATATTACAAAGTCTAGATGTGCAAAGTTAGTAGAGACAAATTCCAACAGACTAAAGGCCGTAATTCACGCAAAAGGTGGTTCAACAAAATACTGACACGAGGGCGATCCTTAGATTAAATACAGCTGGATAAAATGAGCTGCAAAGGAATAAAATGTTTTATTATATATATATTTTTTTATAGGGGATGATTCTTTTCTATACACTCTGTATAAATTGTGATCACTTTTTCCTTATTCTGTTTCCCTCTTCTCTTCATCTTTGCATATGGCTTAGTTCAGCAAAACCATTATAGAGGAAAAATGACAGTTCATGCAAGGGAATCCACAAACATCTTACAACTGAAAGAATTTTGCATTGAGCAGTGATCAAAAATGTGATCGAGTCAGAGGTTGGTGAGCAGTTATGCAAAATGCCTACAAGAAGTCCACTTTTCTTCTATAATTTCATTTTAAACAGTAGATGCAACAGTGTATGATTTTGCCCCCCCTAAAAAGAAAAGCTTTCTCTATTTACCTTTATCTTTGGCAGTGTCTGTTTCGTTGTCGCTCATAATAAAGTCAGTAGAAATGTTATGACCCAAAGCATTCTGTAGCTCCATGAGATGACTGGTAGCCTGGTGAATGTCATTCTGTATATCCTCCAGCAGACTTTCTTGGCTTTCTACTGCTTGAATGATTTCTGTTACCTCTGAAAAACAGTACATGATGACCATGTGTCTAGACAAGATCATGGGGGCTGCCAGGTGTCTGGAATTCCCCAGTAAAGGAAGACACATTCTGAAGTTGAAAAAATTAGGGCTCATACCAGTCACTGCATTGCAACCCAATGGTTGGTGTTTGGTGCATTGTGACCCAGATCAGCGCACTGATGATGTGTGAGCTCAGTGGATCACACTTTTTTAAAAGAACTTTATTGAGATGTCACAGACATCTCATAATATTAAATTGCCAGCCAAGCAGTGTGCGGCAGTGGTTGGCCTAGTGCTGTGCTGAAAATAAGCACTGCATGCAGTACTTTTTCTCAGTGAATCATGCCTGCACATCACCACAACCCAGTGGACTGGGCACATTGGAGATAAGTTATTTTGCCTTGTTCATGCTGTGGGACTGCACTGGAAAATCTGCCCAACACAGTCCCACCGCATGTGATATGAATGTACACAATTTGAGTTGTCACCAAAACAGGAATAGAGGGGAAATCCTGTGGCAACTGTCTAGGAGTGGATTTCCTTCTGAATGGAAATATATCTTCTCACTTTCTGTTAAGTCTGCAGGAATGGGAAGTGAAGCTCCTTGATGAGACTCAGATGACAAAAAAAAAAACACAGCAACTTTAACTTTACTCTATCCACAATAGAAAAAGCTTTAGATATACTTTAAGCTACTTACCTAGAGCAAGTAGTAGATGACATTTACTGAAATTAAATATTGGTTTTAAGTGGATTGATCTTAAAACCTAAGTTTAGCTAACATGAAAAAAGGGACATAACTTACAGGTAGTAGTATGTGTCCCTTGTGTTGATTCTTCTTTCAGAAGAAAGCTCCTTCCTGAAGAAATGGGCTTTACGTAGAAGATATCTATGTGTCAGAATCCTTGATGGAATACTATATCTAGAATATGTTTGTGTGGTGATCTGCAATATGACGAACACAGTATATTATTTCCACCTGGCTCTGTAATTCTGCCATATGGGGCTATTTTAAAGATTAAACAATTACTATGAAATGCTTTGAATAAAGTTTAATAAATTTGAATGCACTTTTGGTGTGGTACCTATAAACTTCTACATTAGTTGTTTTTTGTTTAGGGACTTTTGTTTGATATATACAAATTCTACAGGATGTGGCACCAGTAAAGCCATAAGGCAGTTGAGGGAGACATGTTTCCCTTTGCTCCTTCTCTTCTCAACCTATTCTCTTATGTTGCAAAACACTTCTTGAGTTATTAAAAAAAATGCAAACATGCTGAGTAACTTACAGTGCCTTGAAACTGTATTCATACCCCTTTAAATTTTCCACATTTTGTCATGTTACAACCAAAAATTTATTTTTTTGGGATTTTATCTGATAGACCAACACAAAGTGGCACATAATTGTGAAGTGGAAGGAAAATGATAAATGGTTTTCAAAATATATTACAAATAGATATCTAAAAAGTGTGGCGTGCATTTGTATTCAGCCCCCTTTACTCTGATACCCCTAACTAAAATCTAGTGGAGCCGATTGCCTCCAGAAGTCCTCTAAGTAGTAAATAGAGTCCACCTGTGTGTAATTTAATCTCAGTATAAATACAGCTGTTCTGTGAAGCTCTCAGAGGTTTGTTAGAGAACCTTAGTGAACAAATGGCACCATGAAGGCCAAGGAACACACCAGACAGGTCAGGGATAAAGTTGTGGAGAAGTTTAAAGCAGGGTTAGGTTATATAAAAATATCCCAAGCTTTGAACATCTCACAGAGCACTGTTCAATCTATCATCCAAAAATGGAAAGAGTACGGCACAACTGCAAACCTACAAAGACATGGCCGTCCACCTAAACAGACAGGCTGGGCAAGGAGAGCATTAATCAAAGAAGCAGCCAAGAGGCCCATGGTAACTCTGGAGGAGCTGCAGAGATCCACAGCTCAGGTGGGAGAATCTGTCCACAGGACAACTATTAGTCAAGAAGCCATGTGGAGGACACAGCAAACATGTGGAAGAAGGTGCTTTGGTCAGATGAGGCCAAAATTGAACTTTTTGGCCTAAAAGCAAAACACTAACACTAACACTGCACATTACCCTGAACACACCTTCCCCACCGTGAAACATGGTGGTGGCAACATCATGTTGTGGGGATGCTTTTATTCAGCAGGGACAGGGAAGCTGGCAATCTTAGAAGAAAACCTGTTAGAGTCTCCAAAAGATATGAGACTGGGGCGGAGGTTCACCTTACAGAAGGACCCTAAACATACAGCCAGAGCTACAATGGAATGGTTTAGATCAAAGCATATTCATGTGTTAGAATGGCCCAGTCAAAGTCCAGAACTAAATCCAATTGAGAATCTGTGACAAGACTTGAAAATTGCTGTTCATAGATGCTCTCCATCCAATCTGGCAGAGCTTGAACTATTTTGCAAAGAAGAATGGGCAAAAATGTCACTCTCTAGATGTGCAAAGCTGGTAGAGACATCCCCAAAAAGATTTGCAGCTGTAATTGCAGCGAAAGGTGGTTCTACAAAGTATTGACAGTATCTGACAAATGCACGCCACACTTTTCACATATTTATTTGTAAAAAAAATGGAAAACCATTTATGATTTTCCTTCCACTTCACAATTACCTGCCACTTTTTGTTGGTCTATCACATGAAATTCCTACAAAATAAATTTTTGTTTTTGATTGTAACATGACAAAATGTGGGAAATTTCAAGGGGTATGAATACTATTTCAAGGCACTGTAGGTGCCATTGTATGTGCTAAAGGGGACGTCATTTGTGAACTCATCTCTTAAGTCACTAATCCATATGTTGCATTTTTTTTTATATAATTAAAATGGCCTAGTGTTCACTTTAACTACCTCTGTAAGATTTTACCCCCTTCAAGACCAAGGCATTTTTTGTTATTCCACACTGGGCTACTTTAGCTGGCAATTGTGTGGTCATGCAACGCTACTGTATACACAAATGATATTTGTATAATTTTTTTCACACAAATAGAGCTTTCTTTTGGTGGTATTTGATCACCACCGAAAATTTTGAAAAAAAAAACATAATTTTTTTACTTTCTGCTATTAAACATATCCAATAAAAATTAAAAAAAATATATTTTACTACATGTCTTTGGTAAAAAAAAAAAAAAATCTCAATAAGTGTATATTATTTGGTTTGTGTAAAAGCTATAGCATCTGGTATAGATACTGGAATTTATATTTATTTTATTTTTTTATACTAGTAATGGCGGTGATCAGCAACTTATAGTGGGACTGTGATAGTGTGGCGGGCAATATGACACTGACATCAATACTGGCACTAGTACAGTGATCAGTGCTAATACGATACACTGTCACTGTACTAATGACATTAGCTGGGAAGGGGTTAACATCTAGGGCGATCAAGGGGTTAAATGCGTGCCTAACAATGTTTACTGTGTGTGTTAGGTGATGATTTTACAAAGTTATCATGATTAAAATTTAGTATTTGCAGTTATATAACGAACTGGTCAGACACAATTTGCATCATGGTTCAATATAATTCGATTTTGCCTAATGTACTTTGCAAAAACTATGGCCTTCCATTAAAATCGGCCAGTATGTTTTATCAAGTATGACCAAGAGATTATACTAAGGAATACCCACTCCTTGGATAATTAATGTAATTTAAAAATTGGTGCTTTAAAAACCCTTTAATCTGTTTGAGTTGCCATTAAAACCATATTCTCTTTTATGTTTCTAGTGCTGTATTTGTGAATGAAAGACAGAAGATTGGCCACTGTGGACTGAAGTAGTGTTCTTCAATTGAACAATAATATTCCAATACAGCATTTTTAAGCTTCCTATTGTACACAATGCAAAACATTATCTATTTATGTAGAAGGACCTTACCTGCATTTACTGGGGCTTCCTGTGTTTCCTCAGCTTTAGAAGTGTGTTCCAGAGGAATAGGAATAGAATTCGGATCTGTGTGAAGAGTGAGCCAGATTTTGTATGAGACTAAGCAGAAATAACATCATTTATTGTGTCAGCCATAAAAATTAATTGCAAAGAGCAATAATGGGCAGTAGCCAGTAGTGGTATTTCAGCTCCCATAAACTTAGAGTAATCAAAAAAAAAAATGATGATTGTTGATTGCTCTACCTGTGCTCTATTGCTCTGTGCATATATCTAGTATTGGCTATAATCATAGCTATCTGCCATGCTATATATATGATGATAATCTCCAGTCTCAGAATTAATATACATCAGTCTATTTGTTCTGATCTTACCAGAATATTCACAGGTGGAGCCAGTATATCCAGGGCAGCATTTCCACTCTAAGCTGGTGATAAATTTTCTTTTTATTTCATAAACTGGTCTCTGAGCGAGTCTGTACCTGCAACAAATGAAACAAATAACCTCTACTGAATTATGACTGCTTTTCTGTTATTTAAAAACAAAATCCCAAAATGGTACACCTTCCAAAGGTTTTAGTTGTGGTTGGCAGGGTTTGGTGTTTTTCATTGTGTGTGGCTACAGAATAGAGATCTACCCCTCTCTTATAGACCTACTGTGACTATTGGACCTTACAGTATTATGCACACTGGACATTTGGCTATCTTTTCTAGACCCCTTTGTGCATGAGGCACAACTGTGACCTGAATTTTTTCTGGAGCAATTCTCAATGGTAATATACATAAAAGCCACTCCAAAGAGAGGAACTAGAAAGTTTCACTCAAAGTAACTGTAGGACCAGAAGTAGATCTTCCCACTGTTTTCAATGAGGAGGGATCACATTCTTTCACACACTATTGAAACATCACAGGGAAGGTGTGTTTAATTTACAACCCATTGTGCTGTATGTACAATACTTCAATATAACTGTGTACATAGAAGCTATATGTTATATAAATATTCAGATACACTAAAAATCCTCTGTGTTTTCCTATCATTGGATAAGGTTTCATACACTAGCTTACACTGGCAGCGCCTAAACTTGAGTTTAGGAGCTTTTGCCATTTTTTTGCCAAAGCTCCTAAACTCAACAACAAAAAAGCCTGTTTGTCCATGTACAGCAGAGTTTAGGAGTTACCATGTTTAGGTGAGCTTCAACCTCCTTCTCCTGAATGCGGAAGAATCGTGTTCAGAATAGGAACTTTTTGACTGCTGGCCATGGGAAAATGAGAACCGCTGCAAATATGTGCCACTGTTTTGCTGCATTTTGCGGTCTCTCAAGACCGCAGTAAATGTAGGCCAGTGTACATGAAGCCTTACAGGCTTGTGTTTATAGTGATGATTAGAGGTTATTTTTTGCAGTCATTCTAACGCCTTACAGGTTTCTTTTCTGAACTTGAGAGAATATCTTGTGGATAACATGAATATTGCTCACATAAAGCAATTTTGGCCAGCCATTTTTGTAACACCAGTCAAAATAATCAATGTGCTATTTCTTGGTTTAACCTTACTGCTTCCTGTGTCAGTGTAACTGCTTACTAGGTCATCTCTCTGATCAGTGTGCAGAGGTATTGATCCTGATTAGGAATGGGCCGAATGACCCCCTGTTCGGTTCGCACCAGAACTTTCATACATCGCCAAAGTTCGGAATGGCATAGCGAACCCCATTGAAGTCTATGGGACCCGAACTGTAAAAATCAAAAGTGCCTATTTTGAAGGCTTATATGAAAGTAATCGGGCATATAATGGTTATGGGGGTTCGGGTACTGCCCTGGGGGACATGTATCAATGAAAAAAAGTTTGTAAAAAATGTCATTTTTAAATGAGCAGTGATTTATTGATGCTTAAAGTGAAAGAATAAAAATGGAAAAATTCCTTTTGATATAGTGCCAGGGGGGTCCCCTTAGTCTACCTGTAAAGTGGCACATCTGTACTGTGTAAAGAAGCTGCTGCAGCAATAATTGCATTTATAAAGCCAAAGAAATGACATTTTCCCTGCAAGCTTTCTTTATTTTGTAAGCAACGGCTTGCGTCGCCAGCCTGTATGATGAAGCCACAATGTAGTGCACTGAGTGGGAACAAGATTAGAGATTTTTTTGATTAATTCTGGTGTTTCTTCCACAGACTTTGGATAGTAACAGGGACAGAAAAATTGTTCTTTGGGTGTCGGTGATGCCTTCACACCGTAACCTTATAGAGGTACTCTTGATGAAACCAAGAATTGGCTTGCTGTCAAAAATTGAAATGATATGCACCTGTCAAACAGGTGGGGAAAAATTGGTCTTTGGGTGTCATTGGCGCCTTCACACTGTAACCCTATAGAGGTATTCTTGATGAAAGGAAGAATTAGCCTTGCTGTCAAAAATTGAAATTATGTGCACCTGTCAAACCAGTGTGGAAAAATTGGTCTTTGGGTGTTAATTGTGCCCATGAAACCTACACCAGAAAAATTCTTCCAGGAGAAATCAACACCCACAACGCTAGGCAGCCTAGAGGTCCTGCAGAGAATCCACATCCCAAAAACAATTAATTAGCGACATTGGCATCAGGGTCATCATAGCTGCTGGTAATCCAGGACTGATTAGTTTGATAAATGTCAGACGGTCCACGGAGTCTGTGGGCAGGCACATTCTTTTATCAGTAACAAAACCTCCAGCAGCACTGAATGCCATTTGGAAAGAACACTGGATGCATACTGGGAAAGTTCTGGCCAGTGGCCTATTCTCATGAGCCAGTGGATCGTCGACTGGAAAGCTCTCCATCTCTGTTTTCGCCCCTAATAATCGTCCACCATGCGATGCAGATGCTGCCGATGGGATGTGGAAGCTGACAGCCCTGGGCGGCTAGCACTAAAAAAATTGTGAAATGCATCGCTTAGGCAGCCGCCTTCTCCACCTTCCCTCTCTTGACCAACAGAAGACTCAAAACTAAGTTTTCCACCACACTGTAACCTACCAGAGTCGGGAAAAGCGTGAGATAAACTCCTCCTTAAGGTGTCTTCAAGAGATTTCATCTTCTGCATTCTCTGTGGGGACGGGATGAGTTCTGAGACTTTCTCCTTGTAACGGTGGTCAAGGAGGGTTGCCAACCAATAGTGATCCTTCCCCTTTACACCACGTATTCTTGGGTCCTTTCACAGGCTTTGAAGCATGAGGGAGCCCGTGAACTGCAAATTTGCAGAGGCATGAGAAGCAGACTAAAGTGACACTAAAGTAAAAATGAATGGTCACTCACTACACTCACACTGACTGAACTATCACTAGATTCACACTAATGTAAAGATGAATGGTGGTCACTACACTCACGCTGACTGAACTATCATTAGATTCACACTATATTGATATTCTACACTAACAATAGAATCAGAATAGCACACTAACTGTCTAATAGCACTGAACCGGTTCAATAAAAACTGTCCGACATTCGCCCTGTGTCAGCCGATCCGACAGAACCTTCTGTTGGACGAGCATGCTGGAAAACCAGCAGCCGACTGACTCCCAACTAGCGCTCTCAGTCTATAGGTGTGAGCGTTGACCAGAGAGTTCCCCCACCCCCCTGTCAGAACACAAAAGAACAGCAGGGGAGATCCTTGTACTAACATCCGATTGTTAGTACAGCAGCTCAGATGGGACCTGTCAGTTTTTTTTCCGTTCAACCAGCTGGGTTGAGCAACAAAGAAACTATTAGTGTGTGCCAGGCTTAAGTGACAATGACATGGAGAGGTAAATCTCCCCATCTGAGACATGGACAGCAGTACAAACTTGACAAAGGATCTAACCTTTTCTTATTCCAGAACTGTAAAAAAAAAGTTGCAGACACTTTAAGTGTATTTTAGGATTTTCATTTTTATACTTACATAGTCTTTTGGCAGTCTGGGGTTCCAAAGGGACAGGGCTGCTGAGACCTTATTACATATTTCTCCGTTCTGCACAAATCCACATATGATACCATTTGGCTTTTCACCACGGAACACCATTTTCTAGTTAGGGGAAAAAAGAATACATTAATAAAACATTTATGCATTATATTTTAATGAATATGTCACCTTTTTAGTTAAAACAAATTTCAAAGGTTTCATTAAAATGTACCTCCAGCCTATTTTTTTTAAATAAGATGGGCAAGAATTGAAGGGGACCCCTGTCGGGGTTTTACTGCTATCTGCTAGGGCTCCATTCGGGAAATTGCCCTTCACTTGCTGTCTCAATGACAATGCGTTCATCTGACAGGTTTCAATAACACCACAGACAGAAATAAAATGTTTTATTTTTTAAGTATATTAACGGAGGACTAGAACTTCAGCCAGCTTTCCATTGCGCAACATTGTTGAAAACTAGAGAAAATATTTTTGGCGGAGTTGGGCTTTAAGGTAGAACTAAATGCTCCTTCAGCATTCATATAAATTTATATGAGAATGCATTTTTTTACATTTCTGTCCATCATGTCATACATCCCAGGAGTCTTCATGGACATTTTCTTTCTTTCATCTAGAGGAGGGGAGGAGCTAAGCCCACCCTCCTCCCTGCATTCCTGAGCTAAGGGCAGATGGATTCCGAGTAAAGGGTAATTCAGGGGTAGGCAACCTCGGCCCTCCAGCTTTGGTAAAACTACAAATCCCATCTGCTTCTAAGAGTCATGCCTGTGATTGTCAGGGTCTTGCGATATCTCAAGAGACTTGTAGTTTCAAAACAGCTGGAGGGCTGAGGTTACCTATGCTACATGAATGATTTGCCCTTAGATGTTTTAACTCTACCTTACTCTTTCCAAAATATAAGAAAAAAAAAGTTTTGCGGTGTTGGCCTATACAATACATACACTTTTTAAGAAAAGCAGTTAAAATTCATCCTGGAAAAGAAGCCTAGCATTCCACCTCCTTCTTGTAAACAATCAAAATATCTCAATGCAATATAAATGTTCATTATAGTAAAAAAATGTTAAGTGTGCACATAATAAGGAAATACAATTTAAACAAAAACACTATACATTTCCATTAAAGTCGTTTACATATCGAGTGTTTTCCTGTGGTAGAAGTTGCAGATGTAAAGGATAGCGATGAACAAAGCTTGGGAAAAATTAAAATAAACATCGTTGATTTTTTTTTAAGACATGTGTCTCATCTGATGGCTCCAGATTTATGCCAAAGAAAATATTTCTGTGGTCTCATAGGAAGGTCGGTCGTTTCTTATACGATGTGTTTAAATCACTGTTTTACCCACCATCCAGCCACCAGCAGGAACAATGTTAGGAAGTGGGGGTTGTTTTAGAGGTCATTGTATGCTTACAATTACATTCATTTTCTTCACAGTTCCCAGCAGATTATCACGCTCCTTGGGTTCAATGACACAAGGGTCTATATTAAAACTGAGGTGTGTGCAGATTCCCACGAAAAAAACAAACAAACAAAAAAAAAAATTAAATAGTTAAGTCCCTGCAAATGTCAGTGTGGAACTGGTATGCTTAAAAGCAAATGTGAATTCCTGATTTGTGCAAAACAAGCAGGACCCTCCCTACAATGTATGGTCTTTTTTAAATTTTGTAACTGTTCCTGTTATATAGGCAAAAGCATGGTGCAACCATCTGCAGATTTCTGTTTATCATATGTGGGAGCAGAGGGGGTCATGCTAATGGAAAATGTGTGTTTTAAGAAAATTCTCTCCTCAAGCGCCAGAAGAGTCTCTCTAAATACCCTGGTGTATGGAGAGAGAAAGTATGCCCGCTTTCTCTCCTACTGGAGCAATGACTTTGAGGGGCAAATTGGCGTTTTTTTTTTTTTTTTTAATATCACAAATAATAAAAACCGCAGAGGTGATCAAATACCACCAAAAGAAAGCTCTATTTGTGGGAAAAAAAAGGACGTCAATTTTGTTTGGGTACAACATCGCACGACCGTGCAATTGTCAGTTAAAGCGACGCAGTGCCGTATCGCAAAAAATGCTCTGGTCAGGAAGGGGGTAAAATCTTCTGGGGCTGAAGTGGTTAAGTTCTTATATTTACTATAGAACTCCTAGAAAATAGATTTCCTTTCTCTTTTTTGAAGTGTCGGCTCTTTGCAATAGACAAGTGGTACCACTGACTTACAAAAAGTCAAGCTGGAGATGGAAAACGGTGTGATGGAGCCAGGCTCTCATGAGAGTTGATACCAGAAACCAGTTTTGGTTGGACCTGTCTGCTGACGGACAACAAACAAACTTTCAATTGTTGACCAATGTAACAGGTTATTTCTATTGAAGTCCCTATAAACTGCAGTATATCTTAGGACACTCAAGCACTTTATAGGGGAGTCATTAGGCAAGCTCAAGTGGCAGTAAGCATTAGGTAATCATTTAGCATCTAAAGCGTGTGTGGGTACTCTGGCTGGCAGCCTTGGCTTGTTACTGGGCAGTCTTGAATTTATCATTCAAGTAGAAAGCATTCCTCTGGTGTAAATAGTGTATACATACATGAGCAACACTAAAACAAGCCTGCCAGCTAGAGTGCCTGTTCTTTTTAGAAGAAATATAATACATAAAACCAGCATCAACTGAAGCTTGAGGTCAACAAATTACATAAATTGTTATGTTATTATAAAATATATGTAAAATGATTCTTTGTTTACTGTAAACTTTATTGTAGCAAAATCTTAATTGTATCCCATTGGACGATATAAGCATGCAGCTGACTCATTTTTTGGCAAAAAAAACAATAAGAGCATTTTCACTCGGCATTTAAGCTTGGAGATGGACATCTGGAATGATTCATTTCCAGACGACAGAAGTGGGGAGAGGAGATTAAGGGATGAAGGTTGGCATTTAGACAGCTGAACCTTGTATGCTCTATGTGTAGTATGAACTGCATAGCAACTGGTTATGAATGAAAGGCTGAATGTGTTATAGAAAAGGATATAACATAGTTGTGTGATGGAAACAAGCAGACCACTGGAAATTTGGGACATCATTTATACAGAGGAATAAACCTTATATGTCTGTTAACTTGCTGTATGCTACATTTACCTTTTGCGATTAAGGCGTACATACCCATTTACAAATGTGTCTTTATTTTTTTTATCATACATCAATTTTATATAAATTTCTCTCCTTTTCTGTTCATTAAGAGATACAGGATTCATAGACAAATAGGTTATACCTCCACCTTCATGAGGATTTGGACACTGGCAACAGTGACCAGTCGGTTTTAAACCCCCCCCCCCCCCCCCGATCTACTGAGGAAAGTTTAACCATTTTAACTACCCGTTCTTAATTCAGACAGGACTTCTCTACATGTTGTTTGAGCTGGTCTCCTATGCAGCTATCCTGATCGGCATACCCTTAGCAGCAGCTTTGGAGGCCATACCCTGACCCCACTGGACTTGCTGATTGTGGGGATTTAATAAAACAAAAGTGCAGTGCATATATTATGCTATAACCATAAAGGAGTGATAATCATTATACAATAACACATTAAATAGCAAATATTTATCAAGGTTATCAAGAAAGAAAAGTCCCAAACAATGGCTTCAAATGTGCTTGGAAAGGAATCCAGGAATAGCCAAGGTGACACCCAAAGAAAGATCCACACCAGAGGCTTACTGGAACGCTAGTGACCCCCTTATTCAGGGTGGTCAAAGCTCGCACTATCAGACAAAGAGGATGAGTCTCATGGAAGGAACAAACATCAACACAGGAATCTCTTGATAACAATGGGAATGTATCCAGCAATCAAATGAGTTCTGACTCGCTCTCAGCAGGCTGTGGCATGTATAAAGTAAGAACTCAACATAGTGTAATGTAGTAAAAACACCTTCATTTATTGTAAAGAATTGCATTTACATGGTAAAACGTGCAAGAAAGCATGTAAAAAAATGCCAGAAATTAAGACAAATTCTCCTCAAGTAACCAAAATGGGTGATGTTTGGCCGCTCACTAGCGTGCGTACATGGCTCCGTCCTATGCATTTTATCAGATATGACATCATCAGGGGCACCTAATATGGGGATAACCTGCAATGTGACCTTTAGGCAGCGGGCTTCGCATTGTGGCACTCTCCACACCTGAATGTACATTGCCATTGCTGCTATTAAGCCTAGTACAGACGGGCTGATATCAGCCAGTTAAAATAATAAATGGCCGACACTTGGCCTGAGTGTATGGCCATGTGTATGGTTCATCAGAAGCCGTTTGGCCGGCTTCTGTCGGACGAGCATGCTGAAAAACCAGCAGCCGACCGACTCCCGATCAGCGCTCTCAGCCAATGGCTGAGAGTGCTGACTGGAGTGTTCTGGTGGGGGGGCCACCCCCCTATCAGAACACAACAGCTCAGCGGAGGAGATTGCTGTACTAACATCATACTGTTAGTACAGTGGTTCTGACTGGATCTGTCCGTTTTTTTTTTCGTTCAACCCAGAAAAAAAACTATTATGCCCCTTACACATGGTCGGATTTTCCGATGGAAAATGTGTGATAGGACCTTGTTGTCGGAAATTCTGACCGTGTGTAGGCTCCATCACACATTTTCCATCGGATTTTCTGACACACAAAGTTTGAGAGCAGGATATAAAATTTTCCGACAACAAAATCCGTTGTCGGAAATTCCGATCGTGTGTACACAAATCCGACGGACAAAGTGCCACGCGTGCTCAGAATAAATAAAGAGATGAAAGCTATTGGCTACTGCCCCATTTATAGTCCCGACGTACGTGTTTTACGTCACCGCGTTTAGAACGATCGGATTTTCCAACAACTTTGTGTGACCGTGTGTATGCAAGACAAGTTTGAGCCAACATCCGTTGGAAAAAATCCTAGGATTTCGTTGTCGGAATGTCCGAACAAAGTCCGACCGTGTGTACGGGACATTAGTGTGTACCAGACTTTAGCAAGAGACATACCCTTCCACATAAGTTAGTTCTTGCTGCCTCCTACAGTGACCTGTTTCTCTCAAGCAATGCAACATATTGGATCGCAGGTATAACATATTGGATCTCAGGCATAAGTGGAGCAATTCCTCTGTATCAGGTCTCTCCTGCTCATGATCCAGCAACCATTTTGGGTACCTGCAGTACCCCTTTCCCATGGTCCTGACACCGAAAGCCTGGTTTATGGTCTCCTACTTGAGTCCTAACATTCCTTTAACTCTGATGTGGCCCTCCTCATTGTTTTACTGTGAGTTCTTCAAAATTACATAAGTGTTTATGTTCTAAATTTAATCGTTGCTGACTCTGACTCTGCAGTTGCAGAGGACACTGAGCATTCTGCTGCATTGGCTCTGCCTAATAGGTCTCATAAGTCCTTGCTTGATGATTTTGTCCCTGAAGAGTCGCAGGCAAAAGTCTTGCTGTAACACAAAAAGTAAAACCGGATTCTATCCTGGGCAGGAGGTTTGGACAATTGGCAGACAGACTACCCCAGCAGGCAGCACATGGACTGGGAGACTGGTCCCTATACCTAGAAGGGTTTCTTGGTGGGGGACCCCAGATGTGACCTCCTGGTCTCCAAGTTTAACAACAAACTAGATAGGTTTCTCTCCAGGTGCAGAGATTCTCTAGCGAAGCAGTGGATGCACTTGTGGCTGTGTGGAATCAGAACAAACTGATCTAAGCCTTTCCTTATCTGAAACCCCTTCTGTAAAAAAACCCTCCTGCATGCACCCTCCCGCCCAGCCCCCCCTTCAGCCCCACCATCATACTTCACGATCACGATCCAGTGCTGTGCACAGGAGCAAATGCTCTCTTATCTCTCCCATTGGCTCCTGCTGCTGTCAATCACAGCCAGTGATGGAGAAGTAGGGGTCAGGGCTGAGCCACGCTCTGTGTGGGTTACCTTGTGTGGTTTCTCGGGACCGAGCATGCACGAGTGCCCCTATGGCAAGTGGTGGGCACTCGGGGGGAGTGAAGTTGCCAGGAGCACCAGTGGGGGACCCGAGAAGAGTAGGATCAGAGTTGCTCTGTGCAAAACCATTGCACAGAGCAGGTAAGTATAACATGTTTGTTATTTAAAAAAAAATAAAAGTTGACACTTTACATTCACGTTCACACTTCCTGTAGGAATTTTTGTGTCGGGCTTCATGAGGTACATAAGTGGTCTACACCTATAGCAAGGGCATTATTCTTTGATCATAGCTGCACAGTTTGTTTTTTATCTACAGGCACCCCTTATCTGCATAGGCAGTTCACACCAAATAAGAAAAACGGTTGGAACATGGATAACAAGACTATATTTACAGAAAAATTGCTACAAGCAACACCCATACTTTGCTTCATTGCTATCACTTCCCGCTTGAATTATTCTTATTATAACTATAATCAGATTGGGGTTTGACTATAACATGGTGAAACCCAACATCTAGATATTTAGAACTGGAGGAATTTCATATTCTACAGTGGATCTGATGCCCAATCACTAAACTCTCATATAAGCTTTAACATGTTAAAACGGAACTTCACCCAAAAGGGTAAGTTCTGCTTTGAGTCCCCCCCCCCCCGTCTCTACCATATTTGCCATATCATTTTGGAGGGGGGAGCAGGTACCTAGTTTTGACAGGTCTTCTGGGACATGTCATATGTCTGTTTGCCCCATGTTGCCACAGTAACATTTGCAGGGATTACTTTGATGCAGTTGGCCGGTTAAAATATGTATTGCAATATGTATGAACTAAATATCCCTATTTTTTAATGCAAAGTTTGCTAGAAAGGGTATAGCAAGGTGCAAAGGGTTCATCCAGTATTTTTAGCATTCACAAAGCAGAGCACGACTTGCACAGAAAGCAGCACAGCCTGCTGCCCACAGATAGAAAGCAGGCACTGGGAACCCGAAGGCTAGTGAAGAACTAGTCCGGGTGAAGATGGTGCTGGATCCCTGGACAGTTAAGTGTCCTTTTATAAACTGCTTCCCGACCGGCTCCTGTTAATATACGGTGGCAGGATGACTCTCCTGTGCGAACCGCCGTATATAAAAGGGTGGCTCCTTTAAGAGCCATAGCAGGCGCACATTTGTGTCCGCTGCATGGCAAGCGGCCCAATGCCCGTGGCCGGCGGGCGTGATTGCCACCAGCTACCCGCGATCGCAGGCACGAGAGCCAGAACGAGGATTTGTGTGTGTAAACACACAAATCCCTGTTCTGACAGGGTATGAGAAACAGATCGTCTGTTCCTACTAAGTAGGAACAACGATCTGTCTCCTCCCCCAGTCAGTCACATCCCCTCACAGTTAGAAACACACCTAGGAAACACATTTAACCCCTTAATTACCCCCCAGTGTTAACCCCTTCCCTGCCAGTGACATTTATACAGTAACCAGTGGCTTTTTTTTTAGCTCTGATCACTGTATAAATGTCAAATGGTCCCAAAAAAGTGTAAAAACTGTCCCATCTGTCCACCGCAATGTCACAGTCCCGATAAAAATCGCAGGTCTCCGCCATTACTAATAAAATAAATAAATATGACATAAATCTATCCCCTATTTTGTAGACACTATAACTTTTGTGCAAACCAATCAATATACGCTTATTGAAATTTTTTTTTTCAATTTTTTTATTTGGAATATTTATTATAGCAAAAAGTAAAAAATATTGTGTTTTTTTTTTTTTTTTTTTTAATTTAATTGTCACTCTCTTTTGTTTATAGTGCAAAAAATAAAACCTGCAAATGTGATCAAATACCACCAAAAGAAAGCTCTATTTGTAGGAAAAATGGATGGAAATCCTCAGGAAGAATGTGCAACAGAGAACTGGAGAGAGTCCAGAGAAGGGCAACTAAATTAATATGGGGACTGAAGGACCTCAAATATGAGGAGCGACTACAAGCGCTAACTTTATTCTCCCTGGAGAAGAGACACTTGAGAGAGGACATGATAGCTATTTACAAATACCTCAATGGTGATCCCAGCACAGGAAAAAAGCTATTCAGCCTCAAGAAGTGTAGGACACGGGGTCACACAATGAGATTGGAGGAGAAGCGGTTTAACCTTAAACTGAGCAGGTGGTTTTTCACTGTCAGGGCGGTAAGAATGTGGAACTCTCTTCCACAACTGGTGGTGTCAGCATGGAGTAATGATATTTTTAAAAGACTCTTAAATGTGCATCTTAAAGAACACAACATACAGGGATATGGGAAATGATTATCGACACTGACACACGTACACCTACACAGGTTGAACTGGATGGTCTTTATTCAACCTTACCTACTATGTAACTATGTATGTTACTAAGTACAGATATGATCAACTGTTGTCAAAGTCACCAGAAAGCCAATCCAAATCAATACAGCCAACAGTGGATCACGTGCATGCAGTGCCAGGACAAGGTCATCTAGAGACCAGGGCGAACATACCAAACTGCGCCCCCCCCCCCCAAGATGTATGAACATTATGTGTCAGCAAAAATCCCCCCACAAAAACACTGAGCACTAAACTGCATGCTTACCCCCTAAGCATAAATGCACCCTCCTCCCAGTACAAATCCCCCCTCCTGCTGAAATCCCCCCTCCTAGCACAAATCTTTGCCCCCCCGGCCTCATCCCCCCAGCTCAAATGCCCTCCCACCCCCCCACAAATCCTCAACCCCTAAAATTTGCCCTCCTAGTACACATCTTCTCCCCCCCTCCCAGCACAAATTCCCCTAGATCACCATTCTTAGCACCCACCTATATTTCATTCCTCTCCTAAAACAATACTTACTCCCTGCCACCCCCCCAAATGTCCCCTTCCAACACAAATCCCTCCCCCAATCTCCTTGTGGTGCCCCCCGACTCACATGATACCACAGTGCCCAGGGCAGCTGTCCCTGCTGCCCACCCCTTGTCCCGTCCCTGCTTGCATGCAAACAGGTAATAGCTGAACAGACTGGATGAGATCAGCAGTACTGAGATGGAAAAATGAATATACTGTATATAAAAAGGAAAAAACTATATTTTATTTAAAAAAAAAAACATGGTAAGTGTCTATGATTCACAGTGCTTTAGGAAACTCAGTTAGGGTTTCGATCTACTTTAATAAACAAACCTTTGGTTTTATAAGTGCTAATATATTGTATTATAAATATGGCCAGTTATACTATGCCTTCCGGATGGAGATAAGAAGATAATTAGCTGAGCTCATGGAAGGTTAGTGCTGGAACAGAAATGTACAGAAGGAAAAGCTTAATTATATATTCAAGTGCTTTCCTGTTAAACTAATACATTGCACACACTGTCAAATGCCTGCATTGTTCTCATTTCCCCTGCTTGCTTTTTCAGACAAGGGCTTGTACATTACTTGGATTGATCCTCGTCCAGGTTTCATTTGGGGCCTGCCTTCCCAAAATATTACTATGTGACAACTAGGAATAACCCAGTAGCTAATTATTTAAGCAGAGAAACAACCAACACAAATGTAACTTGTATTACTACCTAGTATACATTTGTATACCATAGGGAGTATAATAAGTACAAATAATAATTATTATAATAATAATAATAATAATAATTAGGGATGCACCGATAATGGTATCGGTGCCGATACCAGGCATTTGAGCGAGTATTGATACTTGCCCAAATGCTCCTGACACCCAAACCAATACTTTGCGGTGCGATTTGCGTCAATACAAAATGAATGGGCACACTGCAAGAAATCGCATTCAATTTGAATAGAAACGTTGTGCGATTCCTGTTTGAATCGCATGCAATTTTCCCCTCTGCACCTGTGTGTGTGTGTGTGTATATATTTAGAAGCGCCATCTAGTGGGCAGTTTAGAACTCACAAAATTCAGCAGAGGGAGCGCTGTTCCAGTAATTGTTGACGCAAATCGCACCGCAAAGTATCGGTACTCGGTATCGGCGAGTACTTGACCAAAAGTATTGGTACTTGTACTTGCCGATAAAAAAACGGTATCGGTGCAACCCTAATGATCATAATAAAATACTAATTAAAAGTATAATAGTAAGCAAAGACTTATAGCTCTAGCTTATAAATATGATGGAGGAGAGAGAATTTTGGTTGTGTCTTTGTTTTTGTTTTTTCTTTATGTATATGTTGATATGGAAAAGAAAAAATGTAAAAATAAATAAATACAATCTGATTATAAACACATAAATATTATGGGCTTAAAATGATTGTAAACAATCACCTTGTAAAGCAACTCAGTTTAGGGGGGGAGAAAGAACAGTACATTGAACTTTCCAGTGAAAGGCTGTGTAGAGGGAGGGGAGGGGTGAGGGGGTGTTAGGACAAGTCTGATATTATTGGAGGAGAGCAGATTGAGTTCCCATCATACCTAGAGAACTGACCACTGTGTGCTCTCATGCTTAGTGTGGTCAGTTTTTAATAGAAAAGCAGAGGGACTGACAGAAACACCAGGAATTTCAAACCAAGGAAGCAATACAATGAGAACAGGATACTTTTTCTCACCTGTACATGGTACAGCAGGCACATATCAGGAATATAAAATGTTGGGTTTACATATTATTTAAAGTGTTAGTTCACCTTTACCAAAAAACTGGCTATGCAGGTAAGGGGCATACATAGATAAAACTGTGCAGTTTTGACCAAAGTTAACTAATTCACTTGCTGTAGGTGTAGGCCATTTACATACCTCCCAAAGCCTGACTGAAAAATGTCTAGAGATGGCATCATCTCATCCTGCCTTGTTGCTAGGATATTGCTAAGATGCTCCCAGCCAATTTAACCCCCCTTGTATATGCGTTCTCTCCTCTGTCGCAGTCGCTCTGAGCTCAGTGATCCTGTCACAGAGAAGATATTGGACCACACGTGTGAGGGGGTTTGGGATCTTTCTTTTGTGATGGTGGGTGCGAGCATTAACGGCTGGTAGTATCTTAGGGATGTCCCAGCAACAAGGCAAGATGGGATGACGCCTTCTCTGGGAGTTTGTTGGCCAGGTTTCAAGAGGTACATAAATGGCCTACACCTATAGCAAGGATATTATTCAACTTAAAGGGTAAGTTCACCTTTGTACACCTTTTTCCTAAATTCCAGCTCCCCTATGCACCAATACAGCATTCATGTACTTTTTTTTGCAAAAATATCAAAGCTTTCTATTAAATGTACAGTCACTTACTTTTCTTGTCCTAATCCATGTTTCCGGACATTTCCATTAGTAATGTCTTTCTTCCTTACAGACTGTAGGTCATGACACAGGAAGGAGTTGACCAGCTGACCTCATTAGCACACACCCTGCATCATCCATCCTCTCATTCCCAGGCGCATGTTTTTTAAATGAAATGCAATCAATCAGTGATCACCCTTCTCACTAAATACACAATCGGATTGCATAGTGTATGGCCATCCTTATACAAGTACATAGGAGGGAGTGGACAGAAACACTCAGCTGTCAAGCCCTGTTCACAACTCTGCATAGCTGGAACTTGCATTCCCACATGCGTTTTTTTTTAGCAACGGGGGAGGCGTTTTGTAGCATTTTCACTCATCACACATAGGACAGCCCATCCACCTGAATGGGCTGCCCTACACGCAGCAATTGCCCCAAAGAAGCTTCAAAAATTTTTTTTAGAGTGGAGCTTGGTGCCTTTTTTACTGCGATTTTTGGTGCAGCACATTTCTCAAATGCAAGGAAACGTGCAGATGTGACTGGAGCCTCATTGTTCTTGTGTTATCGCACCAATTTCACTTTCAGGCTCCATTCACATCTAGCATAGTGGGAGTGAACGTTTTGTGTCTCGTTTTTCCTGTGACGCGCATAGGGCAGCCCGTTGATTTCAATTGGCTGCACTACAGGTGGTTAATGGGACATTTTGGCATTTTGTGGGTTGTGTGTTTTTTTTACTGTGCGTTTTGCAGCATTTGCCCCTCGTTTTTTAAAATGGCAAAATGTGTGTTTGCTTCTGTGTTTGGTATGTGGTTAACAATTAATGGCACTGAAAACGCAACTAGTAATTTTAGGTGTATAAACATGGCCATACATCTGATTGTATATTGCGTATTTCGTGAGAAGGGTGATCACTGATTGATTGCATATCGTTTAAAAAACATGCACCTGGGAGTGGGTAAGTGGATGATGCAGGGTGTGTGCTAATGAGGTCAGCTGGTCAATTCCTTCCTGGGTCATGACCTAAAGTCTGTCCAGGAAGAAAGACATTGCTAATGGAAGCATCTGGAAACGTTGGTTTAGGACAAGAAAAGTAAGTGACTGTAAATTTTATGGAAAGCTTCAATATTTTTGCAAAAAAAGTACATGAATGCTATATTGTTGTACAGGGAAGCTGGAATTTAGAAAAAAAAAGTGTTCAAAGGTGAACTTACCCTTTAAAGGCATAGTTCACCTTTACCAAAAAAATGCCTATGCAGATCAGGGATGTCTGTAGATAAAAACAATACTGTGCAGCTCTGACCAAAGTTGAATAATGCCCTTGCTATAGGTGTAGGCCTTTTACGTACCTCCTAAAGCCTGATTGAAATTCCCAGATATTGCATCATCCCATCTTTCCTTTTTGCTTGGACGATACTAAGAGATTCCTAGTGCTTACTGTTCACCTCTACTATCACAGGAACAAGCTTTTTCTCTGATTCAAACCCCTGACATGTTTTCTCTCTCTTGATGCAGAAACTCTGCACTCAGCATTTGTGAACTCACTCTTTTCTCTTCTATACTGTGGGGGAGAGTTATCGCTATTCATTTCTATGCTGTACTTTTTTTTCTCAGAGAACAGGTGCAGGTACTGCCCCCTTCCAAGTCATCCCCCTACCCACTTCCGAGTACCGTCCCTTGGTACCACCTCTTACCCACCTCCCAGTGCTGCACCTTTGAGAAAAAACAGAACCAAGTATCATTTTGTGGTGCAAAGTAATATATATAGAATTTGTTAATAATAACAAAAAAAGCAATAAAATACAGTAGACCCCCTGCAGCCAGGAACAATAGATCCCCCCACCAACAATAGCCCCCCCATCAACAATGGACCCCCTGCAACAATAGACCACCTACCAGCAATAATAGATTCCTCCTTCAACAGTACTACTCTCCCAGCAACATAAGACCCCCCCCCCCGGAACAATAAATCCCCCACCATCAACAATAGACCTCTCCAGCAACAAGAGACTCCTCCCAACAACAATAGATCCCCCCAGTGACAATAGATCCTCCAGCATCCCTTGCCATTACATACATTCAGTGCTGGAGGTGCCGGAACAGAGTTCCCACTGAAAAAAAATCCCTTGCTGTACTAATGTAATTTAGCAGGGGACAGACATGAGAAGTTTAGTATATAAAATGAAAGAAAAACATCTGCTCAAATTCGTATACATACATTGCATAGGTACCTATCCATGATCCCTCACTTCACTCTTTTTCCTATGTAGTCATCCTCAGACCCATAGCTCAGCAGTGGCGTCTCCAGCTTTCAAATTTAGGTGGGCACATGAGGGGGACAGGGACAAAAGTAGGGGGGCAACTATAAAATGCATATATATATATATATATATATATATATATATATATATATATATATATATATATATTGTAATAGTCCCTGTCACTGGGAAAAGGGATGGGATCTCTAACCCTGTGTCCATGTCTTATGGAGAGCCAGCAGGTTGTGTGCCCAGGTGCACACAGCCCATATAACGAGGGGCTAGTGAGAGCAGAGGGTGGAGGAAGGTGGAGTGTGTGTAGCTTGTTGCTACTGCTGTGTGAAGACAGACCTGTGTCTGGAGAGTGGTCTGCCCTGTGGGAGTCTGCAGCCTATGTAAAGGGGATTCTTTGCCCAGGGACTGGGAAAGGCTGGCCAGCCTTGAGAGTCGGGGAGACTGAGGAAGCCAGTGAGTCCAGGGGGCTGTAAAGAATTGGCAAATCTGTTGAGAGCAAGCAGAGGAACTGCTGACAAGAGAGCCAGGTGGCTTGGTATGTTTTCCTTATTTTTGGAGTGCTTAATGAAGTTAAACCCCTGCGTGGGAATCCTGAATGGACCTTTTTGCTTTTGTTTTTCGGTTTAATAAACGTGGGCTACCAGGCCCTTACCTATAATGCCTGTCTGAGGTGGACTCACTGCACTAAAAACGCATTTATCGCTTGAGCTAAATACCCCAAACATTACTATATATATATATATATATATATCCTGGGGCCCTTTACTACGACCCCACAACGGGCCCTTTCACATGTTCTGCAGTGAGCTCCCTTCCTACTGTATTGGGGTCCCCCAGGGTGGCAGAAAACAAGAGATATATGTCACCAGCATATCAAGAAAATATAAGGATCCAAAGCAGTGGGAGAACTATCAGGGTTGCAAAGGTTGTCTTGCCTCCGGGCCCTGGTGTTCTGCCACTGTGGGGTTCCCCAGCCTCCTCTTGCTGTCCTGCCCCTGCTATTGACAGCTCTGGTCTGGCATCTCTTGGAATTTACAGGCTGGTCCTCCTGTCCTAAGGACGGGAGAAATCAGTCTGTTTTAACAGTAACTGAAAGTCCTGGTGGAGTCCTTCCTGCAACTCGCTCTTCTCCCTGCCAATGAGGATACAGGTGAAGGAGCAGATCAGGCGGCCGTGGTTGTGTGAATGCTCGCATTATGCAGTGTCAGCGAGCAGGGGAGGGGGGAGGAATCACCCGCAGGAGCTGACTGGGGACTCTCTCCCTCTTAGACATTGATTTTTTGTAAAAAAAAAAAATTTTTTTTTTTTTGGGGGGGCACATGGTGGGGCACAGCATAATGTTGGGGGGGTCAGGGCCCCCTCTGGCCCCCCCCCTAGGGTCGCCATTGTAGCTCAGGACCCTGCACTACAACCCTGCTGACCAGGTAACAATGCATTCAATAGATCTTGGCAGCTTGGAGGTGAACAATGGGGTTTATTTACCAAAGGCAAATCCACTGTGCACTACAATTTCAATCACTGTAGATCTGATAAAAAAAACAGCATTTTTGCCTGCACATGATTGGGTGATAGAAATCAGCAGAGCTTCCCCTCAAATCTACAGCGACTGCGCTTCCAAGTACACTTGTAGCGAACAGTGGATTTGTCTTTAGGGCTAGTTTACACTTGCTTCAAAACATGGCTTCGGACAGGCTTTATTAAAGTTCCCTGTCACTAAATTAAATGGTTAGCTTACAGTCCTGTTTACACAGGCTTTTGCTTGGTGCTTTAATGAGGCTTCGATAAGGCTTTGGTGGAGCTTCGATGAGGCTTTGGTGGAGCTTCGATGAGGCTTTGGTGGAGCTTCGATGAGGCTTTGGTGGAGCTTCGATGAGGCTTTGGTGGAGCTTCGATGAGGCTTCGATAAACCTTTAGTGGGCTTTGGTGGGACTTCGATGAGGCTTTGGTGAGGCGTCATGATGCTTCGGTGGGGCTTCAATGGGGGCTTCAAGCGAGCTTTACCATAGGCTTCTATGGAGGCTTTGAAGCACCACTAAAGCTAAATGGGGTATAATTTTTGAAGCGAAGCCAAAGAAATGCAAAGCAAAAGCCTGTGTAAATAGGACTGTAAGCTAACCATTTTATTTAGTGACAGGAGCTTTGACTGGCGTTCAGAGGGCTTTAACAAAGCCTGTCCAAAGCCTTGTTTTGAAGCAAGTGTAAACTAGCTGTTAATGTGTGTTGAAGCCGAAGCAAGATGGCCTAAATAGAATGACTGACAAAGTTTTCTGAGATTTTCCAGAGATTTTGGCAGCCAATCAGATAAGAGTCAGTTGCAAGGTCCTGGGTTTTGCCAACACTTACTTCAAACTGCCCACAATAGAGGGGTAAGGGCCCTTTCACACCGGGGCGGTTTGCAGGCACTATTGCGCTAATAATAGCACCTGCAAACCAACCCGAAACAGCCGCTGCTTTAATTCCAGTGTGAAAGCCCCGAGGGCTTTCACACTGGAGCGGTGCGCTGGCAGGACGGTAAAAAAAGTCCTGCCAGCAGCATCTTCGGAGCGGTGAAGGAGCGGAGTGTATACCGCTCCTTTATCGCTCCTGCCCATTGACATCAATGGGACGGTGCGGCTATACCGCCGGCAAAGCGCCTCTGCAGAGGCGCTTTGCGGTGGTTTTAACCCTTTCTCGGCCGCTAGCAGGGGGGTAAAACCGCCCCGCTAGCGGCCGCATACCGACGGTAAAGCGCCGCTTACAATAGCGGCGCTTTAACGCCGACAACGCCCCCGCCCCAGTGTGAAAGGGCTCTAAGTAAAGAAAGAACAATCGACTCCTGGCCTTATATTTAAAAAAAAAAAAAAAAAAAGGGTTTACCGTATGTGAATAACAAAAAAAAAAATCCATAACAGAAAAGAAAAATGATTATTCAGTTTACTTTTGTCGGGTCAGTGAAGATCATTTCTAACTGGCCTCTGAGAAACTGAAATTTTTCTTTAATAAATAGATTTGTGCCTTTTAACCAGAGTTTAATTATTGTGATATTTAGTATTTCTAATTATAATGATCCCATATTTTCTACTTTATACCTGCTTTTTAGAGTTTGCATTTTTCTGGAGAAGTATAAAGTGTATGCTTTAAACTGAACTAGTTTTAGTGACAATGTTCAGTTCTGAGGCAGACCCCATTCATACTGCCCGAGGAATGCTCTAATTTGTATATTTATTGAATTTCCCATTATATTCCTTTGTTTACTGAAATGCAGATGGACATCAATTGATAAAAGAGAAGTTGTGATGGAAATTGATGGGGTGCCCCCACTTCTTTACAGGTGTCAAGCTTCCATAGCAACAGAAATGGTTCCAGGTATCCATGGTAGCCAGTGCAAAGAGGAACAGATTGAAAATGTATTTTCCATTAAATGCTTTACTAAATATCTATTTGAAGTCCACAGATATATAATGGCTTGCCAATTTTATCAATAATGTGTTACCTATTACAAAACTAGTAATGTAAGATAATGTATGACTGTCACTTTTTATACAAACTTTAGAATTTCTATGCTTGTTTTGTGGCTGTGCTCGCTACTACTAAAGAACCAGTTTGTTTTTTCAATGGAAACAGCCAGGGAATTGAGGCAGCTTCGGACTTTCATGGTACGGTATACACTTACAATGCTAAAACAGCTTTTTATAAAAATACTAATTTATTGAGAAAAATATTGTTTAAAAGGATATATGACCACAATGGCAGACATATAACAAACAAGAGGTGCCACATATCCCAAAACAGGAAACACATTTAAATAATCAAATTCCTCTGATGTAAACTGTAAAGAAATAGATGTGTTGACCCACAATAGGAAATGTGTTATTCGTCTTTATGCAGTTATAGACTCTACATGTTTCGCAGGGACCCGCTTCTTCAGGAGTATGTCAGGGCTGGGCTCAGCCTTTCCTTCTCAGAGCTGGCTGCTCAGCTGTCGGCTAATTGCCAGCTCCAATCTCTCCACAGTTACTCAGCTGTTGATGATATCCTGCTCGTCAGTCCTGCCTAGTGCCTACTTAAGCCGTTCAGCCCCGTGAATCTCTGTCTTTGCCTTGGTCAACATCACAGAGACATTCTCTTGCATTCCTGTTTAAAGACTTGCTTTGCTGACATCCCTTCTGGCTCCAGATCTTGCTTGCTGTTCCACTACATTGATCCCTGGCTTCTGGCTTGGCTGACTATCCGTTCCAGTTACTGAACTTTGGCTATGTTTTGACTACGTTTGTTCTTTTTACTGTCAGAAACCATGTAATCAGACCAAGACAGAAGTACAGTTAAATCACACTTGTTTAATAATAAAAATAAAAAGAACAAAGGTAGTCAAAACATAGCCAAATTTCAGTAACCGGAACGGATAGTCATTTAGCAAAGCAAGGTCCATAAAGACTTGGATGAGCAAGTTTGAGGTGAAGGAACTTGACTGTCCTGCACAGAGTCCTGACCTTGACTCAATAGAACAGCTTTGGAATGAGTTAGAGTGGAGACTGCAAGCCAGGCCTTCTTGTCCAACATTAGTGCCTGACCTCACAAATGCACTTCTGGAAGAATGGTCATACATTCCCATAAACACACTCCTACACCTTGTGGACAGGCTTCCCAAAAGAGTTGAAGCTGTTATAGCTGCAAAGGGTGGGCCAAGGTGGGCTAAGACTGAGGTGCCATTAAAGTTCATGTGCGTGTAAAGGCAGGCATCCCAATACTTTTGGTAATATTGTGTGTGTGTGTGTATGTATGTATGTATGTGTGTATATATATATATATATTTTTTTTTTAATCCAAATAAACTATCATTCTGAACATATTATGCCTAAATGTACTCTGTAGCAGGTTCTTCTCTGTCCCAATGCATTTCTAATATCAAGCCACTGGTGTACTTACTCTTAGTTATTTAAATACTTCCGTACGTGAGAGGCCACATTCAATTTAAGCACACAGAAGGGGAAATGCTTGTAGCAAGTGAACTTGGCAGTAGAAGTGCCCAGGGACCTGATGCCCAATTTAGAAAGAGCCATGACAATGATTAGGAAGACAAGAGTGGCAACAGGAGAGATGATATTACACAGAGGTAAGTGGGTAACGTGAATATATAGAGATTATCTGACTCGTTAATGATAAATAAATAAAAATAGCAGGAACCCCAATAATTTTTGTTGGTTAGCTGTCTGTATAAGAATCGTTGTGATATATGGTATATAGGGGTCCACGATGCAGCCCCCACAAATCCACCAGCCTAGTGATATCTGTTATACAAACCCAAATCCCCCATCAACATAATCTCAGTCTCAATCAATTTAAAGTGATTGTACACCTTCTTTTTTTATTTTTCTAAAATAACAAACATATCATACTTGCCTCCACTGTGCAGTTCGTTTTGCACAGTGTGGCCCCTGAACCTCCTCTTCTGGGGTCCCCCAGCGGCGCTCGCGGCTCCTCCTCGCATCAGTAAACCCCCTAGGAGAAGCGCTCTCCCAGGGGGTTAACTTGCGGGCGGGCTCTCGAGTCCAGCATTTGCGTGCATAGACACAGAATGCCGGACTTGGCCCCTCCCCCGGGGCCTGCGTCATTTGGATTTGATTGACAGCAACGGGAGCCAATGGCTGCGCTGCTATCAATCTATCCAATCAAGAGCTGAGAACCCCAGGCAGAGAGGAAGAGCGTGTCTCTGCTGAGGGAACAAAGGGCTCAGGTGAGTACAACGGGGGGCTGGAGGGACGTCAGCGTCGGAAGTTTTTTCACCTTAATGCATAGGATGTGTTAAGGTGAAAAAACACAATGGATTACAACCTCTTTAATAATAAGCTAATTATAATAATAATAATTTAAATAATTAAGCATAATAATACGTTAAATAATAAATATTTAGAGTTTTAATATTGTGCATTTTTGTGAAACAGTTAAAATCACAGATTAAAAAAAAAAATAACTTGCACTTAAAATCTTTACAATTTTAAATAAACCTTACAAATATTCCCAAACCTGTAATGTATGTGAGGATACCTGTGTGTAGTGTGATTAGGGTCTAACATTGTGTGTGTTGTGAGTGTACAATATAGCAGCCTGTGCATATGTGTGGAGTGTGTGCAGGATTTTATACATTAATAGCTTTTTTTTTTTTTTTTTTTTATTATTATTTAGGATAAATGAAGGTCCTCTTTATCCTGTTGTTTTTTTAAACCCAACTCTAGGCAAGACTAAAATTGAGTGCATTGTGCATTATTTACCATACTCCTTAGTCTTGATTCCAGACACCTCTTCCTAAGCCACCCTGCAGTGTAATGGATCAAAGTGCCAGTTTCCTCTATAAGTTAAGCTAATTTCCTTCTACAGGGACAAGGCATTTTTCTCTGCTTGTTATCTTCTTGGGCACAATCCACTGTTAGTTCTCTTGCCTCTGTAGCCTATGAGGGAGGACCTGGCAACTAGAAGTGTCGCCTTGAAGTGGACACCCGAAGAATGTCCTCCAGGAGTAAAGAAGGGTGGCAGCCTCATGTGAGTGTGGCTTTAGGTAAGTAAACAGGGCATTAGAATTGTTTTTTTTTTTCAAACAAGCAGTTAGAGAGGGAGTGGGAAGTGGGGTTGCTAATATCCTGGTGTACCTTGTTTTTTTTTTTTTTTTGTTTTTTTTTAGGGGGGGGGGGGGGGGGTGACAGGTCCTCTATATCCAGACTGTAGGCTTCTAAATAGGTCAATCCACCAAAAGAGATACAGAAAGCAAAAAAACAACTTGTTTTGGGTGCAATTCCTATTTTTCATAAACCCCATCCCAAACTTAAAATCTATAAAATTCGTCAATTGTCAAGTTCCTTTGAACTTTTCTTCAGGTGTGGCGAGGGATAGAAGAGCTGATGAAGTACTCATCAAGAGTGCCTGACAATGCCTGCCCTTTCCGCTTAACTCAACCATTCAAAGAAGCCATCCTATAGCTTCTATGAAAGAAACCTCACTTATGAATGAAGGGGGGCGGACCTTTCAATCATCCACCCGTTTTCCATTCATAGATTGTGTTTCATTCATAGAAGCAGTACAGTTTCTGATAATAGGGGAGATGGGTTGAAAGGGTGGGCTTAGTCTGGCACTCTTGATGAATGCCTGTCACAGCTACATCGGCTTGGGGAAGATTATGGCGGTGGCGTAGATGCGGGATTGATAGAAGAGGATTTCAGCTAATAGAGAAGCCAGCAGCACAAGGGATGGCCTCTGTGCTGATTTTTTATTTTCATCTGTGAGTAAACTTACACTTTAACCACTTCAGTGCCGGAAGAATTTACCCCCTTCCTGACCAGAGCACTTTTTGTGATTTGGCACTGCGTTGCTTTAACTGACAATTCCGCGGTCATGCGACGTTGTATCCCAACAAAATTGATGTCCTTTTTTTCCCACAAATAGAGTTTTCTTTTGGTGGTATTTGATCACCTCTGCGGTTTTTATTTTTTGCGCTATAAACAAAAAAAGAGCGACAATTTTGAAAAAAAAGCTATATTTTTTTCTTTTAGCTATAATAAATATCCCCAAAAAATATATAAAAAAATGAATTTCTTTCTCAGTTAAGGCCGATATGTATTCTTCTACATATTTTTGGTAAAAAAATTGCAATAAGCGTATATTGATTGGTTTTAGCGTCTACAAAATAGGGGATAGATTTATGGCATTTTTATTATTCATTTTTTACTTATTAGTAATGGCGGCGATCTGCGATTTTTATCATGACTGCGACATTAAGGCGGACACATCTGACACTTTTGACACTATTTTGGGACCATTGTCATTTATACAGCGATCAGTGCTATAAAAAATGCACTGATTACTGTGTAAATGACACTGGCAGGGAAGGGGTTAAAAACTAGGGGGTGGTCAAGGGGTTAAGTGTGTCCTAGTAAGTGATTATAACTGTGGGGGGATGGGCTACCACTGACATGACAGCGATCACTGCTCTAGATGAGACAGGGAGCAGTAGATCCCTGTCATGTCACAAGGCAGAACAGTCCCTGTCTCACTGTAGGAACCCAGCACTGTATACTGTATGCAGCTGAGGCTACATACAGTATCTCACAAAAGTGAGTACACCCCTCACATTTTTGTAAATATTTTATTATATTTTTTTCATGTGACAACACTGAAGAAATTACACTTTGTTACAATGTAAAGTAGTGAGTGTACAGCATAACAGTGTAAATTTGCTGTCCCCTCAAAATAACTCAACACACAGCCATTAATGTCTAATCCGCTGGCAACAAAATTGAATACTATTGAGTTGGATTAATGTCCGACTGAGACCTATAGTCAGAGGCATAACCAGAACCTTCAGGGCCCCAGTTCAAGAAATCATGAAGGGCTCCCCAGACCCCTGGCCAGGGCTCTTCCCTCTGGGCCTGGGGTCCTTCCCACTAATCCCGGGGCCCTTTATTATGGTCCCACAGCAGGACCTTTTCACATGTTTTGCAGTGGGCCCCCCTTCCTGCCGTCTTGGGCCCCCACATAGTGGCGGAATGTCAGGGCCGACCTTTGCAATTCTCAACCATTGCCAATCAAAAAGAATGTGGACCTGATGGAGAACTAGTCTATCAGAGGTTGCCATCAGGTCCACCAGATTGTTTGACCATTGCTCTACTGTAAGCCATGAAGAATGGGCACTTTCATGTTTTCAGTAAAGAGGATTCTTACACATTCAACTTGTTCTTTTATACTTTGTCTGGTACTCCAGAACTATTTCAATTTTTATTTCTAGGTTATGTAGAACTGTAAGTACAATGATTTGTGCTTTGTTGTGCTGGGATTTGTATTACTACAAGATCTAAACACACACCACTGTCCTCTGATCTCAGATCTTATATGAGGATGGGTGCTACCCTCCCTTCTGGGAAAATATCTGCCCCACTGTTGAGTTGGCAGAGCCTCAAAGGAGGCTGAGAGACTAGTTGCCCATCAGGTGCAGTGGATGGATCCCATAGCTACTAGACAGCCCAATGGTGATTATGAAATCCACCCACTGCCATCTGCTGTCAATTACAAAGGATGAGGTTCTAGTGTCTTAGCATCCCCATCGGGCTCTGCCCAATGTCAATGCTAAGCCCCGCATCATTGGTTGCCTGGATGCTGGTGGCCTGTCACTGTCCTAGAAACCATGATATACAAACATGCCTTACCCTTTACTCTGAGCCCCAATCTGAACACCAGCGTGTCTCTGTACCCCAAGTCAAAATTGGCCTTAACTACAGTCAGTTTGCTGATCTGTGAACTGTTGGTAATTCTTTTTTAATTCAATTTTAAAGTGATGCACTGAAAGCGGAACTAAACCCTCCTATCCTTTTCAGCCAAGGAAGCTGCCATTGTGGCCTCTGTTTGATCTGGAACTGCCATGGTGCTGCACCTGTGATCAGTTATGACACCAACCATTTGATGGTTTGACAGTTTGGTTGACAGCACAAGAAAATATGACAGTTAGCATTCCTGGCATGCTGGGAATATAACTTTTTTTAAACCGTCAAACAGGGGGTTTAGTTCCACTTAAAGCGGAACTATACTCATCACAGCTGCTCCTCCCCCGGCCGCTGACATCTTCAGATGGCTGGCTTCCGGGTCTCAATCACTAGGCGCTTTCATTGGCTAGGTGGAGATGACGGTACTCCTGCGCAAGTGCGGAAGTTCATTTAGATTCAAAGCATGTCTCTTCTGCATTAAAGAGCCTACCAGTTCGCCCTTTTTTATTTTTGGCCTAAAGTTCCACTTTAAGAACTGCTTGAATCTATTGCATTAGCAAGCAAAAATGTAATTCCTCCAACTGTTAAGGTTTTGCATCTAAAACTTTGTAAATGGAACAAATTTGGAAGCTATCAGGGACAGAATAAAAAGGCACATTATTATGTTTTTTAATTGCGTAGTTAGTAGAAATGATACATATAATGCATTTTTACTGGAAAGAAACTCAGAAGCAGAGCTATACTTCAGTTCTATCAGCCCTCTCCTGCAAAGGAAGATTAGGCAAATCCCGGAAATGGCAACACAGTTCTGGAATGTCACTGAATTTCATCCAAAGGTTTGGGAATGTCACTTCTATTATTAATTTCTATTCCAGTTGCAATTTACTAACTTCTTTCTGTTTTAATATAAAAATTATTAGTTAGAAAAATTAGTTTACATTATTGTAATTTTTTTCAGTTCTTTGTTAAATAGACTAACACATTTATCTCAATGTATAGAATTTTAAAATTTAAACTTGCAACTACCTGTTGCTCTTGCAGTCATTTTGAAAGATTTGTAATGCCCATTTTTTCCCAGTTATGCTTAATGTGAACTCAGAATTGAATTTATAACTGTCAATGATGACATCATATTCAATTACAAGCAATCAAGGTGTTCCTTAACCATGTAAGAGTACAAATATCCCACATACATCACAAAAGGGAAATTGCTGCCTTAGACCGAAGTCAGTGCATTTATGTGATGCCTTATAATATTACAACAATGTACCAGCTGTCCTTTTCACTCTATGTCAACTGGACCAAATTTGTCTTTAGATGCTGTCTTAGTTGTTAAGTAGTATTACCAACCCTTATTTCCAGGCAATGTTATATATATATATATATATAATCAACTCAATATTCAGAATTAATGTGAGCCTCAGCTCCCTTTGAATACCCAATGTGCTAGGAAAAATCCTTTTTTTTTTTTTGTGTCGCATATAGTTAGAGTTTTCAAACTGAATGCAGGTTCACCTTATTTACAATCATTCCATTTGCTAAGTGATTATCATCTACTTAATTCATAAAAATTGTAATATCCTGATTTACTAAGAATGTCACTTACCCTCTTTTTGGTATAGGTGATCCTGTCAAAGGAGAAGAATTTGTCCCCCGGCTGTCAGGTAGGTTTGTTTTTGGTGAACGCCCATTGCCATGGTGTAAAACATCCTTTCTCTCAATTGTGTCCTCATGTCCCGGTAGACCATGAGCGAAGGTAGATATCCCATGCACTTCAAGTGTTGAGGCTATATGGGAAGATCCAGCGGTATAGATATGTGGCTTGACCAAAGTAGTGGTGACCAAACTGATCAGCCCAAGAAGGCTTATTAAAGCACACAGCCTTTCTGCCATGGTCCTCTATTTTCCACACACACAGATCCGCTTCAGCTTCTAAGTGCTTACTGAGAGTCTTTAAGAAACCCCTTTGAACTGCCTTCAAGTTTAAAACTAGGGGTGGGGGAATTTTTTTTAACAAAGAACGGAAAAAACGCACAATCCCTCCCAGCTACTGTGGAAATGTGAAAGGTCAGCAGACAATGTGAGGGCCTGTTCCTGTGTGGTGAGCACTAAACTTATTGAGGAGAGCCTGCAGAGGAAAAAAAAAAGGAATATTTTTTAAAGGAAGCTAAGCTGCTGGCAGCCTACACAACGAGTCTGCGCACAGGAACACAGCCTTATCAGAGCCCCTATGGCTGGCCTGTGTAAGACAGAGCTGCTGTTACTGGGAGGAAAAGGATGTTAGTTTAAGGGAGAGCAAATATTGTAAAGTTTACATTAGGTTTCCTTAAACCATTGCATATACACAAACATATCTATGTAATGTTGAGCTATATTATTGGTAATCTGTGAAACAAAGCAAAGAAAATAATCTAGTCTATGCATATCTATGCTCTACAGAACTATAACAGTACTTGAATACTTCTGTGCTTATTAGAATTGTGGTGCTAAATACTTGTTACTAATTTTATTGTTAAAGGATAAGTTCTCCTTAAAAAATGAAAAATAAATAAATGAATGTACATATTTTTGCAGGTAAAAAAATGTGCATTTATTATTATTATTTTTTCAGTAGCCTGCAGAACATTGCACCTGTGATCAGAAGGGGGAATGTCAGGTGCCTGCAGACTCTCAGTACAGCTGTCTGTCCGTACCTCCCATACAGGCAGATAGCCACTGATATTCAGGAAAACTACAAGCAACCTGCCACGGTGTAAGATGGGACCTGTAGTTAATTCATTCACAGATCGCTGTGAATGAATGATGCGGCTGTGGGGGCGGAGCCTCACACAACCGCAATGTTTTTAAATTGTGACTGCGGGTTCTGGAAGAAGATCCTACGCCCGCTGCCATGAGGGTGGTTTGGGAGGTTTGGGCGCATGCTCTTTAGTAACATGTTACACCCTAAATACGGGTGTAACATGTTACTGAGGCTGGGTTCACACATGTCTGGCTGCGGTTTGCAGTCCAGAGTGCGGTGCATTTCTGTTCACTGGTTCAAGTGCAAATCTTGCCTGCCTGAATTTGCACCTGAATCAGACCCAAAAACACACAGGACCTTTTTCAAAACTGCACTGCAGCTGCCCCGGACATGTGTGAACTGGCTACATTGAGTGCCGGTCACATTTACATGTTATGCAAATTGGATGCTGTGTTTCTGCAGTAGGTCTACAGCAGGGTTTTTCAACTTGGTTTCTTTGGAACCCAAGGGTTCCCCCAGAGGTTGCTAGGGGTTTCTTGAGCAATGAACAATTTCTGCCTCTCAGATATGTTGCCTCTGACACAACTGTTCATTTTAGCCATCTGTAAGGAGTATTCCTTCCACTGTCCATCACACTAATGTATCCTGAGTTGTAGATATAGTCATTTTTAGCAGGGGTTTCCTGAGACCAGAAAGTTATTTCAAGGGTTCAGCTGTGTTGAAAAGCTTGAGAAAGACTGTCCTACAGTATAGAAAACTTTAATATCTTTTGCTTAGATACATATACAAGTATATGTCATGGCCCTACATCAATGGGCCGGAGCCAGTCTGTGTCACTTCTGGTCATTTGATCAGTGTGACAGCAAACAGAAGAAGTCACAATGAAAAAGCTATAACTAATCTTGCCTTCTCTTGTGACAGGTCAATTTTCTCAGTAAAAAAGCAATGCTTGCTATAACTTCTTACTGTGTCAAAAACTATGACACCTATATATCTGTTTATGTGGCCAACAATTTTTGGCATTGAAAAAGTGGTTCTAAAGCCTTAAAGTGGTTGTAAAAGTTAAGGTTCTTTACCTTTAAACATTGTATGTATAAAGGTAAAAAAAAACTTCAACGTGCAGCTCTGCCCCCCCATTACTTACCTGAACCCCATCTCAATCCAGCGATGTGCATGAGAGCCGAGGCTCTCCTGGGCTTCTCCCTCCTCAATTGCTGAGATACAGCAGTGGGAGCTAATGGCTCCCTGTGCTATCAATTACAGTCAGTGAGGAGGGAGCTGGTCAGAGCTACGCTCTGTGTCTTATGGACACACAGAGGTGGCTTGGGAGCAAGAACACACATGTGCCCCCAGAGCAAGCAGCCTGCAATGGGGGCATTCAGCAGGGGGAGGGGCCAGAAGCACAGACGGGGACCTGAGAAAAGGAGGATCCGGGCTGCTCTGTGCAAAACCATTACACAAAGCAGGTAAGTATGACATGTTTGTTTTTGTTTTTTTTTTAATCTGAAACTTTAGTAGCATTTTAATGTTTTCTTTTTACCTTAAAACATTTTCAGCATTAAGTTAAAAAACCTTCTGAGTGCAGCTCTACCTCCGCTCCCCCTTATACTTACCTGAGCCCCATCTCTATTCAGCGATGTGCACGAGAGCAGCCGCTCTCTCCTCGCTCTCCCTCCTCATAGGCTCAAAGACAGCAGTGGGAGCCATTGGTTCCCGCTGAAGTCAATTACAGCCAGTGAGGAGGGAGCAGAGGATGGGGTGGAGCTGAGCTCTGCGTGTCTATGGACAGGAGCAAGCCCACATCAGTGCCCCCGTAGCAAGAGGCTTGCTATGGTGGATACTCTGCGTGGGGGGGGGGAGTTGGGACCACCGGCAGGGGACCCCAGAAGAGGGGGGGGAGGGTTAGGTGGTAAACCTGCTAAACGTGAAGAATTAAATAACTTCATGAAGGATTTTACTTTTATTGTAATGTGAGTAGAAGGCATTGCTGCACAGTATGTGAATTAACAGTTAAACTGATCTTGGAACGGATGGCTTATCATCATTACTTATTGCAGAGATAAAGCATGTTAACGTTTTACAAAGCAGGACTGTTACTAATAACTGCACAGTCTGGAAGAAATAAAAATAAATGCATGCCAATAAAAATAACAAAATTATTTAGATAAAGTGTTTTTTTTTGCTTTTTTTTTACAATGAAAACTAAAAACTAAAACAATGTTTTAAGGCCTCATGTACACTGCTGCTGGTAAACGGACATTTAGGAGCAATTGGGATTTTTTTTAACTGCCCCTGAACTCTCCTCTTTTGAACCAATAGGATTTGTACAACAGAGAAACTATGCAGTGTCTGGAAAATAATTGAAAACGAGCCTAAAGCTTTGGATGTTGGCTTAAATATAAAATATTCATAGGCAATATGCATATTTACTTAAGTAAATAAAGTGATAACATTTTTCCTTCTTTAAGCCCTAATCCTAATCAAAGAAAAAATATAAATACGAAATAACCAAACTCTATTGATCACCACTGTAATATAAACATTTCTGTTTTTGAAAATCTTTAAAGTGATAATATCCCCCCATAAAATGTAATATATTTCCACTTTCCCAATCCTTAAATGTGTTGGCTGCATTTGTTTTCTTTTTTTAGGCTTTTTCCCTGTTCATCTGGCCAGTAACACACTACCTGTTTTAGGGTGTCCCCACTGTTGATGGAGGAGCAACTGAGCCACCGCTGGACAGCAGCATTGTCAATTTGTGGAGAGGGTAGTGCTAGATGTACCAGCAGATTTACAGTGCCTTGAAAAAGTATTCATACCCCTTGACATTTTCCACATTTTGTCATGTTACAACCAAAAACGTATTTATTGGGATTTTATGTGATAGACCAACACAGAGTGGCAGATAATTGTAGAGGGGAAAGAAAATAATCTCAGTATAAATACAGCTGTTCTGTGAAGCCCTCAGAGGTTTGTTAGTGAACCTTAGTGAACAAACCGCATCATGAAGGCCAAGGAACACACCAGACAGGTCAGAGATAAAGTTGTGGAGAATTTTAAAGCAGGATTAGGTTATTAAAAAATATCCCAAGCTTTGAACATCTCATGGAGCACTGTTCAATCCGTCATCCGAAAATAGAAAGAGTATGGCACAACTGCAAACCTACCAAGACATGGCCATCCACCTAAACTGACAGGCTTTGTAAAGAGAGCATTAATCAGAGAAGCAGCCAAGAGGCCCATAGAGGAGCTGCAGATCAACAGCAGGTGCTCTATTCAGATGAGACCAAAATTGAACTTTTTGGCCTAAAAGCAAAATGCTATGTGTGGTGGAAAACTAGCACTGCACATCACCCTGAACACACCATCCCCACTGTGAAACATGGTGGTGGCAGAATCATGTTGTGGGAATGCTTTTCTTCAGCAAGGACAGGGAAGCTGGTCAGAGTTGGTGGGAAGATGGATGGAGCCAAATACAGGGCAATCTTAGAGGAAAACCTGCTAGAGTCTGCAAAAGACTTGAGACTGGGGCGAAGGTTCACCTTCCAGCAGTACAACAACCCTAAACATACAGCCAGAGCTACAATGGAATGGTTTAGATCAAAGCATATTCATGTGTTAGAATGGCCCAGTCAAAGTCCAGACCTAAATACAATTGAGAATCTGTGGCAAGATTTGAAAATTGCTGTTCACGGACACTCTCCATCCAATCTGACAGAGCTTGAGCTATTTTGTAAAGAAGAATGGGCAAAAATGTCACTTCTTTGCAAATGCAAGAATGGGCAAAAGCTGGTAGAGACATCTCCAAAAAGACTTGCAGCTGTCATTGCAGTGAAAGGTGATTCTACAAAGTATTGACTCAGGGGGCTGAATACAAATGCACGCCACACTTTTCACATATTTATTTGTAAAAAATGTTGAAAATGTATCATTTTCCTTCCACTTCACAATTATGTACCACTTTGTGTTGGTCTATCACATAAAAGCCAATCAGAGAAGAGAGGGAGCGGGGCCGGGTCCATGTCTGAATGGACACACGGAGCTGTGACTCGGCTGCAAGCTGCACGTTGTGGGGGCACTTGACAGGACGGAGGGGCCAGGAGCACAGGAGAGGGTCCCAAGAAGAGGAGGATCCGGGCTGCTCTGTGCAAATCTACTGCACAAAGGAGGTAAGTATAACATGTTTGTTGTTTTATTTTTTTAATCAAGACTTTACAATCACTTTAAATTCAAACTCCAGCAAACACTTTTTAAGCAGTTATAGCATCACTTTTTTCCTTTTGAGATAAAAGTTTTACATAAATGAATAATGGAATAAAGTATTGTACCCCTTGACAGTGTTAAATGGTTTGTCTCAAGCCTGTACAGCTTGGTCTGATTAAAGATGTTAAAAACAGACTCGCTTGCTGGATCATTACGTACAACTAAAGGAAAAAAGGCTAAAAAATAATTCTTGCAGCCATATCTGCAATATAAGCTGCAATATCATATTTGTTGGTTTTTAAAGTGTTACTAAACCCAGGAGCCTGCAGTCACTATATATGGTCTCCCAAAGTACACAGAACATAGAAATGCAATTATTTTAGTAAATATAAACTGCTAAATACCTTTTCTGATGAGCAGTATATAGCAGTCTTGTGACTCCTATTAGTGTCTGGTTAAAGCTTGTAAGAGGAGTTTTCATTCTCACCTGATTGCCCTATGAGGCTGCATGACCCCTGACCCTCTGTTTGGACAGTGCTGATTGGCCATGCACCCTCCCAAGAAAAAAAAAAAAACTTTAGCAATACACACCCAACTGAGCATGTGCAGCTTGCCCCCAAGGCTCTGTTCTATCAGGAGATGGTTTGGGGACTGTGGAAGAAGGGGAGGATCAGAGGAGTCAACTTACAATGCAGAGGATTAACCCCTTAGGTTCCAAGTGAGTATAACAAGCATGCTTTACTGGATATACAGACTGATTTTACTGGTGTGGGTTTAGTAACACTTTAAGTTTATTACTGATTTAACTGTTGAATTCTCAATGGTGGAGTTTCTAAGGCTCCTTTTTGATACAGGATTTTAATGTTGTATGTATCTTTAGATTACCACTGTCTTGCTAGTTATATGGGGTATATAGTAATAATACATTATTATATATTTCCAGGATTAGAATGTTGAGCTGAATAGACATAAATGAATCTGATCAGATGAAATACAATACTGAAATCCTTAGACAGCCTATCTTCACCTGACATGAACATCCAGTGTTCAGTGCACATAACTGCTTATAATGTAGGAACTTCGGCTGTTCAATTGTGCTTCAAGTTTACCCATGTCAAAGAAAAAATAAGTAATCCATTCTAATTAATTTTAGGTTACATTCATTTATTATGAAGATGTATTGCGATTCTAGCCTATGTTTGTTATGTTTAACCACTTCCTGACCGCACTATAGCCAAAAGACAACTACAGCATGATCGTCTAGTTCTGGGAGGGCGTCTATGGAACCATGTCCCCCGCTCACACCTTGTGGCATTCATCCGGCATGCTCTGTGATTGTTGTGTCCTTCAGACACAGCTGATCACAGATCGGGGTAAAGGGCCAGTCACAGCAGCCCTTTACCATGTGATCAGCTGTGTCCAATCACAGCTGATCACATATAAACAAAGGTGCTGGTTATTGCCATTCCTTTCCTCATGTGCTGTCAGAGCGTGAGTAGAAGAGTGCCGGTAATCAGCAAATGTGACAGAGGACATGTACACTGATAATCAAGGCACTGATCATTAAATGTCATGGTTATCAGTGCAGCCCCAACAGTGCCCATCAGTGCTGCCTATCAGTGCCCATTAGTGCAGCATGTCGATGCCGAATTTTAGTGTAGCCTCATCAGTTCCTCCTTATCAGTGCTGCCTATCAGTGGCCATTAGTGCAGCATGTCGATGCCGCATATCAGTGTAGCCTCATCAGTTCCTCCTTATCAGTGCTGCTTCATCAGTGCCCATCAGTGCTGCCTCATCAGCACATATCAGTGAAGGAGAAAAATGACTTATGTGCAAAAATTATATAACAGAAACTAAGAAAAGTTTTTTTCCCAATTTTCAGTCTTTTTTTGTTTAGCAAAAAATAAAAAAACAGTGGTGATTAAATACCACCAAAAGAAAGCTCTATCATTTAGGTAAAGTGTTGTATGACTGCGCAATTGTCATTCAAAGTGTGACAGCACTGAAAGCTGAAAATTGGTCTGGGCAGGAAGGGGGTGAAAGTGCCTGGTATTGAAGTGCTTAAAAACAGTAACTGTCATTGATTATTCATAAGTAAAGCTACTATTTATTTGTTTTATGGAAACCTAGATAATGGAGAAGCAACTACTATGTCATTTACATGTTATATGTATAAAAGGCCCTTCTTCAGAATATGTATACATTTTAGCTTTGCATCTTTTATTATACCTGGAAAAAGAAGATTTATAGTGAAGAAAGTTTAGATCTATTTAATATTTTTAGTTAGGCACAAAACGATTTCATAGTGAAAATACTTTTTGCCTTGTCTGTGTAGACCTGTATCCACGTGTACCTGTATGCTACAGTAATACAATATTAACTTCAAACTAACTAAGATATTCTTAAAGAGTGTTTGTACCCACACCTGTTAGCGTTTAGGCTTGAGCGATTACCTTTGATGTTAGCAATAAGATCTCGCTGAGTGATATATGAGCTCTTTGTTATATTTCAGATTTGCTGGTATCATTTGCAATAGAGATTCTGATTTTTGAATGATCAATGGAGTCACAAGCCGTAGAAGAACAAAAGCAAGACCCGCATACAGATGAAGCAAAATATACACTCGAATTTAGGTCTTTGTGCATTGGAAGTGTCAGAGTCCAATACCAAAATTTACTTTTTCACATTTAAAAAAAAAGAATGAATTACAGTAAATATACTGATCGCTTTCAAGACAGAACAGGGGGTTCTAAAAAATTGAATTGCTAAATGTGTGTAAATCTTTCATTGCTGATTTCTAAATGAACGAAACAATTGATGTTTGGGGCACATCCCTTCAAAAAATGTAACGATTTAGACTAATAAAAAAGAGGAAAACACTTTTATGGATAAATAAATACCTCAAATGTGTGCCTTCGCAACGTGAAAGAGTGGGTTTGATAATATAGGCTTTGCATTTTAGGTTCCTCAAGTCTCTTCTGATATGTTTTATCCCCAGACCTTTCACCATTTTTGGACTCATTGGGGACAGGTTTGCCAACCGCCAGTAAATTTACTGACAGTTTGTAAAAATCAATTATTTTTTTTACAACTGCCAGTAAATATCAGGGGCTGATCATTTCATGCTGTGTTGACTTTTTAAGTGTAAATCAAGCAAATTACTTTGTTCTAGGTATTGTCAGTGTTTCCATAACATGTTTATACTGTTCAAATATTCACTGTGTTAGTTTTCAATAGGAGTTCTGTAATTTCTCAGGTTGCCAGTAAAAAAATGTGCTCCGACAGTAAATTTTCCATGTTTTGTCAGTAAAAAAATGCTGCAGGAGGTTTTCAACCCTAATTGGGGGGGGGGATTCACTAAAACAGCAGAGTGCTAAATCTCTGCATAGAAATCAGCTTCCAGTTTCTTTTTGTCAAAGCTTAACCACTTGACCTCCGGAAGGTTTACCCCCCTTCATAACCAGGCCATGTATGTGATGTGGCACTGCATTACTTTAACTGACAATTGCATGATCAAATAAAATTTGTGTTGTTTTTTTCCCACAAATACAGCTTTCTTTTGGTGGTATTTGATCACATCTGCAGTTATTTTTTGCACTACAAACAAAAAAAGGCCAACAATTTTGAAAGAAAAAACTATATATTTTTTACTTTCTGCTATAAAACATATCCCCCCCAAAAAATGTTTTTTGTAAAACAAAATCCCAGTAAGTGTACAGGCAGTCCCTGAGTTACGAACATCCGAGTTACGAACGACTCCTACTTACGAACGGAGGTGGCGTGACGTCACTGCCAGACGTTTGCGCTCAACGCTAGTCCCGGATACAGCTGAGCAGCCATCTTGTAGCACCAGACACATCCCCCACACTGCAGTATTGCATGGCCACAAGAGCCCCAAATAACACAACTGCACGCCCAAAAGCACCTGGAACATCCCACATCATTGCACATGCTGGAGTTACACTTACAAATGTACTGTTTCCGAGTTACAAACAAATTCGACTTCAGAACAAACCTACAGTCCTTATCTTGTTCATGGCCCGGGGACCGCCTGTATATTGATTGGTTTACGTAAACATTATAGCATCTACAAACTATGGGATATATTGGAATTTTCATTTATTTATTTTATACTATTAAGGGCAGCGATCAGCAACTTATAGGAAAACTACGATATTGTGGCAGACAATCGGACACTAACTGACACTTTGAGGGACCAGTGACACCAATACAGTGATCAGTGCCAAAAATATGCACTGTTTATCATCTAGGGTGATCAAAGGGTTAAACGTGTGCCTAGCCAGTGTTTTAGTTTACACTCTGTGCTACTTTTACTGGGGGAAGAGATGGATTAGAGTCCCTACTTTCCAGGAGCATGGATTCATCCTCCCCCCGTCAGAACGGAACTCTGCCTTGTTTACATTCGGAGTCCCTGCCCAATGATTGGCTTTTGCTGTGAATATTCACAGCAAAAGCGGTGTGCCAGCTGCGCATATGCACCTCCTGCAGGCAGAGATGCCAAATCATGTATATATATATATATATATATGTGATCAGTAAAACTGCTGTAGGGTGGTCAGCAAGTGATTAATTGAACAAGCTGAAGTTAGAAGCTGATTGGCTACCATGCACAGCCACACCAGATTTTGCACTCTCCAGTTTTAGTAAATCAACCCATTCTGTCTTATTAGTATCTTTTTGTAAGTGAGGTCTCCAGAACTGGATACACTGGGGTTGATTTACTAAAACTGGAGAGTGCAAAATCAGGTGCAGCCTTGCATATAAATCAATCAGCTTCCAGTTTTTTTTTTTTTTTTTTTGTAGGTCAAAGCTTAATTGAACCAGTTGAACTTAGAAGCTGGTTGGCTACCATGCAGAGCTGCACCATTTTTTGCACTTTCCAGTTTAAGTAAATCAACCCCACAATGCTAAATGATGTCTAACTTAAAGTGGTTGTAAGCCACTTTGTAATGTACATACAATCCCTTGTGTTAGATAAAGTTATATGCTCCAGTGTAGGTTCTTTGTAAAAAATATGCAGATTTGTACCTTATTCCATAGTGCTGCTTGGCGCTCACGTGACTACCCACTGCTCCCTCTCCCGATCTGACAGATACAGCTGGAGGGGCTGAGAATCGCCCGCTGACATCAGCCGGAAGGAGATGAGGAGAGCAGTGGGCAGGCACGTGAGTGCCGAGAATGAAATATGAAATAAGGTACAAATCAGCATATTTTTTTACAAAGAACATACACTGGAGCATATAACATTATCTAACACAAGGGATTGTATGTACATTACAAAATTATTTCAGCGGTAAGAGATGATGGGGTTGGCACTGACGCAGCTGACAGGCAGGCAGGGAGGGGGAGAGAGGAAGCAAGGAGAGACAGCGGGAAGATGCAGGCACGTAAACTGACCATGATGTCAGGGCTCAGCAGCCATGATAAATGTGATCGGTTTACAAAGGGGAGGGTAGCACCAGACAGGATCAACCAGGTATTTTAGATGATAGAAAATGCCAAATTACCGCTTTAAGATCTTTATAGGGGAATCAGGATCTCCTTCCGCCTGCTGGCGATCCCTCTAGTTATGTATCCTGGAATTCTATTTGCTTTTCCCACTACCTGGTCACACCGTTTGCACATTTTGCAATCATCTGAAATAAGCACTCCCAAATCTTTTTTCCTCTGTAGTGCTGGCTAGCACTGTACTCCCAGTATAACAGTTGGAATAATTTCACTTGATGACCATTATTACTTATGTGACTATTTATGGTTTGTTGCAAATATGAATGTTGTACAAATGACAGTTTGTTTTATACTTTTGTTTACTATTGTAATCTATGTTTGCATTTGCCCTGTGATGAGTCTTCTTGGCAATCCCTTATTTTATATATTGATTTATAAAAGAAAAAACTAAATACCTGGTTGGAAAGACAGATGTAACAATCTGTCACACATTGCTGTGCATTAGTGACCGTGTGAAAGCATTCTTCCCTATCAAGCAGCAAAGACATATTGGAAGCCTATGACTACAACTACTGCTCTATTATTGCAGGTTTTGGGGAGCTGGGCATATAACATTATGATTAGGGATAGTTATGATTAGACATGTAATTTATTGAGCAGAAAGTATTATTTTAATTTATAGATCATGTTTAAGAGTGGGCAGCCAATCCACTGTGTCATTTTTCAAATTCTTACAGAATTTTCCAGGGCATGCTGGTAACCTCCTGCATTCAGGACAGGTAAAAGCCTGGTCCATACATAAGGAAGCTGGGTGCAGAAGTCAGTGGTGTAGTTAGCACATCTGCCACCTGGGACTGGTCATTTATTTGCACCCCCCCCCCCCCCAAGAAAAATGGTATGTGGCAATATAGCGGTGCCAAAACTGTGGGTGTGGTCAGATTTTATCAACAGTGGGAGGGGCTTAAAGGGCTATACGCTTTAATGACACAAGCGAGTATGTAACACGTCATTTTAATAAAATAAAACTGTTCTATTGTATATCCTTTACTACACACAGCCTTAAACTGATATTAAAGTCATGTTTTTTTTTTATAACAAACATGTTATACTTACCTGCCAGAGCAACGTAATGGTTTTGCACAGAGCAGCACGGATCCTCCTTTTCTCGGGTTCCTCACTGGCGCCCCTGGCCCCTCCCTCGCTGGCACCTCTGGCCCCTCCCGCCTGCCAGGTGCCACACAGAAAGCAGCCTACTGTGGGGGCATCCAAGCAGGCTCACTCCCGAGCCATGGCTCTGTGTGTTCATTCACACATGGAATGTGACTCGCCCCCACCCACTCCGTCTCCAGATTGGCTCACTCTTTGAATGACAGCAGTGGGAGTCAATGGCTCCTGCTACTGCCAAAAGCCATTTAGGAGTGTGAGTCCCTGGAGATCCAAGGCTCTCGTAGACATCGCTGGATCGAGAAGGGGCTCAGGTAAGTATAAGTATTAGGTTTGGCTGCAGCACACAGAAGATAAAACCTTGTGCCTTTACAACCACTTTAACAAAGAATGTGCTGTACTTAGAATGCAGTAGCCAGGAGTAAGACATTAAAAAAAACACAGTGAGGGGAATTTATCAAAACTGGTGCAGTTCGCATGCCAAATTGGCGGCCACTGTTTCTGTACTACTTTTGATGACTTCGGGGGGATTTGAATAGACATCTGTGCAGGAACCCGCAAACTTAAAAATAAAAATCAGCAAGTCCCATTGGTGAACCATGTGACAAGGATAAAAAACAATAAAAAAGCCCTCCAATATGAATGAGAAATCTTGAATATCCTCCAATGGAAGAAGGTGAGTGAACCAAACCACAATGTATTGTGACTTTCTCCTGTGCCTAAGACGGACAAAGTGAATCCACCACCACAAAGAGTGCACGCTTACCAGCTGCACAAGTTTTAATGCTTGTGGCTAACACCCAGCCAGGGCCTTTTCCTCCAAGAACCTCAGATGGCCGATCGAACCACAAGCAGCCTTCATACACCACTCTAGACTGTTGATCGTGAGGATGGTCAGAGAATCTAGCATTCAAATCCACACTTGATAATGACCGTCATACCAGCCCAAAGGAAAGGGAGGAAAGAATCATCATAGGTAAAACCAGATGATGTTTATTAAATAAAAACAGTATCACTTACATGAGGGTAAAATGTTACCAGTGTAGAACATAAGCTGGCTGGCTACGAAACAAATGCCCGTCTATTCGGGACGTTAACAGCGCGGTGATGTCAGCACGTCGCTCCTGCCGACGCATTTCATCACACGTCTGACGTTGTCCTGTGGCACGATTTCTAACCCGCAGCAATGTGAACCTGGGCTGAGGGGAATTTATCAAAACTGGTACAGTCAGAATCTGGAGCAGCTGCGCATGACAACCAATCAGATTCCATCTTCAGCTAGTTCTGCTGTGAAAATAAAAGCTATGAGCTGATTGGTTGCCATGCAAAGTTACTCCAGATTCTGTCTGCTCTAGTTTTGATAAATTCCCCTAAAGGCTCATACAGACAGAGACAGGCGCTTGTAAACAAGGCAAATCACTGTTCTCATGGGGTGGAAGGAATGGATTCTGTGTTCCTGCAAAGCAGGGTCTCAAATCAATGTCTTCCTCTAGTAAAAGCAGCACACAGTGTACACAAAAACACTGGCTAGGCACACAGTTAACCCCTTGATCACCCTAGATGTTTATATGAAAAAGCTAGCTAAAAAAGTGGACTTTATAGGCACACAGATAAACCGTCTAAAAGTAATAAATTGGTTTATTTTATAGACAATTGATTGAAAAAACAGATATTACATATAGATACATATAAAATTTCATAAAAATGATGTTATAAGCCCCACACATAAGCTGTGACACCACTTAGTATAATACCAAGGTACAATAATACATTCAGAGGGATAGCAATTAGAATTCCCAAAATACTATCCAAGTAAGAGAGGAATACTGTGGGTTAGGGTGCTGATCCGGGCACAAATTTCACTTAGTCGCTTGACATGTTGCGTGTACATATACGCTTCTTCAGGAGCATGACAGTCTAATGAATTTATATAGAGAAAAGAATGAATGTGCAGTTTATTAACATAGTATAAAAACTTAAATAATGAACACAAATACATAAATGCTCTGACTCGGTCAGTTGACCGCAAACAACCTCCTGGAGGCAAGATGCTCAGCCAAGTTCAAAATCTAAATTTAATAACAATCAAAAAGTCAAAATAAATCCCTGTATTCTATGTAAATTTATTAACAATACAAACCTAAATCAATAACTATTGAATAGCTACAGTGGGGACGGAAAGTATTCAAACCCCCTTAAATTTTTCACTCTTTGTTATATTGCAGCCATTTGCTAAAATCATTTAAGTTCATTTTTTTCCCTCATTCATGTACACACCACACCCCATATTGACAGAAAAACACAGAATTTTTGACATTTTTGCAGATTTATTAAAAAAGAAAAACTGAAATATCACATGGTCCTAAGTATTCAGACTCTTTGCTCTGACACTCATATATTTAACTCAGGTGCTGTCCACTTCTTCTGATCATCCTTGAGATGGTTCTACACCTTCATTTGAGTCCAGCTGTGTTTGATTATACTGACTGGACTTGATTAGGAAAGCCACACACCTGTCTATATAAGACCTTACAGCTCACAGTGCATGTCAGAGCAAATGAGAATCATGAGGTCAAAGGAACTGCCTGAAGAGCTCAGAGACAGAATTGTGGCAAGGCACAGATCTGGCCAAGGTTAGAAAAAAATTTCTGCTGCACTTAAGGTTCCTAAGAGCACAGTAGCCTCCATAATCCTTAAATGGAAGACATTTGGTGCGACCAGAACCTTTCCTAGAACTGGCCAAACTGAGTTATCGGGGGAGAAGAGCCTTGGTGAGAGAGGTAAAGAATAACCCAAAGATCACTGTGGCTGAGCTCCAGAGATGCAGTCAGGAGGTGGGAGAAAGTTGTAGAAAGTCAACCATCACTGCAGCCCTCCACCAGTCGGGGCTTTATGGCAGAGTGGCCCGACGGAAGCCTCTCCTCAGTGCAAGACACATGAAAGCCCGCATAGAGTTTGCTAAAAACACCTGAAGGACTCCAAGATGGTGAGAAATAAGATTCTCTGGTCTGATGAGACCAAGATAGAACTTTTTGGCCTTAATTTTAAGCGGTATGTGTGGAGAAAACCAGGCACTGCTCATCACCTGTTCAATACAGTCCCAACAGAGAAGCATGGTGGTGGCAGCATCATGCTGTGGGGGTGTTTTTCAGCTGCAGGGACAGAATGACTGGTTGCAATCAAGGGAAAGATGAATGCGGCCAAGTACAGGGATATCCTGAACGAAAACCTTCTCCAGAGTGCTCAGGACCTCAGACTGGGCCGAAAGTTTACCTTTCAATAAGACAATGACCCTAAGCACACAGCTAAAATAATGAAGGAGTGGCTTCACAACAATTCCGTGACTGTTCTTGAATGGCCCAGCCAGAGCCCTGATTAAACCCAATTGAGCATCTGCAAGGAGGAATGGCAGAGGATCCCCAAATCCAGGTGTGAAAAACTTGTTGCATTTTTCCCAAAAAGACTCATGGCTGTATTAGATCAAAAGGGTGCTTCTACTAAATACTGAGCAAAGGGTCTGAATACTTAGGACCATGTGATATTTCAGTTTTTCTTTTTTAATAAATCTGCAAAAATGTCAACAATTCTGTGTTTTTCTGTCAATATGGGGTGCTGTGTGTACATTAATGAGGAAAAAAAATGTCATGTTTTTGTATAATCTTAATTTTGCCATCTGCTCTGATTCGGTCCTTGGTTGTATGCTTCATTCCTATTGACCCACTTGCTGGCATTGAGGCATTTGGCCTGCCCAGTTCGACCACAAAAATAAATAAATAAAATAAACCAATTTATTACTTTTAGACGGTTTATCTGTGTGCCTATGAAGTCCACTTTTTTTAGCTAGCTTTTTCATATGTCCATTATTGGGACGTTGGCACACTGTTACCTGTGTACTCACAGTGTCACCCTGTGAAAATACACACAAATTAGAATTTTCTCTCCGCCCTAGATGTTTAACCCCTTGTCATTAGTATAGTGACAGTGAATATTTCCACTGGTTCCCAAAAAGTGTCAAATGTGTCAGCGTTTGATTGTCTGCCGCAATATCGCAGTCCCGCTATAAGTCGCTAATCGCCACCATTACTAGTAAAAATGAAAATAAAAAATTCCAGAATATATCCCATAGTTTGTAGATGCTATAATGTTTGTGGAAACCAATCAATATATGCTTATTGGGATTTTTTTTACCATAAATATGTAGCAGAATACATATTGGCCTAAATTTATGAAGAAATTCGATTTTTTCAATTTTTTTTTATTGGACATGTTTTATAGCAGAAGGTAAAAAATATATATTTTTTTTCAAAATTGTTGGTCTTTTTTTGTTTATAGTGCAAAAAATAAAAACCACAGAGGTGATCAAATACCACCAAAAGAAAGCTCTATTTGTGGGAAAAAAAGGACATTAATTTTATTTGGGTACAGTGTTGCATTACCGAGCAATTGTCAGTTAAAATAACGCAGTGCCACATTGCAAAAAGTGGCTTGGTCATAAAGGGGGGTAAATCTTCTGGAGGTCAAGTGGTTAAGTTAGTCTTGCAAGTATTGCTACCCTTAGTGCACTGTCGATTTCTATATGCAGTTATACGCCAGTCCCTAAACGGAAATATAAGTATTTTTTTACACAGACAATAGGTGGATATATGAAAGCTTTTGAAACCAAAATATAAAGAAATGATTACATCACAAAGATTTGGATACAATTGGGGGGTATGGCTTTATAATGTAGAGAAAAATAATATGAGTCACCGGAAACAAAGCTTATTATAGGAGAACGTATACAAGCAAAGAAATCAATGGGCCAGGATACCACCACACAGGAGGCTGACAAGAGACAAAACTTTGTGTTGGGACAGGAAGAGGAACCTACAATAATATGGTTTTCTGCAATAATAAGGGATGCGGATGTTTGCTAGGTAAAATCATCTGAGCGCAAATAAAACCACAAGAGGATTCAAATAAGAAGTCAACAAGCTTTCCAGTTTCTAAACAATTCATCTGTAATAGAGATGGAAATTATTTCCTTTCATGTTTCATTCAACTCTAACTTGTCTATTCATTGCCCAATGTTCCTGTTATAGATTGTGAAGATTTTAGTCTTTCTATATATGTCATTTTATCGTTTTCAAAATGTGTATTATCATAGAGGAAGATTGATCTCAGCACAACCCTGTCCGGGAAGAATGTGGTAAAAGGTTCTGCTGCTTGGATTTCCAACACCCTCCCCCCCCCCCAAAGTTAAAGCTATTAGGAAAGCCATTTTTAAAGTGGGGTTCCACTCAAATTTTTAACTTATTCTTAACCCCTTCAGTTAATTGCATAGATGTTCAAATGCCGCACGAAAATTTTTTTTATCGCTGTAATTACCTTTATATTGTACTTTATTGTGGCACTTCCTGTCTCTCCTCCCATGGGAGTAGGCGTGTTTATTGCCTTTTCCCGACGCCGCACTGTCTCCTGGGAGCTTAGTGTCAGGCTTCCCAAGATTCAGTGCGGAAACAATGATCATGCGTGTGAACAAGCTGTAAATGAACAGCGTTCACCGCACCCAGGAAATCAATGCTTGTGGGCTTCACATGCCCACAAGCAAGATGGAAACAGCCAGCATCTCATTTTTTAAGTTATTCTTCAGTACGAAAACAAACAGAGGAGGAAATATTACACCCAAACTGTGAGTATTATTTTGGGGTTAGCAAAGTGTCTCAATGACCTAAAAAAAAAAAAAAAAAAAAAAAAAAAAGAGTGGTCGCCGGACTCCCGCTTTAAGGTGATATACCATAATGAACAGTTTTCCATAGGGGCACACGGAAGGTTTGCCAGAAAATGTAGGACTATTGCCAGGTCCCACTGAGGGAACCTATTTCTTTTGGAAAGGAGTAGTCTAAGCACCGCTCTCACGAAGCACTCCACCAGCAGGCTTGCTGCCCATTTCTTTTTGGTAAAAGTCGAGATGGCTGAAATTTTCACCTTAGGCAAACTCAGGCTAAGTTTGGGTGCCACAGTCCTAAGGCATCCATTATTTTGGTAATTGTGCTCTTTAAATAGGGCACCTAGGAGAGTCCCCACCCCCTGCCTCTTTTCCAATCCTAAAACGGCCCATAACTAGAGGGAAGTCCAATATGGCTGCTGTTGCCCAGCAGCGCATCACACATATGCCGGTGGTCCCGGGCCCCTCAAAAATGGCTGCTGGAGACCCAAAGCTTACTGCGTATGCACGGAAGCTCAGAATCACCCAAGGCCGCCACAGCCGAATTGAAAGCAAAGGAGAGCCGCGCGTGTGGCCCAGGCAACCAACAAGGAGGGAGAGCAGTGTCAGAGGGGCTCCTCCAAAATGAAACTTCCCCCCTCAAACCTATATATATATATATATATATATATATATATATATATATATATATATATATATATATATATATATACTAAAATAAACATTAAAAAAAAAGAAAGATCAGACCTGAAAGGGATTCCATAAAAAGGACACAGATGCTATGCAGTCCCAGCTGCTTGATCCGGACCCCATAGCAGGCATGCCACAAGAAAGTTATCGTCTCTGAATAGAGAACACCTCGGCCCCAAAAGACCACCAGAAGGGGCTCCCCACCTTGTTGGTGCGTTTAGCGTTTAGCTTTAACTAAGATGTGGGACTGTGTTCTGGGAGAGGCTGAACCCAGAAGGACTCCGACACAGTCGGTAGGTAAGAGCTTATCCTGAGTGTAATGGTCTGTAGGTGTTGATCTTTGAGGACAAAAAGGAGAATGAGGGAGGTTGCTCTCAGTCAAACTTTAATAGAGCTAAACAGGTCCTGTGGATGGATATTGGGGCAGGTCTATATCATATGTATGCTGCCATGTTGGTGTCAGGGAAGCCCTTACACACAATTCCTTCGACAAACTGGAGTTACAGTGTAAATACAGGGAATAGCAAGTTTTTCAGTATTTTACGCAAAGCAAATAAGCACTTTATATGTTGTGTCTTCAATTGGCAAACCAACTTGTGTTTAATAGATTTCAACCGTAATCAACACTGTGAAATTATCTTATTGAAATGATCACACCAGCAGTTGTAGAAATATCATAATATGATATAAAATGTATATGACTCATAGAACAGTGCTTAGCGCAGTTCACAGACTGAAATATTCAAAAGTAACGCAAATTAAAAAAACTTCAGTACAAAAGTGGAAACATGAAAAATAAGTCCAATAAAGTGCAAACAGTTCATTCAATTTATTTATCCCAAAGTGCTCTGAAAAAAAAAATCCTAATTTTCAGTCTTCAATCAAGTGAAAAGCAACATCAGGTAAGGCAGACGACACCTCCTTCCATCACCAGAGGTCTCAAAAATAAAACATACTCACCAGATTAGTGTTATAAGTTAAAGTTTGTAAAGTCTTGTTTTTATTTCTTTAAAAATAACAAACCTGTTATACTTACCTGCCCTGTGCAGTGGTTTTGCACAGAACAGCCCAGATGGTCCTCTTCTCAGGTCCCCCTTCGGTGCTCCTGGCCCCTCCCTCCTGTTGAGTGCCCCCACAGCAAGCAGCTTGCTATGGGGGCACTTGAGCCAATCCACAGCTCCCTGTGTCCAATCAGACACGGAGCCGCGGCCCGCCCCCTTTTCCTCTTCATTGGACGACTGACTTTGACAGCAGCAAGAGCCAATGGTGCCTTGCTGCTGTCTCAGCCAAAGAGGAGGGGGGTCCCCGACACTCCTGCAACATCGCTGGATTTAGATGGGGTTCAGGTAAGTATTAGGGGGGCTGCTGCACACAGAAGGTTTTTTTTATCTTAATGCATTAAGATAAAAAAAGCTTCTGCCTTTACAACCACTTTAACCGCTTCCCAACCACCTCATGCAGATATACTGCGGCAGAAGGGCACGTACAGGCAGATTAACGTACCTGTACGTTGCCCTTTCAGAGGCGGCTTGCGTGCCCCCTGCCGGGAGCTCCATGACCATGATCACGGGTCTCGTGAACTCGATGTCCGCGGGGATACCCGCGATCGTCTCATGGTGAGGAAGAATGGGGAGATGCTAATGTAAACAAGCATCTCCCCGTTCTGCCTAATGACACTGTCACTGATCACCGATCCCTGTAATCGGGAGCGGTGATCAGTGATGTGTCACACACAGCCCCCCCCCACAGTTAGAATCACTCCCTAGGACACACTTAACCCCTATAGCGCCATCTAGTGGTTAACCCCTTCACTGCCAATGACATTTTTACAGTAATCAATGTAATTTTATAGCATTGATCGCTGTATTAATGCCAATGGTCCCAAAAATGTGTCAAAATTGTCCGATGTGTCCGCCATAATGTCGCAGTCCCGATAAAAAATGCTGATCGCTGCCATTACTAATAAAAAAAAATCAATAAAAATGCCATAAAACTATCCCCTATTTTGCTTATGCGCAAACCAATCATAGCTTATGCGCAAACCAATCAATAAACGCTTATTGCGATTTTTTTTTTACCAAAAATATGTAGAAGAATACGTATCGGCCAAATGGAGGAAAGAATATATATATATTTTTTGGGGATATTTATTATAGCAAAAAGTAAAAAATAATGCGTTTTTTTCAAAATTGTCACTATTTTTTTGTTTATAGCACAAAAAATAAAAACCACAGAGGTGATCAAATACCACCAAAAGAAAGCTCTATTTGTGGGAAAAAAGGATGCAAATTTTGTTTGGGAGCCACGTCGCATTGTCAGTTAAAGCGACACAGTGCCCAATCGCAAAAAGTGCCCTGGTCAGGAAGGGGGTAAAATCCTCCGGGGCTGAAGTGGTTAACTAAATCATTTGTCAAAAATGCTTAAAAGAGAAGTATGAGGTTTGGATTTTTTTTCAAATTCATACTTACCTAGGTGGTCCGATGCTGCATCTGTCCCCTTCCGGCTCTAAAACGGAGAACCGAGCGTTCGAATACTGCCGATAGCTCAGTTCTCAGGGCTCCCTGAGCAGAGAGCTGTTGACTGGCAGTCAGCAGCTCTCTGCTCTGCCCCTCCAACGCTCACTGGAGTTTTGAGCTGTGGAAGGGGCAGGAGAGCCCGGAACAGGCTCTCAGTGGCTCGCAGTCCAGGCATGTGGGCAGATCCCAGCCATATGGTCACGATACTTCTGGAGCCTGGACCGGCTCGGTGACGTCAACTGTCTGCTGAAAATGAGTCACAGGAGTGCAGAGCGAACTGCACTTCTGTTATCCACAGAAGAAGTACAGCTAAACAAAGTTTGGCTGTACTTCTCCTTTAAATACACTCCTGCTTCTAATATCTCTAGTCACAGGCTCTGGGTTGTGTAAGCAGCAGTGTTCCACCCAACACTGAGGATATGACAGCAAAGGTTTGCATAGGAAAGAGGGCACCACTCACTCCTGACAAAGTCAATCAGTGATGAAACGCATAGGCGAAAAGCTTCACACAGTTACATCATGATGTACTGGAGGGAGGAGGTACATGCACTCCTTAGAGATCTATAGTGAGAAGAAGTGGATTTAGGCATTTTTATCTGCTTATTTAGTTAACTGGTCACAAAAATGACCTGATACTGCTTTTCACTTGAATAAAAAAATGAATAAAATTGCTTTTTTCTTGTTGTTTTCAAAGCACTTTGTGATGAATTGGCTGAATAAACTTTTTGCATTTTATTGAACTTATTTATTACCTGTTTAACCCAAAGTTTTATTTATTTATTAGCACTATTTTTGCACATTTGGTCCTTGAATTGCTCTGAGCGCTGTTCTATAAGATATACAGTATATATATTTGTCTTTAAAGCAGAACTTTAGCCATTACAACTTAATTAAAAAAAATGTTTGTTTTTTTTTTAGCAAGGAACATATATTCCACATTAGTAATTATGCTACCAAAATCAGTGTGTGCTGTAAATTGCCACCAGCATTGCTCCTGTTTCTTCTTGCCAGAGGCTGCTGTTTTGCTGCAGTCCAGAGACCCTAAGCAACAGCTAATCTTTAGGCTGTCAGCAGATTGGCCTATAGTGGCTCAGATTTTTGGCACAATACAAAAAATGGAGAACAGCTGAGCATGTACAGAGAAGGATAAGACAGAGTATTTTAAACAGTATTAGCACTTATTTTTTATATTTTCCATAGCTATACCTGCAAAAGGGGACCGGTCTGAAATTATCTATTGGGACTAAGGCATAATCTTTAAAATAATGCTGCATTCCCCTTTGATGACAGCAAGGTGCCCAAGCCCTAAGGCCTCATGTACACTGCTGCTGGTAAACGGACGTTTAGGAGCAGTTGGGCATTTTTTTCAGCTGCCCCTGAACTCTCCTCTGTTCTCTTATCAGTACATGTACACAGAGTAGTTTATAGTCGTTTCTAGGCAGTTGAGTTTACAAGCATTTTTTGGAAAGCAAAAAATGCATTCAGGACAGATGTTCAGAGGCATTTGAAAGGCCAAATTCCTGTAATAGCTTGTAAGCGCGTGTAAGCGTGCTAACTAGCGTTTAGCCGCATTTTGTTTACAGGCGTTTTTAATGGAGATACATTTTTGACTATCTGAAAAAAAAAAAAACGCTTCTAAAAGCAAATGCGGCTAAACACGGCATGTAAATGTGGAAAAACTGAAGTTTTTAAACGTCGGTTACTATCTGTCGAGTTGAATCCTTCAGGAGAGGTTTTAAAAGGTCTCGTGTACATTAAGCCTTAATTTTCTCACCAACCTCATTGTTTGTACGTTTACACCGGAAACATACGTGTTAAATGTTTCAAAGAGGTGGACACACACAGGTTTTCATTCAAACAGTTACTGCTGATAAAGGAAAACTTGCCTTTTCAATCAATTGTTGAAATATCAATGTATGTAATGATGTACTGTTTGTGAATTTCTTTGCATGAACTGCCTGTTTCACATTTCTGTATAACATTTCAATGGGAATCAAATTAGGGCTCTGGCTAGGCCAATCCATAATCCTCCACTTCGGTATGCTTTACATCATTCCCGAATTTAAAGGTCCTTTTTCCGTTTAACTTTTGGGCAGATGACCTCATAATCTTTGAAATAATGCTGCATTCCCCTTTGACTGATGACAGCAAGGTGCCCAAGCCCTAAGGCATCATGTACGCTGCTGCTGGTAAACGGACGTTTAGGAGCAGTCAAACATTTTTTTCAGCTGTCCCTGAACTCTCCTCTATGTTATCTTATCAGTACATGTACACAGGGTCGTTTCCAGGCAGTTGAATTTAAAAGCATTTTTTGGAATGGGTTCAGATGGATGCGCAGAGGCATTTGAAACTCCAAATGCCTGTAAAAGCTTGTAAGCGCTGCTAAATGCGGTAACTCATGTTTAGCAGCGTTTCATTTACAGCCGTTTTTCATTTTAACAAAAAAAAAACATTTTTTTTTTTTTTTACAAACGCTTCTAGACGCAAACGCGGCTAAACGCGGCATGTAAACGTGACTAAACGGATGTGTTTAGACGCCAGTTTCTAGCTGTGAAGTTAAATCGTTCAGGAGAGGTTAAACAACGTCTGGTGTACATGAAGCCTAAAAGAGCAAAGTAACCCCAAACCATAAAAATTCCAGCACCAAGCTTCACAGTTGTAATGCGGTTCTTCTCTTTAAATGCTGTCTTTAGTTTATGCCGGAAATGTCTACTGTTATTGAGGCAAATCAACTTTATTCTTGATTCATCGGTCCACAGCACAATGTTCAAGAAGGCCTTGTTTTTGGCTATATGTAAAATGGCAAACCATAATTTGACTCTAATATTCTTTTAAACAGAAAAGGCTTTTTCCTGGCATACCTCCCATGCAGGTTAAATTGGTGCAATCTATCTCTCTGATTGTACAGTTGCATGAGTTATCTGCCGATCCCACAGTTAGAGTTTGGAGTTTTTGAATACTTTGTTTAACCACTTGCCGAATGTGCTATAGGCTAATGATGTCTACAGCACAGTCGTCCAGCTCTAGGAGGGCGTCTTTTGGCATCCTCGCAGAACTGTGCCCCCCGCGCACCTGCTGCGGAGCACACCCGGTGCACTCTGTGATCGCTGTGCCCTACAGGCACAGCTGATCACAGATCGGGGTTGTAATGGTCATGTATACTGGGCTAATGCATAGCTTTGTATGTAGCAGCCATTTTGTCATGTCACAGTTTGCCATGTTTTCTTGTGAAGGCCATACAACAATGACCTTGCCCCCCCCCACCCTTTACTGTCAATTATACAATAAACAAACTGTTAACTGAGGCTGGGACTTTATCAATCCATTGATCAGACACATAGACCTTTCATTACCCAATCCACAATTTAAGGCTTGAAACCCTAATAAAACTGTCACCCTCTCAATCCAGAGAACTAACAGATACCTGTCGTAAATAGCTCAATCCACATAAAATGCAGACAGTTTAGCAGTTATAACTCTGAAACTTCAACATGTTTTATAACTCCTAAAATAATAATAGCACAGCCATAATATGGACATATTTTCTTTCCTCAGATATATTGTAATATTTCAAGTCCAAACACCCCTATGTCAGACCATATGAGGAACCACAGGCATTACTTATTCCTCCTAGTTAGAATTGACATCAGAAACCTGCTATATTTATATTTCTTTTGAAGTGAATTTCACACTGGACCATAATATGGACGTTAGCAGTCTGTAAACAGTAGATATGCAGAGATATTAATACTTACAGAAAACAGTATCTGGGATATGGCCATAACGTAGTGATCTCCCAGCAACCACCCTTTAGACCAGATGACAAGATGATTGGTCAGTGGGTCTCTGTCAACACCCCCCTTGATGTGAAGAAAAGTGGAATGCATCCACATTAGGACAGTTCTCATGTACCATCAGATCAGGAACATCTGTCAAGTTTGAGAACTGATAACACCTGGCTCATCGACCAAACTCTGATCAACCCAAAGACATTGCGCAAGTATTCTCCTTCTCAACTCTGTCTTATTTCTCTGTTGCTGTAATATGTCTTTATTTATTTGAAACACCCTTTTTTCTGTAAACATTTTATTTGCATCCATTTTGACCTTTTCATTATTAAAACCTTATTCTTAACCGCTTCAGCCTCGGAGGATTTGGCTGGCCAAAGACCAGAGCACTTTGTGCGATTCAGCACTGAGTCGCTTTAACTGACTGGTTCCCAAACAAAATTGATGTCCTTTTTTTCCCACAAATAGAGCTTTCTTTTGGTGGTATTTGATCACCTCTGCGGTTTTTATTTTTTGCGCTATAAACAAAAAAAGAGCGACAATTTTGAAAAAAAAGTACTATTTTTTACTTTTTGCTGTAATAAATATCCCAAAAAAATATAAAAAAACATTTTTTTGTCCTCAGTTTAGGCTGATATGCATTCTTCTACACATTTTTGGTAAAAAAGATCTCAATAAGCATTTATTGATTGGTTTGCACAAAAGGCAATCAACAATTTTTATAATGACTGCGACATTATGGCGGACACATCAGACAATTTTGACACATTTTTGGGACCATTGGCATTATTACAGCGATCAATGCTATAAAATTGCATTGATTACTGTAAAAATGTCACTGGCAGTGAAGGGGTTAACCAGGAGGGGGCGCTGCAGGGGTTAAATGTGTCCTAGGGAGTGATTCTAACTGTAGGGGGGATGGGCTAGCTGTGACACAACACTGATCACCGCTCCCGATTACAGGGAGCTGTGACCAGTATATTGTCACTAGGCAGAACGGGGGAATGCTTGTTTACATCAGCATTTCCCCATTCTTCCTCTCCGTGAGACGATCGCGGGTATCCCCGCGAACACCGAGTCCATGGGACCTGCGGTCGGACTCACGGAGCTCACGACGGGCACGCGTGTGAGCGCCTGCTATGCAAGCCTTGCGAGATCACGTAATATAATGTGATTTTACGCAGCAAAGCCAACCTGCCGCAGTAAAAGGTTAATAGATATTTACTGTACATGCAGCCAGTGACGTCACCGCCACATGCACTATGAAGGAATGGCATGCCCGTGTCGTTGCTCCTGAGTCCTGTGCTATAAATGGCAGCTCCTGTGCACATGCATGGGAGTAATGTAATCGCGGCTCTGGTCACTCACACAGCCAGAGTCTGCGGACCTGGAAGGAGGACCGGTTACAATGGAAGCGCCTTCAGCGGTCACAGTGCACCGCTGGAGGGCTTCATTCTAAGGTAAGTTTCATATAATGTGCTAGTATGCAATGCATACTAACACATTAGGACATTGCCTTGCAGTTTTTAAAAAAAACAGCGGTTTACTACCACTTTAAAAAGTCACTTCTTGGACTGATTTTTATTGGCTGGCCAGTGCTGTACTAGTTAGCAGCCATTTGAAATCTACACCACTTGCAAATGATTTTACTCACAGTGGAGAAATTGATCTTAAATCATTTAGTGATCAAAATCTTCCCTCTGAGGTCTTTAAAGAGCTCTTGTGCTGTTGGCATTATGACACTATACACATCAATAGAAAAGAGAAGACCAGACCCTAGTCATCTGAGGTTTAAGTATGAAAGACTCCGCCTGCATACTCCCTAAAGCCCGGTACACACAGATAGTTTTTTTTTCGTTCAACCCTGCGGGCTGAATGGAAAAAAATGGACAGCTCAGGTTAGAGTCGCTGTACTATCAATCCGATGTTAGTACAGCGATCTCCCCTGCTGTTCTATTGTGTTCTGACAGGGGGATGCCCCCCCGCCAGAACACTCTGGTCAGCGCTTTTGGCTGAGCGCACCGATCATGAGCCGGTTGGCAGACCTTTTTAGGTCATGCACCTTTGGCAGAAGGACCGGAAGCAGTACACACAGCCCCAATAGAAATACTGTAGATATTTGGCCCGTGTGTATGGGTATCAAGGAGGATATAATCATTAGTACTTAATCTGGAACACCTGATCCAAAATGGAGAACATTTCAAAATGGAGTTGAAGAAGTGGTAAATGTAAGCTGGACCTACCTTTTGTTTAAAAATTGGCCAGTTCGGCAGGGACCACCTGAATTCCAATCTGTGTGTAACCCTCACAGTTTGACAGAAACCAATCGTTAGAATGGTAAACGGCTTGCAGCCAACTGGTCAGTGTATTCTGACAGGGGGGATTGCCTGCTGTCAGAGTACAAAAGCACAGCGGGGAGGATTCCTGGATCCCCCTTGCTTGTGCGAATGCAGGCATCTGTTAGTTTTGTTTTTTATTTATTTAGCCCACTTGTTGAACAAAAAAATGAACTGTGTGTACCCAGCTCAAGACACTTTCTTACTGCAGTGAGACTAATAATACCCACCTTCTGGAAAACACAATCAACATGCCCCCACTGACACTATGGGTGAGCACTGCTAAGGACATTATGAGAAAGGAGCTCTTAGCTCTTGATGCAGATTTTTGGGACAAATATAAGGCACAATGCATGGTTTGGATTCATTTCTCATCTTCTGAATCCTTGAAAAGAAAAGTTTAACTTCCCTTACATCCTCTCTAACCCCTTGCAGTTCAAAGTTTGGATAAACCAAAACTAAAACCAGACTCCAATATATCAGATACCTCACCATTATCCTCCATAGTCACATGCTTTTTGCAGCTCATTACTTTCCAGTTCAGGATTATCCTTCTTTTGTTTTGTTTTTTAGATTCTTACAAACCTATCTATTTCTCCTACTATTCTTGCTCTTTCCTCCTTTTGCTTCCTGGTTTTCCTCAAAGGTGCTCTATGCTCATCACGGACCTTCTATTTATGGTTCATCCACACTATTCAGAATTATTGTAACACTAGCTTACTATCTTTGTTACTGTCAGAATGTAACCATAATCCGGACTTTGTGATCAACACATGAATCAAAAGGTCAGAGGAGAACTCAAGGCACCACATCCCATGTATAACCATAAACAAGACACAGAATGCTCTGAGGGATTTGGGATTTTTAAGGTGCCAATAATGTACTACAATATACAATAAAAATTCATAATTTTTATTTATCAGTGGTAAAATATAAAAGAGCATTCTAAAAACAATTTCATAAACAGATTTTGGAATATTCACAGCATTTTTTTACTGTAGATTCTGATGGTGTAGTGATCTCAACATGTTTTGCGTGTTAAGGCTTCCTCAGGAAATATACAGTACCACACCTGAATGGAAAAAATACGGTAACACACACTACAATAAGTACATATATACAAGTTTAAGAAAACATATAAGGTGCAAAAAACATCAACATCTACAGTCCCTGACAAAAGTCTTGTCGCTTGTGTACAAATTGACCTGAAGTGCTGCTAAAATATATTTCTAATCAAGATTTTGTTACAAGAAATGGGTCATTTTAATCCCAACAGCTTTTGTAATAATGTTTCAGTGCAAAACGAAACTGACAAAAAGTATTCTAATATTCACAGCTTGGTAAAGCCCATTGAGTCAATTTTTGCCAAGACATAAGTGTTGTCGCCTTGTTATATGAGCTTCACCTGTGACTAATAATGGATCAATTAGGTCTCAGGTGTGTATAAAAAGAACACCAGTACACTAGACCTTCTCAACTGCAACTAGACCTCTGCAAACATGCCTAAGATTCACCCGGAGACTAAAGTGTTGATTATCAAGAGGCTGAAGACCAGATCCACTGCTGATGTGGCAGACAGCTTCAATGTGTCTCAGCGTCAAGTTCAGAGGATAAAATAAAGATTTGAAGAGACTGGAGACGTTTTGGACAAGGCCAGATCAGGCCGACCCCGCAAGACAACTGCTCGAGGGGACCGTTTCTTGGCTCGAAAATCCAAGGCCAGCCCATTTTCCACTGCAGCAGAGCTCCACGAGGCCTGGTCACCTGCATCAACCAGAACAGTTTGTCGGATTCTGTCTCGAAATTACCTCCATGGTCGAATCAGTGCCCATAAGCCAACACTAAACAAAAGACGATTGAAAAACCGTGTGGCATTTGCCAAGGGCCACAGCCTGCTTAAAGGATGGACTCTGGAAAAGTGGCAGAAGGTGGATTTTTCAGATGAATCTTCTGTTGAATTACACCACAGTCACCGCAAATATTGCAGGAGACCTACTGGAACCCGCATGGAGCCGAGATTTACCCAGAAAACAGTGAAGTTTGGTGCAGGCAAAATCATGGTCTGGGGTTACATCCAGTATGGGGGTGTGCGAGGGATCTGCAGGGTGGAAGGCAACATCAATAGTCTAAAATACCAAGAAATCTTAGCTACCTCTTATATTCCCAACCATAAAAAAGGCCAAATTTTGCAGCAGGATGGTGCTCCATCGCATACTTCCATCTCCACATCAAAGTTCCTTAAGGCAAAGAAGATCAAGATGCTCCAGGATTGACCAGCCCAGTCACCAGACATGAACATCATTGAGCATATGTGGTGTAGGATGAAAGATGAAGCATGGAAGACAAAACCAAAGAATACTGATGAACTCTGGGAGGCATGCAAGACTGTTTTCTTTGCTATTCCTGATGACTTCATCAATAAATTGTATGAATCCTTGCCAAACCGCATGGATGCTGTCCTTCAAGCTCATGGAAGTCATACAAGATATTAAATTTGGATCTCACAGCACCACTACTTTAATTTAATGACATATTTTTGGATTTTCAGTAAAGTTGTTCAATTTCTGTATAGGCGACAAAACTTTTGTCTTGCCAAAATTTGACCTGTCTGTCTTGATTAAATGATAAATCTTTTTTCAGTGAAACAAATTATTTTCAGTGCATTAAACATCATTTGGGAGGGCTTTAGCTTTTCATATGAGCTATTTCTAACACCAATTGATTAATTAAAATTTAGGTTAATAGCAGGAGTTTCTACAAAATAGAGAAGCGACAAGACTTTTGTCAGGGACTGTATGATCAGCATATTTTAATCCAAAAAAGTTTGGTGAAGGGCATCTTACCAATCATTGGTAGGATGCCCTTCACCAAATTTTTGGGACATTTATATGTACATATTGTATATATTTTTTCAATTCAGGTGTGGTACTTAACAGGTGAAATATGTTGAGATCACTACACCAGAATCTATAGTAAAATTATGCTGTGAATATTAAAATAGTCTGTTTATGATTTTTTTAGCCCTACTATACCACTTTCCATGTTGCCCTTGATTTTATTGTGATCACTTTTATTACAATTGTTTTTTTAGAAAAAAAAAACACCCCCTTTTATCTGCACTATGTGGAAGTATTATTCTTTTCTCCACATACTATCCTGACGGGAGCGAGTGTCCCGCCCTGGTACACCTGGTACACCCTACCTACAAGATTCTAGTCTCGAGTTCCAGTAGTGACCGTTGACTCGTATGGTTTCTGGAGTTCCCACGGAGTCCATTCCAGAGGTCCCAACTACCTGGATATCTCTACATCTGCCATGTGTGGCACATTGCCTTTAAGACTCCATGTCGCTGACAGTGGAGTCCACCTTATCCGGTAAGAGCATGCACTTACTACTCATCTATTGATGCTGTTTCCGTCTGATGTTGTTCTCATGGACGGATCAATATATCCATTGTCCACACTTGGAAACCCACCATTCTTAGTTGTTGTTTTCCTGTTTACACATCATTGGACATTACATCACCTACCTTTTTGCCTTAGACAATCAAGACTTTCGTCTGTTACTTATTTAGCCCATTATACCTTGTTGAAGGACTTATGGTCATATGGACTTTTTTGTTTCACACTAATATTATGATATTTATGTATGTTCATCATGCGCTACATTTTTTCACTATGATTTAGTATGACCTAGTGATGAGGTGAGTTAAGCCAAGGGTCACTTAAAAAGTAAGTCCAGCCTAACACTAAAATCGCTACATCTATAGACATCCACAATCTAACACTATCCTATCTAGCTCTGTAAAGAAGAAATCAGTATACATACCTTTTCTGAAGCCGATCCAAACCGATCCCACTCTAAGCTGTCAGCTGCGGCTTTGCTGTGGAGGCGGGTGCAGAGGAGGTAGCTGACAACGGAAGCCTCATAGTAAATCTATGCAGTGGAGGCTGGTGCTCACTATTTTTGGGGCAGGCGGCACAAAACTCCACCCCAGACACAGGCGATCAGGCGATCAATCACCCCCAGCACCACTAACCCCCCTCACTGCGGGAGACAGGCAGCGGTAATCACCTCCACACACACACACACCCCCACGGGATACACATGCAGCGATCAATCAGCAACACCAAATCCATCCCCCCCGCAGGAGACAAGTGGTGGTGGTAATCACCCCTGTCCTCCCATGGGAGACAAACAGACTGCCTTACCTTGTGAGGCACAGTGGCACGGAGGCAGGGAGAGGGAAGAGCCGGAGCCGCTCCGGCGAGCATAGATTCTTCTTCCAGGGGAATAGAAACCCTAAGTGTGAGGAGACAAACAGGCTGCCTTACTTTGTGAGGCACAGAGGCTGGGAGGAGGCACAGAGAGGGAAGAGCCGGGGCAGCTCCGGCGAGCATAGATTCTCCTTCCGGAGGTATAGAAACCCCAAGTGTGTCCTGAGACATGATTGGCGAGGAAGTCCTAAGACTCCCTGGCCAATAGGGGCTATCTGATTGGCCGGGAGGAGAATGAGGCAGATTAGCGAATGTGCATTCACTAGTGTCATGCAACAGGGTGGGCTTGGGACTGCATCCTGAGCCCACCCAGTTTTGAAGCCTATTAGAACCTCTGGCTCTAATCAAAAACATACACCCCCATTGGAATCCATGCACCCGGCGCCCTGAGCTGTAGATCAGGGGCGGACGCATGGATAGGGGGGTGGTGCCCATGCGCCCCTTATGGAGCAGCCACCACTGACTCTATGTGTGACGTCACTCCCCATTCATTTTCCAGCCATTGTCAGCCATGTCCTCTGGAGAGCTTTTGCCGCTGGAGACCGAACCGGAGCGGCTTCAAAAAAGGTATGTATGCTGATTTCTTCTTTACAGGGCTAGATAGGTTAGTGTTAGATCATGGATGTCTATAGATGAAGCGATTTTAGTGTTAGCGTGGACTTCCACTTTATCTCCCGTGAACAATACAGTTTGTCCAATTGTGGTCTTCCTGAGAGTCATAGGTTATAGAGCTGAGGAGGGGGAACCAAAAAGTTAGTGTAATTATGAGTGGAAAGGAGTCAACAGAACTTCAACTCATTCAGTAAGCTAAGGGAAAATTCCCTTAGAAAATGAAAATACCCTTGCAAAATCAACAGTCTATTTGCTTTTAGTAAATCAACATCTAAAATGGCAACCAGTAACTTAATCACATGATTATCAACCCAATAATGAATGTTGTTGTATAGCAGATCGTTCTTTATCCAGTATAGTTTTCCCAAAAAGATGGAAATCAAAGATTTCACAGTGTTAACTACAAAATGTGACTGATTCACAACAACAAGAGTAAAGGAAAATGGAGAGACAGTGGAGAACATATCCCAAGGTTTCCTCTTCCATTTTAGGTCTGAATCTTTTTTACATTAAGTAACTGCTGAACACTGCAGAAATATTCCTAGTAGAATTATGCAGCAATCAAAAAGTATATTAAAGTAAAGACAAAGACGCTGCAGCTGACAGGCATGCTTTGCCATATTTCGCACCTAAGGTGCTTAATTATAATCGCACCACCCTGTTAGGTGCGAAACATGTCAGGAGGTATCTGTCACCTGCTGTATCTATGTGTTTACTAGAATAAACCTTCCCTGTACTGCATACTTCTTTGTAGACCATATCATTAGTTTCTGTGCATTTTCAGCCCAGGCAAGGCTGGACTCCTCCAGAGCAGTATCAGTTAAATTTTGCAAGATTCTCTGGCAGTAGCAACACCTCTTTGCATTAACGCTTAAATGTAACTGCTGCACTCCAGCAAAAACCATATTTACTATAGGAGCACAGAAAAATGTTTACCATCTTTTTGATGCTATTAAAGCAGAACTTAACTGTATTGGAGCACAAAAAACAAGCTTTATTTTGTTGAGAAATCACTTTGAAACCAAAGCCCCCCCCCCCGTTAGCATTTCTAGCTATAGCCATCTTAAGTAAGGGCAAATGATTCATGTAGCTTTTACTTCCTGGAATCCATCTACTCTTTTCTCATGCATGCAGAAAGGAGGGTGTGCTTAGCTGTGAAAATCCCTCATCACCTCCTCTAGATGAAAGAAAAAAAAAATGCCCCCAAAAGACTCTTGGGACCTATGACATGATTTTGGCCTAGGCCAAGTTAAGAAAAAAAAAAAAGAAAAAAAAAAAAAAAAAAAAAAAAAAAAGCTTAGCCTACTTTCACGCTGAAGCGCTTCCTATCGAACCTTCCTATTGAACCTTCCTATCTATTTACTAATGATAGCAGCACAAAGATTTAAAATAGTTGCTGATTGAGAGAGTGAAATTTTGTTTTAACCGCTTGCCAACCAGCCGCCATCATTTTACTGCTGCAGGTCCACACGATCGCGCGAACCGCTGTAGCTATATGTTAGCTCGTGGGATAGCAGGCGTGCACACGCTGCACTGCGGGGGTGCTGATGATCCTGGCTGACGGTCGCGATGACCGCCGGCCATGAGCAATCGCGAGCACGAGGGGCAGAACACGGAAGTTTGTGTGTAAACACACAAATCCGTGTTCTGTTCTGAGAGGAGTGACAGATCGTGTGTTCCTATTAGCTAGGAACCACGATCTGTCACCTCCTCTAGTCATTCCCCTCCTCCTTCAGTTAGAATGACCTCCCAGGGAACACGAGTAACCCCTTGATCGCCCCCTAGTGTTAACCCCTTCACTGCCAGTGACATTTATATAGTAATCAATGCATTTTTATAGCACTGATTGCTGTATAAATGCCAATGGTCCCAAAAATGTGTCAGAATGGTCCGATGTGTCCACCATAATGTTGCAGTCATAATAAAAATCGCAGATCGCCGCCAATACTAGTAAAAAAAAAAAAATTATTATTTTGTAGACGCTATAACTTTTGCGCAAACCAATCAATATACGCTTATTGTGATTTTTTTTTTACCAAAAATATGTAGAAGAATACATATCGGCCTAAACTGAGAAAAAATGTGCTTTTTAAAAAAAAAAAAAATGAGGATATTTATTATAGCAGAAAGCACAAAATATTGTGTTTTTTTGAAAATTGAAGCTCTTTTTTGTTTATAGCACAAAAAAAAAGCTCTATTTGTGGGAAAAAAATAGACGTCAATTTTGTTTGGGTGCAACATCACACAACCGCACAATTGTCAGTTAAAGTGACGCAGTGCCGAATCGCAAAAAATGGCCCGGTCATTCAGCAGCCAGCTCAAGTGGTTAAAGAATAACACCGGTTTAATGTATAGTTAAGGAAATATAGCAGGAAATGTCTTCTTATATCCAAATAGGGAGAATTATCTTCACTTCATTTCCCATTGACACTGAAGGAAGTCCTGTTTTTTTTATTTCCATCACTTTCAGTCCTGTAACAAAGGTTACTAAGGTACAGAAAAAATAAATCTCCCCTCTTCGGACAGAGACGACAATAAAAACCTGACAGAAGTTCCTGCCCTTTCCACATTTTGGAGATTTTAATTTATTTAATCAATCTATTAATAAAGAACTACTGAACCAAAATAAATCAGTTCCCTGGAGGAGGAACAGCGAGGTACCATGTCTTATGGGTTTACCCACAGTTTCCGTATTAACCCCACAAATAAATAATTCCCTCACCTCTGTTCCTCTAAACCCAGCAGTCTCTTTGCCAGGGTATTCTTCAAGGATGCAATCAGATGTGCGCAGGATATCTCTTCCAACAAGTCAAGCAGTACGACATATCATATGACACAGGAGATAAAGCAATACAATGTGGTCGCCATGTAGATATATTTAAATTCTGGCTCATGTGGAAAGCAAAGGGTTTGAACAACAGATCAACATATGTTTGGAGCTCTCAGAATATTTATACCAAAAGGTCAGCAATCGAGAAGACTTTGAGATGGTCTTCAAAGGAGAGAGCCTGAGCACACAAATGTTTGCTTCTGGTATATCCCCCTAGTCTTCCTCATTGTGAAGAGAGGCAAGAGAAATTACATGAGATATTTTCCATGGTTTATGCTTCTGATGAGCAGCTATAAGGCCGCGAAACGCGTCAAGCCTTACACTTTACTATCATTCTACCATGGACCAATTTATATTCTTTATGGTTTTATTCATGTTTATAATTATTCAGTATTTGAATTATGTTTATTTATTTATTTTTTTTTTTAAATTTATTTATTTTATTTATTTTTTCTCCCCTCTTCCCATATTTTTTTTGACATATTTAGTTTTGTTTTTAACTTACCTATGTTTATAATATGTATCCATTGTCTGTTCTACAACTGTCTCAATGATTGCGGACTACTATGTAACTTATGCTGTAAATGATCAAATGCATTTTGGAGGTTATATACCCATTTAGTTGTATGTTAGATTATACAACATGAATAAACAGTATTTCCCAGTCACCTGACTTCCTTTTGTGCTGCTGTGTGCTTCATATAAAGTCCCACCACTTGCTCTCAATTTTGAATCAAAATAAATACAACCAGTTATGACAGTGCCTGCTTGCTTTTCACTGGGAGGAACTATGATACACAGTCAGGGATTTCTGAACCAAGAATAGCCTCAGTCATATGTACAGTATCTCACAAAAGTGAGTACACCCCTCACATCTTTGTAAATATTTTATTATATTTTTTCATGTGACAACACTGAAGAACTTACACTTTGCTACAATGTAAAGTAGTGAGTGTACAGCTTGTATAACAGTGTAAATTTGCTGTCCCTTCTAAATAACTCAACATACAGCCATTAACGTCTAAACCGCTGGCAACAAAAGTGAGTACATCCCTAAGTGAAAATGTCCAAATTGGACCCAAAGTGTCAATATTTTGTGTGGCCACCATTATTATCCAGCACTACCCTAACCCACTTGGGCATGGAGTTCACCAGAACCTCACAGGTTGCCACCGGAGTCCTCTTCCACTCCTCCATGATGACATCACAGAGCTGGTGGATGTTAGAAACCTTGCGCTCCTCCACCTTCCGTTTGAAGATGCCCCACAGGTGCTCAATAGGGTTTAGGCCTGGTGATATGCTTGACCAGTCCTTCACCTTTACCCTCAGCTTCTTTAACAAGTCAGTGGTTGTCTTGGAGGTGTATTTGGGGTTGTCATCATGTTGGAATACTGCCCTGCGGCCCAGTCTCTGAAGGGAGGGGATCATGATCTCTGCTTCAGTATGTCACACTACATTTTGGCATTCGTGATTCCCTCAATGAATTGTAGCTCCCAGTGCCAGCAGCACTTATGCAGCCCCAGGTCATGACACTTCCACCACCATGCTTGACTGTAGGCAAGACACACTTATCTTTGTACTCCTCACCTGGTTGCTGCCACACACGCTTGACACCATCTGAACCAAATAAGTTTATCTTGGTCTCATCAGACCACATGACATGGTTCCAGTAATCCATGTCCTTAGTCTGCTAGTCTTCAGCAAACTGTTTGTGGGCTTTCTTGTGCACCATCTTTAGAAAAGGCTTATTTCTGGGATTACAGCCATGCAGACCAATTTGATGCAGCGTGCGGCGTAGTGTCTGAGCTCTGACAGACTGACCCCCTTCAACCTCTGCAGCAATGCTGGCAGCACACATACGTCTATTTCCTGAAGACAACCTCTGGATATGACGATAAGCACGTGCACGCAACCTCTTTGGTCGACCATGGCAAGGCCTGTTCTGAGTAGAGCCTGTCCTGTTAAACCGCTGCATGGTCTTGGCCACTGTGCTGCAGCTCAGTTTTAGGGTCTAGGCAATCTTCTTATAGCCTAGGCCATCTTCATGTAGAGCAACAATTCTTTTTTCCAGATCCTCAGAGAGTTCTTTGCCATGAGGTGCCATGTTGAGCTTCCAGTGACCAGTATGAGAGCGTGAGAGCAATAACACCAAATTTAACACACCTGCTCCCCATTCACACCTAAGATCTTGTAACAATAATGAGTCACATGACACCGGGGTGGGAAAATGGCTAATTGGGCCCAATTCAGGCATTTTCACTCAGGGGTGTACTCACTTTTGTTGGCAGCAGTTTAGACATTAATGGCTGTGTGTTGAGTTATTTTGAGGGGACAGCAAATTTACACTGCTATACAAGCTGTACACTCACTACTTTACATTGTAGTAAAGTGTAATTTCTTCAGTGTTGTCACATGAAAAGATATAATAAATTATTTTCAAAAATGTGAGGGGTGTACTCACTTTTGTGAGATATTGTATATAAAATGCACTTGTTATCTATAAAAAAACGTGTTTTCCAGCGCTAAACCTTTCATCTAATTTCTAAGATGCTGCATTTGTAAATTCCAAAAGCCAATATAAAGGAAAAGTAGTGGTAAAAAAAATCACTTGTGGGTTTAACCAATCTTGTTTTTTTGTACAATTTTCCTTTAAGGAGGCATGACCAGGGGTGTGTCCAATGCCTGCATACTTTTGCTGATAGGTGTCCCTCATTCCCATCTCAAAAAGTTGGGAGGTATGATTGTGTCATCATTTCCTGAAGGCAGAGAGAGAGAGACAACAACTGAAAGCATGGGATTGAGGGACATGTGAGAGCTGGGATTTCCATGGAGCCAGTGCTGCTGCAGACTACAAGATCCAGTCGACTGGAGGGAGAAGAATGCTGGCTGAGAACATAAATAGCCCAGTCCGGGGAGGAGCTCCTTCTTTTGGAACCATGGTCTTTAGCTGAGAGCAGGGACCCAGCTGCTCTGAGGGATGTGAGCAGGCCCCGTGGGCTGGGCGGTGTGGATATTTTTCAGCAAGTGAGCCATACATCTGCAGGCAGATCCACAATCACCAGCTTCCTGTCGGCTGAGTGACTAAGGGGGGGTCACTCTTATTGTCAGAGCCCGCTGAATCCCAGTAGCACCAGGTGCACGACCAGGCACCCTTCACTGGTTGCAGATTCTTCAAGACCCTGTTCCGAGACATCCTTTTCCCTTGGTATCATCAGGATTGATGAGCGGGCACAAGCCCACCCTGAGTGAAATCTTACAAAAGACACTGCATGCAGACACCTTGACCCCATCTCTTTACACAAGAGCTTTGAGTGCGAAACACTTTGCAGATGTTATCCACTATTACTGGTCGCCATTGCACAGTAATCTCTCTGGGCCCTTTTTGAGCTAGCTGAAGATTCAGAACACCTACGCTACAAGGACTTCTCTCCTCTTCTTCCACCTCCACATAAAGGACTCAGTTCATAACATCTGTGCGCATTAAGGAGAACTCTTATGCCCCGTACACACGAGCAGAATGTCCGACAGAAAAAGTCCGAAGGGAGCTTTTCATTGTATATTCCGATCGTGTGTATGCCTCATCAGACTTTTTACATCAAAGATTCTGTCGGACCTAGAAAGAGAACATGTTCTAAATATTTCCGACGGAACCAATTCCTACTGGGAAAACCGCTCATCTGTATGCTGTTCCAACGTACCAAAAACGACGCATGCTCTTAAGCAAGTACGGGACGGAAGCTATTGGCTACTGGCTATTGAACTCCCCTCTTCTGGTCCCATCATACGTGTTGTACGTCACCACGTTCTTGACGGTCGGACTTTGGTGTGATCGTGTGTACGCAAGACAGTTTCAGCAGAATTCCGTCAGAACTCCGTCGGAAAAACCTTCAGAGTTTATTCCGACGGGAAAATCGGTCGTGTGTACAGGGCATTATTCCAAATGTGCTTATTGCATTGTTCACATATTGTGCTGTTTGCTTTCTGGTCCCATGACATCAGGATTTTAAGGGAGTGCTTTGATACAGAAAGGTTTTTCTCTTACCTTTTATACCTGGGGTCATAGGTTCTTCCAGGGCCTATTGGTTATCCATTGTTGTATATCCTTTGTATACTTGCTAAGACTAAAGTTTGAGATTCAAAGATATCCGCATACCCAACATTCTCTTTGCTGACTTAAGAATCCTTAGTAAAAATACTCATTAGCTTTGCTATAGTCTAGTGTCTTTGCAATTGCGTTCTTTCTTTGAGTAATGTCTGAATCCAGAGTGTCAGAGGTGTCGGAAGGCTTGCAAGGTCAGGGCAACCTTTGGGGACAGTCATCTTTCAGTGGCCCTTAGGGTGGTGCCGCTACACAGGAATGACATGTACATTGCAGGTGCAGTGTGGAGCAAACACTTCTAAGTCCAGCAGACAGTAAATAGCGTTAAAGAGACTGTAGTTCCTCTTTAATAAGAAAGGTAATTTAAAACAATGCCAACAAATAAATGTGAGCAAGAGAAAATAGTGCATGTGACCCGTACAGGAAGTTTAGACTCTGAACTTCAGGTTACCTTCCTCTTGAGATAATCCTGCTCTAGACACACGGTTTCATTTCCCATGAGACATTTACAAGAACCCTGCCTCATCCTTAAAAAAATGTTTATACAGTTGTTCTTCAAAAAGATAAGCCTATTATTTTCTAGTAAGATTTATTAGACAGGATCAATTGAAATAATAAGAATGATGTTTCTTATTGATCTTTTTAGCGTGGGATTCTAGGTAAAAACAAACATACTTTGTTTAAAGCAGTATTAAACCCAAATGCAAACATTTATTATATTGCAGCTTACCAATTCTTAGATGTCATGGGTATATTAGTTTTCTATTTTAGGCTTTCTTTTTTCTATTTTCATCTGGTGATCCAGCTAGCAAGTCTGATGTTTTTTCGCTAGCTCTCCAGCAGAATATATCAGTTTACATGGATGAAACAAACCACTTAACACTGACGGGTGATGATGAGAATAATCAGCTTGTATTTATTCATGCAAAACTGTTATCATAAAGGAAACAATCTGTTTGCTGTAATTGATTATAATGTGTGAGCTGGAGGTTGGTAAATACATTTAACACTATCCTCCTCCCAGACTGACATTGCTGCTGTCTGCTGTGCCTCCTGTACTCATTCCTCCAGAGGTATGTCTCACTAATACAAGAGGTGTGTTACTGGTGGCCAGATCACCAGATGAAAACAGAGGGGAAAAAGTCAAAAAAAAGAAAACTGATGCAGCCACCACATCTAATGATTGGTAAGCTGCAATATAATACATTTTTGGTTTCACATTCAATACTGCTTTAACTACTTAAGGACCAGGCCTATTTTTCAAACCTATTGTTTACAAGTTAAAATCATTTTTTTTTTTTGCTAGAAATTTACTAAACCCCTAAACATTATATATTTTTTTCTTAGCACCCTAGAAAATAAAATGGCGGTCGTTGCGCAGCAGTCTTACAAGCACACTTTTTTTGGAAAAAATACACTTTTTAAATTAAAAAATAAGACAACAGTAAAGTTAGCCCAATTTTTTTTTATATTGTGAAAGATAATGTTACGCCAAGTAAATTGATACCCAACATGTCACGCTTCAAAATTGCGCCCGCTCGTGGAATGGCGGCAAACTTTTACCCTTAAAAACTACAGGTTGCATGTTTTGAGGTACAGGGAGGTCTAATGCTTGAATTATTACTCTCACTCTAACGATTGTGGTGATACCTCACATGTGTGATTTAAATACCGTTTTCATATGCGGGCACTACTCACATATGGGTTCGCTTCTGCACACGAGCTCGGTGGGACAGGGCGCGTTAAAAAAAAAATTCTTTTTTTTTCTTATTTATTTTACTTTGTATTTTTTATTTTTTACACAGCTTTTTAAGAAAAATGAAATTGGGCCACTTTTATTCCTATTACAAGGAATGTAAAAATCCCTTGTAATAGAAAAAAAGCACGACAGGACTTCTTAAATATGAGATCTGGGGTCAAAAAGACCTCAGATCTCATATTTACACTAAAATGCAATAAAAAAAAAATGGAAGGTGTGGCCTGATGCATTAATCAAGATAAAAAAGTTTATTCCAAACATAGGTATGAATAGGTACATGCATAAGAGTATTAATATTGGTAGATCCTATACATTATTGTATGGGATCTACCAATATTAATACTCTTATGTATGTTTTTAGTTGAGCCATCGATTAGTCCATTTCCTACGTGTATTTACACTTACATGTGAGAGAGCGTATATGTATGTGTATGTCCAGGTCCATTTATTTATTCATGAACACATAGTATTTTCCTTGTATATACCTATTTGTTTGGAATAAACTTTTTTTATCTTGATTAATGCATCAGGCCACGTGCCTTCCTCTTTCCTTTTTCATACATAGTTTCATAGACTTCCCCTAGTCAGCCTAGGCAGCGGGGCATGCTTGATCACCTTAAATTTATATCATTCACGGACACAGTGAGGCTGCGTTCAGGGGCACAGTAAGGTTGTGTTCATGGGCACAGTGAGGCTGCATTCACGGGCACAGTGTAGCTGTGTTCACAGGTACAGTGAGGCAGCATTCACGGCACAGTGAGGCTGCATTCAAGGGTACAGTGAGGCTGCGTTCAGGGGCACAGTGGGCTGCGTTCACGGGCACAGTGAGGCTGCATTTAAGGGCACAGTGAGCTTGCATTCATGGGCACAGTGAGGCTGTGCTCAGGTGCACAGTGAGGCTGCATTCAGGGACACAGTGAGGCTGCATTCACGGGCACAGTGAGGCTGCGCTCATGGGCACAGTGAGGCTGCATTCATGGGTACAGTGAGGCTGCATTCACGGACTTTTTTTATCTTGATTAATGCATCAGGCCACGTGCCTTCCTCTTTCCTTTTTCATACATAGTTTCATAGACTTCCCCTAGTCAGCCTAGGCAGCGGGGCATGCTTGATAACCTTATATTTATATAATTCATGGGCACAGTGAGGCTGCGTTCAGGGGCACAGTGAGGTTGCGTTCACGGGCACAGTGAGGCTGCATTCACGGGCACAGTGTGGCTGTGTTCACAGGCACAGTGAGGCAGCATTCACGGCACAGTGAGGCTGCATTCAAGGGTACAGTGAGGCTGCATTCGGGGGCACAGTGGGCTGCGTTCATGGGCACAGTGAGGCTGCATTCACGGGCACAGTGAGCTTGCATTCACGGGCACAGTGAGGCTGTGCTCAGGTGCACAGTGAGGCTGCATTCAGGGACACAGTGAGGCTGCATTCAGGGACACAGTGAGGCTGCATTCACGGGCGCAGTGAGGCTGCGCTCATGGGCACAGTGAGGCTGCATTCACAAGTACAGTGAGGCTGCATTCACGGACAGTGAAGCTGCATTCACGGGCACATTGAGGCTGCGTTCAGGGGCACAGTGAGGCTGCATTCACGGGCACAGTGTGGCTGTATTCACGGGCACAGTAAGGCTGCGTTCAGGGGTACAGTGAGGCTGCATTCAGGGGTACAGTGAGGCTGCATTCAGGGACACAGTAAGCTGCGTTCACGGGCACAGTAAGGCTGCATTCATGGGCACAGTGAGGCTGCATTCATGGGCACAGTGAGGATGCGTTCACGGCACAGTGAGGCTGTGTTCAGGGGCACAGTGAGGCTGCATTCAGGGACACAGTGAGGCTGCATTCACGGGCACAGTGAGGCTGCGTTCACGGGCACAGTGAGGTTGTGTTTTATGGGTACAGTGAGGCCGTGTTCATGGGCACAGTGAGGCTGCATTCATGGGCACAGTGAGGCTGCGTTCAAGGGCACAGAGAGCCTTCTTTCATGGGCACAGAGAGGATGCATTCACGGGCACAGTGAAGCTGCGTTTATGGGCTCAGTAAGGCTGCGTTCAGGGGCACAGTGAGGCTGCATTCACGGGCAGTAAGGCTGCAATGATGGGCACAGTAAGGCTGCAATGATGGGCACAGTGAGGGTGCATTGATGGGCATAGTGAGGCTGCATTCATGGGCACCATAAAGTTGCATTTGATGGGTACAGTGAGGCTGCATTGATGGGCACAGTGAGGCTGTATTGATGGGCACAGTGAGGCTGCATTGATGGGCACAGTGAGAGCGCATTGATGGGCACAGTGAGGCTGCATTCATGGGCACCGTAAAGCTGCATTTGATGGGCACGGTGAGGCTGCACTGATGGGTACTGATATGCTTTATGTTAATATTGTTAAAGTTGTTGTTAATATTTATTTTTGGAACTTAATTCTGCTTAAAACATTTAACAGTGTAATTTCATGAGATAATTTACAAGGGCGTGTTTAGGGGCGGACTTAGGGGTGGGGCAGGGGAGGGGTTGGGTGGGGCAACTAGCAGCGAGTAACTCTTAAGGCCTGGCTAGTGGCTCAGGACTTAAAATTTTGAGCCCTGGAATAGGACATATGACACCTCGCAACTGGACATAAAGTGGAACTTCAGCCAGAAAATTAAGTCCTGCTAGATCACTTCAGGCTGGACCCTTTTGAATGTATAGCTATGTAAAACATTAAAAATAGATGACTATACTATTTAAAATCCAATAATACATTGTCTCATTGCTTTGCACATGCTCAGTTGCTCTCTATTTTTAAGGACTGTGCCAAATTTGTAGAGGATGTTCTGCTGGCAGCCTAAAGATTTACTGCTGTTTAGGGGTTCTGGGCTTCAGCAAAATGGCAGCCTCCAGCAAGAAGAAACAGGAGCAATACTGGAGGCAGTTTACAGCACATTCTCATTTTGGTAATGAGAATTACTCATTTTGGTAACATAATGTGGAATGTACGTTCCTTGCTAAAGAACATATTTTTTTTTATCAAGTTGTTGGTCAAGTTCTGCTTCAAGACACCTAGAAAAAAGGTATATATAAGATTTATTTTTTTTGGGGGGGGAGGGGTTGCTCTAAAAGGGAGGCAGGGAAAGCTAGAGTTGGACTTACAGACAATCCCATATTTTAGAATTCATTTTAACAATGTAGATTATTTATATTTAATGCTGCCTTTAAATGCACATTGATTTATTGTGGTTTTATACTTAATATTTTAACTTGTTATATGCTGGGAAATAGAAAGATGAAATAACGAAATTCAAAATGCCTTGCTAATACATTGTTATTTCATGCAGAATTGCCAACGTATTCTGTGGCCCTCTACAGCAGAGTATACATTATAAACACCTACATTTTAATAACATAACAGGGATATTTGTTTTCTACCAAGACATGTATTGCTTTCAATAAATAATAGTTAGGTCCAGATTTTCCAAAAATACCCTTTGGCAGTTTCGTATCCTCTGAATAGTACATGCCAGTGCTCCTTCTGTTGTAAATGGTGCATGTTCTCCCAGTATAGATACATCTGTCTTGGGTCCTCTTCACAAAAACCACTGGCCCCCTCATCCTTCTCCATCCCTCTGTTTGCAGGATGGACTGAACATTACACTAATGTGCCCCCTAGTGGCCACTCCAGACCATTGAAACTGAGTATGTGCGCTCTCCCCGCTCTAGCTCTGCTCAGTAGCGGCCACTTCAGGCCACTGAAACTTCACATGTGCAATGTTCTCTATCTGAGCCCAGGTGAGCTTACACTTTAACTGCAAATTAGGAAAACTATCACTGTAGCTGACAAAGTGTGTAACTTTTTTAACATTACATAATGGTCTTTAAAAAAAACAAAAAACAAATATGATGCTGATTGCCTGGCTGCTATACTGAACCAGAACAGCTATACAAATCAAGAAAGCCAGATTAAAGTCAGACTCCTTGATCTGTATACTTGCTGTTGGTCAGTGACTTTAAAGTATTAAAGCCAGAGAGCCTGCATGATAGACAAGCAGCTGGGATTTTCAAAAGAATTGGTGACCAATGTTAGCTTCTGCATTTCTCATATATATGAATAAGGAGCATTCACAGTGTACTTTTGCTCATGGTACAGCCTGATATGGCTACTTTCAGTTAGAACACAACATAGGTTGGTGGAAGTGTGAGTATAAAATTAAGAGCATTTGAGTTATCAGTGGTCACATGGGAAAGTAGGGTCCTACATGTATTAGAGACCTCAGGGGTATTAGAAGAAGTTCCCACATATGTGGACAAATACTCACCGATTTATGGACAAAGCCTTCACATTTCAAAGCTGCTTATGTGGAAGGTTTTGGAGACCAGTTCAGTTGGAGACCATTCAAAATACAGATACTCAAAGTTTAACGACTTACCTGTTTAGCAAACACTCAGACTTATGACCAGCTCTCTCCACTCGAACGATGCGCTATACATTGTATTGTACAGTACAGTACAGAATTTTTTTTGTGTTCTGTACTTATGCAAATTAAAACAACGTTATTGAGCTGGAGTTGTGTGTTTAGACTAGGGATGAGCCGAACACCCCCCGGTTCGGTTCACACCAGAACCTGCGAACGGACCGAAAATTTGCACGAACTTTAGAACCCCATTGACGTCTATGGGACTTGAACGTTCAAAATCAAAAGTGCTCATTTTAAAGGCTAATTTGCATGGTATTGTCCTCAAAAGGGTTTGGGGACCCGGGTCCTGCCCCAGGGGACATGTATCAATGCAAAAAAAACTTTTAAAAACGGCTGTTTTTTCGGGAGCAGTGATTTTAATGATGCTTAAAGTAAAAAAAAAAAAAAAGTGAAATATTCATTTAAATATCTTACCTGGGGGGTGTTTATAGTATGTCTGTAAAGTGGCGCGTGTTTCCCGTGCTTAGAACAGTCCCTGCACAAAATGTCATTTTTAAAGGAAAAAAAGTCATTTAAAACTGCTTGCGGCTTTAATGTAATGTCGGGTCCTGGCAATATGGATGAAAATCAGTGAGACAAACGGCATGGGTACCCCCCCAGTCCATTACCAGGCCCTTTGGGTCTTGTATGGATATTAAGGGGAACCCCGCACCCAAATTAAAAAAGGAAACAGCAGTATACAGGCTCTGTACTCTGAACAGCAGTATACAGGCTCTGTACTCTGAACAGCAGTATACAGGCGGTGCAAACAAGACAGGGACTGTAGGTTTGTTGTTAAGTAGAATCTGTTTGTAATTTTGAACTGGTACATTTTTAACATGTTTAGCTCCAGCCAAAAAATCTATTTTAAGCTTTTTGGAAAACATAGGGAAGGGTTATCACCACTGTGACATTTGTTTTGCTGTCTGTGCTCCTCTTCAGAAGATTTCACCTCACTTTTTGTCCCAATGACAAATGTTTTTTGAAAATTAGGTTTTTTTTTGTTAAACAAGGATTGGTGATAAAGCATCAGTGGAAAGGAGAAATGTTTTTCCCATATTAACTCTTACAGGAGAGAATTTCCCTTCCTGGGGGTAGATTTCATCTCACTTCCTGCTGTCTCCTTCCATTTGCAAGTAGGAGTCGTTTGTAAGTTGGATGTTTGAAAGTAGGGGCCTGCCCTATATACTCAGCAGAAATTTGGGCCTTAGGTGTTGTTGTGTCCACAACACTGTAAGCCCTCACAGGGCCCTGCTGTGAAATATTAGATCAAGAATTGTAATTACATGCCCCTGTTGAACAGGGGAAGAAAAATTGGGCCTTTGGTGGTGGTGGTGGTGGTGCTGGTGCCACAACACTGTAAGTGCTCACTCGCTCTTGGTGGGCACAGAAACGGGCCCTGCTGTGAAATATTAGATCAAGAATTGTAATTACATGCCCCTGTTGAACAGGGGCTGAAAAATTGGGCCTTAGGCACTGGTGCTGGTGCCACAACACTGCAACCCCTCACAGATACTCTAGTTGGAAGACAGGAAGGAGCCCTGCTGCAAAGTATTGCATCAAAAATTGTAATAACATGCCCCTGTTAAACAGGGGCTGAAAAATTGGGCCTTAGGCACTGGTGCTGGTGTCACACCACTGCAACCCCTCACAGATACTCTAGTTGGAACGCAGGAATGAGCCCTGCTGCAAAGTAGTGCATCAAAAATTGTAATTACACGCCCCTGTTAAACAGGGGCTGAAATATTAGGCCTTAGGCACTGGTGCTGGTGCCACAACACTGCAACCCCTCACAGATACTCTAGTTGGAATGCAGGAACGAGCCCTGATGCAAAGTATTGCATCAAAAATTGTAATTACACGCCCCTATTAAACAGGGGTTGAGAAATTGGGCCTTAGGCACTGGTGGCGACGCCCAGAACCAAAAATGTTCTTACAAGCTATCAGCGTGAAGAGGAAGAGGATAATTACTCAGGATAGTCACTCAGCATGAGCATAGGCAGTCTTTGAAGGGATCTGAGATTTCAAAAAAAATTATTCGGTTACATCAGCATCAGGTGCTTGGTAGCTGGTGGTGATCCAAGACTGATTCATTTTTATGAAGGTCAGTCGATCAACGGAGTCGGTGGACAGACGCACCCTGTGATCAGTTACAAAGCCTCCAGCGGCACTGAATGTGCGTTCCGAAAGAACGCTGGATGCAGGACAGACCAGTAGCTCAATTGCATACTGTGCAAGCTCTGGCCAGTGATCCATCCTCAAGACCCAGTAACCCAGAGGATTTTCGTTGGGAAAGGTGTCCAAGTCAGATCTTGCCCCTAGGTATTCCTGCACCATGTAAAACAGACGCTGGCGTTGGTTGCTGGAACTGATCATACATTGGGGCTGCGGACTAAAAAATTGTCTGAACGCATCAGTCAGACGGCCACCTTCTCCACGACTCCTTCTTTGACTGACCGAAGCCTCAGCAACACGTTGTCCAGAAACAGGAGTTTGCAACCTCCCAGTCTCTGGGAACGCGTTGCACAGACCTTTCTGCAAGAAGATGTTTCATCCTCTGCTCCCTCTGCGACGGCAAGATAAGGTCCGCAACCTTACCCTTGTAACGTGGATCAAGGAGGGTTGCCAGCCAGTATTGGTCCTTCTCCTTGATACCACAAATACGAGGATCCTTACGTAGGCTTTGCAGGATCAGGGAGGCCATGCAGCGTAGGTTTGCTGAGGCATTCGGTCCAGAGTCCTCTGGGTCACTAAGGACGACATGATCCGCAGCCACCTCCTCCCAGCCACGTACAAGTTCATGTGTTTCTTGGTACTGATCCCTTAAAGACTGCTGCTGATGCTGAGTGCCAGGCTCCACCTCCATACTGACACAATCCTCCTCCTCCTCCTGTGTGATCGGCGGGCACGCAGGAACACTGTCTGGATAAAGGGGGCCTTGAGAGCTAAGGAAGTCCTCCTCTTCCTGCCTCTGTTCTGCCTCAAGTGCCCTGTCCATTATTCCACACAGCGTGTGCTCCAACAGGTGGACAAGGGGGACAGTATCACTGATGCATGCACTGTAACTGCTCACCATCCTCGTGGCCTCCACAAATGGTGACATGACAGTGCATGCATCCCTGATCATGGCCCACTGGCGTGGGGAAAAAACAAACTCCCCTGACCCTGTCCTGGTGCCATAGTCAGGTACTCATTGATGGTCCTCTGCTGCGTGTGCAGCCGCTGCAGCATGGCCAACGTTGAGTTCTACCTGGTGGGCATGTCACAGATTAGGCGGTTCTTGGGCAGGTTAAACTTCTTTTGGAGGTCTGCCAGCCGAGCACAGGCATTATATGACCGGCAGAAATGCACGCAGACTTTCCTGGCCTGCCTCAGGACATCCTGTAAGCCCGGGTACCTGCCCAAGAACCGCTGCACCACCAAGTTAAGGACGTGAGCCAGACAGGGCACATGGGTCATTTGTCCCTGTCGGAGGGCAGAGAGGAGGTTGGTGCCATTGTCGTAAAACACCATTCCTGCCTTAAGTTGGCGTGGCGTCAACCACCTCTGAACCTGCCCCTGCAGAGCTGACAGAACCTCTGCCCCAGTGTGGCTCCTGTCCCCCAAGCACACCAGCTCAAGCACCGCATGGCATCTTTTGGCCTGCATACTTGCGTAGCCCCTTGAACAGCTACGGAGCACCGCTGGTTCCGAGGACAAAGCACAGGAAGAGGCCATGGAGGAAGAAGAAGAGGAGGGGGTGGAGGAGAGAGGTGTGTCACAATCATTAGTAATGGCATTTTGGAGGCGTGGTGGCGGAACAACCTCCAACACTACTGCACCTTGTCCTGCATCCTTCCCAGCTGCCAGCAGAGTCACCCAATGCACGGTAAAACTTAGGTAACGTCCCTGTCCATGCCTGCTGGACCATGAGTCAGCGGTAACATGCACCTTACCGCTGACCACCCTGTCCAGCGAGGCATTGACATTGCCTTCCACATGCCGGTAGAGAGCCGGAATCGCCTTCCATGAGAAAAAGTGGCGTTTGGGTACCTGCCACTGAGGAACCGCACATTTCACAAACTCACGGAAGGGGGCAGAATCTACCAACTGAAAAGGCAGCAGTTGAAGTGCTAGTAATTTTGCCAAGCTAGCATTCAACCGCTGGGCATGTGGATGGCTGGGAGTGAACTTCTTTCGGCGGTGCAGCAGCTGGGGCAGGGAAATTTGCCTGGCACAATCTAACGTCGGTGTACCGAAAGCAGATTGCCCACAAGTACTTGGCTGTGACACACCTAATTCTACACCTTCATTCCTCTCAGTGCAGGTCTCAGAGAGGACTGAAGGTATAGTGGGGTTGGAGATCTCAGCTGATGAGGAGCAAGGAGAGGTCCTCTTTGTTCTTTGGTGTGGGTCTTTTAAATACGCTTGCCAATGAACTGCATGCAGGTCAACATATGTCTGGTCAAGCATGTGGTGCCCAAGCGAGAGATGTTTTGGTCACGCGAGATACGCTTGAGTCATATGTTGTAAATATCAGCGGTGCGATCTGATGCACTCCTCTCAGAAAAGGCCCACACCAAAGAACTTTTGGAATAACGTGCAGAGACAGCAGCGCCCTGCACATGCGGAGCTTTGGGGTGTGATGCAGTCAGTGTGCTGCCCTTAGGCTGGCCCCTGGAGGGCATCCTGCCTCGTTGGTGATGTGCCTCCTCCTCCTCCTCCTCTCTACTATCAGGCACCTACGTTGAGTCAGTGACCTCATCATCCCCTCCCTCCTCATCACTGGAGCAAACCTGACAGTATGCTGCAGCAGAGGGAGCATGACTGCCAGATTGCTGTCCTTCTTGGGCACCCCCTCTGTCCGTGCCATTGAGCCGAGGGAAGAGGCCGTGTTGGCAGCCGCTTTGCCAGACAAAGTACCCTGAGCATGGGTGAGAGAGGATGAGGACGGCTTGGTCATCCACTCGACCAAGTGTTCCGCATGTTGCGGCTAAACATGGCCAGCTGCCGAAAAAAAGGCCAAGCGTGTCCCAGGGCCACGTGCTGATGAGGATGCACCGTCTCCACGACAAGCACTGTTGCCTCTAGACAGAGAGCCTGCTTGCCCTCTTTTATTAGGTGTATGGGGTAAATCCGCGCAATGAATTGAATGTTTTAGTTACGGATATGGCTGCTGCCTCTACACATACAATACCACCTAAGTGGGAAGTATTAGAAAATGGTAAAAAAGCAGGAGTAGTATGGCGCTGCCCTTATGGAGACAAAATTTTTTTTTTTTTCTTCTTTGTAGTGAATGTATTGCCTAGTATCCTTATAGAATTGCTTCTAAAACCTGTATGTGTTCAAAAGTTGAATAAAACTGTGACTGGTGGTGAATATTTCTATTAAAAATGAAAATACAACAACTGGTGCTCCAATTGTTCAACAAAGATGCATAGTGCCCTTTAAATTAGGTAATAAAGTAGTTGTGGATATGGATACAATATCATCTAGGTGGAAAGTGTTAAAAACAATACAATACCACCTAAGTGGAAAGTGTTAGAAAATGGTAAAAAAGCAGGAGTAGTATGGCGCTGCCCTTATGGAGACAAAAAGATATTTTCTTCTTTGTAGTGAATGTATTGCCTAGTGTCCTTATAGAGAATTGCTTCTAAAACCTGTATGTGTTCAAAAAATGAACAAAACTGTGACTGGTGGCGAATATTTCTATTAGAAGTGAAAATACAACAACTGGTGCTCCAATTGTTCAACAAAGGTGCATTGTGCCCTTTAAATTAAGTAATAAAGTAGTTATGAATATGGATACAATATCATCTAGGTGGGAAGTGTTATAAAGAAAAAAAGAAAAAAGAAAAAAAAGGAAAAAAGAAAAAAAAAAAAAAAGAAAAAAAAAGAAAACAGGAATAGCATGGCGCTGCCCTTATGGAGACAAAAAAAAAAAAAAAAACTCTTTATGATGACTTTATAATTCCTAATGTGTGTGTGCCAAAAATGAATAAATATGTGACTGGTGCCAAGTCCTTACTGTTAAAAGTACAATTGCAACCTAAGGTGCTTCAATTATTCAACAAAAGTGCATAGTGCAGCATTTCTAAAGTGACCAGTGTTAAATCATACAAATCCATACAACATTGTGCAAATTATCCATCATAAATAGTGACTCTTGTGCTGTGACCAGTATTAGTTGGATAGGAAAAATTCCGTTTATGAAAAAACAAGTTCTTTTTGGAGTATTTTGTAGTGTTCAATCTTTGAGGGTCAAATATCTGTAGGAAAGCTTCTTATCCAGGTGCTGGTTTCTTTAATTAGTGCCTTGTCTGCATGCTCTGACAATGCTTGCACTCACCGGATTCTCCTTTCCCCTGCAGGGGTATGGATGGTCACAGTGTCTGCCACTGTGTAGCAATCAAGGATGTCCCCCAAACTTTACTTGCGTATTGTGGTGTAGTAATTACATGTAAAGGAAAGAAGGTATGCCCATCGCGTAAAACCATAGGAGAACTTTTATTAAAACTTAATAGACAAATGTACTCACATTTCAAATGAACAAATCAAGCATGGCAAAAGTTAGCAAATTCCCTTTGTTAGAGGTGCTGCAAGACGTTCGTAACCCGCCCTACGCACGTTTCGTCGTCGGACTTCTACTGGGGCGTTCATCTTGCTGTACCTCCTGTGTTTAAATAGTGTGGCCAGTAATAAGTGCAATTGGATCGGCGGCCATTTTTGCTAGGATTTTGAAGACCGAAGCCTAATAGGACTGTGCATTAGGTTGTTAGCGGCCATTTTCTTGTGGATATTACAGACCGAAGCCTAGTAGAACTATCCATTGAGTCCTTATGGCGGCCATTTTCTTGGGGATTTGGTAGACCGAAGCCCGGGTAGCGCGTGCCTGCGCTTTACTATTAGTGGGGGAATGTTGAGTCAGAGCTGTCAGCAAAGAACGTCACCTTTGACGCCCAACCACATTCTTTCTTCCCCCACTTCATATTGGAATCTAAGCCGACTTCCGGGTCGGTGACACCCCCAAGCCACTGCTAATCATTTTTTTGGAAAAAAGTATATGCACATACTGGTTCCACTATTACTCTATGTTCTAAGGTTTAAACATACATGTCAAAAATTAGATATTATAAACATATTAAAAATTTAAAAATAAATATAAAATAAATGAAAATATATTAAAATATGTTAAAATATGAAAGTACACATTGTGAGTCTTATATATATATATTTATATATCTGCATATAACCTGGAGAGGTTGTCCTATATGTGTGTTTTAAAACTAAGATTAGAAGCAGGGAGGGAAGAGGGTGTGTGTATTACCCATAGTCTATGTATAGTTGGGGGCTTTAAATTCCATTCTGTATATGTGCCCCTAAGTGACCTTATTTTGAATTAGAGTGGGGATTGGGGAGTTTCTTAGGAGGTTAAAGTGCATGTTTCAGGTCTCATGGACAGTGAGGAATAGACAATCCAAGGAACAAGAAATAAAAATAATTGATTGTTAAAAAAAATTCTTCAGTTGCTAAGAAATTTTTTCTAGAAATTTGTGAGAAAACAGTTTAGATCCACGTCTATGTTCATTCCTGCCGGTTGGAGGGTGTCCATCAGGAAAATCCATTTGGTCTCATTTTGTGAGATTTTGATTTTTTTATTCTCACCTCTCCAATGTGCTTTAATTTTATCGATCCCATAGAATACCATACATGACGGGTCCTTATTGTGATAATCTTTAAAATGTCTTGAGACGCTGTGTTTAGGATATCCGTTTTTGATGTTTGTTACGTGTTCCCTGATTCTAACGTGTAGCTGTCTTGTCGTCTGACCCATGTATTGTATATGGCACGGACATTCCAGTACATAGGTCACATGAGTACTGTTGCAGGTTATGAGCTCTTTTATGTTATATTCTTTGCCATTAGTTGCTGATCTGAATGTTGTTATTTTCCTATTAGTTTTTTTGCTGCTTTTACACGGTAGGCATTTTCCGCACTTGAAAAAACCTTTCAGGTTTTTTATTATTTTAATCTGTTTTGGTGGGTCCAGAGCATTATGCACCAATTTATTTCTGAGTGGAGGGGCTTTTCTGTAGATGAAACTAGGCTTTTTTGGTAATATGGAGTTCAGAATTTTATCTGATTGTAAAATGGACCAGTGTTTCTTAATTAACATAGACGTGGATCTAAACTGTTTTCTCACAAATTTCTAGAAAAAATTTCTTAGCAACTAAAGAATTTTTTTTAACAATCAATTATTTTTATTTCTTGTTCCTAGGATTGTCTATTCCTCACTGTCCATGAGACCTGAAACATGCACTTTAACCTCCTAAGAAACTCCCCAATCCCCACTCTAATTCAAAATAAGGTCACTTAGGGGCACATATACAGAATGGAATTTAAAGCCCCCAACTATACATAGACTATGGGTAATACACACACCCTCTTCCCTCCCTGCTTCTAATCTTAGTTTTAAAACACACATATAGGACAACCTCTCCAGGTTATATGCAGGTATATAAATATATATATATAAGACTCACAATGTATAAATTCTGAACTCCATATTACCAAAAAAGCCTAGTTTCATCTACAGAAAAGCCCCTCCACTCAGAAATAAATTGGTGCATAACGCTCTGGACCCACCAAAACAGATTAAAATAATAAAAAACCTGAAAGGTTTTTTCAAGTGTGTAAAATGCCTACCGTGTAAAAGCAGCAAAAAAAACTAATAGGAAAATAACAACATTAAGATCAGCAACTAATGGCAAAGAATATAACATAAAAGAGCTCATAACCTGCAACAGTACTCATGTGACCTATGTACTGGAATGTCCGTGCCATATACAATACATGGGTCGGACGACAAGACAGCTACACGTTAGAATCAGGGAACACGTAACAAACATCAAAAACGGATATCCTAAACACAGCGTCTCAAGACATTTTAAAGATTATCACAATAAGGACCCGTCATGTATGGTATTCTATGGGATCGATAAAATTAAAGGACATTGGAGAGGTGAGAATAAAAAAATCTAAATCTCACAAAATGAGACCAAATGGATTTTCCTGATGGACACCCTCCAACCGGCAGGAATGAACATAGACGTGGATCTAAACTGTTTTCTCACAAATTTATAGAAAAAATTTCTTAGCAACTAAAGAATTTTTTTTAACAATCAATTATTTTTGAAAAGTTAATTAGGGGTGAATGGCGCTACCTTACCAGGGTACCTTAATTTATAATATAATGAACCTCAAAGGAGAAATAAATACAAGTAGAAATATGAGTGAATAAGTGTGCTTAATGCAACCCCTTAGTCACTCAGATTCATTGGATAATGGATATAAGTGTCCAACATTACCTGAGTAAACTGTACTAGCGTGTCAGTCTCATACCTACATACAGGTGTACACTGTATAACTGACCATCATAAATTGATTTAGGTGACAACTTATAAAAATTGATATATGACAGTACAAAATATTAATAAATTAAACACCACGGTTTGTGCCATGGAAGGGGATCAATCCTAGAGGAATCCCCCTTCTGGGGAACAGTATGCAATCCACTTCCTGAGTGGCATTAATCAGGATATCTAGATCCTATGTTGATCCCCAGGTGTGTCCAAAAGTGTTTTTATGCATAGGGTGAATTAAATATAAATACATGTATCATAAGTAGTCCCAACTTAGGCATACAGTGCAGAACTGCACATTTGGAAATTAGTGGCAAAAATTGGTAAAAAATATAGTGAAAAAAATAGTGAAAAAATATAAAAAATTATTAATATGTGTGTCAAAGTCCAGCATCAAGAAGCAAAAAGCAAAAACAAAAACGTCTGTGGTAAGTGACTTTCGTGAGAACAGCTGATCAGATCCAGTGACTTGCGGTGCTCCCCCTCAAAGATCCCCACTCACCAGCTCCCTGCACCCCTGCAGGGGTAGTAGGCATGTAGTACCAGGCAGCGATATGATGTTTATGGGTTCTCAGGGTCCCCCGCTCCAGCTGTGAAGTATCCTTCAGTATATCCTTGGAATGTCTTCTTTCCAAAAAGCGGTCATTTGGGGGTATTTGTACTTTTCTGGCTTGTTAGGGTTTCAAGAAATGAGATAGGCCGTCAGTACTTCAGGTGTGATCAATTTTCAGAGATTGGCACCATAGCTTGTGAACACCTCCAGGGTCTCGCACTGCACCAGGTTCAGGTAGTCCCCCTAGGTGAGGACCCTGGCCATAGAGTAATAGTGGGACCAGTATGTGCATATGCCAAAAAAATGATTAGCAGTGGCTTGGGGGTGTCACCGACCCGGAAGTCGGCTTAGATTCCAATATGAAGTGGGGGAAGAAAGAATGTGGTTGGGCGTCAAAGGTGATGTTCTTTGCTGACAGCTCTGACTCAACGTTCCCCCACTAATAGTAAAGCGCAGGCACGCACTACCCGGGCTTCGGTCTACCAAATCCCCAAGAAAATGGCCGCCATAAGGACTCAATGGATAGTTCTACTAGGCTTCGGTCTGTAATATCCACAAGAAAATGGCCGCTAACAACCTAATGCACAGTCCTATTAGGCTTCGGTCTTCAAAATCCTAGCAAAAATGGCCGCCGATCCAATTGCACTTATTACTGGCCACACTATTTAAACACAGGAGGTACAGCAAGATGAACGCCCCAGTAGAAGTCTGACGACGAAACGTGCGTAGGGCGGGTTACGAACGTCTTGCAGCACCTCTAACAAAGGGAATTCGCTAACTTTTGCCATGCTTGATTTGTTCATTTGAAATGTGAGTACATTTGTCTATTAAGTTTTAATAAAAGTTCTCCTATGGTTTTACGCGATGGGCATACCTTCTTTCCTTTACATGTAATTACTACACCACAATACGCAAGTAAAGTTTGGGGGACATCCTTGATTGCTACACAGTGGCAGACACTGTGACCATCCATACCCCTGCAGGGGAAAGGAGAATCCGGTGAGTGCAAGCATTGTCAGAGCATGCAGACAAGGCACTAATTAAAGAAACCAGCACCTGGATAAGAAGCTTTCCTACAGATATTTGACCCTCAAAGATTGAACGCTACAAAATACTCCAAAAAGAACTTGTTTTTTCATAAACGGAATTTTTCCTATCCAACTAATACTGGTCACAGCACAAGAGTCACTATTTATGATGGATAATTTGCACAATGTTGTATGGATTTGTATGATTTAACACTGGTCACTTTAGAAATGCTGCACTATGCACTTTTGTTGAATAATTGAAGCACCTTAGGTTGCAATTGTACTTTTAACAGTAAGGACTTGGCACCAGTCACATATTTATTCATTTTTGGCACACACACTTTAGGAATTATAAAGTCATCATAAAGATTTTTTTTTTTTTGTCTCCATAAGGGCAGCGCCATACTATTCCTGTTTTCTTTTTTTCATTTTTTTCTTTTTTCCTTTTTTTCTCTTTTCTTTTTTTCTTTATAACACTTCCCACCTAGATGATATTGTATCCATATTCATAACTACTTTATTACTTAATTTAAAGGGCACAATGCACCTTTGTTGAACAATTGGAGCACCAGTTGTTGTATTTTCACTTCTAATAGAAATATTCGCCACCAGTCACAGTTTTATTCAACTTTTGAACACATACAGGTTTTAGAAGCAATTCTCTATAAGGACACTAGGCAATACATTCACTACAAAGAAGAAAATATCTTTTTGTCTCCATAAGGGCAGCGCCATACTACTCCTGCTTTTTTACCATTTTCTAACACTTTCCACTTAGGTGGTATTGTATTGTTTTTAACACTTTCCACCTAGATGATATTGTATCCATATCCACAACTACTTTATTACCTAATTTAAAGGGCACTATGCATCTTTGTTGAACAATTGGAGCACCAGTTGTTGTATTTTCATTTTTAATAGAAATATTCACCACCAGTCACAGTTTTATTCAACTTTTGAATACATACAGGTTTTAGAAGCAATTCTATAAGGACACTAGGCAATACATTCACTACAAAGAAGAAAAAAAAAAAAAAAAATTTTGTCTCCCTAAGGGCAGCGCCATACTACTCCTGCTTTTTTACCATGCCCTCTTTTATTGGCTTGTGACTGTCTGCCTCTCCTTGTTGGCCTTCCAGACATACTAATGGCCTGTAGCTGCACTAAGCTGGGATATATATATATATATATATATATATATACTGATACTGCAGCTAGCAAAATCAACTGCCTGCCTGTAGTATGAGAACACCACCAACCTTCTACAGGTAGCTTTAGGTGAACACTGTGCATAGCTCGCAAAAAACAAACTTGTAGCTTATTTAGCTGCCTGCGGTAGTGATAGGATCAGGAAAACACCACCAACCTTCTACAGATAGCTTTAGGTGAACACTGTGCAGAGCTCGCAAAAAACGAACTTGTAGCTTATTTAGATGCCTGCGGTAGTGATAGGATCAGGAAAACACCACCAACCTTCTACAGGTAGCTTTAGGTGAACACTGTGCAGAGCTCGCAAAAAACGAACTTGTAGCTTATTTAGCTGCCTGCGGTAGTGATAGGATCAGGAAAACGCCACCAACCTTCTACAGGTAGCTTTAGGTGAACACTGTGCAGAGCTCGCAAAAAACTAACTTGTAGCTTATTTAGCTGCCTTCGGTAGTGATAGGATCAGGAAAACACCACCAACCTTCTACAGGTAGCTTTAGCTGAACACTGTGCAGAGCTCGCAAAAAACTAACTTGTAGCTTATTTAGCTGCCTGCGGTAGTGATAGGATCAGGAAAACACCACCAACCTTCTACAGGTAGCTTTAGGTGAACACTGTGCAGAGCTCGCAAAAAAATAACTTGTAGCTTATTTAGCTGCCTGCGGTAGTGATAGGATCAGGAACACCACCAACCTTCTACAGGTAGCTTAAGGTGAACACTGTGCAGAGCTCGCAAAAAACTAACTTGTAGCTTATTTAGCTGCCTGCGGTAGTGATAAGATCAGGAAAACACCACCAACCTTCTACAGGTAGCTTTAGCTGAACACTGAGCAGAGCTCTCAAAAAAATAACTTGTAGCTTATTTAGCTGCCTGCGGTAGTGATAGGATCAGGAAAACACCACCAACCTTCTACAGGTAGCTTTAGCTAAACACTGTGCAGAGCTCTCAAAAAAATAACTTGTAGCTTATTTAGCTGCCTGCGGTAGTGATAGGATCAGGAAAACATCACCAACCTTCTACAGGTAGCTTTAGCTGAACACTGTGCAGAGCTCGCAAAAAAATAACTTATAGCTTATTTAGCTGCCTGCGGTAGTGATAGGATCAGGAAAACACCACCAACCTTCTACAGGTAGCTTTAGCTGAACACTCAGAGCTCGCAAAAAAATAACTTGTAGCATATTTAGCTGCCTGCGGCAGTGATAGGATCAGGAAAACACCACCAACCTTCTACACTGTGCAGAGGTCGCACTACACTAACTTGTAGTTTTAGCTGAACACTGTGAGGACGCACTACACTAACTTGTAGTTTTAGCTGAACACTGTGCAGAGGTCACACTAAACTAACTTGTAGCTTTAACTGAACACTGTGAGGAGGACGCACTACACTAACTGTAAATAGTCTAGCTGCCTGACTGTGGTACTAATAGGATCAAAAGAACACCAGCAATTTTCTTCAGGTAGCTGTAAATACTGTAACAAGACAAGCCTGCCCGTCAGTAGGAAGATAACAGGAACAGATCTAGCTAAACTGAATGCAGTGTATATATATATATATATATATATATATATATATATATATACACACACAACACCTGGGATGCATATATATACACAATACACTGTAAGTGCAGCTAACTCACTGACTATCCTGCCTAATCTATCTAACTTAAATCGAATGACACTGTCTCTCTGTCTATCTATCTATCTCAACGCCGGAACGCACACTACACAGGGCCGCCGTGCAGGTGGCCTTATATAGTGTGGGGCGTGTACTAAATCCCCTGAGCCATAATTGGCCAAAGCCTCCTTGGCTTTGGCCAATTACGGCTCTCTGTTAAGACGGCGCTGTGATTGGCCAAGCATGCGGGTCATAGTGCATGCTTGGCCAATCATCAGCCAGCAATGCACTGCGATGCCGCAGTGAATTATGGGCCGTGACGCGCTACACGAATTTAGCGCGAAAGGCCCATATCGTTCGCAATTCGACGAATGGTCGAACAGACGATGTTCGAGTCGAACATGGGTTCGACTCGAACAAGAAGCTCATCCCTAGTTTAGACCTTTTTTTTCACAATATAGTACAGTAAAGTAGTTAAGAATGCTTAAAATATTGATTACTTGTGACTCCTCGTTCAACAACCAATTTGTTTAACGACCTGGTCATTGGAACGGAACCTGGCTGTTAAGTGAGGAGTATCTGTACTTGATCTAGGTCCCAGGAATGTCTCATGTTAGCAGGTGGACGTACTAAAGCCATGGGTTGCGGTCAGTGTTTCTGCTGGGAAGATGAGCTGAATTAGGTAGGTGCTGACCTGAAGAATATGATTTGCTTTAAATATAAAAAACAGGGTGCATTTGTATAAATGCCTTTTTGTGTTTTTTTTTTTACTGATGTAGTGCTACTTCGGTAGGAACTGCAGGAATTACTGTCCAGGTCTTCCCAACTTCTGCCCCGCAGCCAGACACACAACAGACTAATTTACTCCTTCTCCAAGGACCAGTCTAGGGGATGTTGTTTTTGTTTGTCTTTATTTTTGGAGAACTCGGATTGGATAGGGGTGAGGGAAGTGGTGGGATATTACAAAGATAAGAACTACATACCACTGAGGGCTTGGTTTTCCTTTAGTACAAGATATGATGAATTCGTGGCTTGTAACAAACAGTAGACTTCAGCTTAAATAGTAGTAGAGCCTTTAGAGCAAAGTCCCTTTAGTAGGAAAGTGACTGGACAGAGCTCTTCAGGACACCTGCCTGTGTCTCCTTTAACAGACCCACAGCTGACTATAACAAGACACCCGAGGGGTAATTAAAGCACAAGGTCCCCAGGATCTTTCAGTCTCTATACTCAAGGCCCAAGGACAGATGGAGCCCCCTTCCAATCTTCAAAGCGATGCCCTCCAGTGATACCAGACCAGTATATGGCAGACAGCTCCCCTCAGTCAGCTTCTTCCATGCACCTGGGTATCAGCATTCTTCCCTCAGGTCTCCTACCCAAGGCCTCCTCATGGCAGCTTAGGCTGAACTCCTCCACTCTAGAACAAGACCAAGCGGTCTGTGTGCTCCCAGAAAAAATACGGTCTCCCAGCATGCCTTCAGAGCATGTCTTCTCTCTGGGGTAGGCTGGGCTGTATCAATAATTATGCTGCCATCTACATAGCTCCACTCTTATCATCCAGAAGCTTCTCAAGTTACCTGGATACAGAGGGAGCTATCCAGCAGACTGGCAGCAGCAGAGCACACAGATGAGACCAATATAACAATCACAGCTCACTGGGTACAATGAGCCAAACTATACTTTTACCTATACAAAACTTTAGCCACACAGTCTGGCAACTAAATTTGCAAAAACACCCTAACAATTATCTAACTATCCTAGCACATACAGTACCTAGGAAGGTGCTACATCAAAGTATAATGCAAAACATTTTCTGGTGGCCCTCGTGACAACCAGGGATTACTTTACTTTGGATGGATTTCCTCTCACTTCCTATTTTAGTTAACTATGAAGTTAGGCTTTCATTTGTTAAGTACTTGTTAGGTTAGGTATCTAATTGCAAGAAACCATATACTGATTTTATTAAAAAAATAAAATAAAAATAAATCAGGCAAGGCATGTGTATGTCTGTAAACGTGGAAAGCACAAAACTAGTGCATGAGGAGCCGCCCCCTTGGATGTTTTAGGCAGAAAAAAGTATAGATGTATAGAAATATATAAAAGGAAACTGAATGCCACTTTTATTAAATGCAAAACAGTATTTATTGCCAACAGACAACAATCATTAAAAATGTTTATACAAAGTACACCAATTAATACATGAATATGCATATACTGTATATCAAAATATATCAAACCCAAGGCTAATGATCAAAGTACTGCCAAAGTTAAACTGAGGTCAGTCCATAGCTATAGCATACATCCCGACATGTTTCAGAAATCTTTATTGGTACATATTTTCTTTCATCAGGGGAGATTGACTGGGGGTGACTTTACCTTTGCCTGCAACACAAATGTAACACATAATATGTGTGCAGTGTTATCTGACAGCAGTTAACATCATAAAAAATGTTGTGTGTATTATTTTAAGTCAAAAGTACTTACATATGGATTTCATGAAGACAACATGAGAAAAGCAAAAAGAGTAAGAGTGGCATGTACACTAGGGGTGCTGAAATTAATCGCCGCATCGATGCATCGCGATTCGGGTATCCCCTATGCGGCATCGAAGCATGCGACCATAGGTATCGATTGCCGTGATGTCATTGCCCGCCCCGGGAGAGCGCTCCGATCGTATCCCGTCGTGTACAATGCTCGCCTCTCTCCTCTCACTTCCAGCTCTTCTAACATCACCGGAGAATTCTCAGCCCCGGCCGCTGACTGTCACTATCAAATCAGAAGAGATGTGGGCGGGGCTGAGAATTCCCTGCTGACGTCAGGAGAGACGTGAGACTTGAGTGCGGAGAGGCGGGCCGGGCACGGGCAGTCACATCAGAGGTGCCTATGCTCAGGGCCACTGATAAGGGGGTACAGGCAGCCCGTCCTCCTAGCCCACCCACATAGTTCCCTAGGCTAGCACTCCGGAGCGATGTCAGGACTCAGGGAGGGACTAATGAGGGAACTTGAGATACCCATTGGCAGAGGAGGCAGCAGGAGGCGGTGCCGCCTATAGGCAGCACTGCCTCCTGCTGCCTCCTCAGCCAATGGGTGCACAGGGAGGCTTGTCCATCCCATTCTTCGTCCCTCGGTCTTCCTGACTTGGTGCAGGCACTGGATGGAGTGGCTTTCAATGGAGCTTCTGAGCAAACTTCATTTGCTGACTGAGGTGAGGAAGAGTTTTGTCCAAGTAGTCATAAAGGCAAACTGAGGAGCTGCTAGAAGTGACGGCATGTTTGGATGGATGCTGGGGAAAGCCCATACAGTGATAGCTCAGTCTGGCAGAGAAGTGAGCAGAGGAAGTTTTCTTTTGTGAGATCGTCTGAGCTATCACTGCACTGGCATCCCTTCGGATGAGAACAATCAGCAGACAGGAAAAGTCAGAGGGGGATGATTCTTCTACAGGATTCCATATGGATTAAGGAGCACCAGTGCCCCCCCACCCCACTGACTGGCAGTGCCCCCAAACTGCCCCCATTAGGCACCGGGACCCCTATCTCCCCTCACTAATCACTTGAGCCTCCTATCTCTCCCCACTAAGTGCCAGGACCCCCCATCTCTCCCCACTAAGTGCCAGAACCCCCCCATCTCTCCCTACTAATCACCCCCCATCTCCCCCACTAAGCACCAGGACCCCCCATTTCCCCTAATTGAGCACCAGTGATCCCTTTTGTCCTCCTTGAAAAAAATGGAGATATTTATTATAGCAAAAAGTAAAAAAATATTGTTTTTTTCAAAATTGTTGCTTTTTTAGTTTATAGCGCAAAAAATAAAAACCGCAGAGATGATCAAATACCACCAAAAGAATGCTCTATTTGTGGGGAAAAAAGGACGTCAATTTTATTTGGGTACAACGTCGCACAACCGCGCATTTGTCAGTTAAAATAACACAGTGCGAATTGCAAAAAATGGCCTAGTCATTCAGCAGCCAAATTTTCCGGGCCTGAAGTGGTTAAGGGAGTGAGGTTATCGTTGACCAGATAATCGTAATCGAATCGTGAGACCAGTGAAGATGCGCACCTCTAATGTACACCACGCTGGTTGAAAAGACTCAAACAAGGACCTGCAGATGTGCAGCTGCACAGACAGGAAGCAACCGAGTGCTTTACACATGCAAGAGACTCCCTGGTATATACCCAGCAGAACACATTTATCTGAAAAGTCATAAAGAAAAGACCTCAGATTTAGCTATAACAATTAGGTATAATATTATGATGTTGGTAGAAACATCATGCTTTGATCACTCAGCAAGGCAGACATAATATATCCTGAATTGCTTGATCAAGAATAAAACACCTACCCTCTTAGATTGTAAGCTCTAAGGAGCAGGGCCCTCTGATTCCTACTGTATTAAAGTGTATTGTATTTGTACTGTCTACCCTCAAGTTGTAAAGCGCTACGTAAACTGTTGGCGCTATATAAATCCTGTATAATAATAATAATAATAATAATAATAATAATAACGTAAGTATTACCTTTCACAGAGGATGAAAAAGGTATGGTGCAGACAGCAAAAAAACAAAAAAATGCTGCGCTACCCCTAAAAACTAAACCCCCCAAAAGCAGCAGTTAAACAGTGAGATGTGCACCAAAACAACAAATAAAAAAGAGAAATAACCGCGCTAAAATATTGATGAAACACGTGAAGTAATGTTGAAAACTTCCATTAGAAAGTTTAATTTTAAAAAAAAAAAAAAAATTTTTTTTTTTTTTTTACTTTAATGTAGAATCTTTTTTTGTGTTTCTCTTTTTTTTTTTTTTTTTTTTTTGGTGATTTTGATTTGTACTCCCGAAAATGTTTGTGTGTTTTTTGTGACAAGTTCCCACAACACCATTGATATGTTGTTCTATTTAATCTGTAGGAGATTGTTTGGTGTTGTTGTCCCTTGTTAATTTAACATTGTACTTTAGAAATGTACCTGAATCGTCACCAACAAACTGTCCTTTTTGGATGAAAACACACACAGGAGAGTAGAATTTACCTAAAAAATTTTATTAAGGGGTCACAACTAAACAAAGAGGGAGGCAACGCTGGAGAAACTGCAGAAGTGGGTGAAGCCTTGGACCCCCAGGGCAGACATCAATTATTTAAAAGCAAAATTGGTGGCCGGAGGAGTCCATATCTAAGGGAGGGCAGTCTGGTCCAGAAGTCCCAGAGATCCGGAAAGCAGCAGATGACATCTGTGTCCCCAGGCTGTGGTCATACGAGAGACTGCATCTTCTGTCAGACCAGACTGAACCCAGGGTCATCACTCTTTGGTCTTCCTTCCACGCTTCCTTACAGGCTTTGGCTGTGGTGGTGGAGTTGTGGCAGCAGGAGGAGGAGGAGGAGGAGGATCGTCGATCTCAATGACATCCGTCTTGTGTGTCAGTTCCCCACTCTCCCCCTTACGTAGGACTTTATAAATCAGGTCCTCAGAGATCTTGCGTTGGCCCTCCTGCATGCCCAGCAATTTGGTGGCAGCCATGCAGGCAAAGGCCTCTTCAGGACTGGGGAAGGCTCTGAGGGACGCCGAAGCCTCCTGGATCAGCCTGTATGCTGAATCCTGCACAGGACTGGGAGTGGCCTTCCTGGCCCTTTTGTATGGAAGGCGGAGGGGAGGAACCTGAGACTCAGTCAGGCTGCGACTTGTCCCAGGCTTCTCTTGGCTGACACTTAGCCCCGCCTCCTCCTGGCTGCCAATAATCCCCGCCTCCTCCTGGCTGACAGTAATAATCCCCGCCTCCTCCTGACTGCCACATTCCACAAGCTCCTCCTGGCTGAGGTCTTCTGTGTATGAAAAAGGGACATAGTTTTAGTTTTTTTTACATCAATCACACACAATTTTCAACTCCTGACTGCTGCAAATTCAATGTTAACAAATATAACAGACTATCCTTCTGAGCCCAGCATTTTGCATTCTTGTCCCAATTTTGGGTGCCCACTACTGTCTATTGATATGTAAAACACTTTTTTAATCAGCAATTAATGATCAATAATAACATCTAGTAAACATCATTTATTTATTGACCAGAAATCTGTAGAAGAATGCTATACCTGACTCCAGCTGGGCTCCTCCACTTCTTCCTGGCTGGAAGGCCCAGGTTGGATATCGGAAGCCTCAGCTGGGATGGAAGGAAGCGTGGAAGGAAGAGTAGAGAGGGATTCCCTGACTTCAGTGTGGTCTAACAGAAATCGCAGTCTCTCATAGTACCACAGCCTGGGGACATAAACATCATCTGCTGCAGCTCCGGATCTCTGGGAATCTGTGACCTTCTTGCGCTCCCTAAGATATGTGCTCCTCAGGCCACCAATTTTAGCTTTTTTAATAAGGGATGGTTGCTGTGGGGACCACCGGCCTCACCAACTCCAGCAGTTTCTCCAGCGCTGCCTGCCTCTTTTGTTTATGGTTATAGTGGGGGTGTCTCACCTGCCACAGACAGGGCAGCTCCCTGTACTTGTCAATAAACAGGGGCCGGAAATTGTGGTCGTTGAACCCATCCATTTTCTCTGACACAACACAAGACAACACAAGACAAACCCTAATGTCAGGCCAAACTCCCCTAATCTTGTTACAATATAGGCTTCCATTTCGAAGCAGTATAGGCTCAAGTTTAGATCCTACCTTCGTTAGCACGATCGGCGTCTCCGATGCTCCTTCATCCGCTCACAGATCGTACGTAAGACGCGCGCGTTACGATTTATACACACTGCGCATGCGTATAACTCCGCCCGCCCCTGACGTTCTTTCTATTCTATTCCCCGCCCCTTTTCGTTGGGCGCAGTGGAGGAAGAGCATATGGCGGATAGACAGCAGGATCGTGCTAAGTACAGCAACGAGGAGGAGGGGGAGGAAAGGCCGGAGCCTGAAACATCCTGATCCAGAAGGAGATTAAAGGACTCAAATATGTCTTTTGGGGAGATGTTGGAGATGGTGGACATCCTGAAGAAGGCTGACTATGATGGAAAGTATGGGCCTTACCCCAACCCCAATGTCTGAAAGGCCAAGATCATGGCGAAAGTGGTCAGGAGTCTGCACCGGAAATTCAGGGTACGACGATCGAAAGATCAGCTCAGGAAGCGGTGGTCGGACCTGAAATTACGAGAACATGAGCAGTACAGAAAGATCCGGAGAGTGCTGCAAAAAAGTAAGTAGTTGTGCTGTGTTCCTATTCTTTTTGTGTTTATTACGTTCGTGCTGCTCCATGTGCTTTTAGGAACTGTTGTACAGTTTAAAATGGCAACTTTCATGTTCATGGGCACATTATTCGTTCGGATCACACATTTTTATTTCGGACTATAAAATACCATTGTTTAGGCCATATGCATTTGGCCACCATTTTGAGGCCCTATACTTGTCTTCAAAGAATTTGGTTGTGTAGATGGCTTTGTTACTATAATGAAATGCAAACTAGATTCTGTGTAAGGAGAGGACACTGAGCAGCTGTTTTCACATCTGGACACTGGAGCACTAGTGTGGGACACAAGAACACCATTTTTATTAGGGGGGCCACACAGGTGCTCCAGTGTATACTATAGGGGGGGGGGGGCTACATCTGTGAAGCTTGTACCAAACAGGTAAAGTATTGCAGGTTGACAAAGGACACTAAAAAAGCTACATCTTGGAACTCGGCTAAAATAGACAATTGTACCCCACTTCCAAGCAATGTTTCCTATTTCTAGTTCTGCCATCAAATATCTGTGTGCTAATTATACCATTTTTGTTTTACATAGGGGAGAAAAGACTCGGAGGACACCCCTCATCTGAGGAGACCAGAGCCCCCCCCCTCTGGAAGAAGGGGAAATCCACCCAACACAAGATGAGCAGGAGGAAGAAGACGTGGTGGAACTAGTCACCACAACAGGTGAGTGTCTGCGACCACAGGCTCAGATAAGAGATGGATGGCGGCATTTTTTTTAGACCTAATTTATTTTGGGTTTCCTCTCTTTTTAGGTGATCGTGAGGTTGTGGATGAAGATCCTTTCACATCAGAAAGTGCCCATATCGTGATCGGGGAGATCATGGGGTGTAATTTACAATTGGAAAACATCAAGCAAAACATCAATGATGTTTTTCCAAAATATAAAAACATCCCCTTTTTAGGGATTTGGACGTCCTTTCTCTTGGTTTTCACTTTAATGAACATTATTTTTGTGGAGCTGCATACTTTATATATTAAGATACCTTGCATCACTATTTTTCTGTATTGCCTTTTTGGAATATGGTTCTGTATGCACGATTGTTTCTTAATTAAGCTACAGGTTGTTACTGAGTATCCGACTCCCTTACACATTTAAACATTCATTACTACTTTATACTTTACACTCTTTTGGGTTGTTTTATAAAACAATTACCTTTCACTTCATAAGTTTACACTTTAGTTTTATTATTCCTCTATAGAGATCACTACTACCTGATTAGTAACATGTGTCTCACTACCCATTAGCGCCACACTTTTCATTATCATAAAAACATCATTGATGTTTTGGGGCGAGTTTAAAACCCCTCCAAATCACTTTCTTCTTTTGTCTGCTACAATGTGCGAAATGTTTTTGTGATTTTTCCCAAAGCCAAATTTGGAGGATGCACACAATGTGTCAACATGTGCTATCTGCCATCACGGGAGATCAATGGACGCGTTTTGGGGGTGCAACCCCTTCCTCAATTATAAAGTAGCGGTGAGGAAGGGCTTTCTCCCCCAAAACACATCCCTTGATCCCCCGTGATGGCAGCTAGCACATGTTGACATTGTGAAATTTGTGTGCATCTTCCAAATTTGGCTTTTCCAGGGGTGATTTCCCCCCATCTGAACGCAATATCAAACACAGTTCCTAAATACTCATGTCTGATATTGCCTTCAAGTTCTACCAAATGTGAACTTTGTAAGATCAAGATTTGTGTCTTTCTTGTTGGTTTTACACAGGCCTGTTTTCTATAAAATGCACATTTTGATTTTGGATAATGACACCACAAAAATTGGTATACAACAAACATGTTGGTTTGTCAGAAAAACCTTTGGTAAATGCACATGTGATTGTGCAGGTATTAAAAAGATTGTTCATCAAGAATGTGTGGATTATTGTCTCAACACTACAACACTTTTGGGGTGATGTAATTGTTGTTTTATGAGGAAATGGGGGTAATTTCCTAAGGGCAAATTCTCTTTGCACTACAAGTGCAGTTTCAGTGCAGTTGCAAGTGCACTTGTAGTGAAAAGTGTCTTTGCATTTAGTAAATAACAGCCAACAGTGCTTTGTATAAGGTTACACAATCACGATATTTTCTGCACTCCACACATTTCTGTCAGGGTCAGCTCAAACAAACACAAGCAGTAAATGTCCACAAAGAAGAGCCTGGGGGGAGATGCCTGTCGAGAACTTGAGGTCCTGCAGGCTTCTCCCTGTGGCCAAATACCGCAAGGTAGCGACCAACCTCTGCTCCGGAGTGGTGTCTTGCCTTATGCAGGTATCCTGCCTGCTGATATAGGGGGTCAGCGAAGCCAACAAACGGTGAAATACGGGGTCCGTCATCCGGAGAAAGTTCCTGAAATCATCAGGATTATTCTCACGGATATCACGGAGCAAAGGCATATGAGAGAACTGGTCACGCTGAAGCAACCAATTCTTGGTCCATGAACTCCTCCCCACCCTGTTCATGGACTGGACTTGTGTCAAGGTCAGGACCCCAACACCAAGCCCCCGCACAGCACAAACTCTACGAGGAGTACGCATACGAAACATGGCTAGAAAACGGTCGGCTGCTCAGAACGAAGTAACAGAATGCACTGAAGAACAGCAAGGCCTGTGAAGAGCGACCTGAAAAACAGCAACGAGCAGGCAAGATCACACAGAAAACTCTGATACGAACTGACTGCACGCACTGAAGAGCAGATACAAACCCACAAGCACAAACTGAACGGCAGAAAACGATCTGAAAGCCACGAGTCTGAAAAAGCGCGAATCGTCTCTCACCAAACTTTTACTAACACGAGATTAGCAAAAGGAGCCCAAAGGGTGCCGCGCTTGGTTCTGAACCGGCCTTTTCTAGTCTCGTCGTACGTGGTGTACGTCACCGCGTTCTTGGCGATCGGAAATTCCGACAACTTTGTGCGACCGTGTGTAGGCAAAACAAGTTTGAGCCAACATCCGTCGGAAAAAATCCTAGGATTTTGTTGTCGGAATGTCCGATCAATGTCCGACCGTGTGTACGGGGCATAAGTGTACCATCTGGATTTTCCATACCAAGACGAGATACAGGCTGTTGTTCGCTTGCCCTGTGGTAAGCGCAATAATTGTGTGTTTGCGGATTATTGCATGGGGTGTCACTTTTATGTTCACCACTGACTCTTTTGGACTGATTTCAGATTATTACTTCACATATGATTTTCATTTATTATATATGGACACTTATTTTTGATTCATAGACATATGTATAGACCCAAGTAATTTTCATTTTTTTGTTTTGCATACATATATGTACTTTCTAACGGAAGTTTTCAACATTACTTCATGTGTTTCATCAATATTTTAGCTCGGTTATTTCTCTTTTTTATTTATGGTGCAGACAGCCAGGCAGCAGTCCTCAGACTGAGAGAATGCTGGATGTAAGCATGCACATTAAATAGTATAAGACTGGTGGAAGCCAATCAGGCAAACTAGTAATGTGTTGCTGGTAGTTCCAATGTAATCAGCTGTAATGCAAAGAAGCTGAGATAGGAACTCAGAGTGTCTCCCTGAGGCAGTGGCACGCAACATGACCACGCCCATAGGGGCGTGATGACGTTACGCATCAGCGCATCACCAGCGGAAGGAGAGGTCCCCATCAGTGCAGTGCATTGCAACTAGATGGGGACATGCAAGAGCTTGATCCTGCACAAAGGCAGAGGTGGGGGTCACATGGACCTCCATACCTCATGAGCTATGTACAGGAGGAGCTCATCCGCCAGGCATGCGCACAGCACACCGCAAACCCGGCCGCACACACAGAGCACCATCTAGTGGCCAGGTGGAGTGATGAAAGCCAACATGTTCACAAAAACACAAACGAATACAGCACAAAAAATATATATAAGGAAAAAGGGAAGAGAAAAGAGAGGAAGGGGAGATTTACAGTGGAATAGACAATAATGAGTATAAAAAAGAGAGAAGTTATATTAGCAGAAAATTAATAACATAATGTCCCTTGGAGTTTGATTAAATAACCCTCAAATATTGCTGTCTAGTTTTGGACCGACATTGACCAAAGATGAAAGCATGGCTTAGATGGTATAGAAAATAAATAATAAATCAAAAAATTTAAAATACAGCGGGGAAATCTCCTTCTTAGGAGTTTGTTTGTCGACATTTAATAAGTCACGGCGGGATAGACTATTGGTCTATCCCACCGTGACTTATTAAATGTCGACAAACAATCTCCTAAGAAAAAAGATACAACTAGGAGTAAGTACTGGCACTTATTAACAATGGATTCATTACTTGCCCCCTTTGTTCCTAATCTGCCAGCTCTTGTCTACAGGAGAGCCACTTCTGTGGGTGACAAACTGGTAGATAGTGAATATAAATCATATAAGGGTGATATATGTAAAACTCTGGGAACGTTCGCATGTGGTGGATGTTCATACTGTCAGTACATGGATAAACAAATCAATATTGATTTACCTAATTTAGTCCTAAACATTATGTAAATTGTAAAACTCCTGGCATAGTATACCTCCTTACATGCGAATGTGGATGTTACTACATCGGAAAAACTATTAATGAATTTTGGAAACGGATATATCAACATTTATCCACCATATGCAAGCGAGATCCTGATGTACCCATTGGTCGCCATATGGCGTTAGTCCACCCCAAATCCATCCTGAAAATACATTTTTTGGAACTTGATCGAGTACATTTTCATTCGAGGGGAGGCAACTTTAATAAGTGCCTCCTCCAATGTAAATTGAGAAGGATATTTAACTTACAGGCTACTTCTCCAGACCTCAATGAGGCTTTCAATTTTGGGTCTTTTCTCCTTTGAGGCTTTGTCTCAGAGGTTTGTGAATTGAACCTATAAATTTCTCTTTCCCTGCTGTATTTTCGATTTTTCGATTTATTATTCATTTTCTATACCATCTAAGCCATGCTTTCATCTTTGGTCAATATCGGTCCAAACTAGATGGCAATATATGAGGGTTATTTAATCAAACTCCAAGGGGCCTTATGTAATTAATTTTCTGCTAATATAACTTCTCTCTTTTTTCATGTAAAATATTATATATAGCAATAAGGTATATTTGTGAGAAGATATATTGTCATTGATATATGGAGCTGCGGGAGCTGATCTCAATGTAGTCAGCATGCTTTGACTACTTGAATAAATTATACACATATTGTCAATCGCTGCCATTTACATAATTTTGTGTATGTATGTATATATTTTCTATTCATTATTGTCTATTCCGCTGTTCCGCTGTATTCCATTTTCAAGGGGGCGGCTCCTCATGCACTAGTTGCATGCTTTCCACGTTTATAATATAGGATGTCGGCAGTCCCTCACATTCCATTCCCCAGTCATTTGTATTTCCATGTGTATGTCTGTATTGTACTGTAATGCATAGTACAAAGCAGGCCCTGACAAGAAATACTAGTAAAAGGTTTTTTTTTTCTGACAAAAGGTTAACAGGAGACAAAAAGTAAAGGGTATAAAATGCACCAAAACTTCTACGGTGTTCCTGGCATCTCAACAACCATTTTATATTAAGATTATAGATTACAGGCTGTAAATTATATCATAATTTACCAACTGACTAAAATATATAATTATAATAACTAATTATTTGGAACAGAGTTGCATTGCTCAGTACCACCAATTACATTTTTTTATGTATACCATTATAAGCTCAATATTCATTCATGCATAATTTAGTAAAAAAAAATACAGACGATATGCCTACATTGAATATCAAAATAATTACACACAGAATATCACAATAAACTTGCTGGGCTTAGAATAGAACAATGTGGCAGCCCACAAGTAAACAACAAATCTTTATGACTGTTACTTTCTTTATCTGTTTCGGTGTCCTTATCCTGAAACTATTCTAGCAGACTTCAGTTGGTACCCTCCTCATGCTGAACATCAGCAGCATCCCTAGACTTATGCAAAGCATAAGTTTGAAGTCTAAAGAATCTCTTGTTGGGTGGACTGTAAATGCAGCAGAACTGCTGTGCTGCAGTTCCCTAGATAAAAAGACCAGGGGAAATGGTGGTTCCAAGTAGTTTGAGGATGAGGCCAGTGAGGAGGGGGTACAGATGGCTTCCCATTTTTGCTGAACCATGTTTTTTGTGGTCCTGACAGCATCGTCCAGCAACACAGAAACATTACATTCCACATACTGGTGCAGGGCAGGGATGGCTTTATGAACTAAACAAAGGTAGCTGGGTACCTGCTGCTGTGGTGTAGCACAAGCCATAAACAGGCTGGTCTGAGTCCACAAGCTGAAATAGTAGCAGCTGCAAAGTCCAGCAATTTTACCAAGCTGGCATTAAGACATTGGGCGTGGGGGTCATTTGGGGTAATGTTTTTGTTCTGCTCCATCAGAAAGAGACCACTGCCTTTGAAGGATGCTGCTAAAAATGGCAGGGTGGGTGTAGGAGAATTTTGCAGAGGTGCAGGCCTTCACTTGACCCTACTTAGTGTAGCCCCATGACCAATTTTTCCTGTTTGACATGGTATATGTCACAGCGGGTTGAGATGATCGTTTCTAATTGGCTTGTGCAGTGGAAAGTCTCCTCACCCGTTTCTCAGTCAGCTTACGTTAGGACATTTTTTTCGTCATGATTCACTACACTACTAGTCATGTTGAACCTGACACTTTTCAGGTTTCTGTATGCCTGAGTGAACTTTTTTAATTGGCCTGTTGCACTGCAGGTTACTCGGCCTCCACGTTTTGGTATGGTGTATGCTTTCTTAGGCGCACGAAGGCATGTCTCTGGACGGAACGGGAGGCAGCTGGAGGGGTTCAAAAGGGTTGTTTAGGGTCGGTGTAGAGTCAGTTGGTATGTGATGTTTGCTTATGATGGTTGGTTTTGGTTATTTAGGTCATGTCTCAAGCAGCGGACATTGAGGCCTTTGCCTCCATCCCTCCTTCTCCAGCTAGGGGTTCGGAACATGACAGCACGTTTTCTCTGAGGTCCTGGACTGTCCCGAGACTGATGGCGTAGTTACGTCTTAGGGGTATTTCATACCCAACGTGAGCCCGCAAGGCAGAACTTTTTAGACTATTATTTCCCAGCGCTTCAGGTTCCAGTGCTGAGTACCCTGCGTACTGTTGCTACGTCTCTATGTAGATTCACTCCACCCTAAGCTCCACCCTAAGCTCTCTAGCAAGCTAATTTCAGGAGTTACGGGTCAGGGTGGAGGTTTTGGAGAGCCATCCGAGTCTGGCCCCAGTGAATCTTGCGATTTCTGGGATTTCAGCAGGTTCTGGAGCCCCCCCCCCATGGTTTCAAGCCCCATGCCATAGGCTTCAGATACAAGCACTGGTGTCCCCTCCATTACCCTGGCACATGTTATTCCTGGGAATATTATGAAAAACATTTTAGAAGGCAAGGATGTCAATTTGGCATCTTTGTTGATTGCCGCCCATGATGTGGTTGATAATAAGTCTTATGCCTGTGGTGAAGTTTTAGTGATTGTTAAGACCAGGGACCACAGGCTGAACTGCAGGCTCTCTATCCCAGAATTTGTCTTGGCTTTCAGCATGTTCAGGGAATTGTATGCTTGGTGAGTCCCCATAGGAGGGAGGAGCTGGACCATTATCCTTATGCGGTGGTGGAGTTGGGACATCAGTTTGAGAGTACGGCGTTCTACGATTATCATCGATCGTTTTCCACCAAAGCCCCTGCCATGTTTGCCGAACATCAGGTAGTCACAGTTTTGAGTAGGGTGGATACTGAGCTGTTTTGCCGACATTTTGCTGTGCTGAGGTCACCGGTTTGTGCAACATGCCAGTCATCCTCGCATACTGCATACTGGTGCTCTAATTCTAAACTTCCCGTTCTTCCAGGCACATCCAGGGCTTTCACTAGTTCCCTACCGGAATGTAAGGTCATCAGCTGCAGATATGGAGGCAGTAGACGCACTGCTCCAGTTTGAACTGCATAAAGGGTTTGTCATTGGTCCTTTTTCTTCATCATCTTTCCGGCATTGGAGGGTCGATCCTCTTGGGTTGGTTAAAGGGAAGTTTAAAAAAAAAAACGATGTTTAATTTATGATTTGTCCGCCCCCAATTGCTCTAAGGTACCTGGCTTAAACTCCTTAATTCTGTCGGTAGAGTTTTCATTAAAATATGCATCTGTGGATCAGGCAATCCAACAAATCATCAGGGTTGGTTGGGGGGGGGGGGGCTTGGCTGTCCAAGGCGGATATAGCAGATGCATTTAAACTCCCTCCAATCATGCCATCACTCTGGCAGTGGCATGGGGTGAAGTGGAGGGGGCAGTATTATTTTGCCACCAACTCACCTTTGGTTCCAAAAGCAGCCCCTGGCTGTTTGATACCTTTGTGCAGGCACTCAGTTGAATTCTTACTCTTGTTGAATGCTGTCACTAAGTCATTCACTATTTGGATGATTTCCTCCTCATAGATAGTTCCAACCAAGCCCCTACTGATTTATGGAAGTTATTGGCAGTTTTTGCAGCGATCAACGTCCCGTTGGCAGTTAAGAAGATGGAAGGCCCGGTGATGGCGCTTACCTTTTTGGTTATCACTCTATCCCAGATTCCTGCATTGCAGTAGATCAGATATTTAACTAATATCTGTTCAGAAATTATACATGCTAGGACTTGGGGTCATTGAATTATCACATAGCTCCTGCATAAATTAAATGAAAAACGTTATTACCTCAGAAACAACGTTATTGCATTTATTGTGTTTTAATGTATACAACAGCATCATATATACACTATAGATTATGGCCGTTGTGGATCCTTTTTTGCCTCTGCCGCCCCTGTCGGCCTCATGGGGGTGGACCCTGGCCCTCTTGTTGGCTTCCCGGCAGGATGAGTGTGGGGGAAATGTGGTTTATTCCACGTTCTCCCCCCATGCTATGGTTGACGGATGAGTGATATCCCTTGTCCGCTGATGTGAGGTTCACCCTGCCGATGGCGTCCCTTGATCATGTCCTGATCAGCTGCAGCGGGGTGCACATGTGCGAGCCTACTCGGCCGCAACTTCTCGCAGTTTGCAGCAGGGATGACGGCAGTAGCCGGGGCACCAGCCTTCCGAGATGCCGAGGGAGCCTCACGTGGACCGCTCATCCAGCGGCCCGGATGCCATCAGTCTGGGGGGAGGGAATCGGCACCTGTACTCATTTACCTAATTGCCTACCTTAGGCATATATCCATGACTGGCTGCTTTTGAGTCTAACCATGACTCCACGCAGACCAGAATGGATGGCACTGCATATATTCTCCTTGGTTCTAAGTCTCTACCTCTCATGCTTCATTGCAGTTTGGTTCATTGCGGTTTGGTTTATATAAGTACAACTTCCCGTATCTTACCAGCCACATTGCGGTACAAGGTAAACTATAATACTAGATTTATATTCCTACACTCTTACAATTGGTTTCGGTCCCCCCACACACTTTTTTGATTGTTTCATGGTCTCCTTTTTGATTTGCTTTCACTTTTATTCCAACATTCGTTGGCTGACACCATATACACATTTCTTCACTTTGGTTTGGCACCTCAGACAGCACTCAGCTGGCCATTCATTTTATTTCACCTCATCACCGAAGGGTTTCTTCATTCCCAGCACATCATACTACTTTTTCCCTATTCACTTCTACACACCTTATATTTCAAACTACCCCCAACTATAATATAATTTATTTATTCCATTACGGTCTAGCCATATTATATTGAATCAATTACGTTTATGAGATTTTAGGATACCTGATGAATACATACTGACCAGTATGGTTGCAGTTAGCCCTTACACCCTATATTTATAGCCCAATCGATACTCTTGCCAAAGTGCTGAGAGTCAACCTACTCAATTTCTTGTATTTAATTCACTATGACCGATTGGGTGTTTGTTGCAGGTGTGGACTCTCCCCTTCCCCTGGAGGGCGTTAGCAATGTGGCTCCTTGCAAGCCCCTCGGGCTGGATCCATGCGCTCTGGGGAGGCAGGGGCGACTATGGGGCCCTCCGAATCAATCAACGGCTTCTAACAGTTCTGGCCATGGGATTATTCCCTCCACTCTTTAGCGGTAAATATATCGCCATTTTAGTCCCACAATGGGATTCATGATGATATGTTCTTAAATTCTGAAGTTGTTTAATGTGTTTTATAGAACCAATTATCCCCCTGATGATGACCGTCCATAGGTCGAAACACGTCGGGGATTTTATACCTTCTACAGATATGTAACAATGTATACATTTTCATGTAAATCTGCTAATCCTTTATTGTGGAATATGTTATTGTACTATTTGGCCAGTCCTCCTATATGTTATGACTTTAATTGAATTACAATATGATATTTGCCTATTGTTTAAATAAATGCATATATTGGTTATATATTCTAGATAATTCTTGACCATAATGATATTGCTATCAAAAACAAACTATAACTCACGCTTGGTGGAAAAATGAGGTAAAAAAAATCTAAAAATATATAAATATAAAAACCATAGCTGCTGTTGCAAAGGTACTAGAACCTTATTGATGAAGTATATAAGTGATAACAGCGCTGACGGAATAAAGTGCTAGCATAACACAATATGACACACTATGTAATATGAAAAAAATATAAAGTGCTAGGTGCTACCAACATATACATATAAACGCTGTCAGGATACAGTGCTAAAAAAATCACACAATAAACCATGTAGAGAAAATGTTCTAGAAATGTGCTAAGTGCTTCCAAAGATAATCAATGTTACTGGATGGGTGCTTCTGATTGGATGGTCTCCCCTCTTGTGACCCTACTCACCAAAGTTCATGGACCCTCAGCTTTGCAGTCCAAAGGTCAAACAGGCTTAGAGGTACATGGAGGCATAGCATAAATATCCAAAGGTGTTCTCAGAGGAATCTTAAAGATGAAATTCAGTAGTTGCAAACTACACAGCACAGTAATGATCAACTGTTGACATAGGCAATCCTGGAAAGTTGGAGATCTACCACATCCCGGCTTGATTACTGCCAGACCTTTTGTTGGGAAGAAATGGGTGCTCCATTTCACCAGACTGATTGCAGACTGCTCCTGACTGGGAGGGGCTCAAAAAACATTGGGGAAACTGTCCTTTTTTGCTATTATATTGCTTCGGGATGTGCAGCACATACATCTCTTTTATATGTGTTTTTCCCTCTAATTTATTTCACGGTTATTGGCTTTGTTACCATCAGCCCCTGACTCAGACTTTCAGGTCAAGCTGGATGCTGCGGCTCTGGCTGACCTGCGCATGTGGGAGGAGTTCCTCCAGCATTGGAATGGGATTTCCATATTTATCCCCGCGGAGTCCATGTCCTCTCCGCAGGTTGTGACGGATGCAGCGGCCACTGTAGGCTATGCTGCCATTTTTGGCACCCACTGGCTTGCAAGGCCATGGCCAGAGGTGATCTTGGCTATCCCAAGGTTTACAGAGTCTTCAGCTTTGTTCGAGATCTATCCTATAGTGTCAGGGGCCCAGGTGTGGGGAAGGTTTTGATCGGGGCAAACTGTTGTTTTCTCTATGAACAATTAAGCTGCCATGGAGATTATCAACAAAGGCAGATCTAGGTCATTAATCATTATGTCCTTCCTGCGCAGGCTGATTTGGCTGTCCCTGCAGTTTCATTTTCACATGCATTGTAGGTATATCAGTGGGGCAGAGAATGTAATAGCAGATGCTCTGTCGCGGCTTAATTACCCGTTGCTCTTCCAACAGATCCCAGAAGCAGTTGCCTGCGCCACGCCATCCCATTCCTCACTACTGGCAATGGAACAGTTTCCTATTGGGTTAACGCGGCAGCTTTGATTGATAAGTCTTTATCGGTCAACACTAGGAAGGCTTATGTCATGGCCTGGAAAACCTTCCAGGTTTTTCAGTCCCATTATCCTTGGTTCAATGGTCATAACGTTTGATACCTGCTGGCTTTTGTTGCTTTCTGCCACTAACAACCGAAGCTGTCATATGGCATGATCAAAACATATCTGGCAGGAGTTCAGCATTATTTGTCCTTACAGGACCCAAATAAACCGACTATCTTTTCAGCCCATTCCGTCAAGGCCATTCTTAGGGGTATTCGGAGGAGTAGTCCTCCTTCTACAATCAGCAGACTCCCTATCTGGGGGTATATTTTTCGGGACATGTCTGATTTGCTGGCCATGTCGCCTTTCGGGAGGCTGCTCAGCTTGGTCCTTAAAGCAGCTATATATTTGGCCTTCTTTGGGTTCCTCAGGCCAGGCGAGTTCACTCATACCAGCTTGAGTTCCTGTGTGCTTCCAATTAGCCAGTTGGTTAGATATCCGAATCATTTCCGGTTACATCTGGTTGCGTGCAAGACGCAGCGGTTTGGGGCCAGGACGGACGTCAGGTTTTTCAAGACTGACAGTGCTCGGTGCCGTCGCAGTTTTGGACCAGCTTATGGCGCTGGTCACAGACAAACCTAGGGATAGTCCCTTGTTACCCTTCCCTCATGCTCCCCTCATGGTATTGCCACACACTACTGACCAACCTGGAGATGAACCCGGCAGTTTTTTCTGGTCATTCTTTCAGAATAGGGGCGGCTTCTGCAGCTTCTCGTCAGGGGACCCTGGCTCACATTATTAAAAAGTTGGGTAGATGGAACTCAGCATGTTTCTCCAGATATGTCCCAGATCCACATGTTGAGATGTCTCAGGCTTTCAGGCATTTGGCTGACTGATGTTGTTAAGTTTACTTCAAAAAAATCTGTTTGCTGATTTATCCTACTGTCTTTATTTTTTGCCCACTTTAGGCGTACTGACCACGTGACTATTGGCAAACCCTAGGTTACTTCCTATGTTTTCCTTTATTACGTTTCTTACTCGATCTTTCACAAAGACTCCAAGTACAAATGAGAAGGCTGGCCCCAGGTTAGCCTTAATTTGTAGGAGGAGTCAGGCTGTACCTAAACCCGCCTTCCTCCTCCTTACTCCTGTCGGCCTTCCCTCTCATATCCCACCCTCCCGGTCCCTTTTTTTCTTATCTTTTTCCTTTTCATTTCATATTTGAGTACTTGGATAGATTTCACAAAAACTCAAAGTACAAATGAGAAGGCTGGCCGCAGGTTAGCCTGAATTTGTAGGAGGAGTCAGGCTGTACTTAAACCCGCCCTCCTTCTCCTTACTCCTGTCGGCCTTCCCTCTCGTATCCCACCCACCCGGTCCCCTTTTTTCTTATCTTTTCCTTTTCATTTTATATTTGAGTACTTGGATAGATTTCCCAAAGACTCCAAGTACAAATGAGAAGGCTGGCCGCAGGTTAGCCTGAATTTGTAGGAGAAGTCAGGCTGTACTTAAACCCGCCCTCCTTCTCCTTTCGGCCTTCCCTCTCGTCTCATATACTTCCCCAGCAGAACGGTTTCAAAGGTTGTGCCACCAGGAAACATACTGGATTTTCACCCTTGATACATTAACACCTAGAGGAATGAACGAGGAGATTGAAGTCAGGACTGTCATGTAATAGTGTTGGTAAGATCTTGACCAAATCCTAGTGAATTATCTAGTTACTGTGAACTAGTCACTTAATGTTCCAATTGCCTGCTAGAATCCCTTCCTTCTCTAAATATGCTCAATTAATATCTACATTCTTTTCTAGAAATTACTACCATAACGTGATATACTGTATATGTACAGTGTATACAAAAATTTTATATTTTTTTTTATATAATTATTATTATGATCAGTTCCACTTTAAGAAGGATTTTTTGTCTAAAGGTAATGTATACGTCTATCTATCCCGCCCCGCCCTCCCCCCCCCCCCTTTTCATATACATACATATATATAGTACATACACTGAGCAAAATTATAAACGCAACACTTTTGTGTTTCCCCTTATTTATCATGAGCTGAATGCAAAAATCTGTGACTTTTTCTATGTACACAAAAGGCCTATTTCTCCCACACACATGACGCCATACATACCATCTATCCTGTACAGTGAAAACCAGGATTCACCCGTGAAGAGAACATCTCTCCAAAGTGCCAGACGCCATCGAATGTGAGCATTTGCCCACTCAAGTTGGCGACGAACTGCAGTCAGGTCAAGACCCCGATGAGGATGACGAGCATGCATATGAGCTTCCCTGAGATGGTTTCTGACAGTTTGTGCAGAAATTCTTTGGTTTTGCAAACAATTGTTGCAGTAGCTGTCCGGGTGGCTGGTCTCAGACGATCTTGGAAGTGAAGATGCTGGATGTGGAGGTCCTGTTAGAAAAGACAGGAAAAGGAAACCAAACTAAACAGTAAAGGACACCAGATACTATTCTACTCACCCTATTGTTGGGTGGGGGCGTGGGACTCAGTGGCTGGCAATACAATGAAGGAAAGATGCTATACCAAAGGGAGAAGCATAGAAAAAGATGTCACATATAGCGCCACAGAGATATAGTGTCTGAAAAATTGTACTAATTAATTATAACAAAATAGAAATGTATTCATTGTATGAATAAACAATGATCAATTACACTAAAATATAAAAATCAATGAAAACTCCACCATTCACCATCTAATGACAGCGTTGTCAGTGGACAGACAAATACAGACAGACTGACAGACTAACAAACAAATAAGGGAAAGTCTTCACTGCACGTGCATAAATATATGGACCATGAAAGTACTGTTTATGCATAAGCAATGTGGCAACACCAGGCATAGGGCCCGGCAGTCCTATTATGGAATGATGTAAAAAAGCAGGAACCTGCTCAACTCAAAGTCATGCAAAATCATATGATTGAAGAAATATTGACAAGGTATGCTGTTGATGGCTGTTAGGGGTATACGTCAAGGAGGTATAGGCATTCAGGGTTGAAGCAAATCCATCTCATGAACACTGCTATATGTTGAAATCCAAAGAGCACAGAAAAATAGCCTGCACATTGATATATGTTGAAATCCAAAGAGCACAGAAAAATAGACTGCACGGCGATCTTCGACCGCAAAAAGCAAACGGATTCAGTGACAGGCGCATAACGGTTATGTATATATTGTAATCTACTTTACCCGAATGTAGAGAATGATGTGCTGCAAGTAATCTGCTGTGATCTGCTGTGTTCAGTAGTCCGTTTCCCTTAGGATGGAAATAACAATAGTGTTCAATGGAAGTAGATGTCGATCAGCTGAGCGAGGAATCACTTCGTATATCGGCCAATTCCTATATGCCTTTCCACAGCATTCGTCGTATCCGGACTTATAATTTTAGTCATCCAGGATGGATGAAAGATTAGATGGTTGTTAGAGAAGCTGCTGGGTACAGTGACCCGAGATGCCGTGTCCTGCAATAACGTGCCAGCAAACATCCGTGCCATGGATCCTAGGCGCTGGTGCAAGATGCACGGAGTGACAGGCGTTCACATGGAAAGGGGGAGTGACATCAACTAATTTCACAGGGAAACCCTGCTTCTTCAGGACTCTGTGGAGGTCTTGGGCTGGTGTGGTTACACGTGGTCTGCAGTTGTGATGTACTGTAAAATTCTCTGAAACGCCTTTGGAGTTGGCTTATGGTAGAGAAATGAACATTCAATTTAAGGGCAACAGCTCAGGTGGACATTCCTGCAGTCAGTATGTCAATTGCACGCTCCATCAAAACTTGTGACATCTGTGGCATTGTGCTGTGTGATAGAATTGCACATTTTAGAGTGGCCTTTTATTCTGGCCAGCCTAAGGCACCCCTGTGCAATAATCATGCTGTCTAATCAGCATCTTGATATGCCACACCTGTGAGGTGGAAGGATTATCTTGGCAAAGGAGAAGTGCTCACTAACACAGATTTAGACAGATTTGTGAACAATATTTGAGAGAAATAGGCCTTTGTGTACATAGAAAAACTTGTAGATCTTTGCGTTCAGCCCCAGATAAATAGGGGCAAACACAAAAGAGTTGCGTTTATAATTTTGCTCAATGTATGTATATGTATGCTCTGTCAGATATGCATATTTACAACCCAAGCACACACTTTTTAACAATATTTTTTTTAGTTTTTTAGATCTTCATCTACTTTTTTTTTCAATTTGATGTAATTCTCCCTTTCTACATATCTAATTATTAGTTAGAATGTGCATAATATGGGCGCACGGCGGAGATGGTAGCACAGTGAAGGAGCTCTGGCGGTCTCGCAGCCTCAACCCGTCTAACTGCACTTTAAATCCAGGATAACGAGCAAGAAAAATGATTACACGCCGCACACCAGATCCCGCCATTCCACGGCTGTATACAGCGGGAGAAATATTTCAGATCTCTTTAAGAGCCAGGCGTCTTCACACAACAATGGGACTGGAAGCAAGATGGCGCCGCCACACGTGGAGGAGGATTTCAGCGAGGACTCGCAATCAGCCACAGAGGATAACGGTAGGGGAACCTCCTGCCCTGACCTCCCCTAACATATGCAGACATGTCTGGCTTTGTAAATCTACTTTCTCAGCTGCCATCACTGATCTTAAGACTAACTTATTAGTACTCACAGAGAAGATGGCCTCAGCTGAAGCAGCTGGGAAGCAGAGGGAGAAAGCCATACACAGGCTGGAGAAAATTATAACCTCACAATCCCTCCATTTCATAGAAATTAATAGACATCTTAGGTATCTAGATAACAGGGGGAGATGGAACAATATCCGAGTCAGGGGGATCCCAGAATCTGTGGAAACTGAACGACACCACACCAGCTCTACTAAGGGTATTTAATAGTCTGCGGGAAAGACCTGAAGACACAGAAATGTAATTTGTGAGGGCCCATAGAGCGCTTAGGGCCAGAGGCCCTGATACCATGCCACCACGTGATATAATTTGCTGCTTGCAAAACTTCTCACTAAAGGAGGACATCATGCGCAATGCCAAGTACACATGAGTGGACTTTTCGACCGGACTGGTCCGACGGACCGAATCCGGCGGACAATCCGACCATGTGTGGGCTTCATTGGACCTTCAGCTGACTTTTTCGGTTGAAAGTCTGACGAACTTTAGATTTGGAACATGCTTCAAATCCTTACATCATAACTCCATTAGACCCAGTTCCTATCGAGAAATCAGCTCGTCTGTATGCTAGTCCGATGGACAAAAAAAACGACGCATGCTCAGAAGCAACTACGAGATGGAAGCCCTCGGTCTGGTAAAACTAGTGTTCGTATTGTAGCTAGCACATTCCTCACGCTGCAAATTCTGTGATCGTTGAATGCTGTGAATTAATTGTCTTCTTTATAATGCTAGAAGAACGAAGTTGTTTTGCTGCTCATATTCACACAGAGTTCTCACAAACTGATTTCTGGATTATTTCTCTTGATTTCATGAGTGATATTGTAATTTTTAAAAGCCCGATCTCCATACTAATGTTTACACATTTGCTTTTTTGGAGTCATCTTTTATTATTTTTTATTTCATCAAGATCATTTTTTAGGATTGTTACAAAAATATTTTCTAGTGATCTCCATATATATATATATATATATATATATATATATATATATATATATATAAAACATAGGCAAGTATTTTCAGAAAATAAAATATCCATTTATTCTGGTTAACAAAATAAAGATGAAGTCAACGCTGGAGAAACTTTTGAAATTTGTGAAGCCTTTTGGCCCCAGGGCACACATCAAGTCTGTGGAAAAGAAAATTGGGATCTTGAGGAGTCCATATAATATAGGGAGCACAATCTGGTCCATGAATCCCAGAGATCAAGAGCAGCAGCAGATGACAAATATGTCCCCAGGCTGTGTTTCTACACTGTCTTTTCTGTCAGACCAGACTGAACCCAGGCCATCACCTTCTTCTCTTTGTTGCAGCCTTCCCTCCACGCTGCCCTGCAGCCTTCCCTGCAGCTTTCCTTGGAGGCTGTGGTTCTTTTGGTTGACTTGTGGCAGGAGGAGGGGGAGTGGCTTGCTCATTTATTTGGGTGTTGGCAGTTAACTCGCCCTTCAGCCCCTTGTGAATGACATCTGAAAAAAGTTTTTCACTGAGGAGGCATTGGCCCTTCTCCATTTCGAGCAACCTACTTGCTAAATAACAGCCATAGGCCTCTTCAGGTTAGGGGGGGGCTCTTGAGAAAATTTGTAGCTTCTCTTATGAGGTGCAGAGATGCCTCCTCTGTCACTGTCCCCTTCCTAGGCCTTTTTGTATGAAGGCAGAGGGGAGGCACCTGTGATTGTGTGCTGCTCCTACTGGGCCACCTCCTGGCTGACACTAACCTCTGCCTCCTCCTGGCTGACACCACTCCCGCCCACCTCCTGGCTGTCACTGGGCCTGGCCTCCTCCTGCTTGCCACTTTCCACACCTTCCTCTTGGCTGAGCTTTAGTTTTTGGTTCATCAATCACACACAATTTTCAGCTCATGACTTGCAAATTCAATGTGTATTTTATCCAAAAAATTATGTCTACATATCAATTGACAGTAGTGGCCAAAAATTGTGACCGGCTTGAAAAAATGCTGGTGTCAGAATGATACTCTTTTATATGTAATAGAACATCTAGTTAACATCATTAATATTAGGACACTAAATAGGTCTAAAAATAATATACCTGGCTCCAGATAGTCACATCCAGTTCTTCCAGGATGGAAGTCCCAGGTTGGTCCTCATCAGCCTCTGCTGGGGTGGAGGGAAGGGTGCAGGGAAGGGTGGAGGGAAGGGTGGAGAGAAGGGTTGAAAGAAATTCCCTGGCTTCAGTTTGGTCGTCAAGAAAATGTAGTTTATCGAAGTACCACAGCCTGGATCTATAAACATCATCTGCTGATGCTCCTGATCTCAGAGAAATCTGGATCTTGTTATGCTCCCTCCTGTACATATTCCTCAAGATCCCAATTTTCTTTTGCAAAATCTCCACGGTTGCTTCTGGGATGGAAGTCTACACAAATGCCAGAAGTCTCTCCAGCGTTGACTTCCTTACTGGTTTAATGTAATATTGAGGGTGTTTGACCTCCCACGGATTCCTCATCCCCCTGTACTTCTCAATAAATTGTGTGAGAAATTCAGGTCCTTAAATTTAGTATTCATTTTTTCTATAAAAGACAACAAACACTAATGTTAGGCTAAACTCTCATAATCTTATCCCGCCATAGGCCTCAATCTTTAAGCAGAATAGGCCGCTACAAAGTTAATAAAATTTACCTTTGTCTCTGACGCTCGCAACTTCAGTTCTGCTTTCCTCCGCGTACCGAACGTACGTACGCGTTAGCTTTATACACACAGCGCATGCGTGAAACTCCACCTTCATCGCCCGCCCCGACGTTCTTTTTAAACGAATATTCTCCGCCCCCTTCTCTCTACGGTGCGCAGTAGGAGCAACAATGGTGGAGACACAGCAGGTGTGTACTAATTCTTCAAGTAACGAGGAAAGCCTGGAGCCCGGAATGTTCCGATCCAGGAAGAGGAGATTTAAGGCCTCCAATATTGCCTTTGAAGAGATGGTGGAGATGGTAGCTATTTTGCTAAAAAAAGATTACGATGGGAAGCATGGACCATATGCCCAGCCTAATTTAAGAAAGGCAAAAATAATGTTGAAAGTGGTGAAGACCCTGCATCATTATTTTGGGGTACGGCGCTCTAAAGATCAGCTGAGAAACGATGGTCCGACCTAAAACCCAGGGAGTCGGATCAGTACAGGCAAATCCAGAAAGTGCTGAAAAAAAGTAAGTATGTGTCGTGTGGTCCTATTCTGATTATTTCCTGGCATGCTGCTCCATGTGCTTTTCTTTACTGTACAATTTTAAATACTTAAACATTCGTAGGAAACATCGTTCGTAGTAAACATCGATTGAAAAATATATATAATGTATTTAGTTGATACAGGTCTTGGTAATTTGTCTTATTAAGAGAAGTTTAGGACATTGTTGTCTAGATGTCTTTGAAACTAGAATGAATAGTAAACTTAATTCCGTGGAATGTAAGGAGAGGACACTCAGCAGCTGTTTACACTGGACTCAGGAGCACTAGTGTGGGACACCAGAATACATTTTTTTGGGTAACCCACATAGGTGCTCCAGTGGATACTTGTTGGGGTGTCTCTATCTGTGAAATGTAGCCAAAAACAGTAAGAATTCCAGCTTGTTTCAAAGGGAATTTTAATCATGTCTTCAACTTGGAGCTCTGCCCAAACAGACAATTGTACACCACTTCAATACAAAGTTTCAAATTCCTATTCCTGGACTCAAATATCTGTGTGCTAAGTATACCTTTTGTTTTTAGGGGAGAAAAGACTCAGACAACCTGATCCCAGGGACCCCTGACTTCGCCTGCTGGATTGGGTAATCAGCCCAAGCCCCACGGAGGATGTGGAGGAAGGAGAGGTGGGGAAGTGGGCAACATGGGCACCCCACCAGGTGAGTGTCTGACACCCCAGCTTCTGGTAATCTATGTATGCCTGCATATTTCTAAATACATCCTTTTTTCATCAAACTTTGGTGATCTGCTTGTGGAAGGGGAAGAAGCGGTGGAAGCATGTCCAAGTACCAGCGCCCCCAGGAAGATGTGGAGGAAGAAGAGGTGGAGGAAGTGGGCGACATCTGCACCCCACCAGGTGAGTGTCTGACACCCCAGCTTCTGGTAATCTATGTATGCCATGCCTGCATATTTCTAAAATCTTTTTTTCATCAATTTTAGGTGATGTGGAAGGGGAACCATTTAGCATGGACAGTGCACAAAGATTATTTGGACAGATCATGGCCTGGAATGGGGATATTGATGCCATGCGCACGAGCCTGGTCCTAATGCGTAATCGGCTGGACAATATGCAGCAGGAAATGAAGAACACGATCAATGTTTTGGGGAGAATCTAATCCCCTTTTCACAAAAAAAAAAAAACATCAATCATGTTCTTCATTTCCTTTTTTGCTGACCCCATTCTGGGCTTTGACTTTGAATAATTTTATGCCTGTTTGTTAAAAAAAATTGGTGAAGACAAAAAAAAAAAATAGAGGTCTGTTTGTTTAGAAAAAAAAAAAAAAAAAGAGGCCTGTTTGTTATAAAAAATTAAAAAATACAAAATAATTTTTAAAAACAAAAAAATTATATTGTTTGAAAAAAAAATTATATATATATTTTAAATAAAAAAATTTTAAGAAACGCACATGTGAATGTGCACAGATTAAAAATTCTGTTAATCAACAAGATGTGTGGCTTCTTCTTTCAATGCTCAATACCAGTTTTTTGAGTTATTTGGTGTTTACAGTGACAATGGGGCTTATTTACTAAAGGAAAATACACTTGGTACTACAAGTGCACTAGGATAACCTAGGAGACAGCCAAAAAGAAAGGCAAGCAATAAATGCATTTCTAGATTTTATCTGATCATTATTTTTTATTAAAACAAATTATAGATTGTCTGGCATTGCAATGGCCCCCCTACCTGTAAAAAAACATATATTTATCCCGAACTTGACGGGCGCTTTGGGGGGCCAAGCCAGTACAGCCAGTATCCAGGCCCGTAAGAGGATTCTCTATAAGTCTGGCCTCAGGCCCAAGATAATTGCTTGAATGTTTGTGTAAATAATTGTGCAGGATGCAGCACGCTAGGACAAGGTGATTTAGTTTGTAGTCCACCATGTGGATAGCTGTCTGAAACAGTCAGAACCGGCTGGTTATTATCCAGAAGGCATTCTCCACAACTCTTCTCGCTCTGGCCAGCCGGTAGTTAAAAACCCTCCTCTCCGGGGTGAGGGTCCTTTGGGGGAATGGCCTCATCAGGTGCTTGCCCAGACCGAAGGCTTCATCTGAAATGAAGACAAAGGGGAGTCCTTCCACGTTATCCGTATCAGGTGGCAATCCCAGGCCACCACTCTGGAGACGCTGGTAGAACTCTGTCTGGGCGAAGACTCTTCCATCTGGCCATTCTTCCCCACGTCCACCTACAGAAATTCATATTGTGCCAACACACCACCATTAAGACAATACTATGAAACCCCTTATAATTAAAATAGTATGACCCCGAATGGGGTGGTGGCACGATGTGGACGTGTTTCCCATCTATGGCCCCTCCACAGTTGGGAAAGTCCCAACGGGTGGCAAAATGGGATGCCACAGTCTGCCATTCCTGTGGCATTGAAGGAAACTGGAGAGTCAAACAATAAAAAAAATATAAGTACTTTTGCGCATAACATTGCAAGCACATTACACAAAAAACATTATTGCCCAGCATCAGTATAACATTAATTGTAAGTATTATTTAAAGACTAAAATATAAGGCCCACTTATCAGATTCCTCACCCCCTCTGATGACCCATTGATAAATTTTAGGGGGGGGGGGGAAGGGGATTCTAAAGCAATTTAAGGACACACAGACCATTTGGAGACATTTTAGGGGGAGGGGATTCTAAAGCAATTTAAGGACACACAGACCATTTGGAGACATTTTGGGGGGGGGGGGGATTCTAAAGCAATTTAAGGACACACAGACCATTTTAGGGTAAAGCACAACAATGGAGCTGACAAAATACATTGTTAAGTGACTAGACTAGGTGGATAGTGAACGCAAATATGCATGCAGGACAAAAAAGAGCATTAAAAAATTACAGCATGCATGAGGACAAAGGGGACATTCACACTATATTGCAATCATGGTAATTAGTGTTTGAGTAAAGAAATACATTACATTAGCAAACATTAAATACAATAAAATGTGATGTTAAAGGATACAATTCTTAACTTAATATAGTCCTTCTGCAGGACCTGGATGAATGGCAGAACAGGTCTCTGGGATAATGATCCCCAGAGCCTGGGGGGAGATGCCTGTCGAGAACTTAAGGTCCTGCAGGCTTCTCCCCGTCGCCAAGTACCGCAACATGGCAACTAGCCTCTGTTCTGGAGTTATGGCTTGCCTCATGCAGGTATCCTGCCTGCTGATATAAGGGGTCAGCAAAGCCAACAAACGGTCAAAAACGGAGTCCGTCATCCAGAGAAATATTCCTGAAATCCTCAGGGTTATTCTCATGGATCTCACGGATCAAAGGCATGTGAGAGAATTGGTCACGCTGGAGCAACCAATTCTTCGTCCATGAACTCCTCCCCACCCTGTTCATGGACTGGGCTTGGGCTTAAGAATGAACACCAAGCACATACAAAACACGAGCTCGACGACGAGAACGTACCCGCAACATGGCTTCAAAATGGTCGGCTGCTCTGAACGAACTTAACAGAACGCACTGAAGAACAGCAAGGCCTGTGAAGAGCGAGCTGAAAATCAGCAACAACTGGACAATAACACACTGAATAAATCAATGTGAACTGACTACACTCATTGAAAAGCAGATACAAACCTCACAAGCACAAACTGAACAACAGTTAAACGATCTAAAAATACGAGTCTCACAAGCGCGAATCGTCTCTCACCAAACTTCTACTAACACGAGATAAACACGAGATTAGCAGAAGGGGCCCAAAGGGTGACGCACGAGCTATTGAACTTCCGTTTTATAGTATCATCGGACCTGGTGTACGTCACCGTGTACTAGACAGTCGGACTTTGGTGTGAGCGAGTGTGCGCAAGTCCGTTCGTTCGAAAGTCTGTCGGGAGTCTGTCAAAAGTCTGTTGAAAGTCTGCCGGAATGACCGTCAAGACTTTTGTTGCCGAAAAGTCCGCTTGTGTGTAGGCGGCATAAGGCCCTCAGGAACGAACAAATCATCTTCAATGGTGAGACAGTTATGCTTTTTCATGATCTCTCCTAGATCACCCTGAAGAATTGCAGAGCCCTCTGTCCTCTCCTGGACAAACTGTGAGAGAGGGACCTGAGATACTCATGGCGGTTTCCTTTTGCTTTGCTGGTGACTCATAACGGCAGGCAACACTCCCTGTGCTCACTGGAAGATCTTCCTTTGTTCTGCCATGCACTTCAGCTTGACTCTGTTGATCTCCCGGAGTGGTATCAAGAATTTCTCCTGCCACCCCTGGAATGGAGCCCCCCGAGGTCCCCTTTTGCATCACTAGAGAAATGCCAATCTAAAAAGATGAAATCAACCCGCCAAGGAGGCTCACAAGCTGGTACCCCAAATAACAGGGCTCACCCCCCCAGGGCAATGGAAGACATCTGACACCACTCTCTGACATGCGGCTACCCAGGACAATCGTTAACAAGTTCTCTCTACTACAGGACTAAGTTTTTTCTTTTTCTGCTTTTTTTTTTCCTTTTTCTTTTTTTGAGTTTACAGGTAAGGTTACACCTTTGGTGAACTGATGCTGCCTAGTAGAAAATCTGACGGTTGCTACCACCATGTTCTGCTCCCTTATCGGATGAAGGACTATATCCCCGCCAAGCATAACAGAAGGCAAGGTTCGGCTCCCCTGTTAACCACATATCTGGGACGGAAGGTTACTCTTTTTAGTTCCTCTAGCTTATGTCCCAATATACTGCTTGATTGGTGACACTAAGGTAGCATTCAGGGCGCCCACTGAATGTTGGTCCGCATACACCTTACATGCTCATGGACTCTTTAGACAAGTAGATACATTAAGACTTCCTTTATGCCGCATAGCACAGAACTAAAGGTTGTACTCTGTGTGCCCACCATAACACCACTTGGCCCATATACATTATGTTGGGCAACTAGAGGTGTAGCTTGTTAATGCTACTGTAGTAGAGACTAACAAATTTTTCTGGCCTAAATGTTATAATGACTTTTTCGCTGCCAAATAAACACTAGATTGTTTTATGTTTACAGCATTCTGACATGGTCCACAACTAATAACTGAGTGAAACAGATGGCAGCAAATCATACTCGCGCCTCTATTACACATTAACTTTAGTGGTTTTTCTGTTTTAGAGCACCTTAAGTGCAGACGCACTCGCTTTGCCTTCTTACAGGAACCATATTTCAAAGCACATCACATGCCCAGGCTTACTGACTCCTTTTTCACTTAAGCGTACCACACCACCAATGACCTTGCTAAGTTAAAGGGCGTTTCCATTCTGGTCAGCAGGGATGCTTCCTTTGAACTTACAGATAGATTGACAGACCCATAGGGAAGATACCTATTCCTTAAGGGGAAATGCTGTGGAACCCCTATTACCCTAGCGAATGTTTACTTCCTAAAAACGTCCTACTTAGCTTTTTTGCCAGCGCATGCTAAGAGATCTCGAGGGCTTTAGTTCTGGATGTGTAATTCTAGGAGGGGACTTCAATATTCCCCTAAACCCCATTGCAGATACCTCCTCAGGCAAAACTTATATTACTTACAGAAGCCTGAAAAAGATTAAACTCTTACAGAATTCCATGCACCTGGTTGACTCCTGGCGCTTTCTTCACCCAGAGGATAGAGAGTTTACCTTTTACTCAACACCACATGACCGCTACTCAAGGATCGACTACATTTTCGCCTCACAAAGAGATCTTGAGTTAATATCTGCCGCCAACATAGGGATCCAATCTCGGACCATGAATCTATATCTCTAACCCTGAACATATCAACACCTCTGCCCAAACCAAACACATGGAGACTGAACTCCTCGCTACTGACAGACCCTAAACTGTTACCCAAGATCTCCTCACTCATACAAGAATACTTTGAACACAATAACACTCCAGGGACTCACTCTATGATGGGAAGCTAATAAATGTTCCATTAGAGGGGAGTTAAAAGGGTTGTAAACCCTCGTGTTTTTTCACCTTAATGCATCCTATGCAGATATTAACTCAAGATCTCTTTGTGAGGGGAAAATGTAGTCGATCCTTGAGTAGCGGTCATGTGGTGTTGAGTAAAAGGTAAACTCTCTATCCGCGCCCGCATGGTAACCCCCAGGAAGAGCACTTTTCCTAGGGGTTTACTGATGCAGGGAGGAGCCGCGAGGGCTGTTGGGGGACCCCAGAAGACGATGATCGGGGCCACTCTATGCAAAACGAACTGCACAGTGGAGGTAAGTATGATATGTTTGTTATTTCAAAAAAAACAAAAAAACAAGGGTTTACAACCCCTTTAATCAAGCTAGGAGCTCAACGTAAAAGGGAAAGAGAGAAAGAAATCAAACAACTAACAAACACAATCCAAACCCTTGAAACCTTGCACAGTCCCTCACAGCTAGATCTGCCCTAGCAGTCACTCCAGCAAATCCTTGAGGCTAAGGCTAAACGTTTTTTATTTTTCCAGAAAAAAATATACTATGAACATGGGGACAAGACAGGCAAATTCCTAGCGAGGGCTTTGAAAGGTCCCAATTCAGAACATCCTAGGCATCTGCAACAAAACAGGGAAACTTGATATCCCTACTGCACAAATTGACCAACATTTCCATGATTTTTACACAAACCTTTATAATCTCCCAAAGCAACATAACTCTGACGAAAACCAAGAAAACAGATTACAAAACATTCAGTCTTACCTTAAAGACTCCAAACTTCCCACGTTAACTTCTGCAGACATAGACCACTTAGAGAGACCTGTCTAGGGTTGCCACCTCATCCCTTTAAACCCGAACACATATGAATTACACAGATTCTGAGGCTGATTTAATGCAGATAAGGCACCAAGTGAGTTTAATTACCACCTTAATGAGCCACAGAACCTGTGTAATTAATACGTGTTCGGTTTTAAAGGGATGAGGTGGCAACTGTAGACCTATCGAAGCTTCGGAGCTGGGGCAGGTCACTAAAGACTTAAAGGCAGGGAAGAGCCCAGGCCCAGATGGTTTTACAGCCATTTATTACAAGACATTCAATGCCACTCTCATGAAAACACTGTTGGAAGCATTAAACTCCCTTTCATCACCCAGGGAGGTCCCTCCAGCCTTTCTAGCCGCCTTCATAACAGTCTTACCCAAGCCAAACAAAGACCCAATGCACTGCACCAGCTACAGGCCAATTTCTCTACTCAACTTAGATGTCAAACTCTTGGCAAAAATTATGACCAATAGACTGAGGTCATTGTTGAATGGCTTAATTGGCCCGGAAGGGGCTAGTTTCGTGCCAGGCAGAGAAACTAAAGACAATGTGACTAAAGAACTTAACCTAATTTATGCTGCCCGGATGCAAAAAATCAAGGGTCTTCTCCTGTCCACGGATGCGGAGAAGGCGTTCGATCAAGTAGCCTGGGATTTAATGCTATAAACATGCAGATTCATAGACTTGGGGACCCATATGATGGCCTGGATCATGTCACTTTATAAGAACCCCACCGCTAAACTCAAGATAAATGGATCCCTGTCAGAATCAGTACACATCAACAACGGAACAAGGCAGGGATGCCCCGTCACCCCTCCTCTTTATCCTTTTATTGGAACCGTTCATTAGACAATAGCTGACATAGCTGATAGCTGATAGCTGACAGAACAATACAGGGTTTTAGGGTGGCTGACAAGGAGTTTAAGGTCGTTGCTTATGCAGATGATCTGCTGTACTTCTTGACTAACCCGCACACCTCATTGCCCACCCTGATGAAAGTATCTTCACTATATGGCTCTATCTCAAATTTAAAAATCAATTACACGAAATTGGAAGCAATGAACATCTCTATGCCAGGGGATGTTCTCAAACATACATAATCAAATTGCCCCTTCACATGGGAGAAAGCAGCACTTAAATATCTGGGGATATGGTTGACACCGAAAAATATATGAACGCATTTTTTTACCCCTACTTAAGTTGATAGAAAAAGATTTCCAAGCTTGGCACCCAAAACACTTTTCTTGGTTTGGTCGAGCAGCTATCTGCAAAATGTCCATTTTACCAAGAATCCTTTATCTATTCTGAAATTTGCAGATAAAAATACCCCAGAGTTTTTTTAGAGCGCTCAACTTGATTCAACTTAGATTCATCTGGGCTCATAAACACCCCAGGATCAAATTCAACTTGCTGACCAGACCTAAAGAAAAAGGGTGGCTGGGCATACCGGATTTTCGAAAATACTATTTTGCCTTTCACATCACTAAAATCATTGACTGGCACTGTCACTACACTCTCAAAGATTGGATCCCCCTGGAAGACGAATTGAGCCCCATCCCCTTAAAATTCTCTCCCTGGATCCCCTGGTCAAGCTATCCCTCATCCTTGAAAACAAATCCTTTAATAGGCACCACGCTGGCAATATTTCACCCATTGGCTGAACAAACAGATAGCTCCACCCCTCTAAGTCAGCTTACATTGCTACAGAACAACCCTGATTTTCTACCTGGATTAGGGAACCACTCCTCAAAATCAGATAACCCACTTCTAGCTACAAATTGCTTCAGCAACAACCTGATTAAGGAATTCAGAGAGTTCAGAGATGATAACCATACACCTGACCTATGACTTTAGACCTATTTTCAAGTTTGCAGCTATGTCAACCATGTCTCCAAAAGGGGCAACATCAGTAGACAGCTGATCGAACTGGAGTCAGTGTGCCTGGATGGCAAACCACTTCAAAAGGTCATCTCACTTTCTTACACGTGGATCCAGAATCACTGTGGGCCTTGTGACGACAGGTTCAGAGAGCGATGGTCGGCAGATCTAGGTATGTCAATTTCTGATAAGCAATGGTACAGGAATGCATATTTTCTCACATATGCTTTCTTAGCACCAGAACACAAGAGATGGCATACAAGGTGCTCACCCAGTGGTACACCACACCAGTAAAATTACATTCCTGGTTCCCATTGACTCCTGACTCCTGCTGGCCCTGTCAGACAGACAAGGGCACACTTCTCTATATCTGGTGGCAATGTCCCTTGATCTCATCATTCTGGTCTAAGGTCAGGGAGATTATATAACATCTCACTGAAGCCAAGCTGAATCTTGATGCGGCATGCTGTCTGCTCCACATTTCAAACTTCTCACTCAAGAAATTTAAGAATTCACTATCAAACATCTTCTGAACGCAGCTAAATCTCTCATACCCCTCTACTAGAAATCTTTCAATGTTTCAACCATTCAATAATGGTTACATAAGATCGCTGAGGTTTGTGAGATGGAGGAGACAGTAGCCCAGTCAACTGATAACACTGACCGTTATCACAAGACTTGGCTTTCCTGGTTCACGTTTAAACACTCCCAGGCTTATGAAAACCTGAAGACCACTGTAGACATAGGATCGGCCCTACCTTCTAGGCGTTCCATGAGTAAGATCTAAACCACTGTACAAATTCAGAATATATTTTACTGACTAGACACTGTATATACATTTGATTATGTCATGAATGATACACCTGCTGTATAAAGACATACTCGTATAATAAATGACCTAAATAAACTATATTTGGACAATTACCCCCCCCCCCCCCCCGCCCCTATCTTCCCTTACTTCATTCTATAATTTTTCTCTACTTCTCTCCGGTCTATTTCCCCACCTCTCCATGACAAGTAACTCCAGTGGCTCTAATCTGAATCCCCAATACCCCTCAAAGGAGGATACACATACAAATGATATCCAATCACTTGATCCTTCTGGACTAAATATGCATGCTTTCTAAGCACTATTAATGCTCTGATTGTATATACTCTATAATATGTTATTCTTACGAATGTTCACTATTTGTTTACTTGGAGCTGCGACTCATTATTTGTATTCTCATTTTCCTTTTCAATAAACTTTGATGTTAAAAAATAAGAATGTGCATAATATACTCATTATCATAACTAATTTATTTCATTACTACAATAGTGAGTATACTCATGTTAGTCTTCATGTTTGTTTTCATAATTCATTCTAGCTTGTTTATTGATAGGTCTGCCAGCCTATCATGTCCTCCTCTTAGCTCTTCTTTCCTTTATAAGACTGATAGATGTGTGAGCCAATTATGGTCTGAAGAAGAAGCAGTTGCTTCGAAATGCATTACCGCTCCCTTTGCGTCAGTACGCCAATCATCTTGTTCCTTTGAAACATCCGGCCCGGCACCATCTTCGCGGTTCTCGCAGGTCACGGCTGTGATCAGCTGCTTCCTGGTTCCTGGTATCCTCACAAACATCATCTGTGCTCGAGACTGCCGCGGCTATTAGGACGATTTGGAGAGACTCCAGGACTGGCGATTACTATTATACATGCTTGTATGATTCATCCATCTTGTGAGTTGCCAATTTGCTTTTAATGATTAAACCCATGATTTTGATGCTGCACTTAGTCTGGTGCTCCTCTGTACCTGCTTTTACCCACAGAGTCTACTACTTCGTTCGTAATTAACATTTATATGAGTTTTTTAATTGTTTATTCCAGTTGTTAATTATTTTTTTACCTAATTTTTTACCTATTTACATTAGTCTAGCGCCACTGTTCACCGTTGTTATTGCCCATCATTGCAGCCTGCTTAGTGCCCATCTGCAGCCTCACCAGTGCTAGATTAGACAGAGCTGGATCTCCTGTGTAATTGGCTCAGCTCGCAGTCACGCCCAGTCCCGCCCCCTTGCCCTGCACTTATAATGGACATAACAACGGTCCAATGCCGGGACATTAATGCTGGGAGCTGTCCAGGAGGCAGGGCTGGGCGTGACTGCGAGCTGAGTACACACAGGAGATCTGGCTGTCTTATCTGGAGGCGCTCGCCCACTCCTTTAGGCAATTTTAGGGCTCATGCACACTGCAGCTCAAAGGAGCTCAAATAAGGAAAGGGCCAGGGAGGTGGCAGACCCTGACCTGCGCTGCGATGGGTCTCTTCCATCACATATTTGGGAGTTAAAGTTGCGGAAAATATTGCTGATTACATGTCCCTTAACCTGTTACCAATAATGACCTTACTTAAACAGAAAGTCCAGGCATGGCAGAGGCTTCCCTTGTCCCTGATAGGGAGGATTAACTTAACGGTCATATTATATTTTTTAAGACATGCCCCTACGTGGATTCCTAAATCCTTTTTCAAAAAACTGGATGGAGTTACGAGCTCATTTCTATGGACCCCTAAACCACCCAGAAAAGGGTTAAAGCTATTTCAGGAGCCATAGGGTCAGGGGGGTCTAGCCTTGCCGGATTGGCAGAAATATTATTTAGCAAGCCAGAAGGTGTTTTACCATCATTGGTTAACTTCAGATGATGGGAATTCAGCTACAGTATTAGAGGCGGCGCCTTTGGGGTCATATGAGTCCCTGCATTTGGCCCTCTATAGAGGTCCCAAGTCTGATCTTCCCCTTAAAATCACTATGAAAGCCAATGTTAAAGCTTGGGATGAAGTGGTCAGATTAGTGTGTCCAAATCATCTGGGCTTTTCTTCCTTAACTCCTTTGTGAATGCCCCATTTCTAGAATTTTACAGATCCCATGGAGTGGGTGGTTACAGGTATCAAACGCCTAAAAGATATTACTAGGGATGGGGAATTGTTAACCTTTGATCAGCTTGAGAATAAACATGACCTTCCCAATTCGTATTATTTTAAGTTCCTTCAACTTCGTCATGTTTTTCAGGCCCAGTTTAGGGACAAGAGCATTGAGTCCCTTCCGTCCGATTTATCAGACCTGCTCATGGTTAAGGAACTTCCTAAAACTCTATCTGTAACGTATAAAGAGTTATTTAAAAAGAGACTATTAGCCTCAACACCCATTGATCGCTTCTTAGAAGAACTCACGATTCCACAGCTGACCACAGATCAGATAGAAACACTAGAAGCGCCACTAACGACCGAGGAGATAGCCACGGCAATTGCTAGCTTTGCTAGACCCAAGTCACCAGGGTCTGATGGGCTACCCATAGAATTCTATTCTCAATATAGTGAGACTCATACCTCATCTGCTTGCCCTTTACACCCACCTATTTGACACCTTTACTTTACCAGCATCCATGAGGGAAGCAATCATAGTACTCATTCCAAAACCGGGCAAGGATCTGGGTCTCCCCGAATCCTATAGACCCATCTCCCTGCTTCAGGTGGACATCAAAATCCTGGCCAAAATTCTGGTGCTACGGCTCAATCAGGTTATCCTAACCATAGTACATGAAGATCAAGCTGGCTTCATGCCTGGTAGAAACACCTCATTTAATCTTAGAAAATTGTTCATATGCAAGCCCGTCATGACAATGTTGGAGAAAGGGTTGTGGTGACGCTTGACACTGCTAAGGCGTTTGACTCGGTAGAGTGGAACTATCTGTGGAAATGTCTGGCACAATACAGCTTCAGCCCTAAATTTCTTAAGTGGATCCGCTTACTATACCAGGCCCCAGTGGCCAGGGTAACGACCAATGGGTGGCAGTCGGACACCTTTGAACTTTCCAGAGGCACCAGGCAGGGCTGCCCTCTATCCCTCCTACTGTATGCCTTAGCCATGGAACCACTAGCAATATCCATCAGATGTAACCCATTGATACAAGGCCTACGCGTGTGTGACCTAGAAGAAAAAATAAGCATGTATGCAGATGACACATTACTGTCTCTAGCAGATTCAGGCCCCTCCTTGGCTGAAGCCTTACGAACTATTGAACACTTTGGTTCATTTTCGGGGGTCAAAATTAATTGGGAGAAGTCGCAAATTCTCCCACTCGATTTTGCTCCCCAGTCTGAATTCCAGACCCGATTGCCCCTACAGCACGTGGATAGTATCAAATACTTGGGTGTGAGTGTTACTAGGTCCCCGATTGATTATGTCTCTCTCAATGTGGAACCATTGTTTGCCCTGATCAAATCCAAAACACAAATATGGGCGCGTCTCCCTCTCGGGATACTGGGCCGTATCAACCTTATTAAAATGATACTCCTCCCTAAAATTCTATATATCTTATGGCACACCCCTGTGTATCTCCCACTGAAATATTTCAAAACCATGGATGCATTTCTCAAACCCTTTGTCTGGGGGAAGAATAGACATAAATTAGCATGGCGATTACTTAAAAACCCCACTGACCTGGCCGGTACGGCCCTACCAGACTTCGCTCTATACTACCTTGCGTCCCAACTATCCCAACTGTTCCATATAGATAAGACTGACAGAAAGAGATTTACTTTGCTTCTATGCCCCACCTGGGCCCAATTGACAAATGACTCCATCTGCGCTATAGCAGCTGGCGTCGAAGGTACTACTAAATCAGAGGAGCACAATTCCCTATTAAGCCACTATAGGAAGATATGGAGACTGGCCTCCATCAAACTAGACATACCTACACATAACGACTATTCTCCCATCTGGCACAATAAGACACTACAGGAATTCTTGACTATACCGGACTCGGAAACATGGTGTAGAAGTGGAATTTTCTACCTATCACACTTACTTACTGCCGGTACATTAAAGACATTCGATACATTAAAACTAGAATTTGCACTCTCGAATCGCATGTTTTTCCGATTTCTACAGGTCCGGCATGCAATTCGCTCCCAGTTTCCAGAATCATTACCTAACCCTACTTGTAATCCTATAATGGACATAGTAAAAAGGTAAAAAGTGTAGATCCCCAGAAATTAATATCAATATTCTATAATATGCTTCAAACTCCCTCATCCACTAAAATAGCTTACAATATAAAATCAAGATGGGAGGGAGACCTAAGAATCCTGGAAGACGAGGACTGGAGTGAAGCATTGGACGCATGCAAAGCTGTCTCACCCAAGCTATCTGACAGACTGACCCAAACATACATCCTACACCGCGCATACCTCACACCTATAAGAATAGCAAAATTCACCCAGGGACAACCCTCCACATGTCTATTATGTAGTCGAGAAACAGGTACATTCTACCACCTCCTGTGGTCCTGCCCCTACATACAGGGCTTCTGGAAACAAGTGGTAGATTTTCTTCATGACAATAACAATATGGGATCTCTGCTGACCCTAGACCCCAAACCATGCCTACTGGGTATTTTCCCAGACGCTGACACTGACAAATACACCAAAACTTTTATGCAGGAGACCCTATTTTCTGCCTAGAAAACTATTACCAAACTCTGGATGAGACAGGTTCCCCCTAGGTTATCTGACTGGAAAACTGACGTTAATAGCACATTGCCCTATAAAAAATTTGTCTACATTAATAGAGGGTGCTCTGCAAAATATAACAAAGTCTAGGACCGTTGGCTTAATACAACTGACACATGTGTGTAGCACTGCAGAGCACTTCTCCTTCTTTAACATACCACCCTTCTGGACCTGTACCATACAGCTCATTCTCTTCAGATCTGTATAATAGAAAATGATATATTGATACCCCCAAAAATCTACTGTATTGCCACATTGTAACAGTCTTTATAATTGACTAGAGACTTCTGGATATCACCTACGTGAGTAATATGTATGATAATTGTGCTGAACAAAAGACATAATGTTTGTGCATTGGAAAATTGTATAATTATTTTTTGGGGGAAATAAAAACGTTTTAATAAAAAAAAAAAAAAAAGAGACTATTAGCTGTAGCAATATTGTAGGGAACGCTGGGAGGCTAAGGTGTCTGACATTCAGGGGGAGGAGTGGGATGACATGTGGGACCACCCCTTTCAGCATCTTGTTTCTGCAAGATATAGACTGATACACTTTACATTTTTGCACAACATTTATTATACACCAGCTAGATTGCCTGCTATTTATCCGTCTGTCCCAGCAGACTGCTGGAGGTGTTCCTTTTCACTGGCAGCTGTTGATCACATCTTCTGGGGGTATCCCCAGATCCAGCATTTTTGGACTGAGGTTACCTCCTGCATTGTGGAGGTCCTGGTGGTACCGATTCCACTAACTATTAGAGTGTGTTTACTGGGCCTGGTGGTGGTTCCCTCACGGGCACATAGAACTCTACTTAATATCCTGTTATTCTATGGTAGGAAGGCCATTTTGCTACATTGGAGGAAGCCAGGTGCCCCTAGCTTGCCCTTCTGGAAAGGACTTGTGAATTCAATGATGCCATATTATAAGGTGATTTATCTATCCAAAAGGATGTGGAAAAAAATTGATAAAGTGTGGCAGGCATGGTATAATTCTGATATCACTGTGGGTTAATAGGATTTGCAGATTCTTCATTTCTTTAATGTAATGTTTGGAGGAGGGTGCTACTTAATCACTTGCCGACCGCTGCACGCCGATATACGTTGGCACAATGGTGGGCAAATGGGCGTATCTGTACATCCCCTTTAATTGGCGGGCTAACGGGCGTGACCGTGCCTGTGGGACCCGCAAAATCGATGTCTGCCGGTCTCCCGGCAATCGTGTCACGGAGCCACAGAACGGGGAGATGCCTATGTAAACAAGGCATTTCCCCGTTCTGCCTTGTGACATGACAGAGATCACTGCTCCCTGTCATCGGGCCCAGAGATCGTTGTCATATGAGTGGAAGCCCATCCCCCCACAGTTAAAATCACTCCCTAGGACACACTTAACTCCTTGATCTCCCCCTAGTGTTTAACTCCTTCCCTGCCAGTGTCATTTACACAGTGATCGGTGCATTTTTATAGCACTGATTGCTGTATAAATGACAATGGTCCCAAAATAGTGTCAAAAGTGTCCGACGTGTCCGCCATAATGTCGCAGTCATGATAAAAATCACAGATCGCCGCCATTACTAATAAAAAAAAATAAAAAAATTAATAATAAAAATGTCATTAAAATATCCCCTATTTTGTAGATGCTATAACTTTTGCACAAACTAATCAATATAAGCTTATTGTGATTTTTTTACCAAAAATATGTAGAAGAATACATATTGGCCTAAACAGAGGAAAAAATTAGTTTTTTTTATATATTTTTGGGGGATATTTATTATAGCAAAAAGTAAAAAATATAGCTTTATTTGTTGCTCTTTTTTTGTTTATAGCGCAAAAAATAAAAACCGCTGAGGTGATCAAAATACCACCAATAGAAAAATCTATTTGTGGGGAAAAAAAGGACATCAATTTTGTTTGGATGCAACATTGCACGACCGCGCAATTGTCAGTTAAAGCGACGCAGTGCCGAATCTCAAAAAGTGCTCTGGTCAGGAAGGGGGTAAAATCTTACGGGGCTAAAGCGGTTAATGTCTTAGACTACAAGGGTATTGTAAAGACTTCTGTGGTTTTTCAGCTGTTATAGATGATGAAGCTTAATGAAGGAGGTGATTGATCTATGCACCATTAACTTGTATGTTACAATTTAACGCATGGTGCTTCTCTCTCCGGACAAAACTGTTTTATGGGCGTAAAAGTGAACTGAGCTATGGGTTGTTGGGGGATGGAGGGAGGGAGGCAATGGGAGCTTTTCTCCGAACTTAGTCAGGAGTTTTTGTTAGATAGATTGACTGTTCTATATAATATGCTGGCCCATGTTTGGTCATGTGAGTGACTTGGCGTTGTGTCAATGTCATTCTTTTCTACTCTATGACTTTTATAAAACTTAGTAAAAAGAGTTTACAAAAAAAAAAAAGGAGCTCCCCTCCATGTTAACCAATGTGTTCATGCACACTTTGGCTTTTTCAGGCGTTTTCAGGCATATGCTCCTACAGGTAGAACAATTCCCCCACCAAACTCACGTTTTTGAGAGGAGCTAGTGCCCCAAAGAGCTTAAAAGAGTGGTTAAGAAAATACTATCTAGAAGGGTTTGTGGAAAAAAAAAAAAAAAAAAACGCCTATGCTCAAAAAGGAGCTTGAAGAAGCTCAATAAAAACATGCACAAGAGCACAAAAAAGCACAAGCTTCTTCAAGCTGAAATAAAAGCTCAAATGCATGTAAAAGCAGCTTTGTTTTTGAGCTGCAGTGTGCATGAGCCCTTACAAGCATCGGGCATTTTTTCTGAAAAAAATGTTGCTGGCATCCAGGAGAGTTAACCACTTAAGGACCCAGCCTCTTTTTGAGATTTGGTGTTTACAAGTTAAAATGATTTTTTTTTTTTTGCTAGAAAATTACTTAGAACCCCCAAACATTATATATTTTTTTCTAACACCCTAGAGAATAAAATGGCGTTTTTTGCAATACTTTCTGTTACACCGTATTTGCGCAGCGGTCTTACAAGCGCACTTTTTTTGGAAAAAATACACTTTTTTGAATTAAAAAATAAGACAACAGTAAAGGTAGCCCAATTTTTTTTTATATTGTGAAAGATGAGGTTACACCGAGTAAATTGATACCCAACATGACATGCCTCAAAATTGCGCCTGCTCGTGGAATGGTGACTAACTTTTACCCTTAAAAATCTCCATAGGCGATGTTTAAAAAATTCCACAGGCTGCATGTTTTGAGTTACAGAGGAGGTCTATGGCTAGAATTATTGCTCTCACTCTAACGATCATGGTGATACCTCACATGTGTGGTTTGAACACCATTTTCATATGCTACTCACATATGCGTTCACTTTTGCACGTCAGCTCGGTGGGACTGGGCGCGTTTTTTTTTTTTTTTTATTTATTTTACTTTTTATTTTTTATTTTTATACTGTTCTTTTAAAAAAAATAATGTGCCACTTTTATTCTTATTACAAGGAATGTAAACATCTTTTGTAATAGAAAAAAAGCATGACAGGACCTCTTAAATACGAGATCTGGGGTCAAAAAGACCTCAGATCTCATATTTACACTTAAATGCAATAAAAAAAAATAAAAAAAAATTTAGTTTGAAAAAACAGTCACAGTGGTGTGCGAGGACCACTGCAACAGCTTCGATCTAAGGTAAGTATTACATAATGAACTTATGCCTTTGTCTTGCAAGTTTTTTATGTTTTGTTTTGTTTTGTTTTTTTCATCCACTTTAAAATCACACACAAAATACTGAAACTAATGAATATTTCAGTACTACAATTTAGCAGAGGGATTTGCTCAGACATAAGGCTTATAAGCATGAAGGTCACATTTTAGCAGAATCCTTGTGACCTTCAAATGCTATAAAGGCACTCAATGCATCCACTGAGATTCAGAAAACACATTTAACTAATAGAATAAACAAAAGAAATAGATAAATCACTGGTGAGTAATGTAACTATGTTTACAATAAAGGCTGTCAGTCTAAACATTTCTCAGAAAGAATGACAGCAGATGTCAGGCACTCATGGTGATTCTTTTTTAATACAAGGGTGTGGGACAGGTTATGAGGAATGTGAATTGAAATCAGATTCAGCTAAACAATATGTGTATGTACAGAATGTTCAACACTATTTATGTTAATACTGTATGCTACACTGCTTTTATTTGATCATAGGAGGGTTTGTAGTACCCGGTGGGGGTTATTTATCAATTAAGCCATTTGATTTGCTTCCAAAGAACTGTTCAGCTGCTTTTGTGCACATTCCTGGATCAAGATGGGGCTCGGGTAAGTATTGGGAGGGCTGATGGGGGAGCTGCAAACTGAAGATTTTTTTTACCTTAATGCATAGAAACAACCTTCAGCCTTTATAATCTCTTAAATTACAATAAAAAAAACAAACAAAGTAACTGGTTGCAAAAGTATTCACTCCCTTTAATATGACACAGAAAATTAAGCAGTAGTGCAGCAAATTATTTTCCTTAAATATTTTACTTAAAATTATTTAAGTTACATAATTTGTTTTAGAGATCCCATGGTATGTATAGTAAAAAGAGTTTCACGTGATTGTATTAAAAATACACTTGTATTGAGTCCAACTTTGTGTGAGTCAGTATTGTGGCACAATTTACAAAAGAAACAAAAAAATACTAAAATGTAATGTATGAAAACCTAATTGAAAGGGGCAAGTCAGGAGATGAACACGGGTCACTAAATATCATTTTGTTTACAATTAAGCTTCATTCAGATAGGAGCTCGCACCTATGCTGTGTAGAAGATCCCCTTGTTTTGGCGTCTGCATGACCCCAACCACATACTGTCTATGTTTAGAGCTGTGCAGACGCTCCTGCATGGCTGCTAAATTGTGACATGCAGCTGTGTCCATGCAGCTGCTGCATCTGCACCCACTTCTGTTAGGTTGCTTTCATGCAGCTTGTGCCAATGCAGAAGCAAAATAAAAGCAGCCTGCAGGAAGTACAGGTGGCAGAACCTGTCTAAACAAGGCACAACTACCAAAGGTCGCACTTGCAACTGGGCCCTGGCTTTACACCACTGCCGGGGAGCCAGAGCGGGTTTTTGCCTGCAGGGCTTTGAGCTAAGAGCTCCTCACTCTCATACAGCCCAGAGCCTACACTGACAGTTTCCCCTCCCTCCTCCCTTGCATGGACGGGAGAGAAGAGAACCGATCTGCACCTTCTCCTCCCGCCCCTCTCCTCTTGTGTGCACCGTGGGAACTGTAAAGCTAAGCACCTGAATTTGATCATTCAGCTGCTGGGTTTAACACTTCCCATGGTGTACACACAGGAGGAGAGGGGCAGGAGTAGAAGACGTAGATCGGTTCTCTCCTCTCCCATCCATGCAAGGGAGGGGGGAAACTGTCAGTGCAGGCTCTGAGCTTTATGAGAGAGATGCTCTCAGCTCAGAGTCCTGCTGGGGAGACACTGATAGGCAGCATTGATGAGCACTGATAAGTGGCACTAATAGGCAGCACTGATGGGCACTGATAGACAACACTGATGAGTACTAATAGGCAGCACTGATAGGCAGCACTGATGGGCACTGATATGCGGCATTAATGAGCACTGATAGGCAGCAATGAGAAGCACTGATAGGCGGCACTGATGAGCACTGATAACTGGTAATCAGGGCACTTCTGATCAGTGTCCTGATTATCAGTGTAAACAATATACTGACAGTCTTGCTGGTTAACAGCTCTCCTTTCCTCACACAGACACAGCATGGTAGGAAAGGACTTCTGATAACTGGCAAGTCTGATTACATATGATCAGCTGATCACATTGTAAAGGGCCGCTATGATTGGCCCTTTACCGTGATCTGTGATCAGTTGTGTCCAAAGGGCACAGCAGTCACAGAGTGTGCTGAATGCAGGCCCAGGGGCCACGCAGGAGGCAGGGTTCTGGGAGGATGTCCATGGACGTCCTCCCAGAACTGTAAGCCCCAGACTCGGATGGATGGGGGTGGTCGGGGGGGCATTTGTGGTTTCTTGCACCGGGTCTCTGAAGGTTCTAGTTACGCCTCTGCCTTAAATCATTAGAAATGTCAAGGGCATGGTACAGTGAGGAACAGGCCATTCACCATCCAGTTCATGCAGGATTAAGACTATTGAGAGGCCACCAAAAGACCCATGACAACTCTGAAGGAGAAACAGTCCTTAGTGGCTGAGACTGGAGAATAGAAAAGTTAACACTTTAAATTAATGTAAAGCTTTTTTCAAATTTACAGTTACAATAGTGGTGCAGTAAAGCAAAATCAGCTTATCATATTAAGCAATTACATCTTACTACACACATGGAAAGCTATAGAAACTCTAACCTAAAACAAAATCCTTATTAGCTGGCATAAGATATTTGTAGGGTTGACTCCCTCCATAAGCCAAAGTTATCATGTTTATCTTCTGCTACCTTCTAGTAGTGATTCACTGTCCCTCAGTTAAAGCGTAACACCACTTTTGTTGAGAAAAAAACATTCCCCTCTGGGTGATCTATGTACATTGCAAGGATTATAACAAACTTTGTTGCAGATTCCTATCTTTTGTTCTCAAGTCATCCCTCTGTGTTTCTCTGTGCCCATGTGGGAACGTGAGTCTAATGGGAGTGGTTTTATAATTATCAATCAGCTGTGAGCCTGCCGGGCACTAATGAGGAAATCTGCTGGGAAATGTGCTCCTATTGGGAATATCTCACCGAAAATGACATTTTTGTTGCAGGGGATGCCTGAAATCTGACTTCTTAGGCAGTCTTCTTGGAAAATCGATGAGCCAATCACACAAGCAGAAAATTATGTTTCTGGGGGGTGCTCAGTACACATTCTTTGTACAGAACAACTCCAGGTAGCCACATTGCATTGCATTTTCAGACAATTGCAGTGTCTGCAGATTGAAAAGGAAAGGTAATTTTTATTAACATTCAATTACAATATGACTTGTATCGCAATTGTATACGGTATATATTTTTTTCTTTATTTGCTATCCCCCCCTCCCACAAAAGTGGAGTTACCCTTTAAGTTACCACCTGCCTTTGTGGATAAAGGAAAACAGTTAAGAAACTATCTGCTGCACTGTCCAGGTTTCCCCTGTGTACACCAACTGTATGGTAAGGTTAAAAATCACGGCAGGGCAAGGGCGCTTTATGTATCACCTTTGGGGCGCTTGAGAAAAGGATAATGCTAAGTATCGCTCATCATTTCTCTGGACAGACATCTGTGGTCAACTGTAAAGCTGTGTTCACACTGTTGTGCAGAGCAGCTCGCAGTAGGCATCCGGTGCGTCCCTGTTCACCATTTCGGGTCCAAATTCGGTCTGAATTTTTGTCTGAATTCAGACCTGAAATGGACCAGAAAATGCACAGGACTCTTCTGCAAACCACTCCGCAGTCGCCCCGGAGCTGTGTGAACCTGCTCCATTGAGAGCCGGTCACAGTCTCCTGACATGGGAATTGGATGGGGGGAAACCCCCATCCGATTAGCAATAGTGTGAACCCAGCCTCAAAATCAACATGCTACTACTAGTAATAGGTTTTAAAAAAAAAGAAAATTCTGAGGGAAGAAATGTAGTTAAGGCTTCATTTGTATCACTTCATATATATCACTGTACCCTATGAAAACTGCATCCATGCTGTTGCATTTAAGAGCTGGGATATGTACTGGTAAATTCCCACCGTGAAGGGGTCTATTCATAAAAAAAACAATGTGCAGTTATTCATGCAGTGACACTGCATGTATTGTGAAAATGGGCAAAATGTAATGCTCTTTGGCTAGTTTCTCTTCTCTGTAATAGAGAGCATCTTCACTAGTTTAAAAGTAAACACTAGTGCACTTAACTTGACAATAATAAGCAATCTAATACCTTCAGGGTAAGGTGAGGGGGTGACATCAAGAAGGATGGTATCTGAACTTTAGCAGTGTTCTTCTAAGCTGAAGCCGGGAGATACACTTCTATCAGGGCCGTCTTTTTGCATGGGCACGCTGGGCAGTTGCCCGGGGGGCCCACCTGCCCAGCGACCCCAGCCAGGGCCAGACTGGCCTACTGGGATACCAGGAAATTTCCCGGTAGGCCGCCTGCCCTGGGGTTGCTTTGAGTTGCGGCTGCAGCGTTCCACTCTTTCCCTCTCTCCTCCTCTTCCTGTGTATCACGGAGCTGGCTGGGTCTGTGTTCAGTGGCCGCGCTGTAACAAGGTCTCGCCCCCCTAGACTGGCTCGTGTAATAGTAGATTGAATCAGTGTTCCGCCCATCACACGAGCTGGTCTAGCGGAGCGGGACCTTGTTACAGCGCGGCCGCCGAACACAGACCCAGCCAGTTCCGTGATACACAGGAGGAGATGCTCGCTGTGTGTGTGTGTTACCAGGCGATGGTGAGTCTTAATTGGGCACAATAATGCTGCATTCATGGGCACAGTGAGGGTGCAATTGTGGGCACAGTGAGACTGCATTCATGGGCACAGTGAGGCTGTAATGGTAGGCACAGTGAGGGTGCAATGGTGGGCTCAGTGAAGCTGCAATGGTGGGCACAGTGAGGCTGCATTCACGGGCACAGTGTGGCTGCAATGGTGGGCACAGTGAGGCTGCATTCATGAGCACAGTGAGGCTGCAATAGTGGGCACAGTGAGGCTGCATTCACGGGCACAGTGAGGCTGCAATGGTGAGCACAGTGAGACTGCAATGGTGGGCACAGTGAGGCTGCATTCATGGGCACAGTGAGGCTGCATTTGATGGGCACAGTGAGGCTGCATTCACGGCTCAGTGAGGCTGCAATGGTGGGCACAGTGAGGCTGCATTCAGGGGCACAGTGAGGCTGCATTCATGGGCACAGTAAAGCTGCATTTGATGGGTAATTGCGCGTGATTGTGTAGACAGGGCCCCAGTGCACTGTATTGCCCGGGGCCTATAATGCTCTTAAGATGGCACTGACTTCTATAACCAGGCAGATTCAGAAGTTCAGGTACCCTAGACACTGCTGATACAGTACAAGATCATAATTTTCCACATTACCTAAACCGCTCGATCTGCCTGGTTGTAGAAGTAAATCTGCCAGCTTTATGTTAGAAGAAGGTTTCACATCAGTCATTATCTTTCTCTAACTCCTGCAGGCACTGTCCTTTCATTTATTACAACCAGAGAAACTGGAAGGCATGCCAAGTACAGCTGTGGGGTATTAAGCACAGATCAAATGTACATGCAGTTTAACTAAAAAGCAAGCAACTCCAGAGTTACACGCGTATTTTTAAATACATTTCATGAATGGTAAAATGCATTGGCCTGATCAAGCCAGAGTTTTCTGTAACTTCTTCTGATATAGATTGTGTCATGATTTGACAGCACACATGGGTGTTGGACTGGGCAGGGACGAAGGCGTAATTGCTAGCTTGATTCAGCAGGTAGTCTTTAAAGTGCCCTTATATTTAACAAGCTCATTGTTTACTGATGTATCCTTTAGTTTAGCTTATTAATGCTGTGCCTTAGTGAATCATTTGTGAACATTACATATACTGCATATATTTTCTACATGATGTTGTATTTCACATTGCTACACCCTGACAGCTCAGACTATATATTCATTGATCTACACACTAGTAGTCTTTTAAAAAAACAATAAAAAGTCCAATCCAAATAATAAAAAAAAATGGATAACCCATTTATAAGCTGTAATGTGGAGTTTACTCGTTTTACAAGTCTCAATAATACTTTTAAATACATCATATTAGTATTAAGGGTAAGGTATGTTTGTCCAGTGATAGGGGCCTTTCTTTTGGAAGATAGTATAATTGATTTATCTTGGAGGGAGAATGAAAAGGATGGAAGGGAAAAGCTCACCGTTATTCTTTACAATCTAACCCACAAATGGTGAAAACAGTAAAACAGGTCATGTTTGGGCAAAAGAAGGCACGCGTGCTGAATATCCCTGTCTGTATGGATTGGCCATAGAGGTTGAGTCCGTACCATGGTGTGCCACTTGCAGTCTAAAGGAAGGAGCAAGAAGGGTTCCTGTTTGTCACAGATTTGTCCATCTACCCTGATAGCTAATTCTGATTGATGGGGACATTTGAATCCATGTTTAACCACTTGCCTACTGGCCAGGCCAATTTTCAGCTTTCAGCGCTGTCACACTTTGAATGACAATTGCGTGGTCATACAACACTGTACCCATATGACATTTTTATCAATTTTTTTCACACAAATAGAGCTTTCTTTTGGTGGTATTTAATCCCCACTGTTTTATTTATTTTTCTAAACAAACGAAAAAAGACCAAATATTTAAAAAAAACAAACATTTTTCATAGTTTGTGATAAAATTTAGCAAACAGGTAATTTTTCTCCTTCACTGATGTGCGCTGGTGAGGCTGTACTGATAGGCTGCACTGATGGGCATGGATGAGGTGGCACTGATGGGCACTGATAGGCGGCACTGATGGGCACTGATAGACAGCACTGACAGGCACTGATAGACAGCACTGATATGTGACACTGATGATGAGGCACTGATGGGCACTGATTGGCAGCATTGGTCCTGATGGGACCTAATCGGTACACTAATTATCAGTGTAGATGTCCCTTTAAGACAAGCCGGTTATCGTCTCTCTTCTCCCCTTCTCATGCTGTCAGTGTGAGGAAAGGAATGCCGATAACTGGCTTGTGTTTACATTGTGCTCAGCTATCATTGGACACAGCTGATCACATAGTAAAGGGCTGCTGTGGCCCTTTACCCCGATCTGTGATCAGCTGAGTCTGAAGGATTCAGCGATCAAAGAGCGTGCCGCAGGGGAGCGTGGGAAGTGCGGATATGGGGGGATGTCATATTGCCCCCTCCTGGTAAGGTAAGCCCATGCTGTAGCCGTCTTGCTGCTATATCGTGGGCGGGAAGTGGTTAATGTTTATATGTCCCAGAAGATTGGAGTGCACTAACCAATACAGTCATCATATTTACATAATTTGCCATCCTGTTCAACATATCAGCTATCATCTGTCATATTAAAAAGCTGGGGGCATCCCATACACAGGCCATTCATTTACAGAGGTGGTCAAAAACAACCTTGCTTGACTGATAATTGGTCTGTGAATGGCCACCTGTAAGCTCGTGTCTAAAAGAATAATTTCTCATTTTCTTAACACAGACGAGTGGAAGTGATCAAAATAATCCATTATGACAATCTGTCCTACTTTCCCTTGTAACTCTGCTCAGAAGGACACGGTAGCTACGCAATACAGAGAATAACATTTTATAGAATACAGTGATCATGGTAACACTTGCACTTACTTATGTGATTATTCATTATTTATATATATATATATATAAAATATGTATAAAAAAAGATGTCCATAGCAGGCTATTTCAAATACTACAATTTACAATTAATAGTCAGAATAGTTTCCCTGTTTAGGGGTAATGTAATATTTTAGGAACATTAAGGGGTAATCATGTTTCTCAGTTCCAATTCCTAAGTACGTGAGGCTTAGTACTTCTGCAGTATTACCAGAGGCCTTCTGTACCACAAATAAAATGTAACAATCTCACGGTCATGTCACATATTGTGTCAGTTAGGGCAACTCTACACTCAGCTCACATAACCGGCAAAAAAAAAATTTCTTAATGCTACGCATGCTTTTTCATATATAGTCTTTAATGCTGGTTAAGAAAGGTCTCCAGAGAGAACACATTATTCCCAATGATTATGATATTTAAAAAGTAGTTGATTAATGTTTTTTGTTTTTGATGTGCTGTTAGAAGAAAATCTATACTGACAGGCTGTCATTGCTGACCCTTCCTTTTTTTTTTTTTACAAACGTTTTTGTTTATTGAAGTATATGAATTATACAATCTCTTGACAGTATACATTATAAATTTAACATCAAGAGAACATTTTTGATAATAAAAATAAAGAACAAATCCGAAGCATATAGAAAAGTCATTAGAAAATACTGATTAATTATTGTCTAACATAACAAATACATAAAGAAGTAGGGGAGGGGTATACCTAAGAGTATTGCTTATGCAAGGCATGGTAACTTAAACTGCCATTTAGTCCTGTGATAGCAAAATACGCCTATGGGCTTTCCATGCTTCCCATCTACGCTTGAACAGGTGCATTTTATCCTGTAGGGTCAAAAAAATCCTCTCCATTATCATAACCATATCAATTCTGTCTAGAATGGAGGATAGGGGTACTGTGGGGGACTTCCAATGAAGAGCAATGGCCCACAAGGTGGATACGCAAATAGTGTGTATAAGACATTCCTCCTTGCAGAAGATACCTGGGATCTGTTCGAATTTATGTAGGGGGGGAGAATGGGATAAGACTAAAATGGGAGATATAAAAGTGTCTTATTTGTATAAAGTGATAGTGTTCTCTAAGTGGGATTTGTTTTTGTGCGCAGAGGTGATCAAACGTGGCGAATGTATCTCCTAGTTGGAGATCAGCTAAGGTGACCAGGGAATTGGATTTCCACCCTAAGAAACTTTCCGGGTGGTCAAACGCTGTGGCAAATAAGGGTTCTCCTAAGAAGGACGAACCTTGGGGTGCAGATGAAATCAGGCCAAGTTTACTTGTATATCGGTTCCAGAGGATGAGAGATTGCGCAACGATGGAATTAAGGGCGGTAAGTTTGTGTGCAGAGTTGGAGGGTGACCATAAAATATACGGGAGGCAATAAGGTCTGATGGATTTGGAATCAAACCTGACCCTGTGCAGAGTTGGAGGGTGACCATAAAATATACGGGAGGCAATAAGGTCTGATGGAGTTGGATTCAAACCTGACCCAGGGTACCCTTGAATTCAAAATATTTCACTGAGCTATCTGGGCACAGCTGCTAAGAAATAAAACCAAAGATTTGGTAGACCTAGGCCCCCTGTGGTTTGAGATTTATATAGAATGTGTCTGGAAAACCTGGGCCTTTTGCTGTGCCAGATAAATCTATTAACATCCTTTTGTAGCTTGTCAATAAAGGATTTGGGGATAGTGATAGGGAGGGCTCCAAACAAATATAAGAGTTTTGGTAACAGGGTCATTTTGACTGTCGTGACTCTCCCCAAAAATGCGATAGGAACTCCAGATTTAAAGCAAGTTCTGAAGTCGGGACACACATGCTGGATAGGGATGAGCCGAACACCCCCCCTGTTTGGTTCACACCAGAACATGCGAACAGGCAAAAAATTTGTTCGAACACGCGAACACCGCTAAAGTCTATGGGACTCGAACATGAATAATCAAAGTGCTCATTTTAAAGGCTTATATGCAAGTTGTTGTCTTAAAAAGTGTTTGGGGACCTGGGTCCTGCCCCAGGGGACATGGATCAATGCAAAAAAAAGTTTTAAAAACGGCCCTCTTTTCGGGAGCAGTGATTATAATAATGCTTAAAGTGAAACAATAAAAGTGTAATATTCCTTTAAATTTCGTACCTGGGGGTTGTCTATAGTATGCCTGTAAAGGGGCTCTTGTTTCCCATGTTTAGAAAAGTCTGACAGCAAAATCACATTTTAAAGGAAAAAAGGTCATTTAAAACTACTTGTGGCTATTAATGAATTGTCGGTTCGACAATACACATAAAAGTTCATTGATAAAAATGGCATGGGATTTCCCCACAGGGGAACCCCGAACCAAAATTTAAAAAAAAATGGTGTGGGGGTCACCCTTCAGGTCTGGTATGGATATTAAGGGGAACCCTGCGCCAAAATTAAAAAAAAAATGGCGTGGGGATCCCCCTCAAAATCCATACCAAACCCTTCAGGTCTGGTATGGATTTTAAGGGGAACCCCGCGCCAAAATATAAAAAAATGGCGTGGGGTCCCCCCAAAAATCCATACCAGACCCTTATCCCTTCCAACCTGGCAGGCCGCAGGAAAAGAGGGGGGGTGAGAGAGTGCCCCCCCTCCTGAGCTGTACCAGGCCACATACCCTCAACATTGAGAGGGAACGTGCCTATGGGTTTCCCCGTGACATCAGAGGGGGGTGGGGTCACCTGTTACGTAACCGGTTGTGTAACAGGTGACCCCTCCCCCTCTGACATCACGGGGAAACCCATAGGGAAGCTCCCGTCAAGTCCCCGTGTGTCAGAGGGGGGCGGGGTCACCGAGCAGCCCTGCCCTCCGTTATTTAAGAAGTGTCAGAAGACGAGACGCTTCACACAGCAGGAGCCTCCCATCATGGATGCGGAGCGGCCCGAGAACGAAGAAGGGAATATATAAGACATGAAGGGCCTGGTATGGAATTTAGGGGGACCCCCACACCATTTTTTTTTTAATTTTGGTTCGGGGTTCCCCTGTGGGGAAATCCCATGCCGTTTTTATCATTGAACTTTTATGTGTATTGTCGGACTGACAATTCATTAATAGCCACGAGTAGTTTTAAATGACTTTTTTCCTTTGAAATGTCATTTTGCTGTCAGACTGCTCAAAACACGGGAAACATGCGCCCCTTTACAGGCATACTATAGACACCCCCCAGGTACGAAATTTAAAGGAATATTATACTTTTATTGTTTCACTTTAAGCAGTATTAAAATCACTGCTCCCGAAAAAATGGCCATTTTTAAAACTTTTTTTTGCATTGATCCATGTCCCCTGGGGCAGGACCCAGGTCCCCAAACACTTTTTATGACAATACCATGCATATAAGCCTTTAAAATTAGCACTTTTGATTTCTCCCATAGACTTTTAAAGGGTGTTCCGCGGCTTTCGAATTTGCCACGAACACCCCAAATTGTTCGCTGTTCGGCGAACTGGCGAACAGCCGATGTTCGAGTCGAACATGAGTTCGACTCAAACTCGAAGCTCATCCCTAATGCTGGATAGTTTGCAGCGAAGATGGAAGACAATTGTGGAGAGATGTAGATGCCAAGATAGGGAATTTTGTTAGTTGACCATTGGAATGGGAAGTATCCTCGGAGTGTCTCACACTGAGCAGAGGGTATATTAATGGGAAGTGCAGTGGATTTCGTTATATTTACTGTAAGACCAGATGGAGGCAAATTTAGATAACATGGTTCAATCGGATATCCGGATATGTCCAGGTGTTGTTTAATAGCGATTACTAGAGGTACCAAGGCTAGGGCGAATAATAAAGGCAACAGGGGGCATCCCTGACAAGTGCCTCTGCCCAGTGTGAAAAAGTCAGAGTTGCATCCCAGCAATTTAATTCTTGTTTTGGGATGGTGGTAAAGAGCCTGTACACCCATTAGAAATTTGTCCTTGAAGCCCATATGTTGTAGGACTGAAATAAGTAAGGTCAGAGCACGCTGTCAAAAGCCTTATTGATGTCAAGGCTCAATAGAAGGACCTGTTTTTTGTGTAGATTAGCGTCTTGGAGAACATTCAGGGTCAAGCGAATATTATCTGTGATAAGACTATTTGGAATGAATCCTGATTGGTCAGAAGAGCTGACCCTTGCAACAATGGTGGTTGTTTGGCTGCCATGCGGATCCAATGGCTGACTTGGAACAAGTAGGTAGCTTAGGAGTTCTGACAATGCCTTAGCTTTGATTCCTTCCTATTATATGTCACTGAAAACACTTAAATCATTGGATTAGCATGACAACCATGAAGGAGGAGAGATCAGCAATAGCAGCCCTCTTATTTCTCTGAGCACAGTTTTACTGAAAGGAAAGAATAATATGTCAGACCCATTTAACCTCTTCAGAAGCCTTTCCCCGATAGCAGCTAGCCTAATGCAGAGACCTGCTAGATACTGAAGGCCATATAGTCTCATGCATCAGTTGTCAGCATTATACTGGCAATACACTTGGCAGCTGTCAGTCAAACATTTTACTGATTTGTTTCCACCCAGTTTCAATCATTTGGTTGCTTGAAACTCAGAAAACAAAGGTGGCAAATTGCAGAAGCCTGTTCAGTTCCATGAATGTGTTCAATGGAAAACTGATGTAAACTGTCCAATACAGGCACAAAATTGACAAGTGAATGGCTGATTGATATATATAATTCTATGATATATATATCATAGAATGCTGATTGCTGGTAGATTCTATGGCTTCCTGAAATCAAAAATGAAACTTTATGCGCTGCTTTAAACTCAGTTAATACAATAATGAAATCAAATTTACACCAAGTACATTTTACATTTCATTTATGACTCTTTGGAATTGTCTTTTAACCGCTTCAGCCCCAGAAAATTTTACCCCCTTCCTGACCAGAGCACTTTTTGCGATTTGGCACTGCGTCACTTTAACTGACAATTGCGTGGTTGTGTGACATTGTACCCAAACAAAATTGAAGTCCTTTTTTTCCCACAAATAGAGATTTATTTTGGTGGTATTTGATCATCTCTGCGGTTTTTATATTTTGCGCTATAAACAAAAAAAGGGCGCCAATTTTGAAAAAAACACTATTTTTTGCTATAATAAATATCCCCCAAAAATATGTTTAAAAAAATGTTTTCCTCAGTTTAGGCCAATATGTATTTTTCTACATATTTTTGGTAAAAAAAAAAATCGCAAAAAGGTATATTGATTTGTTTGCGCAAAATTTATTGCGTCTACAAAATAGGGAAAAGTTTTATGACATTTTTATTTTGAATTTTTTTATATTAGTAATGGCGGCAATCTGTGATTTTTATTGGGACTGTGACATTATGGCGGACACAACGGACATTTTTGACACTATTTTGGGACCATTGTCATTTATACAGCGATCAGTGCTATTAAAATGCATTGATTACTGTGTAAATGACACTGGCAGTGAAGAGGTTAACCACTAGGGGGCAGTAAAGGGGTTAAGTGTGTCCTAGGGAGTGATTCTAACTGTGAGGGGGCTGGGCTTCAACACACAGGACAATAATTACTGCTCTCGATGAAAGAGAACAGTGATCACTGTCCTGTCGATAAGCAGAATGGGGAAATGCTTTGTTTACAAAGCATTTCCCCGTTCTTCCTCTCCGTGACACGATCGTGGGCACCCGGCAGACATCAAGTCCACGGGACCCGCACTCACGGTCATGGAGACTGCGGCGCGCGCCTGTGACACCGCTTCTTAAAGGGGATGTACCTGTACGCCCTTTTGCCTACCAGTGCCATTCTGCCAACGTAAATCGGCGTGCGCTGGTCGGCATGTGGTTAAAGGAAACATGTACTTGTTTTATAGTTTTTAGATATATACAGTACATGCATAAATTAGGTTATTAGTATTTCTGTCTGAATGAAATTGACAGATTCTTTAGATGGTTTATCTGTGTATATTAACAGCTGTTCTATAAACATGTTGATTATACTGCCTAATATACAGATGGCCATTAGAGGGAAATGTAGAGATCTGTTATGAAATACCATCATGGAAAAATGGAAAGTAGAAATGTAAAAATTTGAAAAATTACATTTTAAGATAAACATTTAAGTAATAACTCCAAGTGTATACTCAGTGAACCCATACTGTTCTTTAGCTTTGGTTAAATTAGTAGAGTACATGATTAAGTGATGTTAGATATTAAAATACCTGCATGGTTTTAAAGGTAACCTATGGAGGGCACTTACCTTCCCAAAATTGCTCCCGGAGAGGTGCCTGCCGACATCCGTAGATGATCTTTACTACATCCTGGGATCACAAAACCCAGAGCACAATTAGCTTCAGCTTCCAAGTAATTACTAGAATTCTGACTTATCTCCTCCAACCATCCTACCATCCATGGTCAGTCCAACCATGACCTAGCGGTCATGCTAGCTATTTGCTCTCCAGGGTCTAGATCCCAGAGTTATTAAGATTATATAAGGATGTATGCAGGTACATGGAGACATCTGGGTGGCATAGTGGTGTAGTGGTTAGCACTTTCGCCTAGCAGTAAGCTGGTTCGAATCCCAACCACAACACCACCTGGAGTTTGCATGTTCTCCCTGTGCCTGCGTGGGTTTCCTCCGGGTACTCTGGTTTCCTCCCACACTCCAAAGACATGTTGGTAGGTTAACTGGATCCTGTCTAAACTGGCCCTAGTATGTATGAATGTAAGTTGGGGACCTTAGATTGTAAGCTTCTTGAGAGTAGGGACTGATGTAAATGTATAATATATTTGTAAAGCGCTGCATAAATTCACAGCGCTATATAAGTACCTGAAATAATAAAAATCTGCCTAAAAGATCTGGAGCTATTTTGAAAGGTAAGAACTCCCAGGGGTTCCCATTGTCAGAAACCATGAAATCAGGCCGAGACAGAAGTACAGTTAAATCACACTTGTTTAATAATAAAAGTAAAAAGAACAAACATAGTCAAAACATAGCCAAAGTCTAGTAACCAGAACGGATAATCAGCCAAGCCAGAAGTCAGGGATCAATGTAGTGGAACAGCAAGCAGGATCTGGAGCCAGAAGGGATTTCAGCAAAGCAAGTCTTGAACAGGAACGCAGGAGATTGTTTCTGTGATGTTTACCAAGGCGAAGGCAGAGAACCTCTGGACTGAACAGCTTAAGTAGACAGGACTGACGAGCAGGATATCATCAACAGCTGAGGAACTGTGGAGAGATTGGAGCCGGCAATTAGCCGACAGCTGAGCGGTCAGCTCAGAGAAGGAAGGGCTGAGCCCATTACGAATAGCTACAGTGAAAATTAATTTTTGATTTTGGACAGGGTGGGGAAAGGTCATAATCCCTGTCAGCTGTTTACTGTAGTCTGTGAACCCATCAAAGAAATGAATGAAATATGTTGTCAGCACACCTTGGATGTTTTGGATGTTAGACCTAAAAAAGTTCAATGTTTACTTATGTTTTATCAAAGGATCCTTTTACAAATTAGATTTTTGGGAAACCTAGAATGACAGGACATATACCTGATGAAGGAGACCTGCAAGGCTCAGAAATGTCAAATTTTTTATAAAACTTTAATAAAACAGTGGTCTTTTTTCAACAAATCCAAGGTGTGCTGAGGTATTTCATTTATGTGCTACACAATACCAGTTAAAGGGGGGGGGGGGTAATGCATCCCAAGACATAAGACTGATTCCTGTATGGCATGCGATCGGAATATACTAGATGCCTCTACAGGAAGTGATGGGAAATATCTCCAGTGGGGACTTCATCAAAACATTCCTTTTTCAGCAATATGTGGAAGAAGTGGATATGTCACTTTTTATCCTGATGTAGTATTAATATATATCGAAGTGGTTCTTGAAGTGCTTGTTTTTCAAACCCAAAATGTTGACTCTCTGTCAGGTTATCATTACTGTCTGTTAATCCATCCCCTTGTTTATTTTTCTGCTATAACAATGGCAGGAAGTGAAGTGAAATCATAGGTCACGACAGCAATAAAGACTTGACACAAGTATTTGCTATTTCCAGGTCTATTCAAAACCTAATTTTTTTTTTTTTTTTTGCTGGAGCCTGGCTTATAGCTCACCACCAACAAAAAAACTAAACTAAACAAAACTGCCACAAATGCCAAACAAATGTCATTTCTATTAACAATACGGAGCCAGTCAATGAAAAGGGCATCTTATCAGCTTTTACCACTAGGAATGTCGACACACTAGTTACTGATGCCACGTACACACGAGCGGACTTTTCCTCAGAAAAGGTCCGACGGAACGAATCTGTCAGACATTCTGATCGTGTGTGGGCTTAATCGGACCTTTTCTGTCAAAATATATGACGGACCTTAGAAATAGAACATGTTTTAAATCTTTCCGACGGACTTGATTCCTATAGAAAAAAACGTTTGTCTGTATGCTAGTCCGACGGACCGAAAACGAGGGCAGCTATTGGCTACTAGCTATTGAACTTCCTTTTCTAGTCCGGTCATCACATTTGAAATGATCGGACTTTGGTGGGATCATTTGTAGGCAAGTCCATTTCGTTAGAACTCCGTTGGAACTCGTGTGTACGTGGCATTAGAGTGGCTTACTTCAGAAAATACTTTTCTTTCGTGTCTTGTGAAAGGGGACTCCCACACTTCTGGGCTGTACTCTGAATGTATAACTTTTTAGCTGTGCTACATGTATTTCATTAGCCCACAGGGATCAGAGTTGTTAAAAAGCCTAAACACTTTTTAACCTTAATGCATTCCTTGTAACAAGTGTTACTAAACCCAGAACCCTGCATTCACTATATATGCTCTCCCACAGTACACAGAATATGGAAATGCAATTATTTTAGTAAATATAAACTGCTAAATACCTTTTCTCATCAGCAGTATATACAAGTCTTGTGACTTCTATCAGTGTCTGGTTAAAGCTTGTAGGAGGAGTTTTCATACTGTACTGGCTGTCCTATGAGGATGCAGGACCCCTGACCCCCCGTTTGGTCCTGTGCTGATCACATGCTCTCTCCCAAAACTGAAAAACCTCTCTAGCAATACACATCAAACTGAGCTCTGGCTATTGTCAATCAAAGTCAGTGAGGAGGGATTGGGTGCTGGGGCAATCCCTGATGTTTGTGTCTATAGACACATACAGCAAGGCTTGGGAAGCAACATTCTATGGGGGTATTTGCCGAAGAGGAGGAGCCAGGAGCACCCGTGAGGGACCTGAGAAGAGGTGATCTGGAACCCCTTTGTGCAATTCTATTGCACAGAGACGGTAAGTGTAAACCTGTTATTAAAAAAAAATTGCATTTACAATCACTTTAGGCTGGAGTGTCTCTAGCAAAATTTTGTGTTTGCAGCTAGGCGGTGGTCACTCTGAGCTTTGTTTATATCTGTAATTGATGGGTATCTCCTAAACCTGCTGTTTTTGAGTATACTCCAGTACTTAAGAGTGAGAAGTCATAATGTATTGGGTTAAGGTTCCTGCCTTAGTCCACATTGATGGGTTTATTTCAGTGTTGTGAGCCCAAAAAGAGAGTAAATACTTGTAGTGACCTTCAGGAAATGTTGTTGCCTCCCTGGCTTTGCTTGGTAATTATATCTGTGTAAAAGGGTCCAATCCTTCCTTCTCAGGGTCCTGCATGGAGGAGATGAAGAGGCATTGCGTGGAGAGGATATAGCTGCAAGAGGTTTTTGCCTTCCAGCCTTTTGCATAGAGCGGAAGCCAGTATAAAGAAACGGGAAGGTAGTTGCCCATCTGGGAGTACAGAATCCATGCTGGCCTGTAGCAAAGGCCCAAGAAGCCTGTCTGGGCCTACAGAATCCAAGCTGACCCGGGGGAGATTCTTAAACTAGAGAATAGCTGCATATCTGGGCCTAAACAATTTATGGAGAAGTTTGCGGTACAGAGGGATCTTTGCTGCTATTTTGGGGTATTCTGTAAGCCTTATAAACAGTATAAAATACCGCGCTGATAAATTAAACTACCAAGAAGCAGCAGCATACAGTGCGATAACACAAAAGAGTCTATGGAAGAGGGAAAGTTGTGCTGAAAATAAAATAGTGTCCATTGAAAACATGAAGGGTCATAATAACACCGCAGTGTGCACACACAAGTAAAGTGCCCGACCACTGTAGCTGTAGATTGAGCTTACCGGACGGCAAGCTTAAAAAGGCAAGTGGCTATAGCCCAGCCAAGGCCTCTAAGCTTGCTGATGACCCCAATAGGAACAGTATTCGGATGGTGAAGATCACTCACTAGGACCCACGTCCGGCATCCATATACTCAGTAAATTGCCCAGAAGAAAAGAGAACTCTCCAGGTCCCGGATGTGGAGTTCTACCAGCTCCAAATCCGGGACCTGGAGAGTTCTCTTTTCTTCTGGGCAATTTACTGAGTATATGGATGCAAGCTTAGAGGCCTTGCCTTTTTAAGCTTGCTGTCCGGTAAGCTCAATCTACAGCTACGGTGGTCGGGCACTTTACTTGTGTGTGCACACTGCGGTGTTATTATGACCCTTCATGTTTTCAATGGACACTTTTTTATTTTCAGCGCAGCTTTCCCTACTCCATATATTCTGTAAGTCTTATGCCCCGTACACACGGTCGGATTTTCCGAAGGAAAATGTGTGATAGGACCTTGTTGTCGGAAATTCCGACCGTGTGTGGGCTCCATCACACATTTTCCATCGGATTTTCCGACACACAAAGTTTGAGAGCTTGTTATAAAATTTTCCGACAACAAAATCCATTGTCGGAAATTCCGATCGTGTGTACACAAATCCGACGCACAAAGTGCCACGCATGCTCAGAATAAATAAAGAGATGAAAGCTATTGGCTAGTGCCCCGTTTAGAGTCCCGACATACGTGTTTTACTTCACTGCGTTCAGAACGATCGGATTTTCCGAGAACTTTGTGTGACCGTGTGTATGCAAGACAAGTTTGAGCCAACATCCGTCGGAAAAAATCTTAGGATTTTGTTGTCGGAATGTCCGATCATTGTCCGACCGTGTGTACGGGGCATAACTCTTTCTTCCCAAGAAAATCAAACCAATAAAATTGTAAAAAAGGACTGAAGGTACTGAAGTCTGTGTTGCCAAGTGCAGCTACAGGGTGGGTCACCATTAGGAATGCAGAGAAATCCAACAGTTACAACAGGGTAGGGGGTTTAAAGGGGTTGTAAAGGAAAAAATGTTTTCCCCTATAATTATTCCTTGTCAGGTGCTTATATCAAAAAAAGTAATTATTTTCATTAAAAAAATTTAGATATCTGTTAAAATAGCGCTTATAAATCATCCTCCGGCTTTCCTGTGTAGTTAGTATGCTGTACTTCCTGGTTTGCGGTATGCGTGCACTACAGCGACGTCACGGCAATAACGGAACTACAGTTCCCATTACGCTTAGCGTCATCGCGCATGTGCAGAGCCTTTTTTTTTTTCGCCTTACGAGAACGAGCAAAGTTCTCGTCCACACGCCACCCATAGTATCCACCCATTCCCGCCTCCCCAGCCTACGCAGCAGGACTATTTCATCTAGGCAGCAAGGGGGCGGAGTCAAGGCGGGCCAGTGAAGAATAGAAACTAAGCCAAGGGAGGTGGCGCTGCTGTGTGATATACACGCCCACTAACACACAGCCCTTGTGTCTCTATGTTCAACGTAGAGAGCGTCCTGACGCACTCATGTAGTCCAAGGGTGGGGGTGAGCACGACACTCACCACCAGGCAGAACGGCTCGCCTGATGGTGAGTAGTTACATACAGAGTAACAGGAAGTGGGGATTTTAATGAAGAAAAAAGGACATTTGCAAAGGAAATCAATGGAAGAGGTTAGTGAACGAGCACTGCATTAGGTAAAAGGAAGCTAGTTAGGAGATATTTTTTCCTTTACAACCCCTTTAATGCTACACATATAAAGCTCCCACCATTAAGAAATACATTTTTTAGGGTCCATGCAGGAAAAGCAGCATAAAAAATGTTCATAGTAGCTCATATTGCACAAGTTTATTATTGCACAGGAGTTTAGGAGAGTTTATGGGCATTTGCATTTACAAGCTCTTTTTTCCAAAACATTCCCCTTTGCTCATTTTTCAATGTACACTTGAAAATGCAAATGCTTCTAAAAGTCGCTTTAAGGAGCGTTAGGAGTTTTTCTCTGCCTGAAAGCTCTGTTCAAAACCAGGATCTAGAAGGGCTTTTGTTTCTGCCTCTATATAATATAATATTCCTCTAAACTTCCTAATGTGCATGGACACATAAGATTACATTGAGCTGCTTCTACAGGCAAAACACAAAACTCCTGTTTGGTATTTTGTGTGAGATTTATATATAAAATGAGGATAGTTATGCCAAGTTTAGCATTTATGGGCTTATATATAATGTGCTTAGTAGCAGTAGTAGTATGAATTGATGTTAGGGTCAATTAGGAAAAACAAATTGGGGGAGAACAGACTGCCAGCTGAGAAGAAAACTAGATTCCCCTTTTACTGAGGCCCAGTGCTCCAGGCTAAGGCTGGCCATACACTATTCAATTTTCCTGTTCAACTTTCCTTTAGATTTACCAAAACCATATAATAGGAGGTCAAACCTAAACACTTTAAATTTGCATGCAATCAGACAGGCCATTCTATTAAAAAGTTGAAGTTAAATCTAAAGAAAATTGAATAAGAAAATTGTATGGTGTATGGCCAGCTTAACTGACATGTCAGCATGTCCCAAATTTGTTTAGGTATATCTAAACCCAAGCACTAAAATCGCATATAACCTTTAAATTGTTCATTTTATTTCAATCTTTTTAAATCTGCAGCTTTCATTCAAATACTATTTGTTGACTCTGCCATGATGGTCTTTGTTCAGGAACTTTCTTTAACCACTCGACCTCCGGAATATTTACTCCCCCTTCATGACCAGGCCATTTTTTGTGATACGCCATTGTGTTATTTTAAATGACAATTGCGTGGTCGTGCAACACTGTACCCAAATAAAATTTATGTCCTTTTTTTTCCCACAAATAGAGCTTACTTTTGGTGGTATTTAAGCACCTCTGCGTTTTTTAATTTTTAAAAACAATTATGAAAAAAAAAGTTTTACTTTCTATAAAACATATCCAATTAAAAAAAAATAAAAAATCGAATTTCTTCATCAATTTAGGCCAAAATGTATTCTGCTACATATTTTTGGTAAAAAAAATCCCCAATACGCTTTTATTGATTGGTTTGCACAAAATTTAAAGTATCCTCAAACGATGGGATTTTACTAGGGGAAGACATGGATCCATGTCCCTGCTGTGCAGAGACACAAGATCCTTGCCTTCCCTCCTGACAGAACAGCGATCTGCCTTGTTGACATAAGCAGACCTCTGTTCTGCCTGTATACCGAACAATTGGTGGGTGCCGGCGGGTACCTGATGTATAATCACAGCTGGAGCAAGCTGGCAGCGGCGTGCATTTGTGCCAGCTACCTGGAAGAGATGGATTACGTAAATTTACGTTATTCCGGCGCAGAGGGGATGCCCTGTAGCAGTAAAACTGCTATAGGGTGGACCTTAAGTGGTTAAAAGTGTGACAACACTTTGTCCCTGTTTCACAACTTCTGATCTATCTTGTCACCCTTGGATATGTAATTCCAGTGGAGAGTCTGGTGGCCATGCGTATATTTTTTGCACAAGCATGTCTCATTGTCACTACCATTTGGAAGCCTGACCTCAGCAATGACAGCAGCTACTGCTGGAGTGTATGTATGTAGACAAGCAGTGGTTGCAAAGAGGCTGTAGTGATACAAAAAAGGATGAAAATATATCAACTTTATATGACACGTGATGCTGTAGAAAACTAAATTAGGATTTACATCTAAGTTAATTATCTAAAAATATTTTTCTAGACTAACTCATTTTATTTATACTGATTCACATCCATCTCACAATACTGTTGTGCCAAGATTTCTGAGTGTATAATAACCTATTTGTGTGCTGGATTTATCATGGATTCCTGACTCCCAACTACTGAAACATGTATGGGGAATGGATAAAGCATTGCTAATTAAAGCGGTCTTAGAAAATGCTGCCACTAACCAGCTTGGTATTTGACCAAGACAGGTCAATGATACAATCCTGGCGCAGAACAGTTTCATCTGTTACAACAGTAAGACACTCCCGTGTCATTTTCTAGTATGACTTACCATGATACTACTTTTTAAAGCATGTTAATTACAACTGTTCTATTCCCTGCCCTGTCCTCAATAACATTAGCATAGTGTTTGCTCTTTTCCCATTTTAAGGGCATTGCTTCAAGTTTGGATGCCTCAATAATGCCGCGTACACACGGTCTGACTTTCCGGCAGGAAAACCGCTCGTCTGTATGCTGTTCCGACAGACCAAAAACGACGCATGCTCTGAAGCAAGTACGAGACGGCAGCTATTGGCTACTTCCTTTTTCTTGTCCTGTCATACGTGTTGTACGTCACCGCGTTCTAGACGGTCGGACTTTGGTGTGATCTTGTGTAGGCAAGACAGTTTCAGCGGAACTCCGTCGGAAAAACCTTCAGAGTTTATTCCGACGGAAAAACCGCTTGTGTGTACGCGGCATCACATTAGCATCACATTGCTCTCTTCCCATTTTAAGGGCATTACTTATAGTTTGGATGCAGATAATGGGTCATTATCTGCATCCAAGATGCAGATGAAGTCTAGGAGCCTTTTAATGAAAAGGCTCATAGCACCTTCTATGCTGCCTTCAGATGTTAATAGCAGCTAAGACTACCTGAGGATTTCATCAACTAGTTGAAGTGTGTCTCTAAAGAAAACTCATAGTTTATATTTTCACTATGTTAATATGATCAATGCAATATAAATATGCCTGTCCCTGGATCATTGTTTAAAATAGTTTGTGTATGGTTTATTAGTTTATATATGACCTGGGGGCAGATAATTTTGTCAGTTACAGCAAGATTGTGCTTTCTGCTTAGTGGTACTGCAAAATAATTATGCTTGCTAATCAATGCATTTCACTTCAGTAGTTTTTAAAGACATATACTGACTTCAGATAGCTATTACAGGGTGAATCTACATACAGGTTGCCATTAGAGAGTGAACCTACATACAGATAACCACTAGAGGGTGAACCAACTTACATATAGCAACAAGGTGAGCCTACCTTCATATAGCCACTAGAGGGCGAACCGAATCTACATAGAAATGGTCAATTGAGGGTTCTTCTACAAACACATAGCTACTAGTGGGTGAACCTACATAAAGATAGCAACTGCAGGGAGAACCTTCATATAGATAACCACTAGAGGGTGAACCAACATACAGATAGCAACCAGAGGGTGAACCAACATACAGATAGCAACAAGGTGAGCCTACCTTCAGATAGTCACTAGAGGGCGAACCAAACCTACATAGAAATAGCCATTTGAGGGTTCTTCTACAAACACATAGGTGCTATAGGGTGAACCTACATAAAGATAGCAACTGTACGGTGAACCAACATACAGATAGCCACTAGAGGGTGAACCAACATACAGATAGCCACTAGAGGGTGAACCAACATACAGATAGCAACAAGATGAGCCTACCTTCAGATAACCACTAGAGGATGAACCAAGCCATTTGAGGGTTTTTCTACAAACAAATAGCTACTAGGGTGAACCTAGATAAAGATAACAACTACAGGGTGAATCTTCATATACATAGCTACCAGTAGGTGGACCTACATACAGATAGCAACAAAGTAAGACTACTTTCAGATAGCTATTAGAGGACGAACCAAACTTACATAGAAATAGCCATTTGAGGGTACTTCTACAAACACATAGCCTCAGAGGGTGAAACTACATAAAGATAGCAACTACAGGGTGAAGCTCCTTATAAATAGCAACCGATAGGTGAACCTACATACAAATAGCCACTGAAGGGTGAACCAATAAGTAGCAGGAAAGTGGCTTACTAGTTAGCACTTCTGCCTTGCAGCACTAGGGTCCGACCAGGCCTCAACCTGCAGGGAGTTTGCATGTCCTCCCTGGTGGGTTTCCTCTGGGTACTCTGGTTTCCTCCCACACTCCAAAGACATACTAGTAGGTTAATTGACTCTAGTATGTGTATGCGTATTATATAGGAACCTTAGATTGAAAGCTTTTTGAGAGGATTGTTGTGAATGTATAATATGTATAGTACTGCATAAATTGTCACCATAATAACATTAATAATAATGATTAATAAGTAATAATAGCTAATCATTACAGGGTGACCCTTCATACAAATAGCCATTGAAGGGCAAACCTGCAGTACATATAACTAGCCAGCTAAAGGTTAGAACTACAAACAGATAGCCACTAGAGGCAGAACCTAACTAGCCCCTAGAAGGTGACATTATATACAGCTAACCATTTGAGGGTGATCCTACAAGGTGACATTATATACAGCTAACCATTTGAGGGTGATCCTACATCCAAATAACCATTGAGGGATGAACCTACAATACGTACAGATACCCACTAGGGCAGGGGTCCATGGACCACTTAGAGGTTTCAGGGGGTTCGTGAGGGTCAGATAAAAAAAAATAACATTTACATTGACTCTACAGCCCTCCCTCTTGTCCCAATCAATGGTTTCCCATTGAAATAAATTAAAGAAAAAATGCACCCTGCCACTGCTTATAGCACCGACCACAAAGCCTGTTGTTGTCCCATGTTTACTATTTAAATTTGCATCTTCATTCTCTGCACAAGCGCCATCTTGTGCCACTCCATAATAGCAAGTACCAATTCTTATTTTTTAGTAGTAGAAGTAGTAGATTTGAGCAGAATTAAATTTGTTTTGTTTAATTTGCACAAGATGATTGTATTTCATTTTGTAAAAGGAGTGAGTTTTTTAAGATTGTTTACTTTATTTAATATAGTCATATACTGTATACTGTATATAAATGAGGCAATACAATTTCAATGAAATAATATATTCATTGCATGCAAAGTTGTGTTTATGAGAATATTTCTGGGGAGGGGTTCCATAGCTTTTATCAGATTTTTAAAGGGGTCCATAACTCAGAAAAGGTTAAGAACCACTGCATTAAAGGGTGAACCTTTATAGAGTTAGCCATTAGAGAGCAAACCTACATTCAGCTAGTCACTAGAGGTAGACCCTTTATACAGACAGCTATTAGAGGGTGAACCTACACACAACTAACCACTAGAAGGTTAGGTGTGACAGATACCATACTAGAAAAGACATGTCATACTCAGTAGAACAGTACGTTGAATTAAGTGGAATACATCTGCAAGGGGCTTCATCATGTCTGCTAGGGCCAAGATTCTTAACTCTATAGTAATAATGGTAATCTACCACATTGTATCTCAAAAGAAGGGGCATTAAAACATTTCCAAATATATTTAGATGCAAAATTATGTAATAGACTTTTGTTTATCTAACATTATTGTGATCCACCTCCTTACTCTGTACCGTGGGGATTCCTATTATCCATATGTGGCACACTCAATCTTGGGATGTGTTTTTGAAGACCTTTCGAAAGTCGACTGTGGATTCCTGCTATATAAGCTTGTCAGCCAATCGCCAAGGTAATCTGCAAGCATTGACTTGAGTTCCCCTTCACCTGTTCACCTACCGATACTCTTAGATGTGCTCTGCCTTTGTTCTTTATTAAATTTGCTGATAACCGCAAAAAAAAAAGAAAAAAAAAAAAAGGGGAGCCGAATATGGCCCATAAAAATTCACAGTTTACCAAGCCTTTGATAGAGGGTGAACCTACATACGGCTAACCATTAGAAGGTGAACCTACATGCAGATAGCAATTACAGCCTGAACCTACATATTGATTAGAAGATGAATCTAATTTCAGGTATCCAGTCTTGATTGGACCTTCTCTGGGGGTTAGCTCAATTGGGGATCACCTTCCCTGGGAAAAAGGCAGTCCAATGGTAAGTCTTTCCTAAAATTCTGACTTGTAGTCAGTGTAGCACCCTCTAGTGTGCTACTAGTGTTAGTGCAGGCAAATGTAATTTATGACTCATGGTTAGTTTGCGAGTTAGAAATTGGGTCAGGGTTACTACAGGTCAGGCTGGATGCCTCCACAGAGGCAGCTCTCTGGTACCTCCCCTTGGATCTAGAAGTATCGAGTGGGCAGAGGCCATGAAGGCTGATCTGCATACTTGAGGGAACTTGGCCAATCTCGAGGCAGAATGTCCTGGCAGGGTGGTTAAGTCAGCCCACAAATATGGTGGAGCCTGGACAGCAAGGGAGTTGGGTGGAAGATCGAGTGCTGATGAGGCTTTCGTGGGCTAGGAGGGGACCCCTGCATCTGGGGGTTGCTCTGCTTAGGGCTGGCTTGGGAAGATCCCATTAGCCTCTCAGTTTGAGAAGGAATCTTGCCTAAGGAGCAGCAGGGAGCAAAGAGGACAGAGTGAGTACATCAGCACACCCAGGGGTTCACAAGGGGAGAGACTGCCACATGTAGCAAGCTTTCAGGAGGACAGCGCTGTGCTTAACCCTTCCTATCTCTTGCCCTGGGAGATCTTCAGAGCAGCCAGGTGGGCTGGTGGACAAGCAGCCAGGAGGGCTGGTAGTAGCTGCAGGCAGTTGAGCTGGGAGCAGTTTCTACAGAGGAGAGGGGATACTTACAACATACTGTGCTATTTTTCTAAGGGGACTGACAGCTCCTAGTCCTCAAGGGACTTTTGTATTTGTTCACTAAGGACTGACAGTGTCCAGGAAGGAGGACTGTTCAGGATTTTTGTACATAGGAAGAAAGTTGTCCCCCTTTATTGTTCAGTGAAGCTGGGCATCCCATAACCCCTATGCCCCATCCAAGTTATTACCCCTAATAAAACAACAAAACCAAGCTCAGAGACTGTTTACTTGTGTCTGGATGGAAGTGAAAATTGCTTGTTGCCTGGCTGTGCAGGGATAGGGGAATCAGTCATCAGCAGCCCCTGCAGGTGTAGTGCTACATCAGTTTTATTTAAACTCTCACAGGTGTTTCATTTTCCTTTCTCTTACAGAGCGATTTTCACATGTAGCTCTCTCAGGTATTAACTTCCCTGAGTCCCAGGCCAGAGCAACCTCTTGGTCCAGTCCTTCCTTAATTATACCACCTTCTGGTGGTCACAAGTGGAAAGCGAAATCCAGTTTGAAACCCACACTGCCAAGGTGGCCTGGAAAAGCTGGGCGGGATTCCACCTTAGTTTCCTACATATAAAAGCATGCAAGGTGATACATAGAGTACCCAAATCGCCTTTCATAATGTCACACTACATACAGATAGCCATAAGAGAGTTCATCTACATATAGGCAGATGCTAGAGGGTGAACCTAGAAAAGTGACAGCAGAAGAATACTATGTGGTCTGTTTTTGTTAACATTTTTTTGTCTGAGTATAAACCTATATTTGTCCCAAGCACACTTGTATCCACTAATGCCCCGTACACACGGTCGGACTTTGTTCGGACATTCTGACAACGAAATCCTAGGATTTTTTCCGACGGATGTTGGCTCAAACTTGTCTTGCATACACACGGTCACACAAAGTTGTTGGAAAATCCGATCGTTCTAAACGCGGTGACGTAAAACACCTACGTCGGGACTATAAACGGAGCAGTGGCCAATAGCTTTCATCTCTTTATTTATTCTGAGCATGCGTGGCACTTTGTCCGTCGGATTTGTGTACACACGATCGGAATTTCCGACAACGGATTTTGTTGTCGGAAAATTTTATATCCTGCTCTCAAACTTTGTGTGTCGGAAAATCCGATGGAAAATGTGTGATGGAGCCTACACTCGGTCAGAATTTCCGACAAGGTCCTATCACACATTTTCCATCGGATTTTCCGACACACAAAGTTTGAGAGCAGGATATAAAATTTTGACTCACTACCTCTGCTGGAAGTCTATTCCAAACATCAACTACTCTATCACTAAAATAATACTTTCTAAGATTAGTGTTCTTGATTTTGGTTTCATAATTAAAAATCCTGTCCTCTTGAACCTTATTTACCCCTTGATGTATTTAATGGTTTCAGTCTGGTCTCCCCTTTCCCTTTTTCCTTCCAGACTGTACATATTAAGTTCCCGAAGTCGCTCCTGGTATGTTTTATCCCCCACACCTTTTTACCATTTTTGTTACCTGTCTGTAGGCCCATTCTTTTCATTATTACATTTTTATTAAATTTGACAAGTCCATTAAAACAACCTTTATAACATATTTTTATTTATCACAAAAAGTCAACACATCTTTATCTACTTCCCAATCCCCCCCCCCCAAAAAAAAAATAAAAAAAAATAAAAAGGGAAACTTTCCCCTCTCCCCCCTCCCTTCATCCCCCCTCCCTCCTCCATATATCTTATATTAAATGTAATCCCAATTCACCCAAGCCAAGGAGAAAAAAAAAATAAGGAGGCTTCTATGAGCCATGTCCATATCACTCTTAACACCAAAAACAAACAAACAAACAAAAAAAATTAAGAGGCTTTTATGAGTCATGTCCATATCACTCTTAACATCCAAAAACAAAACAAAAACAAAAAAATTTAGGAGGCTTCTATAAGCCATATCCATATCACTCTTAACACCCCCCAAAAAAGACAAGGCTTCTATAAGCCATAATCCACCCCTTACCTATCTATAGTGAATATACACCTCATCCTCCTTTAACCATAAGTACTCTTTCTACCCCCCCCCCCATCCTATATATCCATTTTCCTTTACCCTCCCCCTCTATGTGCTCTGTCCCCTCTTCCCATTATTAAATCCCACCTTCCTCAACATCAAGTGCATCACTCCTTCCCCCTGTCTACATCCCCCAGAGAAATGGAAGAAAGAGGGGGGAAAGGGAGGTGAAATGGCCCATTCTGTCTAAGACCTAACCTGTATATAAATAGTTACTAGAGGTTGACTTTTCATGCAGTTGACCACTAGAAGGGTAACTAATATACAAATAGCTTTTGGAGGGTGAAACTACATAGGAACAGCCACTAGAGGGAACACCTACATACATTTATAGTAGCTACTGGAGTGTGAGCCTACGCACAGATCTTGACAGTGAAACTAGAAATCTAGATATGAGAAACAATAATGAAAAATTGGAACAGCAAACATATAAAAATCAAATCTTTTATACGTAAGTTAAAATATTACCTCAAAAGGTGTCCTCATTGAAAATTTGCATAGTTTTCCTTTAAGAGATTATGCAATCTAAGCTGGTTAAAGGGTATATAATGACCCTGGCACTAGGGCAGATCTGGGCAATTAGGTTCAGAGATCTGGCCAGTGGAACAGATATAAGCATAGGCTTGCACAGGGGGTGTGCTAGTTGTGCATGGGCTCACCTTAATCACTCTGTGTGGTGCCGATTCCCCCTACTCCCTGTTACGCCCCCCACCACAGTGCTGCTGACTACCTTTCTCCCCAGCCGCTGCGGGGGATGTTTCAAGATGGAGAGTGGGGGAAGGGGCTAATCAATATGTCATTTACTGGCCCCTTCCTTTTCTAAATGAACACAGTGAACATAGATTTATCAGTCTCTTTCTTTTCAGCCTCAGCAGCACAGATTAATCAATAGGAAATGCTCTGAGGCTTCCTGCTTATTCACAAACGGAAGCATAGTAAAAATAGTTTACTATGCTTCTGTGGTGAATGGACACAGGAGTGATTGGTATTGATTGCTCACTGTTTTCATTCAGGAATGGAAGGGGCCAGTAAATGATATTTACTGGCCCCCTCTGGCAGGAGAGGAGAGGAGGGAAGCCAGGGGGGAAAGGGGCAAGTGCTGTGAGGGAAAGGGGCAAACAGAGGGCCCGGACAGCAGATGGAAGGGGCACATGTGCTAAAACCAATCTCCCTGCAGTGCAGCTGGAGAGAGAAAGAGAAGCTGGCAGAGCTGCAGGGTGAGGCAGAATAAGATAGTACAGCCGGCCCTCCTGCACATCAGGTGTCTGGGCCCCTGTTTTGAACTGATGGTGCCCGAGCCCAGTACAGGAGAGCTGGCTGTACTGCCTTATCAGCGGCCCTGAAGATGCTGATTCAACTTATTTACACCTAAACAGATTTTGCTGATTACTGTCACTGTGCCTCCATATGACAATGGATAAAGAAGGGAAAGTAAACAGTAATAGCATACAAAAGGATTATGTTGCTAAATTATTTTCAAAAAAATAAACCTAAACCTATTAACTGTAGAGTATTTAAAAAATGGTAGTATATATTGAACAATTGCTATTCACTTACAAAGGGATATTTATAAAGCAGTGAATGTGACTTTCACAAAACATTCACTTGTTGTAAATCAGTCACTTAAAACACATGCAGGAGAAAAATTGTCATGCATGTCAGGTTCACTGCTTTATTAATTTTACCCATAAAGTAGTATTTGCACACCTACCTAGTATGTGATCCTGCACTTCAGGGTCTGGGGCCGGCGATTCGCTCCCACTTTGACTGGACACACCGGGTGCCAATCAGTGGGTCCGGCAGACTCGATGTCCGCAGGGACCTGCCGATCATTCGGGACACAAGCAGAATGGCGGTCTGCCTATGTAAACAGGGTAGACTGCCGTTCTGTCAGTAGGGAAGGTATTGCTCCTGTGTTTCTGCAAAGCAGGGATACGGATCTCTGCCTTCCCATAGTACAAGCACCTCGCACACAGTAACCAAGCACAGGTTAGGCACACATTTTATCCTTTAATCACCCCTGATGTTAACGCCTTCTCAGCCAGTGTCATTAGTATAGTGACAGTGCATATTTTAAGCACTGATCACTGTATCAGTGTCACTGGTCTCCAAAAAGTGTCAGAGGTGTCAGTTAGTGTCCAATTTGTCCTCCGCAATGTCGCAGTCCCACTATAAGTCGTTGTTTGCCGTCATTATTAGTAAAAACAAATAAATATACCCCATATCTTGTGGGATTGCCCAAACATACGCACCTTCTGGAAAAAAGTATTTTCTTTCATATCTGAGGTCAGAGGGTATTTAACAACTCCTCCCCTAGCCCTGGCTATCTTTAGTATAGGAATCAACACCTTCCCACACAATCACAGAACCTTGGTAATGCATATTTTCATAGACGTGTGCACAGGGTGTGCCGAGTGTGCCCAGGCACACCCTAATCCCCCCATGCGCATTAGTGTTATCGTTCTGTGTAGCAACTGGAACATGGGAAAGATCTCTCTCTTACTGGCTCTGCCATAGAGAAGTGTTTATCCTTTTCTCTTTCACTGTGCCAGCAGGGAGATCAATGTGCCGGGGTTATATATATGTAGATACATACACATGCATGTGTGTTTGAGCTTAGGTGCACACCCTAATGCATTAGGCTGTGCACACCTATGCATATAGTGTTTGCACCTAGGGTAATGATCACACGTACATGTAGATGGTTCCAAATCTTTCTGATGTCAAACTCCAACTGAACCTAACTAAAGAATATGAAAAATGTTCGGCCCTTCAGTCTGGAGCCATTCCGGAGTTCAATATAGCATGGGATGTATGGCTTCAATTTCAAAGAGACAATAGTTAGACTAATAACTGAACAAATTTCTTAGTTACCCTTAAAGTGGTTTTAAACCCTCTACTACCACTTTAACCTACAGGTAAGCCTATAATAAGGTGAATTATAGGTGAATATCTCCTAAACCTGCACAGTTTAAGAGATATTCAATGTATCCACATGTGCCGACATCATCATGTTTCTTCAGGAGCTGTGCCGTGACTGGCGGCTCTGGCCAATCACAGTGCCGGAGCCCGTGAACCTGGGATTAACTCCAAGAGACATGTCGCCGGTCACATCGGTGTACGAGGACCGCTGCAACAGCTTCGATCTAAGGTAAGTATTTCATAATGAGCTAGTATGCGATGCATACTAGTTCATTATGCCTTTGTCTTGCAGGTTATTTTTTTTTAGTTTACAACCAATTTAAGTGTTGATTGTTTGATAGCTCTGCTTATTCCTTCCCTAAACGAGTCCATAAAACCACTAAGAATTGTTCTGCAACTGTGTTTACTGTATGTTCTTTACTACAGTGTATGTCTGTATGTCATTTTGTTAGTTCTGCTTCCATGTTTTTTTTTCTGGTTTCTTGTTTGTTTCTGGAGTCAAGAAACTCAATAACGAATATATATATATATATATATATATATATATATATATATATATATATATATATATATATATATAAAAAAAAACAACTAAATAAATATTCCATAAATATATCACATAGTGTGTAGACGCTATAACTTTTGCGCAATTAAATCAATATGTGCTTATTAGGATTGTTTTTACCAAAAATATGTAGCAGAATACATATTGGCCTAAATTTATGAAGAAATTAGATTTTTTTACATTTTTTTATTATATATGTTTTATAGCAGAGAGTTAAAAAATATTGTTTTGTTTTCTTTCAAAATTGTCAATTTTTTTTTGTTTATAGTGCAAAAAAAAAAAAAATCCAGAGGTAATCAAATACCACCAAAAGAAACCTCTATTGTGGGAAAAAAGAACATAAATTTTATTTGGGTAGTGTCTCACAACTGCACAATCATCAGTTAAAGTAATGCAGTGCCGTATCGCCTTGTAAAAAATGGCCTGGTCATGAAGGGGGATAAATCTTCTGGAGGTCAAGTGGTTAAAGAACAACATGATTTTAAAGACAATGGAACATGTAGGTTCCTGCTTCCAGTGTCCACTTTACAATGACATTGATCAAGGTCAGACCTCAGGATCAGACTTGACATCCTCATGTGTAAAACAACTTTTACTTGCCTTTAGAGTCAGACATGCCTCTGATGTTTAAAGACTGTTTTGTTGTTTACAGTCTGGCAAATTTTTCCCCATCCTGACAATCAAAGCTTGTGTCAAAGTCTGATGACCTCCAGGATACTGTAACTTTTCTTTTAAAACGCCAGGTTGCTTGAACAGCTTGTGGCCCTGTTCCTGTCCTAGAATATTCTGGACCGACTGGGCTGCGTGGTTCCTGTTCTCAGCCATTTGATTTTCATTCTGAATATAGTTATTTCTTAGTTGTGACTTGTCCTGGCCCTGTTGGCCCCTGTCTGTATCTCTGATACCTGACCATAGTCTTTATTCTAGGCCAGGGGTAGGCAACCTTGGCCCTCCAGCTGTGGTGAAACTACAAGTCCCATGAGGCATTGCAAGACCCAGACAATCACAGGCAGAGGCATGATGGGATTTGTATTTCTACCACAGCTGGAGCACCGAGGTTGCTTACCCCTGTTCTAGGCCATCCAACCCACAGCTATTAGATATTTTTAAAGTGTATGTCAAGCCAAAATGTTTTTTCTTAGTCTTGCATGGAGGGAAGGTTAAGAAACTGCTGTCTGACTTTTACTGCTATTTAGGGCTTTTTTTCTCAGAGAAAAGGTGCAGGTACTCCCCTCTTTGGAGTCACCCCTTGTCTCTGCCTCCTACCCACCTCTGAGTGCCTTGGTTTCTCTCCCTACCTACTGACCAGGGATACCCCTTTTAGAGAATACAGAACCAAGTATCATTTTGTGGTGTTAAGTAATATGTATGGAATTTATTAATGATAACAAGAAAGGCAGAGAAATGGATCCCCTATCGCCAGCAGCAACAATAGAACCCCCACAAAAATATACACCCAAGCAACAGTAGAGCCACCCCTGCAACTATAGATCCTCCAGGAACAATAGAATCCCCACAACAATATACCCCCAATCAACAGTAGATCCATCCCTGCAATAATAAATCCCACCAGCATAATAATAGATGTCCCAGATCCAGCATCAATAGACCCTCCAGTACACCCTAGCACCCCTTGCCATTACATACAGTACATTCAGTGCTGGAGGTGCCAGAAATGCATTCCCCCATGTTCCTGCTGAAAAAATAACCTGCTGCTATTCAAGTCTCTGTTCAGTAAATTCTCCCCTTACTTTCTATCCCAGTAACAACAGTTTTACTAGAGAGGAAGTGAGGGAAAATCTGCAATAGGAATACACACAGACAGAAATAAAAATCTGACAGGGATTCTGCCGTAAAAAGAAAAAGAAAATCTGTATGTGTTGGGAGTTTCCCTTACTTGTCTGGTAAAACGTTAGCAGGACAGTTTGTAAAGAGAAATCTCTTGAAAATGAGTCCCAGATAACAAAAGCCTGACAGGGGTCCCAATTATTCCCAAAATAAATGATAAATTACAGTATATATCAAACCAGTGCCACGCAGTACTATCACATTAATATCATACTGTCAGAGAAGGCCTACTAGACGTCTGGCTTGCAGAAATGCACATGCACGCAGAATGCTTAGTAGAATATTGAACAGGCGCATGCACACACACAGGAATAGGAGTGCACTTAGTGCGTGTTGGTGCCAGACGGGTTATTTAAGGATGCTCCTGCTCATGTTTAAGTGCTGACTGACTGGTCTTTCAGCTATTCCCTGCATCCTGCTACTACTTTGCTTGTTCCCTTGTTCCTGACCTGAATTACGAACCTTGCTAGAAGATATAAATTGGGATAAAATCTTAGGAACAAAGAACACGGAGGAGAGATAGGTTTGCTTTAAGGGCATATTAAATAAGGACATTAGCTAGTGCATCCCATTGTGAAATAAATTTAAAAGAGCGAATAAAAGTCCTGGATGGCTTAACTCCAATGTAAACATGCATATAAAAGCAAAGGAGAAGGCCTTCAAAAAATACAAGGCTGAGGGATCATCATCAGCATTCAGACTTTACAAAGAATGCAACAAGATATGTAAGAGTGCAATTAGGGCGGCTAAGATAGAACAAGAAAGACACATAGCGGAGGAGATAAAAAAAAATCCCATGAAATTCTTTAAGTATATAAACAGTAAAATATGGAGGACAGACCATATTAGCCCCATAAAGAATGAGGAAGGACATCTGATTACAAAGGATGGGGAGATGGCGAAGGTATTGAACTTATTCTTCTCCTCGGTCTTCACAAGGGAATCGGGGGGGGGGGTTCAGTAACCAAAACGGCAGTGTTTGTCCTCATGACACATCACAGGAAGCACCCTCATGGCTAACAGAGGACAGAATTAGAAATAGACTTGGGAAACTTAATATTAATAAATCCCGAGGACCAGATGGCTTGCACCCGAGGGTACTTAGGGAACTCAGTCAAGTAATCGCCAGACCATTGTTCCTAATTTTTACTGACAGTCTACTGACTGGAATGGTACTAGCTGACTGGAGAAAAGCCAGAAAAGCCACTATAGCACCAATATTTAAAAAAAAATACAGCCAAAATACATCCCTAGGAATTACAGACCAGTTAGCTTAACATCAATAGTATGAAAGCTCTTGAAGGGGATGATATACAAGATTTTAGTAATGAAAACTATATCATTAGCAGTAATCAGCATGGATTCATGAAGAATCGCTCTTGTCAAACCAATCTATAAACCTTCTATGAGGAGGTGAGTTGCTATCTAGATAAAGGAAGGCCCATAGACGTGGTGCGGCTGGATTTTGCAAAAGCATTTAACACAGTTCCCCATAAACGTTTACTGTACAAAGTAAGGTCCATTGGCATGGACCATAGGGTGAGTACATGGATTGAAAACTGGCTACAAGGGCGAGTTCAGAGTGTGGTGATAAATGGGGAATACTCAGAATGGTCAGGGGTGGGTAGTGGGGTTCCCCAGGGTTCTGTGCTGGGACCAATCCTCTTTAATTTGTTCATAAACGACCTGAAGGATGGGGTAAACAGTTCAATATCTGTATTTGCGGACGACACTAAGTTAAGCAGGGCAATACCTTCTCTGCAGGATGTGGAAACCTTGCAAGAAGATCTGAACAAATTAATGGGGTGGGCAACAACATGGCAAATGAGGTTTAATGTAGAACAATTTAAAATATTGCATTTGGGTGGCAAAAATATGACTGCAATCTACTCACTAGGGGCTGAACCTCTGGGGGAATCTAGGATGGAAAAGCACCTGGGGGTCCTAGTAGATGATAGGCTCAGCATTGGCATTCAATGCCAAGCTGCTGCTAACAAAGCAAACAGAATATTGGCATGCATTAGAAAGTGGATTAACTCCAGGGGTAAAGCAATAATTCTCCCACTCTACAAGACTTTGGTTCAGCCTCACCTGGAGTATGCTGTCCAGTTCTGGGCACCAGTCCTCAGGAAGGATGTACTGGAAATGGAGCAAGTTCGAAGAAGGGCAACAAAGCTAATAAAGGGTCTGGAGGATATTAGTTATGAAGAAAGGTTGCAAGTACTGAAAGTATTCTCTCTGGAGAAGAGACGCTTGAGTGGGGATATGAATTCAATTTACAAACACTATAATGGTGACCCCACAATAGGGATAAAACTTTTTTGCGGAAGGGAGTTTAATATGACACGTGGCCATTCATTAACCACTTGAGGTCCGGGCCATAGCCGAATGACGGCTACAGCGCGGACCTCAATCTCCGGGAGGACGTCATAGGACGTCCTCCCCTGTGCAAGCGCACCGCGCGCACCCTGCAGGGCGCACGGCGTGCGCGCTGTGATCACCGAGTCACGGAGACTCGGGTGATCACAAATCCGAGTAAGGGGCCGGTCCCAGCCCCTTACCATGTGATCAGCTGTCAGCCAATGACAGCTGATCACATGATGTAAACAAAACACGGTGATCGGTTTCATTTTCTCCTCACGCTGAGAGCGTGAGGAGGAAAAAAAAGCCGATCACAGGCTTATGTGAAAGGGACATCGGTCCCGAAGAGGAAGGAGGCACAGATGCCTCATCTGTGCCTCCAAGTGCCATTTGTTATTGCCACCTGCCAGTGCCCACAGTGCCCAGAAGTGCCACCAACAATGCCCACAATTGCCACCAACAATGCCCACAATTGCCACCAACAATGCCCACAAGTGCCACCAACAATGCCCACAAGTGCCACCTAGCAGTGCCAGCTAGCAGTGCTGCCATCAATCAGTGCCCAATCAGTGCCCAACACTGCCACCCATCAGTGCCCATCACCACCACCCATTAGTGCCCATCACTGCCACCTATCGGTGCCCATCACTGCCACCTCATAAGCGTACATCAACGAAGGAGAAAAATTACCTGTTTGCAAAAATTTATAACAAAATATAAAAAAAATATAATTTTTTTTTTTTTAATTCTGTCTTTTTCAATTTTTTTAACAAAAAATAAAAAACGCAGAGGTGATCAAATACCATCAAAAGAAAGCTCTATTTGTGGGAAAAAAATTATAAAAATTTCATTTGGGTACAGTGTTGTATGACCACGCAATTGTCATTCAAAGTGCGACAGCGCTAAAAGCTGAAAATTGGTCTGGACAGGAGGGGGGTTTAAGTGCCCAGTAAGCAAGTGGTTAAAATTAGAAAAAAAGAGGTTTAACCTTAAACTGCGTAGAGGGTTCTTTACTGTAAGAGTGGCAAGGATGTGGAATTCCCTTCCACAGGCAGTGGTTTCAGCGGGGGGGCATCAATAATTTCAAAAAAATATTAGATAAGCACTTGAACGACCGCAACATACAGGGATATACAATGTAATACTCACATATAATCACACACATAGGTTGGACTTGATGGACTTGTGTCTTTTTTCAACCTCACCTACTATGTAACTATTTAACTTGGATCCTTATTCGTCAGTTCCTGACTACGTCTATGCCTTATGATTTTGTACCTTGCCGCCTGCCTGCGACTTCGGCTATCCCTGTGACCACGCTTCTCATCCTGACTCTGTTCCCTCATCCGGTTCGAGTGCCTACTTGGCTGTCATCTGTATCAGCTCTGCTCACCACAGTGACTTCCTGTTTCAAGTCTACGGGGAGCTTTGGCAAGCCTTGCATCTGGGACCTACAGCCTATGCAGAGTGCCCCTTTAACTTCGGCTGGATCTCCATGCACAATTACTGTTCCTGACCTGATATTCTGCCAGCCTGCCTGGGACCACATCATCTGCTGCAAGCACTCCTATCAACACCTACCGGCACTCAAGTTCCTCCTGTCCCTTGGTACAATCTATTCCATCTTCAGTGGAACTTGGGCTGGATAAAAGAGAGGCCTACCTCGTCATTTCAGTCTCTGACCAAGTACATGACACATACCATACAACTAAGAGAGGGAATCTTTAATTTAAAGTCATTGCTGTCTGTGCGTTAGGGAGATGTATCCTCTCTATGTGTCCTGTTTACCATTATCATCAAAAATGGAAATAAAGAAAATCCAAACATTTTGTGTCTCCAGAAAAGTAATAGAGAAGAACTCTTCCAATGGGGACACTAGTTCTGACAAACCTGGTGACAACCAGGGATTCCCTCCCTTTGGAAAGATTTCCTCTCACTTTCTGTTTTGACTATGGAACCAAAAGTGAAGGGAAATCTCCCTAATGGGGGAAAGATGGCAAAGGGTTATAACCTTCCCCTACTCTACTGAAAATAAAAAATATATATTTTGCCTTTTCTACTTTAATGACTACATTACAGCATGCTCATTACAAAACTTGTGGGTTTCAGTGCTGATAATGACTGCATAGATTACTGCTAAAAACCTTTGAGGCGTTATTTTAAAGCCTGGTACACACGGGCCGAATATCGGCCAGTTTAAGCTGGTTCACCAAAAACCGGCCAACATTCGGCCCATGTGTATACCAGCTTGTCCGAGAGAAGCTGGCCGAACATCTGGCTTCTGTCGAACGAGCATCAGCAATCTGACACTGGAGTGTTCTGACGGGGGTCAGTCCTCCTGTTAGGACACAATAGCTCAGTAGGGAGATTGCTGTACCAACATCACTTAGGCCCCTTTCACACGGTTGGACTCCATGCTAGTCTATGGAGCGACGGATGTCAGCGGTGACATGTCCAGGTCAGATCTGTCACGTGCTGTCTGTTTTCGTCCGATCTCTCCATAGAAACCAGCGGTGCTCGACAAGCCCCCCCCCCTGCTCAGTGAGCAGAGAGGGACCTGTCATCCGCCGGCTCAGCGGAGATCAACGGAGAAATCTCCAGCTGAGCCGGCAGACCGAGGCGGACTCTGTGGAAGCAGATCGGCCTTGTGAGAATGAGGCCATAGTTAATACAGAGACCTCCTCCTGAGCTCCTCCGTTTTTTTTTGTTCAGCCCGCTGGGTTGAACGAAAAGAAAACTGTTAATGTGTACCAGTCTTAAGGCTTAAGAATGTCTTTTTAAAAATATCACTGGCTGGGCTTGTGAATTTTATACAATAAGATTGCATTGTCTTTTCTTACTCACTTGGAGTTCCTCAGATCTCATTATCTTCACATTAGTGTCTGACAGCTGAAGGAAAGAGGGGGGCCCAAGTGCTATACCCAGCAAGAGGAGATTACTTAATCTATTCACTGAATATGTAGCGCCACCCCTGTGAGGGCTGCTAGGAGATGACTGACCCCAAAGACTGCTCTGACCCTGCAAGCCTCCTGACACCTCTAACACCCTGGTTTTGGACATGTTTCAGAATTAGTAATGCAATCACACAGACGCCAGACTGCAACAAAGTAACCAAATGTACTTACTGTACAGTTCTTCAAATGGAATAGTAATGGCTTAGGCAAATATTATTCTCAGTATTAACCTCTTACACTTAACACAGATAAACAGGCCTGCAATACGTAAAGGGTTACATTAAACTGAATGGAAGCAGTCAATAGAACCTGAGAGAGAGACTATGACTGCAGGTATAAAAGGAAGGAGAATGACCTTATGCATCAAACTGCTCCCTTTAACCCCTGACGCCACAATAAACTCTGTGACACAAATATAGAACCAACCAGAAAGGTAACACTAGAACTTTTGGGAAGCGTTCCCCTTAAATGGATGCAGATATTGTGCACCAAGTCCTTTAAGTAGGGTGGAGAAGTCTTTGTGGTGTAGAGGTTCTGTGTCTTCAGCTAGCTTAACAAGGGCCCAGAGAGAGATCCCTATATAATTGCTCTAATGCTGTAAATAGCAAGTGCAAAGTGTCTCCTTGTTAGAACTTTAGTGCAAAGCAATTGGGTGAAGGTTTCTGCATACAGTGTCTTTAGGGTGTATAGAGGGTGGGTGTCTGGCCGCTCACCAATACAGACGATACCAGGCTCAAGGGAATAAGAAGGGATGAATCCTAGAGCAGGCTCCTGAAGAATCTGTGCTCAGAGTGCCACGCACCTTGCTGCGTTGTAATGCAGCAGGATCTGTACTGAGGGAGATGAGGGTAACCCCCAACTGTCAGCGAACTGACAGGAAGCTGGCAAGGATGGATGCGTCCACACACATACCTGCCAGATGCTCTCCCCACTGCCTAGGCCGCTTCGCTGGCTCATACTCCTCCAACCGCCTGGGGTTTTGCCTGCAGCTGAAGGCCTAGTCCCAAGAGAGCAACCCCTCCCCGGGCCAGGCTATATATCTTCTCTCCCAGCCAGGGCCGATCCTAGGGTCACAGACGCCTGGATGCAGAAATATTTCTGGCGCCCCCACATGGGCGTGGTCATCTTACCAACTCCTCCCCTTTACAAATAATTCTATGGCAACGACTCAAATACAGAGCTGCTCCCCTAGGAAGTCTTTGTTACCCTGAAATCCTCCCATGATCTCTTAACAATAAAGAAAATACAGGAAGAGAGAACACTAATGAGACCTGGAGGGGAACCTCTGTGATGCACACAGAGAGGGCTTCTGTTAGAAAGAGTCCCCAGACATAATACAGGATACGGTCAAAGACTGCAGACATGATACAAGAGATGGTCAGAGACTGCAGACATGGTACAGAAGCTGGTCAGAGATTGCATTAGAGGTCGACCGATATATCGGCCGATATTTGACGTTTTTTTCTTAATCGGCATCGGCCGATTGTGCTGATAAAAAATGCCGATATAACTCAGCGTGACTTGCAAATGACTTCTGAAGTCAATACAAGTTGCCGGTGTCTTGCCGAGAATGTTCCCTCGGCGGATAAGTTCCCCCCTGTACTGCGCAGGCGCAGCGCCTGCGCAGTACATACTACTCTCAGCCGCCGGAGATAGCCGAAGCTCAAATGCTTCAATCAGCTGTACACGGCGCCTGCGCTCTGGGTCCATGTTCCTTTCCCACCAGCCAAGTGGACCTAGAGGGGGAATCTAAAAGTGCCGAGCGCAGCGAGGCCGTGCCCGAAGCGTGGCAAGCGAAGCGAGCCCACGAGGGGCCCTATTCCAGGCGCCGTGTACAGCTGATTTTCAGCTGTTCTGCTTCGGCTATTTCCGCCGATACCTACTGCGCAGGCGCAGTAGAGGGGGGAACTTATACGCCGAGCGGAACTTTCTCGGCAGAACACTGGTATTCTTCTGTGAAGCACTTCTCTCCCCTCTCTGGGCAGCCTGCCAAATCTGATAAAAAGAACCTGAATTGATACAATGTTTACACTTGGAATGAGCTGAACTCTGTGTGTAGAAGCTCTCAGTTTAACCATTTAAAGACTAAATCATTTCTGACACTTGTTGCTTACAAGTAAAAATCCTGTATTTTCTGCTAGAAAATCACTTAGAACCCCAAACAATATATATATTTTTTTTTAGCAGAGACCCTAGGGAATAAAATAGTGGTTGTTGCAATATTTTATGTCACACGGTATTTGCGCAGCGGTCTTTCAAACGCAATTTAAAAAAAAAAAAAATACACTAATAAATTTAAAAAAAAACTAAGCAGTAAAATTAGCCCATTTTTTTTCGTCCAAAAGTTTTGACTACCTGTTTTTGTGTATTTATTTTTAAGATATAGTTTTTTTTTATATTTTTTTTTTAATCTAAATTATACATACAAGTGAACTGATTGGAGGTTTGTTTTGTTTAATAAATGTTTAAATGTAAAAAATTTTCTGTATCACTTTAGGTTGCTTTCACACTGCAGCGGGCACGCGTTGATGGTAAAACGCTGCTAGTTTTAGTGGCGCTTTACCGTCATTTTAGCGGCGCTATTCGGCTGCTAGCAGGGAGCTTATAACCCAGCTAGCAGCCGAGGAAGGGGTTAAATGCGCCCCTGAAGCGCCGCTGCCGAAACGCTTTGCAGGCGCTTTGGCAGTGGTGCGCATTCATTTCAATGGGCAGGAGTGGTGGAGCAGCGGTATACACCGCTCCAAAGATGCTGCTTGCAGGACTTTTTTTTAACATCCTGCCAGCACATCGCCTCAGTGTGAAAGCACTCTGGCTTTCACACTGAGACTGCAGGGGAGCCGTTTTACAGGCGCTATTTTTAGCCCAAAAGCGCCTGAAAGACACCCCAGTGTGAAAGGGGTCTAACTTAAATTTTATGAGATGAAGGAAAAAAAAAAAAAAGGAAAAAAAAAAAAAATCGGCCTAATATATCGGCCCAAAAAAATCGGCATCACATATCGGCCATCGGCCACCGAGATTTCTAAATATCGGCATTGGCATCGGCCAGAGAAAAACCCATATCGGTCGACCTCTAGACATGATACAGGAGATGATCAGAGACTGCAGACATGGTACAGGAGATGATCAGAGACTGCAGACATGATACAAGAGATGGTCAGAGACTGCAGACATGATACAGGAGATGATCAGAGACTGCAGACATGGTACAGGAGATGATCAGAGACTGCAGACATAGTACAGGAGATGATCAGAGACTGCAGACATAGTACAGGAGATGATCAGAGACTGCAGACATAGTACAGGAGATGGTCAGAGACTGCAGACATAGTACAGGAGATGGTCAGAGACTGCAGACATGGTACAGGAGATGATCAGAGACTGCAGACATGGTACAGGAGATGATCAGAGACTGTAGACATAGTACAGGAGATGATCAGAGACTGTAGACATAGTACAGGAGATGATCAGAGACTGCAGACATGGTACAGGAGATGATCAGAGACTGTAGACATAGTACAGGAGATGATCAGAGACTGTAGACATAGTACAGGAGATGATCAGAGACTGCAGACATGGTACAGGAGATGATCAGAGACTGCATACATAGTACAGGAGATGGTCAGAGACTGTAGACATGATACAAGAGACAGTCAGAGACTGCAGACATAGTACAGGAGATGATCAGAGACTGCAGACATGATACAAGAGATGGTCAGAGACTGCAGACATAGTACAGGAGATGGTCAGAGACTGCAGACATGATACAAGAGATGGTCAGAAACTGCAGACATAATACAGGAGATGGTCGGAGACTACAGACAAGATAGAATAGATGGTCAGAGACTGCAGACATGATACAAGAGACAGTCAGACACTGCAGACATGGTACAGAAGCTGGTCAGAGATTGCAGACATGATACAAGAGATGGTCAGAGACTGTAGACATGATACAAGAGACAGTCAGAGACTGCAGACATAGTACAGGAGATGGTCAGAGACTGCAGACATGGTACAGGAGATGGTCAGAGACTGCAGACATGGTACAGGAGTTGGTCAGAGACTGCAGACATAATACAGGAGATGATCAGAAACTGCAGACATAGTACAGGAGATGATCAGAGACTGCAGACATGGTACAGGAGATGATCAGAGACTGCAGACATAATACAGGAGATGATCAGAGACTGCAGACATAGTACAGGAGATGATCAGAGACTGCAGACATGGTACAGGAGATGATCAGAGACTGTAGACATAGTACAGGAGATGGTCAGAGACTGCAGACATGGTACAGGAGATGGTCAGAGACTGCAGACATAGTACAGGAGATGGTCAGAGACTGCAGACATAGTACAGGAGATGGTCAGAGACTGCAGACATGATTCAAGAGATGGTCAGAGACTGCAGACATGATACAAGAGACAGTCAGACACTGCAGACATGGTACAGAAGCTGGTCAGAGATTGCAGACATGATACAAGAGATGGTCAGAGACTGTAGACATGATACAAGAGACAGTCAGAGACTGCAGACATAGTACAGGAGATGGTCAGAGACTGCAGACATGGTACAGGAGATGGTCAGAGACTGCAGACATGGTACAGGAGTTGGTCAGAGACTGCAGACATAATACAGGAGATGATCAGAGACTGCAGACATAGTACAGGAGATGATCAGAGACTGCAGACATGGTACAGGAGATGATCAGAGACTGAAGACATAATACAGGAGATGATCAGAGACTGCAGACATAGTACAGGAGATGATCAGAGACTGCAGACATGGTACAGGAGATGATCAGAGACTGTAGACATAGTACAGGAGATGGTCAGAGACTGCAGACATGGTACAGGAGATGGTCAGAGACTGCAGACATAGTACAGGAGATGGTCAGAGACTGCAGACATAGTACAGGAGATGGTCAGAGACTGCAGACATGATTCAAGAGATGGTCAGAGACTGCAGACATAGTACAGGAGATGATCAGAGACTGCAGACATGGTACAGGAGATGATCAGAGACTGCAGACATGGTATAGGAGATGATCAGAGACTGTAGACATGATACAAGAGATAGTCAGAGACTGCAGACATAGTACAGAGACGGTCAGAGACTGCAGACGTGATACAAGAGATGGTCAGAGACTGCAGACATAATACAGGAGATGGTCAGAAACTACAGACAAGATAGAATAGATGGTCAGAGACTGTAGACATGATACAAGAGACAGTCAGACACTGCAGACATGGTACAGAAGCTGGTCAGAGATTGCAGACATGATACAAGAGATGGTCAGAGACAGCAGATATGATACAAGAGATGGTCAGAGACTGCAGACATGATACAAGAGATGGTCAGAGACTGCAGACATGATACAGGAGATGGTCAGAGACTGCAGACATGATGCAAGAGATGGTCAGAGACTGCAGACATGATACAAGAGATGGTCAGAGACTGCAGACATGATACAAGAGATGGTCAGAGACTGCAGACATGATGCAAGAGATGGTCAGAGACTGCAGACATGATACAAGAGATGGTCAGAGACTGCAGACATGATACAAGAGAAGGTCAGAGACTGAAGACATGATACAAGAGAAGGTCAGAGACTGCAGGCATGATACAGGAGATGGTCAGAGACTGCAGACATGATACAACAGAATGTCAAAGACTGAAGACATGATACAAGAGAAGGTCAGAGACTGCAGACATTATACAAGAGATGGTCAGAGACTGCAGATATAATACAGGAGATGGTCAGAGACTGCAGTTCCTATGGACGTTAGTAGATAATGGCCAATCGGCCCTCTCACCTGACCCAGCGATGGTTCCTCTGATCAGGAGTCAGCTCACTCTGAATTGCCCGTGGCGACTCTGCTGGGTAGCACCCAGATCTGTATTCTGGCAGTGACTCCATTCCTTTCTCTGCCAGGGATGGCGCTAGGCTGTGTGTCTTTCCCTCTGGTGGCGCAGGGCAGTGGGGTTTCCTCTCTGATGGTGTTTCCTCAGCACTGTCCTCTCCCTCTGGAGTCCTGGGTGTACTTCCCTGAAAGCTTTCCCAGGCTCCTGTATCTCTCTCTCTCCCATTCAGCTGAGCATGCTGTGTGGGCTGCAGTTTCCGTGTTACAGTGGGGCTGCCAGTCCTCGGGACTACATGTCCCACAATCCTCTTCTCTGCTCCTTTTTCTATTCTATTTTTTCACTGGCTGATATGAAGGCGGGGGAAGAAACATAGTGGGAGGCTGTGCTGGCCAGCGCCGCTCACTAGTATAGCAGTGCACGTGCGGAGGAGAGGGAGGGGAAGGGGCGAAAGAAGAGCCCGCAGCTGCAGTGACGTCACTAGGGTTGGTTTCACCAGGTGCGGTATAACATGGTGTCACCCCCCTTCCACCAACTTTAGTCGCCCCTCAGTACAGACCCCCCTCCACTAAGTATAGACCCCCCTTCGTCAGTGCAGGTCCCCCACTAAGTATAAACCCCTCTCTCAGTACAGACCCCCCCTTCATCAGTATAGACCCCCCAGGACAAACCACCCCCCCTCCATTTAGTAGACCCCCACCAGGACAACCCCCCCCAAAAGTACAGATCCCCAGGACAAAGCCCCCTCCATTAGTACAGACCCCCCACAGGACAAACCCCCCACAGGACAAACCCCCCCTTCATTAGTACAGACCCCCCAGGACAACCCCTCTCCATTAGTACAGACCCCCAGGAAAAACCCCCTCCATTAGTACAGACCCCCCACCAGGACAAACCCCCCTCCATTAGTACACACCCCCCCAGGACACCCCCCCTCCATTAGTACAGACCCCCCTGGACAAACACCCCCCTCCATTAGTACAGACCCCCCAGGACAAATCCCCCCTCTATTAGTACAGACCCCCCAGGACAAATCCCCCCTCCATTAGTACAGACCCCCAAGGACAAATCCCCCCTCCATTAGTACAGACCCCCCAGGACAAATCCCCTCTCCATTAGTACAGACCCCCCCAGGAGAAAGCCCCGTCCATTAGTACAGACCCCCAGGATAAATTCCCCATTCATTAGTACAGACCCCCCAGGACAACCCCCCTTCATTAGTACAGAACCCCCCTGGACAACCCCCTCCATTAGTACAGACCCCCAGGACAAATCTCTCCATTAGTACAGACCCCCCAGGACAAACCCCTCCCCTCCATTAGTACAGACCCCCAGGACAACTCCCCCTCCATTAGTACAGAACCCCCAGGACAACCCCCCCATTAGTACAGACCCCCCCAGGACAACCCCCCCCCATTAGTACAGACCCCCAGGACAAACCCCTCCCCTCCATTAGTACAGACCCCCAGGACAAACCCCTCCCCTCCATTAGTACAGACCCCCCAGGACAACTCCCCCTCCATTAGTACAGACCCCCCAGGACAACACCCCATTAATACAGACCCCCCCAGGACAACCCCCCCATTAGTAAAGACCCCCCAGGACAAACCCCTCCCCTCCATTAGTACAGACCCCCCAGGACAACCCCCCCATTAGTACAGACCCCCCAGGACAACCCCCCCATTAGTACAGACCCCCAGGGACAAACCTCCCTCTATCAGTACAGACCCCCCAGGACAACCCCCCATTAGTACAGACCCCCCCAGGACAACTCCCCCATTAGTACAGACCCCCCCAGGACAACCCCCCATTAGTACAGACCCCCCAGGACAACCCCCCCCCCATTAGTACAGACCCCCAGGGACAAACCTCCCTCTATCAGTACAGACACATTATTAACACCCGGGCGGCAGCTAGAGAGGACAGTGTGCAGCCGCGCCGCCCAGGTGAAGAGCAGATCGAGACAGCCAAGGAGCAGCTTAGGCGGGAGTGAGAGACAGAGCGGAGGAGAGTGGAGAGAACCTGTGTCAGGCTGCAGGCACGGGCCGCCCCCCTCCCCAGCGAAGGCACTGCGCGGTTGGTCTCTCTCAACACAGAGACCAGCCGCTCCGATCTCCGGTGTCTTATCGAATTCAGTCCCCTATCATATAGTGTCCTCCCTGTACTGCGCAGGCGCAGTACGGAGGACAAAAGAGACTCCGAAAGTCTCCGAAGTTCAACAGCTGATCGTCAGCTGTACACGGCGCCTGCGCATTTATTCTTACCCTATGTCCAGGATCATTCCCTACTATCCAAGTGGACATAGAGTTAGAATAAATATTTGCCGAGCGCAGCGAGGCCGTGCCCGAAGCGTGGCGAGCGAAGCGAGCCCGCGAGGGGCCCTCTTACACTGCCATCGCTAACAGGTGCCCGAGCGCCGTGTACAGCTGATGGTCAGCTGATCAACTTCGGGCATTTTCGGCATCTCCTGCTCCTCCGTACTGCGCAGGCGCTGCGCCTGCGCAGTACGAGGCGGACACTATCTGATACGAGGACACTATATGGCAGAACACCGGCGGCTGCTCTCCTCTGACAGGAGGAGGGAGGGGGGACAGGCTCTAGCAATGTAAAGCACAGCGGCGCGGCCGCTCCGCAGCGGTGACCTGCTTCGGACAGACCTACTTCTGCACACAGAGGGGAGGAGGAGGAGGGAGGGGAGCACTCTGGCTCTTCAGCGCCCCCACCTCTCTGGCGCCTGGGCCCACTGCACCCCGTGCACCCGCCTGGGACCGGCCCTGCTCCCAGCATTCTGTTCATCCTCCCAGCCAGCTGGAACGTGTAGTCTGCAGTGGTCCGGCTCCAGTGTGAATCCTGGCTCCTCAGACTACATATCCCAAGATCCTACGCTCTCATGTGGTCTCTCTGCTTGCTCTGCCTTCAGGAAATGATGACACAGTATCCAGGCTGAGTGCTAGAGGAAAGCAGGCCCATTGCAACTGATGTTATAGAATGTCCCACAATGACACAGGCAATTTATCCAGGACCTGGCTACATCTATATATCATTTGGGGGGAAAAGTCTAATAAATGTTTACAGCTCAGCAAACTAGCATTAATCTAAGGAGTAGATTGGACAAACTATTAGTTGAGTAAACTTTTGATTACTAGCTAATCTCGTGAGCAAGGATAGCTGTTTCCTGGGCACTTCCAGGTTTGGAGATGTTGACAAAGGAGCAAAGGATGGGCTGTAGCTCTGCATCTAGACTTGAGGGACAAGTCTATTCACTGTGCAGTAATGAATCATAGGGAGAAGTGACAGTTTGAACAAGAGACTACCACCACTCAAAGCTGGGTGGTTTTCCCCAGTTTGGCTGACAGTATTATTTTAGAACTGCTGTGAAGTGAGACTGTGTTTCAAGTGAATAAAACAATGTACCTAAGGAAGATACTTAATTTGACATCAGGTGCTAACATGTTTAGATTCAGGGGTCTGGCTTTTTAGGAGAAAACCCTACCATGCTGACCATTCTTGATGTTGAAAACAGTAAAACTGGTTTATTAAAAAGTAGTTGGTAATATCACAATTCTTCATCAAAGGGTTTGGGTGAAGTCAGCATAGTGCATAAATGCTATCAATAGAGGTAATGTATCTACTAGTTCCAGGAAATCATTTTTTTAGGGAGTGGGCCATACTTGTCAGTTTGTTCAAAGTTTAATTGAAGCAATTATTAAATTATAAATGATGGTATCAATTACCAAATGTTGCTTTCTCATGAACTGCATTACATTATGCAGCTACATTCAAGCCAGCAAAACTTGCAGTAAAATTGCTTTAGCAAATGTACATTTTAAGGTGGCAATATACATATTGAGTTGTAATCGATTTAGATACGATCGCTCATAAACAAGCAATCTATCATTGATTAAAATAATAAAGAATGCAACGCATGCATTGTCTTGCATTTTGAAATCAACTAAATATATGATCAATTATTAATATATCAAAACCAACCATTTAATGGATCTGAATTACAATTAGAAAAAATGCAGATTTTTGTTGAATTTTTGGTGATTCACTACAGCCGATCAGCTTGACAGTTGTATCGATCAAAATCTCAAATCATTGATTTATCACTTTAGTGGCAATAAGTGATTGATTGTATGATCATAATAAAAAGTGATTGCCCACCTTTAAGCCTTATGCACATTGCAGCTCAAAAAAGATGCTTTTTTAGGCATTTGAACTTTTTTTTCCCTCTGCCTGTAAACTCTCCTCCATGTTAGCCTATGTGTCCATGCACACTAATGGTGTTTTCAGGGGTTTAGTGGCAGGGGAGCTTACAGGCAGAAAAAAAACATCACTTGTGTGTTCAGGAGAGGAGCTTTTGAGAAAAAATGCTCAGAAGAGCCTAAATGCGCATTAATGCTAGGCGCATTAACACGTGTTCCCAAGTTAATGCATTGTAAATGCCTCACCAGACACAGGGAACACGCATTAATGTGCGTTAATGCAAGGGAACGTGCATGCAAAAAGGTGTCTTTTTACTATGTTTTTGATGCTGCAAACTCCTGTAGGAAAAAATGTCTCTAAGCTTACAGCAGGCATGAGGCCTAATGCCGCGTACACACGGCCGGACTTGCCATCGGGCTAAACTCAGTAGGCATTTCAGACGGAAAGATTTAGAACATGTTCTATATCTGAGTCAGTCGGAAATGCCGACAGAAAAAGTCCAATGGGGCATACACATGGTCGGAATGTCCAACCGAAGCTCCTATTGGACTTATTCTGTCAGGAAGTCTGGCCATGTGTACGCGGCATTACTGTTAGCAAGGGTCACATGAGAGGCCTACCCTGGGGTTGGTTCTTCTGGGCTGCACTAGACACCTTGTACAGGGCCACTTTGTTCACACTGGGTACCTCTACTTTGTGCCGTCTTTATCAATGCCCTGGGTCAAGGCTGAGTCCGCCATGGGGGAATATTTGACTTTAGGGCTGGCCTCTACTCTTAGAGATGAACTTACACAATGTACACTTGCACTGCAACTGTTCTCCAATTTAACTCTCGTTTCTCCATGACAACAAACACCTTCTCTGTAATCTGCATTTAGGGGGTACATGCTGAGCTCTGTCCACATCCACCTGTCCAGTGTTTTCCACTACTACTCCCCAGTAGCGGAGAGGCACTCTGCGCAAGGCTCCACATATGCACTTAATTTAACTCTTGAGCTTTCGTACCTCTGTACAGGATGGGAACCTCGGTGGCGCAAATCTGTTCCCATTGCTCTGGGAGACATACCGCTGGCAGAAGGAGTGCCGACGACATCTCCCTTGCTGCTAAAGACCACTCCTCCTATAGAAGGTACACACTACCAACAGGCTACTTGTTAAACTTCTGTTACCCTAGATAACCACTTCTATCTTCCCATTATGCCACTCAACTTCGATGTCTTCATACCCCAGTGTGTTAAGAACCATTTGGTAAACTATGTGTGCCGGTTGCTTGCAAATTTTAAGGATGGGTGGACAGTGTGGCCGAGCATAAGTTTGGGCCGAACATTGGCTGTTCGGAAGTTCTCTGAACAACCGAATTATAGGGTCGTTCGACTGTTTGTTCGGCCCGTCGAATGACCACAATACACTGCGCCCCCACATAGTGCATTGAAAACCCCGATTGGCTGAAGCAATGAAAGCTTCACCCAATCAGGGCACAGAGCACTGTCAGAGCCATGATTGGACACTTTCATGATGACTGTATCCAATCATGGCTCATTGCTTTTAATCCCTTCCCACACTATAAAAGTATTCTTTCCATAGTGGCCATTTGTAGTGTGATAGCGGTGTGGAGAGAGATAGAACAGGGCTCTGTTCAGTGCTACTAGACAGTTAGTGTGCTATAGTGTTCTATTCTGATTCTATTGTCAGTGTAGGGATAGTTCAGTGTGAGTGTAGTGTAACCATTCATCTTTACATTAGTGTCAATGTAGGGATAGTTCAGTTCATGTGAGTGTAGTGTGACCACCATTTATCTTTACATTAGTGTGAATGTAGGGATAGTTCAGTCATTGTGAGTGTAGTGCGACCATTCATCTTTACATTAGTGTGAATGTAGGGATAGTTCAGTCAGTGTAGTGACCATTTAACACAGTATATTTTATTGTGTTACTGCAAGTTTAATTCTATATAGTTCTGTGCGTTACTGCAAGTTTAACGCCATATAGTTCTGTACATTACTGCAAGTTTAACGCCGTATATTTCATTGTGTTACTGCAAGTTTAACTCTGTTTATTTCATTGCATTACTGCAAGTTTAATGCCATTTATTTCATTGCATTACTGCAAGTTTAATGCCATATATTTAATTGCATTATCGTTAGTTTAACACCATATAGTTCTGTGCATAACTGCAAGTTTAACGCTGTATATTTCATTGCGTTACTGCAAGTTTAATGCCATATATTTCATTGGGTATATATAGAAAGGGCATGGGACTTTAAAATGAAGCAGTTGGAATGCGGAGGGTTAAAATTGTGCATTTATTGATCATAGTAGATATAATAAAAGAATTTCATATATACACACATGTACAGATAATTGGCACAAAAATATAGACATAATCGATGGGCAAGTACACACAGTTGAATACATGATTTCACAAAGTAGATGGTAGTCAAAATGGTATTGGTGGACCATAGCATGGGTGCCAATGGTGGCATGCCCGGTAACTGATAGTAAAGTTGCATACAGGGATAATGTAATCGTAATAACGAACAATGATGGCATCAAAGTACAGTGGATAGAGTAGACATCAATTATAGCTCGACGCGTTTCGTGGGTGATGTTTTCCACTCATCAGGAGCTGATGCATAATAATCCTGTAAGATATGTACATCTAATCAACCTCAATCCGTAGGGGAGGAATTGAAAAAATGTTGGAAAAGTATGGCCAGAAATACACTTACCAACCCTGACACTGAGCGCAGCGCATGGCGGATGGCATGGAGTAGGCCGGGGGCAGCAAGCCTCGTGGCGGGATCATCTAGCTCAGGTGCGTACGCCGCTCCCCTCCCCCCGCAGGCCTCACGCACGTGGCGCTGGCGGCATGTACTTATAGGTCCCCCAGTGGTAGCGGGCTGCTCACACGGCCAGTCTCCTCTGTTGGTTTCTGCACACTAACTGTTTCCACCTTGCTAGTTGTGCATGACATGTAGCATCAGGTAAGCACTCTCTGTCTACACCAACTTTCACTGTTATGTTTCTACTTTGTCACCATCCATTTTTTGCACCAGCTCTTTACAATCCTTCACATCAAAACCCCCCCCCCCCCTTTTTTAACTACTCACTCACACATTTAGATTTTTCACTAGTCATTTCCTTCATTAGATTCCCCTTACCACACGATCTCCACTACATCACTCACCAACACTCTGCATAATTCATACTTTATTCTACATAATTTTTTCATTCGTATTTAATTAACATATATTCACACAATACTTCCTAGATATCCCTCCTCTTTTTTCTGACAAGCCATGTTACATTGTTGCTTTTACAAATACTTTTTCATTCAGACCTTTTTCATTATAATTTCCATTATACTAGCTACCACTACTCTCCATTTATGAGTATCTCTGGGTATAATATCTAAATATTACTCAACGTAATCTAATTTATTTAGTTATCTTTTTAATTTATACTGATATATTATTCTTTAACATCCATTCCCAGATTTTCTCTATTTCTGACAATTCACGTTTCATCAACGGAGATCATCTCACTACTCATATAGTGTCACCCCACTACCTTATGCTATTCAGACACTACATGCTGCCTCAGCTCCCGCCACGAGGGAGGCTTGCTGCCCCCGGCCTACTCCATGCCATCCGCCATGCGCTGCGCTCAGTGTCAGGGTTGGTAAGTGTATTTCTGGCCATACTTTTCCAACATTTTTTCAATTCCTCCCCTATGGATTGAGGTTGATTAGATGTACATATCTTACAGGATTATTATGCATCAGCTCCTGATGAGTGGAAAACATCACCCACGAAACGCGTCGAGCTATAATTGATGCCTACTCTATCCACTGTACTTTGATGCCATCATTGTTCGTTATTACGATTACATTATCCCTGTATGCAACTTTACTATCAGTTACCGGGCATGCCACCATTGGCACCCATGCTATGGTCCACCAATACCATTTTGACTACCATCTACTTTGTGAAATCATGTATTCAACTGTGTGTACTTGCCCATCGATTATGTCTATATTTTTGTGCCAATTATCTGTACATGTGTGTATATATGAAATTCTTTTATTATATCTACTATGATCAATAAATGCACAATTTTAACCCTCCGCATTCCAACTGCTTCATTTTAAAGTCCCATGCCCTTTCTATATATACCTTCGGTATTACCGGGATGGAGGCGACTAGTGCGCCTCATATAAAGTCCCAATTCCCCCTCCATTGTATATTTCATTGGGTTACTGTCAGAAACCATGAAAATCAGACCTAGACAGAAGTACAGTTAAATTACACTTGTTTAATAATAAAAGTAAAAAGAACAAACATAGTCAAAACATAGCCAAAGTTCAGTAACCAGAACGGATAGTCAGCAAAGCCAGAAGTCAGGGATCAAAGTAGTGGAACGGCAAGCAGGATCTGGAGCCAGAAGGGATGTCAGCAAAGCCAGTCTTTAAACAGGAATGCAGGAGATGTTTCTTGTGATGTTGACCAAGGCAAAGGCAGAGCTCCTCTGGACTGGATGGCCTAAGTAGGCAGGACAGACGAGCAGGATATCAACAACAGCTGAGTAACTGTGGAGAGAGATGGGAGCTGGCAATTAGCCAAAAGCTGAGCGGCCAGCTTAGAGAAGGAAGGGCTGAGCCCAACCCTGACAGTACCCCTCCTCAACGACCCCCCTCGGGGGACCACCAGGCTTGAGGGGAAAACAACCATGGAAATCGAGGCACCGAGGTGGTAAAGTGGTTGTAGACCAAAGGTTTTAATAAGGAGACATGAAATACATTCAAAATATGTATATTAGAAAGAAGGGCTAATGCATAAGCCACTGGGTTAATCCTGCGAAGAATACGGAAAGGCCCAAAAAATCGAGGTGCGAACTTCAGTGAGGGAACACGAAGTTGGAGATTGTGAGATGACAGCCAGACCCTGTCCCCAACCTGGTAGGAAGGCGCAGGCAGGCGTCTGCGGTCAGCATGGAGTCTGTACCTATCATTAGCATGACGCAAAGCCTCCTGGACTTGTGCCCAAGTCGAATGAAGACCACGGAGATGCTCCTCTAATGCAGGAATACTCTGCGGAACAAACGAGTCAGGCAACATGGAAGGTTGGAGACCAAAATTCGCCATAAACGGGGACAATCGGGAAGCAGAATTCAAGGCACTGTTGTGAGCAAACTCTGTCTACAGTAATAGGTCTGACCAGTTGTTATGATGGTCAGAAATATAGCAACGTAGGAATTGCTCCAAGCACTGATTGGCTTGTTCTGCAGGCCCCATTATACAGGTGATACGCAGAGGAAAAAGCAAGCTGAATTCCCAACTGGGCACAAAAGGCTCACCAGAAACGGGACACAAACTGACTACCCCTGTCCGAGACAATCACCTTGGGTAGCCCATGAAAGTGAAAGATCTCCCGAGCAAAAATGGAAGCCAGTTCCTTAGAAGTGGACAACTTCTTAAATGGAATACAATGACATATCTTTATGAACCGGTCAACCACCATAAAGATAACTGTTGCCCTGGGAGTTGGGTAACTCCACAATGAAATCCATGGACAGGTGGGTCCAGGGCCTCTCTCCATTGGGTATGGGTTGCAGGAGGCCCACAGGAAGGTGTCGTGGTGTCTTACTCTAACCACATACAATGTATTGAAAGTTGACAAGAAAAGAGCCCATTGCGCCCTTCTGGGAGAGAGGCATTTACAAGAATGTGAGATTCTTATGGTCAGTAAGAATGAGAACTGGCACAATGGTACCTTCGAGGAGAAGTCTCCATTCTTTCAGGGCTAAAATGATTGTCAACAGCTCTCTGTCACCAATCTCGTAATTGCACTCCGCAGGTTACAATTTCTTGGAAAAGTAGCCACAAGGATGCAGATGCAGATCAGAGATAGGACGATGAGACAGAAGGGTGCCAACACCAGTCTCAGAAGCATCAACCTCAAGAATAAATGGTAATGTAGGTTCAGGATGTGCCAACACAGGAGCAGAAACAAAGGCAGCCTTGAGACTCTCAAAGGCCTTAATAGACTCCGGAGACCAACTCTGTGGCTAACCGTCCTTTCTGGTCATATAAGTCAGGGGCTTGACCAGAGATGAATAAGTTACGAATAAACTTCTGATAATAGTTGGTAAAGCCCAGGAAACACGGCAGAGGACGTAAACCCATGGGTCAGGGCCACCGTAGGACTGCCGGAAGTTTCTCTGGGTCCATCGAAAAACCAGCAGTGGAAATGATATAGCCCAGGAATTTAACCTGTTCATGATGGAACTCTCACTTCTCCAGTTTACAATAGAGATTGTTCTCTCTTAGCTTCTGAAGCACACGATAGAGATCTGTGTGGTGGCTCTCCAGGGACTTGGAAAATATGAGGATATCATCGAGATAGACCACCACACATACATGCAACAAATCTCAGAGGACATCATCAACAAATTCCTGAAAAACTGCCGGGGGGCGTTACAAAGGCCAAAAGGCATTACGAGGTACTCATAATGGCCTGTTCTGGTATTAAACACAGTTTTCCACTCGTCGCCCTCCTTAATCCTCAGGAGATTTTATGCCCCTCTCAAATCAAGCTTCGTGAAAACCGTTGCTCCTTTGAGGTGGTCAAATATCTCCGTAATCAAAGGAATCGGATAGGCATTCTTAATTGTGAAACTATTGAGACCCCTATAATCAATACAAGGTTTCAGTTCACCACTCTTCACAAAGAAGAAACCAGCAGCAGCAGGAGACTAGGATTTGCGGATGAACCCTTGAGAAAGTGCATCTGCAACATACTCCTCCATGGCCTTATCCTCCAAGACTGACAAAGGGTAAACCCTGCCAAGAGAGGGTATAGCACCAGGTTGAAGGTCAATTGCACAATCATGCAAGGGCTATTCAATGAGTCAGGCTAAAAGGTGCCATGCAGTGCTTCAGCTGGTGTGTCTAGGGGACAGGAACCACACCGGAGCAGAGATTCTTGCAGCTTTGCAGGGACAGGCCCAGAGGTGTTTCATGCCATGCCAGCTGGAGCCAGGAATGGTGGGGTGTGATAATGGCACAAACCTCCTGTCTGTCCTTAGACAGGGAAAGTTGACACATGTGCCATGCCTGGCACAAGTCCTCAATTTCGTGGTGCAGCGTTTCCTAAATAGGTACCCAGGGTTAGAAGATCTACTAAGCAGGCCAGAAGAGTGTAGCCATTTTAGGCGGTCATACACAGCCAGTGCTCAGTTGGCTGAAATTCAGTGGGAATTCCACCTGCCCGTAAACCGCCTGATTTGTGACATGTTCACCAGGTGGAAACTCGACTTTAGCAATGCTTCAGCGGCTGCACATGCAGCAGAGGGCCGTCAATGCGTACTTGTGTGAGTATGGCACAACGACAGGCTCAGGCCGGCTCAGCTTTTTTCCCCACACCAATGGCTGCTCATAAAGGATGCATGCACTGTACTGTCACCATTTGAGGAGGCCACAAGGGTGGTGAGCCGTGACAATGCATGCATCAGTGACACAATCCCTATTGTGTTTCTGTTGGAGCAGACTCTGTGTGGCATTATGGACAGGGCACTTGAGGCAGAGCAGCGGGACAAAGAGGAGGACTTCCTTTCCTCTCAAGGTCCACTTTATGCAGACACCATTGTTCCTATGCCACAGAACACACAAGAGGAGAGAGAGGAGAAGAAGGAGGAGGATTCTGGCAGTTTCAGATGCATTGAAGCAGAGGAAGACATACGTCAAACAGTAAGAGATGGTTTTCCATACGCAGGACCCTTGGGAGTAGTACATGGCTGGGAGGAGGCAGTTCCAGATAATAAAATCCTCTGTGACCCCGGGGAGTCTGCTTCTCTGCAAATTTGTGGTGCATGGGCTCCCTCATGCTTCCAAGCCTGCGCAAGGACCCAAGAATACATAAAGGAAAAGGATCACTATTGTTTGGCAACCCTCCTTGACCACCGTTATAAGGGGAAAGTCTTAGAACTCACCACGTCCCCACAGAGAGTACAGAAGATGAAATCTCTTGAGGACACCTTAAAGAGAAGTTTATCAAATGATTTTCCTGACTCTGGTAGGTTACAGTGTCATGGAAAACATAGTTTTGATGCTTCTGTTGGTCAAGAGAGGAACGGTGGAGAAGTGATGCATTTGTGCATTTTTTTAGTCCTCGCCGCCCAGGGCTGTCAGCTTCCACATCCCATAGGCAGCATCTGCATCACATGGTGAACGATTATCTAGTGACAAAAACAGAGATGGAGAGCTTTCCAGTCGACGATACACTAGCTTACTGGGTCATGAGAATAGACCACTGGCCCAGTATGCTATTGAGCTGCTGGGCTGCCCTGCATCCAGTGTGCTTTCCAAACAGGCATTCAGTGCTACTGGAGGTTTTGTTACTGATCATAGAATGCGTCTGTCCACGACTGACTTTTATCAAAATGAATCAGTTCTGGATTACCAGCAGCTATAAAGCCCCTGATGCTGATGTTGCTGATTAAGTGTTATTCGGATGTGGAATCTCTGCAGGACTTTTAGGCTGCCTAGTATTGTGGGTGTTGATTTCATCTGGAAGAATGTTTTTGGTGTAGGTTTCATGGGCACAATTAACACCCAAAGACCAATTTTTTCACACCTCTTTAACGGGTCATTACAATTATTGACAGCAAGGCCAATTCTTGCTTTTATCAGGAGTACCTCTATAGGGTTACGGTGTGAAGGCACCGCCGACACCCAAAGAACAATTTTTCCACACCTGTTTGACAGGTGCATATCATTACAATTTTTGAAAGCAAGGCCAATTCTTGCTTTCATCAAGAGTACCTCTATAGGGTTATGGTGTGAAGGCATCACCGACACCCAAAGAACAATTTTTCCGCACTTGTTTGACATGTGCATATCATTATGATTTTTGACAGCAAGGCCAATTCTTGCTTTCATCAAGAGCACCTCTATAGGGTTACGGTTTGAAGGCATCACCGACACCCAAAGAACAATTTTTCCACACCTGTTTGACTTGTGCATATCATTATGATTTTTGATAGCAAGGCCAGTTCTTGCTTTCATTAAGAGTACCTCTATAGGGTTTTGGTGTGAAGGCACCTCCGATACCCAAAGAACAATTTTTCCTCACCTGTTTGACAGGTGCATATCAATACAAGTTTTGACAGCGAGGCCAATTCTTGCTTTCATCAATTGTACCTCTATAGGGTTACGGTGTGAAGGTGCCACAGACACCCAAAGAACAATTTTTCCGCACCCGTTACAGAAGTAGAAATCCAAAGTCTGTGGTAGAGACACCAGAATTTATCCAAAAAATCTCTAATCTTGTTCCCCATGCACTACATTGTGGCCTCATCATACAGATTGGCTTCCCAAGCCGTTGCTTAAAAAATAAAGAAAGTTTGCAGGGAAAATGTAATTTTTTGGGCTTTTATTGCTGCAGCAGCTTCTATACACAGTAGAAATGTGCCACTTTACAGGTGGACTAAGGGGACCCACAGGCACTATATTGAGAGGAATTTTTCATTTTTATACTTTCACTTTAAGCATCAATAAATCACTGCTCATTTGTTAATGAAGTTTTTTAAAACCCGGACCTCCAGAACCATTGTATGCCCAATTACTTGCATAGAAGCCTTCAAAATGGGCACTTTTGATTTTTCATGTTCGGGTCCCATAGACTTCAATGGGGTTTGTTATTCGGTTCTGAACTTTCCAGATGTTCGAAAGTTCTGGTGCGAACTGAACAGGGGGGGCCTTTCGTCCCATCCCTACTTGCAATACACCCCTTTCAGTACTGTAACTTCACACCAGGCAAGGACAACATTTCAATACTTTACTTAAGAAAAGTGCAACATACAAGTACAAGGTCTTTCCTAAGTACCTACTCCTAACTACAGGCTTGTGCTGCCCCTGCATACCTGCAAAGGTATAATCCAGCAATTATAGTCCTTCAGAGGCACTCTCGTGTAGATGTCAGTCCTTTAGAGGCTACAGAGCTGGTGTCTTCGGGGCAAACCGCAGGTTCAGACTTTACATCCTGATGGTGATAGGTGACATTTTTCTGCTTCTTGCGGGTTTGATTCTTTTGTCTCTCTCCCTTACGGGCACTGGTCTCAGCTCTCTCTCGGGCTCTCCACAGGGGGAAAAATCCCTGAACTTTCCCCAACTACCTCTCCCTCGCACTGGACCACTGTCACCATTATATATCACAGGACCAGTGGGCAAGACCCAGAGAAGAATCCACCAAAAACCAAAGAACAGGGAAAGGCATTAACTTTTACCCTTTTGGCCTGGACAGCGCCTAGCTGGCTATTTTAACATGCTTACAAAAAGCCTGACTTGGATTCCAGCCTGCTGCTAGCACAGGGTATTTTAACCCCTGCACCAGCATTTAGTATCTATAAAAGAAAACAGCTGGAAGAGCATGTTTTTTAATATCCATACAGTCTGTGAAGAGCATGCTTGTTACTCTTTATACAGCCTGATTGCATTACAGTAATAAATAATGAGGCTTAAATTGTGTTTTAATATACACTGAAAAGGCTCCTCGGCAAGTTCACTCCCACTATTGCCCTTCCTCTAAGATTATATGTTCCTTGATTGGTTGTGCAGGTTTTTTGTTTTCAGCTTAGATACAGAAAACATAGACATTCTTAGAGAGTTTCTTAGATTTCTACCTCACAGATAAGGAAATTAAGAAATTGACCCCTCTTTAAGGGAAGTTGGGGCCACCGGTTAGGAAGCCTTGCAATGTTGGTGTCACCTTATTGAGCATGTTTCGGCCTATCTGTGTAAATTATGTGTGTATAAACAGCCTGATTTGATTTATACAATACAACAGTCCAAAGAGCATTAGGTACATAGCAAGTAATAAGTAATTTCACTACAGCTAACTGAAATCTAATTGGCTACAATTGATGATGAGGTCCATTCGATTTGTTTTTCATGGTAATATTATATATAATATAGAATGTGGGATTTTTTTTTTCTATATAATACATCCTTTCATTGTCTATGATACCCACTTCCCCTTTACTATTTCCTCTGTGTTTTTGCTTCTCTAATATCAGTAATAACATTTAGTTATTTAGTTCCTATCTCCCCATGTGATTGGCCCAGCACTGTCACATGGGGACAGGAAGAGAGTTCTCAGCCCTGTTTAATTTCTAACGAAAGCGACTCTGGGCTTAAACAGGCTTCCTTTTCCTTGTTTCCAGGGCTGGAGAGGTAGGGAGCATTAGGATTTATTTATTTAGAGGCTTTATCCCCTTCCTGGATAAAGTATAGGTTTGCTTTAATCATCACAATGGAAACTGAAGGGTCAAACAACACTGCTGAGTTGATTGAGTACTCTCATTGCTGACTTGTAATTAATGATGGTGGGTACAGCTTTCAATATTAACTACTCCGATGTATTATATGTATGAACCATATATTATTAGATTAATAATGACCTATGTATCATTTAAAAAAAGTATCAAAATTTTTACAAGCTAAAAATGTAAGAAAATCCACCTTTAACAAAGCCTTTAGCAAGGATGTCATTTTCAGATATTCTACTAATATATGTAGCCACCTGAACCGATAGAGAACCACTTGCATGGAGAAGGTTTACCACACTATTGCTGGAAATGGATTTTAACCACATCTTCTGAAGCATTTGCTTAGTCACAAAGGTTTTATGTAAGAGATAAAGATGCAACAAAGATATGGCTCCTTTCAGTGCAGTCAGTAGATAATCAATATTGCTGGAACATCTGGAGTTGTGAAAGCTTAGATGATCTGACCTTGAGAATGTCAATAGTCTCATACTGATGCTACTGACTAATGACAGAGTGAGGAAATCAACTCCCTTATGGGGGATCTTACCTAAATCACGTCACCATGCATGCAAAGCCTGCTTTGGAAGCTGTATGTGCACAACATGAAATGTTTCATTTCATTTTGCTCACAAACATTATATAAGCACACAAATAAAAGTTGTAATATTGAATAACAACAACACAGTGAATTTGAAATGCCTACATATTAATTAAATGCACGTTTACATACAATACATAAAACATCCATTTAAAACTAGCATTTCGTTGTTATGTGAAAGCTGGAGTACTGATGTAGTCACTGGTTTCTTACAACTCACTGGGGCTCACAGTGCAAATATCTTAGAGAAAGCTGTCATCCATTATTTTGATTTTGAAAAAAAAAAAATTGTAACTTTATGACATACCTAAAGAGGATCTTCACCCTGCATTAAAAAAGCAGAGCTTTTTTTTCAACTGGAACTTGGTGGAACTCAGTTCCTCCATCTTTGGCTCAGGCTCTCTGCTCTCTGCTCCCTGCTCACCACTATCACTTGTAAGCACAGAAGTGGTAGGCTGACCCCTCTGTGATCTCCATTTTTCCTCAGTGCCTGCCCAAATAACAAGTGCTGGGACTGGGCTCAGCCCTCCCTTCTCAGTGCTCAGGTTGCTCAGCTGTTGGTTAATTGCCAGCACCCATTGTTCCACAGTGGCTCACCTGGTGATAATTTCCTGCTGGTCAGCCAGCCCCTTCTGGCTATTTAAACTGCCTGGTTCATTCCTTCGATGCCTTCACCTTTGGTCTAACATATCTGGAAACTCTGTGCTGTGTTCCTGTTGAAGACCACTAGAAGGCTGCCAATAGCCCCTGTGGACACGGCTGCCAACTATTAAACCGCTATACTATAATATTGGTTGAGAACGGGGTATATCGTGTGACTTTTTTCAGCTTTAAGTGCCCATTGATTATTCCCCATCTGGGGGCGGGACTAGGCACATGGAGTGTATGGGGGGTCATTTGAGCTTAGTGTTTTTAATGACATTTGTGTCTAATGTGTCACAGTTGTATTTTTAATTAATAAACTGATACATTGTGAGAGTGTGGTACTCTAGAGGGGGCTTTTTTCATACCGCCTCTGGTGAACCCAACGCCTGGAAATATGTTTCATCAATAAAGTCTTATATCAATTTGCAAATAGACTGTAGTTTATCCTCCTGTTTTTACCTTTCTGGTGACATCTTTGTCCCCATATTCTAGTTCCATGGTTAACTATTGGTATTTTTGGAGGTATCCCATCTGATGGACTTATCAGTCTTTGCCTTATAATTAATTTATAGGGTGATGTGGATTCAGAGGGGTTTTTACTGGTTTTCCTGTTGAAGACTTGCCTGGCTGACTTCCCTTCTGGTTTCTGATCCTGTCTGCTACCTCCAACTATGCTGATCTTTGGCTTCCTGATTTACTGGCTTGTTCTGACTACCCGCTTTGGCTACCGAACCCTGGCTATGTTTTGACTATGTTTATTATTTGTACCAATCACACTCTTGCCGTTCTAAACGTACATTTATGAATTATTAACCATAAGATATGAGGTTGGTTAAATAAGGATTCTTATAGCCAGAAGTGAAAGCTTAAATATAATAACATTTATTAAAGAAGCATTAAAAGTCTACCTAATACACAGACAATATCTATAGTCTTAAGGGAGAAAATATTAGGTTATAGTACAAGAAGACAAAGTATAATCATTACAATACAAATGGTAAACAAACAAACATGACAAGCAGGTATACCTTTAAGTGCTGGAAGATGCTCTGATAATTACCTATATTATGAATGTTCCTGGGCCCAGGTCAGTTTTCATCTCTCTACTACTCTCTTTGGAATACCTTCTTATAGGCCCATCTCTCATTGAATTGAATAGGGCCAATCTGATTGGTTTATTCTGTTAGCCCTCTATTCCCACCAGGCGTATCTCCTAATTTGGGCAACTTCCTCCTGTTGTGGTAACGAGCTGGGGGATAATTTGTTTGAAGAGGGATTAAGGTGAAAGTCATCACCTTCTCTTGAAAGGGGTACTTAACTTATGCATGGCCTTAGCCAGGGCAAAACCTCCTTTCCTGAACAGATGAAAGAAATATTCTCATCCTCTCAAACACCCCTTTGAAATGGACAAATGGTTGATTAGCATGGAGGAATACAAAGGCCTTTATTGACCTAATGAATTTGGCCCTATAACAACTACACTTCAGATGGTATCTGTCCTTGACCCTTTGAACATCAAATATACGTAATCAGCTGATTGTCTTCCCAGCACATCCTTCTCGCATACTACAAGTAGCTGTTAAATGCATTAGCTCTTTTCAGCCAGATCCTGTCGCTTATTCACATCTAGCTAAATTACCCCTTTACTGAAACCCTGTCACATACACACAACTATTATTCCTAATCCAAAAATATATATATACACATCTATATACAGATATTCTCAGTTGCTAATGGATATTACTCATAAACTCCTCATAAGGCAACAGATGACCCCTTGTGGCAAGTTGAGACAGATGAGACGAGGCCACACTTAACTGAGTAATTGTTTATGTCTAATCTCCATTAGTGAGTTGAGTTTCTCCCTCTGCCATTTTAGAAGTCGGCCCAGATATATTAACATGCTCGTCATAAATAACAGTATCCCACACTGCAATATGAGAAGACCTTTTATCCCCATTTCCACCCAGGTCCTAGTGGTGACTAAGCTGAAATCCCCATCATGTAAAAGTTCATTTAACCTTTTCCCTGTTTTCACCATATCATTACTGATTTGAATTATATGTGTATCCTTCCTTGCAAGCAGATTGTGAAGGTTTACTGACAGAGTATCAATTTTTATATCAAAATGGGGTATGTAGTTTCTAGGATCTGGGACATCAGGGGGACTCTCAATGATATAGTCTTCTGTTAGCACTGGTATGGGGGTTACTACCGTTTCCCCAATAATAGTGTACTCATGTGGAATGAAGCAGAAATTTGGATAGGGTATCGGACATGACTGACCCCCATAGAGAAATGTCTGGTGGTTGGTAACGACACAGTACAGTCCATCCATGTGGTAGGTGACCCTTGTGCTGGGTGTTCTCCATTTTGACAACTTCACGGGGCAGTTAGCTTCCATCTCACTTGGACTAGTTTCTTGAGGTGGTTGGCGTGGACTTTCCAGTTGGGGGTCCCTGGCTACTTTGGCTGTGGGATCCGGGTCATTGCTTAGACCACAGACTGGAGTGTCAATTTCGAACACATCACAACGGCATAAGTACCTATTGTCTTTGACAGTGCAGCAGGCAGTGTGTGGTGCTTTCCATCGCCCTTGAACTTGAATGAGCATTTCGGGGAGGTGCAACCTTTCCTTGTACACGTCGTTTTCGAGGTACCCGAGGGAGTGTATGGACGCCATCGTGTTAAAGTAGTCGTCTTGGGGATGGAACACTGGCAGTGACATGGTGAAGGACACATACATCAGGTCACGGTAGGCGCACAGCGACTGGCTCTTCTTGCAAGCAAATGGCCCTCTATTGGGGTGTGGTGTCACTATCCCTATGTTTCGAATTGTGGAAACCGGCAAAGGTTTGCACTTGTCTCCAGAATGTACATTCCTTCCACCACTAATATTAGTGTGAGTACAATACCATTGGGTAAGGTCTGTATCTTTTAATATATCAGGGATTTTACCTGCTTGAATATCTCTGATAACATTAGTGACTTTGGTTAAAACAAAATTCCCATATGCCGTGCATATCACCTCTTTGCCCATACCATCCTCTCTAGCTTTCTTATTATTTATATTTATGATTTCGTTTATTTTCTGTTGTGTTTTTTCAAACAACTGGGCAATGTCTTTCATGTTATAGACCGTAAACCTTTCCTCCTCTGCAAGCCCCTCAACACCCTGCAGAATCGGTTTCAGCACTTGCCGACCCTCTTTCTGTTCAAAATTTCCGATATGCCTGCAAATCGCTGACAAATCGGCTCGGTTCCAAATTGACATGCCAGATCCAAAAAGTCCTGGGATGGACCCAAGTATGTTGTCCAAGCCCTTTAACTTTCTGGATCTGAAAATGCCCCTGTGGGGAGTGAGGTTTGGTTCTGCAAATGGATCATGAGTTCGGCTTGCATGGGAGGCAATCAAATCTACCAGCAAGGAAGAATAAAACAAAGACACATTTGTCCGGGCACATGAGCCGAATTCAGCCATGTTCCACTGGGACAAATTAAGTACCACAGGTACATGAATGAACTTCACATTATTGAACAATATTCCCGGGATTGATGTTGCCGCTAGGCCACTAGGTGGTCCCTCTTGCAGTGATGGGCATTCCAATGATGTTGGTTTGTAATACGGGATTGCAGCTGTAGTTTTGGGCAAATTTGTAGAAGCAGGGGTGGTGTTACTCTTTGGGGACACATGCAAAGTAACTTTTCCTGGGACGTACTGAAGAGTGGATGCATGTGTGTTGCTGGCCAAGGGGATGGAGATAACAAAAGAATATTTCCTCTCTCCGGCATCACTCAACCGTGTCTCTTGAATCAACAAGGATCCGTTTTGAAAGCTCATGACTCTATCCCGGTAGTCAGTGATATTCCCAGCAACGCCATTAACCCAGACTAAATGATTATCAATGGGACTCCACCAATAAACTTGCTTCCCCACAGTTCCTACAATGGCCACAGGCAATAAGACAGATTCCCCCTCTATGCAGTAGACCGGATTCTTCTCCACGATCACGCTGATGAGTGGTCCAGTCTCCTCTCCCTTGGTATGTCCGAACAGATGGAGCAGGATAACAATCCACATCGACTTCATGGCTCTAAAAGGGAAGAAAGCAGCACATTTTAGTTGATTTCTTTGGCTCCATGGAACTGTTTCAGTTGGTTCGCATGAACCCATTTATCTTGTGTCTTTTTGCCCGCTTCTATTCTGATTTTATATACAGAAGGACTTAACTTATCAATAATGGAAAATGGGCCTCTCCATTTTTGCCATAAACTGTTATCCAGGGGACGTAGCTCCAAGAACATAACTCGGTCTCCTATGGCCCAAGTGCATTCTCGAACCCCTTTGTCAAAATACGCCTTGGCTTTCTTTTGACTTTTCCCCATTTGTGCTGCTGCAAATACATGGATCTCTTTTAACGCTTTTTGGAGTTTAAGGAGGTATTGGTCCATTGACAGTCTGTCTATTGTAGGGGTATGCATCTCTAGCCAGAGATGTTCAGGGAGTCTCATCTGTCTACCTGTCAGCACTTCAAAGGGTGTCAACCGGGTAGCATATGAGGGAGTTGCTCGGATGGCAATGGCCAGTAATGGCAACAGATTATCCCAGTTCTTACCATTGATGTGGACAAATTTTTTTTAGCATTGTCTTAATCTGCCGATTGGCTCTTTCAACCTGACCTGAAGATTCTGGGTGATATGGAATGTGAAACTTTTGCTCCACCCCTAACATCTCTAGGCAGGTTTTTACCATCTTTCCCGTAAAATGGGTCCCCTGATCTGACTCTATTGATGCTGGGAGCCCCCATCTACTGAACACCTGTTCCACCAAAATCTTAGCCGTATTTTGTGCAGTGTTACTTTTGGTTGGTAAAATCTCCACCCATTTCGAAAATAAATCTGTGACTACCAAAATGTATCGGTTGTTTCTAGAAGTGACTGGCAAGGGTCCCATGTAATCCATTTGTAAGGCATTCCATGGTCCTTCTTTCAGTCGGATTCGTAAAGGGGCATTGATCTTCCTTGGTGCGGGGTTAACCTGTGCACAGACAATACAATTGTCACAATACTGCTTCACATCTGTCATCATGGAAGGCCACCAACCTATGTTCTTGAGCCGCTCACCTGTTTTCTCTGACCCTTGATGACCCCCAGTAGGCAGGTCATGCACTATGTAAATCATTTCATTCTGGTATTTTTCAGGAACCACCCACGTTACTTCATCTCCCTGATGCAACAATACCTTTTTATCTTCTGATAATTTGAGGTGTTTTATGTACTTTGCCAAAGTATTCCCCTCAGAGAGTTCCCCAGTCTCATTTTGCAGTTTTTGCATGATTTCCTTAATGTTATCATCCTGCCTTTGTATGTCCGAAATATCCGGAACTTCTATGCAGGATTTTGTGAGGGCACAAACAATGGGGCACAAGACTGGGTCCGGCAAATTCGAAGGAATTTCCCAGATCTCCCCTCCCTGTGCTCCTTGTTTGTTCCCAGTATGGGGCAGTACCTGAATGACCTTTTACTTTGCACACCCATGGTTTGACTGGCAACTTTTGCACCAATGATACAATATATTTCAACAGGGATGCATGCTTAAGTGGAGACCCATCTGAGGACATGTACTGGTGGGTGTGCCAGAAGGGCAGAAATTCTGTAAGAGCATTACAGACCCACGCAGAATCTGAGTATAAAACAATTTCTTGGTCCCCTTTCATCAGTTCTAGGGCATGAGCGATTGCAGCCATCTCAGCAAATTGTGCTGATTTGACTTGACATGACCGAAAGATTGATGTTTGGGTTTTTGCTTGTGGATTGATACAGTATATTCCAAATCCTGCATGTGGGGACCCCTCCACGTAAAAACATGATCCATCTGTGAAAATTTGGACTGCGTTTTCAGGGACTGTTTCCTTTGCTGACAAAGGTCTAAAGAATTGTTGCGCAGATTGGGGGGTGATCTCACATTCATGTGGTACTCCCTGGTAAAGGAGGCCATGGGCCCTAGTGGACGGATTATTTGTGTGTTGGACTTTAATGTCTCGGTCTTGAAGCAACAGTGCCCAGTGGGCTAATCTGGCATTGGATACATTGCCATCCTTCACTCGGTCTGTAAGTAAAAATTTAGTGGGAGTGTGCGTTGTGTGCAGGATGACTGGGTTAAGCCCTATGATGTACGTGAAGTATTTCACTGCCCAAAACGTAACTAGGAGGTGTTTTTCACATAGAGAGTACTTCATTTCCACAGGAGACAAAAGTTTAGATGCATATGAAATGGGTCTCTGTTGCCCATGGATTTCCTGTGACAGAACAGCTGACATGGCTGTCTCTGATATGGCAGTCTCAATGTGAAAGGGCAGTTGGTACTCTGGGTTGGCTAACGCTGGCGCTTGCGCTAAAGCTTCTTTAAGCTCCTGCACTGCATTGGTGTGTTGCTCAGTCCAGTGCCATTGGGTATCCTTTTTTAACAAATCATACAGAGGTGCAGACTTTTGGGCAAAATCAGGGACGAAAGCCCGTGAATAATTTACCAATCCTAGAAAAGATCTCAGAGTAGGGATGCTCACTGGCAGAGGTAATTGTAGAATGGCTTTTACCTTTTCGGTTGCTATCTTACGCCCGTTTGCTGTCACTGTAATCCCAAGAAAAGACACAGATTCCTTCAACAATTGTGCCTTGATGGGATTACACTTCAGTCCCGCCTTTCCTAGGATCTGCAGAAGTTCCTCCAATAACCGCAAATGCTTTTCTTTGTTGCATGTGGCTAGCAACAGATCATCAACGTACTGGAAAATATTCTTTGGAGAAGAAAAATCAATTAAAATATCTCTCATGGTTGCATGAAATAACGTAGGAGCGTTATGGAATCCTTGCGGGACAGAATTGAACGTGTACTGTTTTCCCAGAAACGTAAATGCAAATTTGTATTGACATTCTTCTGACAAAGGTAATGACCAAAAACCGTTCGATATATCCAATACGGTGAAATATTTGTGTTTGGGGACAGATGCAACTGTGGGAGCGCAATTGTTTGTAACACTGTTCAATTTGCGGTAATCAATTGTTAATCTCCACGAATTGTCAGTACTTTTGCGAATTGGCCATATTGGCGCATTTGTTGTGGATACACATGGCCTGATGACCTTTTGGTCAAGCAGTGAATCTATGGTTTCCTGTATGTAGCTGATAGCTTCCTGTGGAAAGGGGTATTGTTTTTGCGGAGGTGGGTCTGGCCCATTGATGTGTATCACTGTATTTACCTTTCCACAGTCATGTTTATGTGTTGCAAAGCATCCCTGCTGTCTTTCTATCACCGGCTGTAGAAGCTGATGTTCTGGGTGATCTTTAATGATCTCCAGTATGTTATATTTTGAATCATTGAGTTTGATGGCTGCAATTGTGTGAGAATCAGGTATCACTATGGTGCTACCCTGATCAGTCGGAGCCCCTTGCAATAGTAAAAGGTTGGTCAGATCTAACATACATCCATTGGGAATTAAGAAGTCTGAACCCAGGAGGCTGGTTTCATTTGGCAAACACATTAATGCTACTGGCTGTTTTAGGGATAACTCACCAATTTGGATTGTCAGTGGCTTGGACAAGGCAGACTCAACATTATGTCCAGCAAAGCTCTGGAGATTCAACGGCTTTCCTGAAGATAGTGTTGAGTTTAAGGGATCTTTGTCATGAATAATTGAAATGGCCGCACCCGTATCTAGAAGCACAGTACATTGACGGCCCCTAATCAATTCTGAGACTACAGGGCGCCCACACCTATCCAGAGAAATAGGTGCTAAAATTTTGGGGCCTTGTGGTTGTCACCATTGACGACGGTCAGCCTCTGTCTGAGAAGCTACCTGTACTTCCTTTCCAGGGCCTCCTTGAAAGGCCTGTAATTGTTGTCGCAACTCTGCATAAGTAGGAGCTCTTTGTGTCCCACTGACATGCTTGCCCTCTGATGGGTGGCTATAAGAGTTTCCTCTTCCTCTGCCTCTGCCTCTGTAACCTGACTTCCCCCTATATCCCCTACCCCTCCCTTGTAAACTTTTGTCCCAATTAGGGTTGTATGGAGGATTTGATTCTCCAGGGGCGTGGGGGCCTTCTATGGTGGTAGTCCAGCATTGTAATGCAGCCACCTTCCTAAACAGCTGTTTCTCTTCTCTTTCCTTAAGCCTGTGCTGTTTATATGCTTGAATGGCATGGAATGATCTATGTATTAATCCAATGACCTCCTCATAGCTGTGTTTTCTTGGATCTATCAAATGCTCACATTTTATGCGAATAGCTGGATGGGCATTATGAATCAATAAGTTCTTATATTCCATGTCCTCTCTAGTGGTATTACCATTTGTATTGTAATGATTATACTTTGTCTTCTTGTACTATAACCTAATATTTTCTCCCTTACATCTATATACAGATATTCTCAGTTGCTAATGGATATTACTCATAAACTCCTCATAAGGCAACAACACCAAAGGTGATTTTTACTGCATTTTCTGTCTCCATCCGATTCATGGTTCCTGACAGCAAGCAATTGAGCTGCAAGTTCGAAAATGACTTGCTAAGCTATTGCTAGACTTGCCAGGCTTCACAAATTTGTTGCACATTTGCAGCAAGTCTGCCTTGCATGACTCCAGATCAACTTTCTTTGAAAACATTCAGCAAGTCTGCTACAAGTTCTGGTTCAGTTATGTAGTGCAGCCTTATGTGGTGCAATGACCCACAGGGGTCACTGTGACTTACAGAGTTCTTGCTGTAGACTCACCACTGCAACTTTGCTCTTGCTAGAGAACTTGCCAGGCAAATTTGCTACAAATTATAAAAGTGGCAACTAGAACTTGTGCTTCAAGTGATCTACAAGTGTACAAATTGCCAGTGAAAATGTGCAGCAAGTTAACAAGACCTACAATCCAACACTGCCACAAATTTGTGGCAAGTTATGCTTGCTATCTGGGTAGATGTGGACATCCCCGCTAGTTGATCTCACTGTAAGTGATAGAGGCAGAGCCACCTAAAGTGTGTGGGGAGGTACTAGAGAAGTGTGGAAAATGGCAAAGCTCTAATCGAAGAGGGGAATATGGGGCGGGGGTGGGGTGGGGTGGGGGTTTACGCAGAGGTTGTAGCAGAAGGAGGTGAAAGTGAGATGTGGATGGGGGAATACAGAGGTAAACAGTTGTGGAAGAGGGCTGAACTCTACATTTTGTGTGTAGCAAACCCATGAACTCTGCACTCTGTACATAGCTCACCCCTGAACTCTGCACTCTGTGTGTAACCCCCCGAACTCTTCAATCAGTACGTAATGCACTTATGGTGTTTAATGCCCCTTTACAACTCTCCCGCTGAAATTTGGTTACATCCACTATTTCATGCACTTTGGAGGGTGTGTGTGGCGGGAAGGAGGTTTGTAGGGAGTCGTAGTTGAGTTCCTGCCCCTATTCCCTGAGAAAAAAAGCCCTGCAAAAAGTAAAAGTTAGCAGCTACAAATACGTAGCTGCTGTCTTTTAATAAAAGGACACTCACCTGTCCAGGGGTCCAGTGCCATGCTCTCCCGAACCGCTTCTTCATTGGTCTTTGAGTCCCTGGCGCTAGCATGTTTACTGTAGGCAGCTGGCCATGATTCTTTGCAGCTTCACAGCCAGCTTCCCTCTGTGAATGGTCCCGCAGACTTCTGAGACCTGTGACGTGTCCCAGAAAATTGCGGGGAGGGTGGGTACCTGTCAAAACCAGGTGCTCGCCCCCCCCCCCACCAAAAAATGTGCCAAGAACATAAGGGGGAGGGCATAAAGTGATAAGGCAGGACTTCACCTTTAGGGTGAAATTCTGCTTTAACTTGACTCTGTTATTTAACCACTTGCCGACCGCCGCATGTACATATAGGTCGACAGAATGGCACGGACAGGCAAATGGGCGTACAGGTACGTCCCTTTAAATTCGCTGCCGTGTGGTCACGTGAGCGCCACCTGCCGCGAGCTCCGTGAGTGTGATCGCGGGTCCCACGGACTCAATGTCCGTGGGGATACCTGCGATCATCTCATGGAGAGGAATAATGGAAAAATGCTCATGTAAACAAGCATTTCCCCGCTCTGCCTAGTGACACTGACACTGATCACAGCTCCCTGTAATCTGTGTCATGTCACACATAGCCCACCCCCCCCACAGTTAGAACACATCCCTAGGACACACTTAACCAGTGCCCCCTCCTGGTTAACCCCTTCACTGCCAGTCACATTTACAATTGAAAAAAAACAAATCAAAATTACATCAATTTTTAATCGCACTGATTGCTGTATAAATGTGAATGGTCCCAAAATAGCGCCAAAAGTGTCCGATCTGTCCGCCATAATGTTGAAGTCATGATAAAAATCGCTGATCACTGCCATTACTAGTAAAAAAAAAATTATTAATAAAAATGCCATAAAACTATCCCCTATATTGTAGACGCTATATCTTTTGCGCAAACAAATCAATAAACGCTTATTGCAATTTTTTTTTTACCAAAAATATGTAGAAGAATACGTATCGGCCTAAACTGAGGAAAAAAAAAATGTTTTTATATATTTTTTGGGGATAGTTAAAGTAAAAAAGTAAAAAATATTGCTTTTTTTTCAAAATTGTCGCTCTTTTTTTGTTTATAGCGCAAAAAATAAAAACCACAGAGGTGATCAAATACCACTAAAAGAAAGCTATATTTGTGGGGAAAAAAGGACGTCAATTTTGTTTGGGAGCCACGTAGCACAACCGTGCAATTGTCAGTTAAAGCGACGCAGTGCCGAATCACAAAAAGTGCTCTGGTCTTTAGCCAGACAAATGGTCCGGGGCTTAAGTGGTTAAAAAAAAGTAAAATGGAGGAGGGAGCCTGCTTGTCCTGTTTACTTTTGGCCCATCACTATGATTAGTTGCCTCCTTGACATACTATATAGGAATATGTGTGACACAGGAGGGATAGCTAGCTCCATTACCGCAATAGAGTGTATTCAGAACGGATGGCATTTGGCTTTAACAGATGCGAATTATGCCGCGTACACACGATCACACATTCCGTTAACAAAATCCATGTTTTTTTTCCGACGGATATTGGCTCCAGCTTGTCTTACACAGTCATACAAATCTTGTCGAAAATTCCGAACGTCAAGAACACGGTGACGTACAACACGTACGACGAGCAACGAGAAAAATGAAGTTCAATAGCCAGTGTGGCTCTTTTGCTTGATTCTGAGCATGCGTGGAACTTTGTGCGTCGGAATTGTGTACACACGATCAGAATTTATGACAACGGATTTTGTTGTCGGGAAATTTGAGATCCAGATCTCAAATTTTTGTTTGTCGAAATTGCGACGGAAAATGTCCGACGGAGCCTACACATGGTCAGAATTTCCGACAAAAAGCTCCTATCGAACATTTCCTGTCGGAAAATCCGACTGTGTGTACGCGGCATAAGAGTTACTGCAGATATGTGCAGGCACCTCAAAGTAACTGCACTTTAAAGCCCAACTGTGGGAAAACTAAAAGTCCGCCTTGCAAGTCACCCACACTGCAAGGGTTAACTGCTTATTTCTGTCTATGGGTATGGACACTGCATCACTCTTGATGATGTCAGAGGACCTTAACTGCCAGAGCATAGGGGAGAACAGGTTGCAAGGACCAGAGCAGAGCAGAGGAACCTGTGGGAACAAAGGATCAGTTGGTGAAACTGCTGTACCTGGTCCCCCAGACATAAACAAGCAGTTAACCCTTGCATTGTGGACGCAGCCCTGCTGCAAAGGGGACTGTTAGTTTTCCCAGAGTTCAGCTTTAAACCTAGTACCACTTCAACAAGCATAACAGATACTGTAAGTCCATGTTCTAGCTTAAGACATCAGAAGTGATCTATTTTGATAAACAATTAAGAAAACCTTTGCTTAGGACCTACTACTACAGTAGGCCCACCACTGTTAAAGGAAATCTATACGGAGAGAAACATGGGGGCATCCATTTCTGACCTCCTACTAAGAATGCTAGTTATACAGCAGAAAAACAAACAAATTCTCCTGCACATGAGTATAGTGGCTAGCTCAATAATGAATAATAGTCCACTCCTCAATGGATAATGTTTCCTGGCTTTGCTGCCCCCTAGGACCAGGGATGCCCTTATTGCACTAGAAGGATAAAGGAAAAGAGGGCACACCAGCTGTGTGCATTATCCCAAGTAAATTTATTTTGTATAAAAAAAGATAAAAACTACTCACAAGCATGTGAAAATAAATACGCATAAACGGGCTTCCATCCTGTGGTTAAACAGTCCTAGGACCTATACTCTCCAGATCATTGGGGAGACCAATTAGGGGTCCCAGCTGGCCAACACATTTAGAAGATAAACCTTCTTCCTCCGAGCCCCTGAGGAAGACCCACTACATGGTCTCCCTTATGACCTCAACAGTACAGGTCCCAGGACTGTTTAACCATGGGATGGAAGCCTGTTTATGCGTATTTATTTTCACATGCTTGTGAGTAGTTTTTATCTTTTTTTATACAAAATAAATTTACTTGGGATAATGCACAAGGCTTGTGCACCCTCTTTTCCTTTATCTTTCTAAGAATGCTATTTACCTGCCCACCACTGCCTTTAATAGTGTCTGAGTTACTGAATTTGAGCAAACATGCAACAAGTACATTTAGAGTGATTTCAGAACTCTTGGATCAGCATGACAGCCAGTCAACCAGTATTTTCAGAAGAAGAGATTAGCAGTAGTAACCTCCATATTTCTTAAACACAGGTTTATGTTCATAAATGTTTAGTAAGCGTAGTTAAAAAAAAAAATCATAAGAATATCAAGATCACTGCTGCTGTACCCACATAATCAGTGTCCATGGAGAGTCACCAAGCCAAGTGTGGTACACTTCAAGGAAGCCAAGATACCTCTTGTTTTGAAGAAGACAAGGTCTACTTTTTGTATGCATTCTTGATATAGTAAGGGGCAAATATAGAGCCCAATTGCAGCCTAAACATGTTTTTGGATAGAGAGGGTTGGGAAAGAATATAACGTTTTTCTAGAATGTTTGTTGCTGAAAGTACGGAAAGTAAGGGAAGATCTCATCTAGGGTAACGCAGGCGACAATAAAAACCTGCGAAAGATTGAGGTAGGAGGCACTGAATCCATAAATAGATTGATCTCACAGACAAGTTAAACCATAATGAGTTCAGATTGGCATCTCGCAGACACAAAGATGCCTCTTGCGGAGCTCATACATTTATGATATTTCAGCTTACTAATCTTTAGATGTGATGGCTGCATTTTTTTCCAGGCATTTTCCCTTTATCTTCACCTGATGATTGTGCTAATAACATACTTCCTGTCCTAGGGTGACAGTATCTATGATGTTGTCAAGCCATGTAAAAACAAAAATAAGAGAGAAAAGCACCACTACCTTAGTGTAGCATTTATTAAAACATATTTGTGAAATGAAACTATAAATAGGCAATCGCATTTACAAGATATTAAAAAATGATAAGTCTTCAGCAGGTGGCGACCTTCTAAGTGGTCAATGGGGAGCAAGCCCCTCTGGGTGGATATGATGTAAGGTGCTTGGAACCAGGAAGTTAACCAGGGAAACACCAGGAAGAGCCAGCAGAAGCAGCAAACTGGATGAGAACCACCATGGATAGCAAGAAAGTGTTGCAGGCCCACAAGATGCCGTGATGATATCATGTGATGTAAATGGGCATGGTTATGTGTTTTGGGGCATGATCCCTTTCTCAAGCTAGCACAGAAAGTGTGTTAGGACTACAGAACACCTTATCGATCTGCATATACTGTGTATTAAAGTATATCTAAAACCAAGCTTACTAGTCCTTACATATGGTCGCTGCATTGGTTATCTTTTTTTCAGGTTTTTTTTACTTTTATTTTTACCTGATGATCAGAACAGTAAAATACTCCCCGTCCTAAGGTGACAACACTCACTGTAGTGCATCTGTGGAGGAGCAGTGTTCTTAGCCTAGGACAGAAAGTGTGTTAGGACTACAGAACATCTTCTCCTCGCCTCTTCTATGTTCTATAGTTTACTGTGAGACCTAGGAACAATGCTAACTGATAACAATGTAGCAGAGGCAGACAGCACAGAAAGGTATCAGCTTGCTGTATTTCTGTCAGGATCAGCACTTATAAAACAAATTCTTTTAATGGTTCCACAGACCAAAAGGGAGCAAAGAAAAAAACATTGTTGGGGTTCACATAAACGTTAATTTGTGTTTGGATATGCTTTAGAAACATAGATTTAGGAAAACCTAGATTCAATTAATATTCACATAGACCTCCTTTAGGCCCCTTTCACATGGAGTGAATCCATCCAAGCGAATCTCTCTGATGATCCCTGCTGAGCATGCGGATGACAGGTCGTTGTCCACTCACTATGCAGAGTGGACATGGACACAGCCCTCTTTCCTCTATGGGGTGGTCGGATGGAAATGGACTGCATGTCCATTTTAATCCGATTGTCATCCGATCCGCTGGACGTACCGCTGTTTTCAGCATACTTTGTCGGATCGGATGCCCGGCGGGTGTCAGCACAACACATGTCCGCTGGCATCCACTGCCCCAGATAGGACAATGGGTGGTTCGATTGGATCCGCCTGAAAAACTGGCAGGTGGACCCGATCAGTCTGCTGGTGTGAAAGGGGCCTTAGACTGGTGTTTATTTTAGAAATAGATTTGATCAGATCACTAGCAGATGATTACCTCTCAACATTTGCTCTTCAGACAATTTAAGGGCACAATTCAAAAGGCCGAAAGATTAAGGGTTGTTTTTCACTGTTCAGGATTCCCATTTTCCTCAAAATAAGGCAAAATATATTTTTAAGACATTATTTCAATAATTGGCTTATACCTAGTATGTGCTTTTAACCTCCATTCAATTAAAAACAACTTTGTGCACCAATGGGAGGCTCAATTTTCTTGCAGAATGCATATATGACATCATTATGCAGCAAAAATGTATCTGACTTTGCAAATCTATATGATACATGCTTATACATTCACCTTTGGAAGAAGGCTAGATTATGACATGCATATATAACTGCAGCATGTATTGTACTGACACTAAATGTACTGGTGTCCATGTAATAGCAAAAGTATAGCTAGTAATTTATAATAGTTACTAATGATGTCAATCCAATTTATAATTAAAAGTGGAGAACCCCGAAAGAGTTGAGCTTTATTTCCCAAAAATATGTATAATGAGTATAGCATTCACTGTATAAATTGGATCTGCAGAGGGGGCGGTAACTGTGCTAAGTGGGCGTTTACCACTTTATCCTTTTGTAAGAATTGCAGAATCATCCACTGGTCAGTTGACTATTGGCCATTTCCTTTGAGCTATTATGCAATTTTACCAACAACTTACTTTGGCCTTGTAAATTACAAGTAGCGAAGATCTTACTAACACTGGTGGAAGAGTAAAATCCCCTCTATGCCTGACTATTAATGTAATAAACCTTTCTCATACAGGGTACTTAATATGTTAGAGTGCCTCAGATAACTTTTCTCTAATGAAATTACTGATGTTCCTTTTTTACGCTAGTGCCATAACATATATGGATCCTGGATGCAATAGGTTAAAAGCACACTACTGCAAAACAGGAGCTGAATCCTCAAGCAGCTTGCAAGATGTGCCTGTACAGCATCTCTCTCTCATCCCGCAGCTTGCCCTTGAATGAATGTAGCATACTGCAGCACAGCACATCTCCAGCTTCAGAAGTGTCTGGAAATGTTCCAGTGGTCCTTTCCAATTCCAGACTCCCCCCCTGCTCTGCACTTACCCATCCTTTTTTTCAGCAGCCTGCTCCTCCCCTACAGTCCCCCTAACCCACCATACTGTACCACTCCAGTACATATCATTAATATTTTAGAACTGGATACTCATGGTCATTGGTCAGACTGCAGTGCAGCACTTTGATAAGAAGCTGACGAAATCTCTGAAAACTATCACACTGCCACCGCCCTACTGAAGATCAGCAGAGCAGCTCAGGTGGGACACAGGAAAGGCGAAAGGGTCTCTGAAACATCCCCATTTTTGCACAACTAGCATGGATGTTTTCAAGAAAGGTTTCTCCATGGCTAAGGAAGGTGTGGTGGCTGCTGCAGAGAAAACCAAGCAGGGTGTGACTGAGGCTGCAGAGAAGACCAAGGAGGGGGTCATGTACGTAGGTGAGTGAATCAAAGTTGGATAAATGCACAGAAAAAAAAAAATATTTTACATACTGAGCTTAATTAACATTTATCTCACTTCCTCTGCTTTACTTTGCCCAAGCATGCCTTAACCCACCTAGAGAGTTCATATATAGGGCATAACTGTCAAAGCTCAGTGATAGTAATACTTATTTGCTGAAAAAATGTCCATATGATTATTTGAAGAAAGATGACCTTGAATAATATTGTTTAATGTGACAAATTTTGAAGCTGGCATGATCAAAAAGAATGAAAATACAAGAAAATATATGAATATAGTAGATCACTGTTCTGTGATAGTTCAATTCTTTATTATTTTTCATATACATACCTAGGCTGGGACCAATCAAGGCTGATACTTAACAGAGATGATAGCAAACATAGAGCACATAGATCAGTTGTAACATTGTTTAAATTACAAACTTAGTGCAGTAAGTGATAAATGATACATTTAGTTAGCAAAAGACTTTTAAAATATGAACAAGGTCACAATGTACCGTGATTAGATACTTGTACAAGAAGGACAGCCGAGGTTAAATGAAATGCTGGTAATTGGAGACAACCCTGCCCATCCTTTTAGTGTTCTGGAGAGATTATAGAAGATGCTTCATTGATGCAAACAGATCAATATTTAAATGGCATTTCCCATCACAAGCTTACAGCCAGATCAAAATCTTATAGATTGGGCCTATTATTATTTGTTATAATATGAGCTGTCCATAGTGCTGATCTCTACCATCATACCAGACATTTTCCACTTAAAGGGAACCTCTACTAACATTTATATGTAGATAGTCATTGTTATTATTATTATTATTTTATTTTTTTATTCTATCTGTGGCTTCATTAGTAGTAGAGTCATTGACCTAGGAACAAGTATGCAACCAATAAACTAACAGTAAAGTCAAAACTCCTGATCTACATACAGTACTTGCTCCAGATCTATAAGCATTGGATCAGTATTAAAACCAGGCAACTAACATTTTACAAAGGAATGGCCAACTAGTTTCTTAAAGAAAAGCTGCAATGGCAGAAAATATATTGGAAATATTAGTCGCCTGGCTGTCATGCCGACCCCATGACTTCAACACTTTCACTGACCCAGAACCAGAATGCAGATTAGGTGTTTTGATTGCACTGGGTGCAGGCTTGTTGTAGTCAGCATTGAAGTAATTTCATTAGAATGACAGCAAAGTCAGCAACAGTGGCCTATGTATTTTACTCAGGTTACTTTGATCCTGCAATTGTGCTCTTTTATTTCTTCTAAATAACTCTGATACATCAGCACATTTCTTTTACTCTCTAATTTGCTAGCTTTAGCCTATTAGTTGCTATCAACTACTTTTTTGGCACTTTCTACAAGGAAATATATAGCTGAAGGATTTTGCTAGCATTCATACTGCACAGCATGACTATACAGTGTTTTAACACTTGGTGGCAATGTCTTTATACAGTTAACAAGTTGCATGCTGCTTGGTATGCTATAAAGTAAAATATCAAGGTAAAATTAGTATAAGCTGGCCTACAACTGTATGTTAACTGCAGGAGAAAATTGTATCTATGCCTATAAAGTAAATATCATTTTACAAGAGTTTTCACTGCTATGTGAATTTTTCTCTTTTAATTTTTATTGTCTGACAATTTGTATTCTCGGTTAACACTACTAAGTAGCTACACTTTACCTCCAATAGTGTTAAAAAAGGTAAGACCAAGGAATCTGCAGGGCTCTTGTTTTGTATAGAATAAAGCAATGTATACTTTTTTTTTACAAAGACTATGCATCAAGTCCTGTGCTGCACATCATACAGACAGGTTCGTATCTGTTGTTGGGTGGGGCTCAGAGAGAAACAATGGCCGATGTGTGTAAAACTGGGTGTGTCTGCATCACTGCAGTAATAATATTATTTTTTTTTTGTCATCGGAAATTTTCCACTGTGATAAGACCCTTATCTGAACTCAATACATCATAGCTAGTGCATGTTCAGGAACATCTAAAGGCCGAACACACTGCCATCCCATGGAAAGTACATTTAATATGCAACAACTAAGGCAGAAAACAGCAATGCTTTCAATGTGCAGTCATATATTCAATCATAAAGTTTAAGTGTGCTTTTTCCTCATCAGTACAAATCTATTGCAAGGCATCACTTACGTACATAAAACCATTCTCTATATTCCACGTACCAAACAAGATTATTTTTTCTGACTAATGTATTATTTTGTATTGAGTTCTAGTGAAAAGACGATGAGATGTACAAACATATAATCAGCTTATCAGGTCATAATTCAAGAATTTATTGAAGGCAGCAATATGGACAGAACAGGGGTAATTTAAAATATTTTTAACCTTAGCTCTTTATAACTACATACAGGGAGGCCCAAAATTGCTGAATTAGATATATAAGACATTGGGGTGTGTATGTGAACATTTCAGATATTAGCAGTTTCTATGCCTATTTCATAGGCATGTGTTTTCCCATTACTATTCCTAATGAGTGATACTACTGAAAAAAATTATTGGGTGGATCATGATAACATTTAATATCACCAATTAAACTAGCAAGTTTAAAAATCAATATAATTTATGTAGTGAAACATAATAAATAGGCCTAGCCTAGCTCTGAGAAAGGGGGTGCGCCCCAAAATGCGTTAGCTGTACCCTGTGTTCTGTGTATGTCCATGCACTGTGTTTATGGCCTTTTGTCAGTTGCATTTTGTGAGTACCCACTTTTATACAAACATTTCTTCTTATTAAATTACCTCTGGTAATGCACTAGGTGTGCGCGCCTTCCATTTCTGTTTTTCTTGTAATTCCTTTCAGATTACTTCATCTGAGGAAGGCAGCATCCACCTAGTTTTAGGATACCATATATACCTTTCACACCACCATTTTATCTGACATCTGTTACTCCACACCTTGGAAGACCTATTAGCACTGGAAGTGACTGTGTTTTTTGTAAAATCATAATACTACAAACTCTAAAGCATGTGATGCCACATCTGCCTCAATACACATTATTGAGTATTATCAATACAAGAATCACTGAAGATTGCTGAGAGTCCTTGGAAGGTGTATCTTGTTAGCCCCAAGGACTATGTCAGCAATGCTAAACCACAAGAATGATTTGTGCTGAGTAATGCCCCAAGGAATCCATGCAATGAGTATAGTCACCTTGCCAAGAATGCAATAAAGCTTATCCATTAGTAGTAATTGTGGTAGATTACTAAAGTAAGGTTTATATTTATTAGCTTCAAAGTCCTCCTAGATGGTTGTAGTGTATTTTTAATATGTTATTGTAAGTTGAGGTACGCACTAACCAAATGTAGTGTCTGATATCGAGTGACGCTCTTCTGCTCGGGAAGGCAGACAGTTAAGCAATCATCAAATATCCTATCTACTGATAGAGAATGCACTTAACTATCTATTCTGTGACTTTGTCTTGAATTATTGCTAGCTGGGCTCTACTCGTTGCTTTATTTGTAGCTTAAATCCGAAAATCAATTCATGTCAAAATATGCTTCATGACCGGACAAGCCAGTTCAGGCATCTTGGTGTTGGCTTGTCAGAGTATACTGCAGAGAATTGGGTGTGGCTACCATGCCCTGCTCAGTTCAATTATCCCCACACCTTAAGAAAATCTCATTAGTCTGGGAAAGTATAGCAATACAGGGCAGGGCCAGAATGGATGAGAATTAAATCCAGAAACTAGTTACACCTCTGGGATATCCTGCTGATACTTTTGGACATTAATTTTATAATTAGACTGTCCTCATTAAAATTTAGATGAAATAAATGCACAACAAATCCCGGTGGAGGGTATATTGTTATCATGTGGTATTTTAAATTTGATATAAAATGTGCCCATATAAGAAATTAATTGATATTACATCTTTGATTTTGCACTATTCCACCAATAAGGTGCATTTTCAATAGATGACAGTATTGTTTTTCAATAGATGCCAGCAGACAGTATTGTTTTTTTTTCCACATTAAAAAGTGTTTCTTAATTATCTTTAATAGACTGTGTAAAAGTAGTACTGGTATCTGGATTAAAAATGACTGTTTAGGCCTACGCCACATGTAGGCCAAGTCTGGCCCTCAATATTTTAGGATAGGGTGCAATAAACCAGTCAGGGTGCCCTGAGCAAGAATCTTGATCACAATGGATATTCCACTTTTATTATAAATTCATACATTTAGAAACATCACAAGCACACCACTGAGAAGAACGACGTATGTGATTTGTGTTTTGTAAAATCATATTACAGTCTTAGGTTCTTGCAGGATCCCTTTTTCACAGCGCAACCCACAAAAACAGTGGCAACTGTTCAAAGAATGGCTAATCAATGAAATTTGATGAAAAAATGTTTGTCATAATAACATCATAGCTTATCTACACCTTACAACCATGTCACAAAAGCCAATACATAAAAAGATATACAACGTACAGCTTGCATACATGTTAGTCTAAGCCTCAGTCAAACCTCCACCAGAACAAAATAGAGGAAAGTGCACCAGTGGCTGAAAATGGGATTCCTGCAGACATTTTTAGTGCAGCTTGACTGGATCATGTGGTGACTGTTCAAAGAATGGATAACCAATGAAATGTGATCAAAAATGTGTGTCATAATGACATCATAGCTTATCTATACCTCATGACCATTTCAAAAAAGCCAATACATAAAAAGATATACAACAATCGTACAGCTTGCATACATGTTAGCCTAGGCCTCAGTCAAGCTTTCACCAGAACCAAATAGAGGAAAGGGCACCAGTGGCTGACAATGGGATTCCTGCAGACATTTTGGTTCAAGCTTAACTGGATCACGTGTCAGCATATGCCCTATACAAGCTTGTATCGGAACCTAGTTTGTCCTAGCACAAAATCAGTGGCGAGTGATACAGCATACAAACCTAAATGTAATATGATTTTACATCCACAACATGGGCACCCCTCTCAAAACAATTTAACATCTTTGAATACATAGACACATAACGGGGAACTAGTACACACTCAAGATAGGGGCAAAGGGTATTACATAGGCAAGGTTGGGAGGTGAAGAGAAGTTGATGTTAGTACAAAAGTGTTACTAAAGCCTACAGGAATAGTGAACAGCAACCACAATGCATGCTTTATATGGCCATTGTTATCTGCCTTTAGCTTTTCAAACATTCTTGTAATGATTCTCCTCCTGGGTCCCATTATGGTAACATTTTTCTTATTTTGGTCCTTAAAATAAAAAGTTTAGAAACTCCTGCCATATAGGGCTCCATATAAAGTTTTTTCTCGAATTTTTTATCCCTAGTAAAAAAGGAGAACCTAGGACTTTAAATGAAACACCTGGGGAATAGGTGCCTCCATCCCGGTCAATTGCAAAAAAGGGGGGAATTTGGGACTTTGAATGATGCAAATGAATGGAAGCTAATGTAGAATAAAAAACACAGTTTATTAATCAGGTACGCATGACATAATACAAAGTACAGCAAAGCTAAAAATGTATCATATTTATGGTTGATCATCAACATATCAGTATTCCACCAGGGGGCACAAGTATGTGAAAGTGTCAGCATAAATGAACATAAAGAATCCGTAAACTCTATAAAGTGATCATAACAAGGCAAGGGTAAACATATAATGAACATGTAATGAACCATATCATATGTAAAAACACATAAGCATCATAGTAGGCTTGAACTGTACCCCCTCATCGGGAGCGAATGCATATGGATCATCTGTAGAAAAAATGTATATATGTAAAAAAAGGCCAATATGATCTACTAATGGACCCCAATAGTAAGGCAATTGGACAGAAGGAGAGGGAACAATTAGAGTAGGAGGATATCCATCCCCTAACTTACACACACACTTACACACATATATTTTCAACAAAGATATGGTTCGATACATATTCTACATTAGCTTCCATTCATTTGCCTCATTCAAAGTCCCAAATTCCCCCCTTTTTTGTAATTGTTTATCCCTAAGACACCAGGACAAGAAGTGAGAGGAAAGGGGCTCACCAGTAGGGATGATTGGCACAATAAACATGGCAGTTGCCTGGTGGGCTTGCTCAGGTGGGTTCAGACTAGGATCCAGACACATCCAAACTCATCAACTATTCACCCAGACAGGAAGGCAGACAGTAATAAAACCTCACATATGTATTATCTTTTCCTCACTCCACTAAAAAGTGCTTTTGTTGATTCCTTTGTCCCAATTGGAACACTTTCCCACCATTTCCTGTCCCTCTGACCCTCTGTTACTGGGACATAATAGCAACAAAGCAATAAATACCTGACACATGTTCTAACTCTCCTTTATCTATAACCAATATCTATCTATCTATCTATCTATCTATCTATCTATCTATCTATCTATCTATCTATCTATCTATCTATCTATCTCTCTATCTAGATATCTATCTAGATATAGATATATATAGATATAGATATATATAACTTGGTGGTACAGCGGTTTTTGCCTTTTCAGGAAGCAGATTTATATATAACATATAAAGGGAGCTTTGTAGGCAGGGGTGGGGATTCACAGCATTTCACAGATTGGTCTGATATGTTGTTAGGCTCAGGAGCCATTATGGCTACTATAGAGGAGTGCAGGCAGGAATACAATGTCCTACAACACTCCTCTGCTGCCTTGTAGGTGCTAAGGATCAGGACCCAGTGGCTTGAGAGCAGCTACAGTGTGCCCCTTCAGCCAGGACCTGGTCAAATTTCGATCCTTGAATGGGCACCCTGGTTGTAATGCCCTGGTTGAAGTAGGTACTGTTCAGTGGTGAAGCACTGAAAGAAGCCACCTTCTACTGTGCAAGTTTCTAGCCAAGGGAATAAATTCATGGTGCTGGTGTGGGGACTGGGGTTTACTAGAGAAAGGTATAAAACCATGAGATGGAGACTATTAGTGATCATCTAATTTCAATTTAATTTTATTCATCAAATTTGCTGACAACAAATTCAGGAATTTATTTAATTAGATAAATATTTTTTGTCATTGTGTCTATTATTATTATACAGGATTTATATAGCGCCAACAGTTGGTGCAGTGCTTTACAAAATGAGGGCAGACAGTACAATTACAATATAATTTAATACAGGAGGAATCAGAGGGCCCTGCTCGTTACAGCTTACAATCTATTTAAATTACAAAACCTCATATTTTCAACAAAGATCTCCCAAATTTTCTAAATATATAGTTTGTATTTACATGCGTGTAGTGTATAAGCATAAACGTTTTGCTTCTGGGCTCCTTAGCAATTGTATGGTCTGCTATGGCTGTAGTTATATCTTTGTACAACATATCTTTAAATGCTTGAGGTATAAGGGGGTTGTTTAGTAGTAAAAGAAAGATATTGTGGTTTTCCATTATTATGTCTGTAAATGATCCAGATTTATTGTGTTAACGGTAGCAGTGTACAGCCAGACTAGAAATGTGAGTGAAACCTTTAATGTTCTGTTTTTTTGCAAAAAAAAGAAGACAAAAAGACTCAATCTTAAAAATAATAAGCAATGTTTTCCTATACCATGTTATGGGAGTAAAGATGAATAAGCACTAAGGTGTGTAACTGAATGAATCTTGCTAGGTGTATGTGGCAAACGTGTATATAATGAATATTGTTGCATGATCAGCCCTTTTTCAGTTTGTGTTGTCACCTCCAATTAGATGTAATTCATGTTTCAGAATTCAGAACATCTTACACAACATTGATGACACAATATATAAATTTTGTTTCACAGGTGCCAAGACCAAGGAAGGTGTGGTGCACAGTGTCAGCACAGGTAAAGCATGCATCTTTTATAGCTCTTCTAAGGTACAGTCGCAAGGTGTAGCTAACTTACTACATAAGTCTTAGGCTGACCATAGACAAAGCTATTTTCTTTTCTGCAACCTGCTCTATTCAACATCAACACAGTCAGTGTTGACATGGGAATCCCTCCCGAGGAGCCATTGTGTTCTCCCAGGGGAGGGGGGGGGCGTCTCCACAGGGAGAATACAGTGATTATTGCTAGCAGCTATAACAGCCGCTAGCAATAAACGCATGTGACCGCTGTAGCAGCAGGGAGGGAGCTGAGCTGCACTGAAAAAAGAGTGTCCATATGCACACTTCAATCTTCGTGTGTCACTGCAGAGATTTTTACAATGAATATATAAATTCATCACCTACACCGACATTTGTTGTGTGGAGACACATTGGAATTCTAAAGAGTGTCTTAGGGTTTTCCTCCCTGTTGTTCTTGCAACCAATGTTACTGGGACAGAAAGCAAGCAGCAATCCAAGATTCCAAGTTATCAGGGCAAGAATAGAGAAGAAATGGTCCAATAGGTACACTTGTACTTGTGGCAACTGCTTGTGGGCATTTTCCTCTGTCTGGAGAGATTTCCTTTCACTTCTCATTTTGTCTACAGGACAAGAAGTGAGGGAAAATCTCGCAAATGAGACACAGATGGAAAAAATTACAGGTGTTTTAACTATTCCTCACCCAATCTAACAAAAAAAAATCAGGCCATTGAAACAATTGCCCTAAATCAAAAGCTAAAGAAGCCTGCATCAATATAACGTTCAAGCCCCAGGCTATATAGATATAAGGCCTATAAATAATTTACTACTGGCTTCACATTACAGACCTTGAATTGATTTACTGGATCCAACTAGTTTTGGACAAGCATGCATGCAGGGGACGAACAGACATTTAGAGTGATGGCTTCTTTCTTGGGAAAAAACAATAGCGATCAACAATAAAAATCTGACTCGTCAGATCAGCACTTCTGCCCACAAGGCCTACTCCAGACATGTTCACATTGTCTGATCTGATCATAAATGGTCAGAATAAACAATTATTGATATCCGTAGGCACCTTTAGGACCTGTATTATGTCAGGTCAGTCCTGACAGGTCAGTCCTGTTATATACACTATATTAGGAGTGGTTTAGCTGTTATAGCTGCAAAGGGTGGGCTAACTCAATATTGAACCCCACGGACTAAGACTGGGATGCCATTAAAGTTCATGCGTGTAAAGGCAGGTGTTCCAATATTTTTGGTAATAAAGTGTATGTTAAAACTTGTAATATCACAATTTGGCTTTGTAATGAACACATTATCTGCACAGAACTGGGAATTTTGGTTGAGACATCTTGCCATTAGAGTCCCAGGAAATAAAAAAAGCCCATAAAAAATTAATGTAAAAGTAAAAAATTGGTTTTGAATAGAGTTAGTCATTAGCAATATCTTTTTGATATTAAAATTTAAAAGGCAACTGTGAGATTCTGTAAAGGTTTTCCAAATGTCATGTCACTATTTCTGTCTTTGTTGTAAGAATAACACTATTTTATAACACCATGCATAAAATAGTAAGGGAAATCTGTGTCAGTCAAAACATATTGTTCGAGGATGAAACCCGCTGAGTAGGGAGGAAGTCATTTCTGAAAATATTTACTTTTTGCTTGCTTTGTTGTCATTTTTAGTTGCCGAAAAGACCAAAGAGCAGGCTCATGTTGTGGGAGGAGCTGTGGTTACTGGCGTAAATCAAGTTGCCACGAAGACGGTAGAAGGAGCAGAAAATGTTGTAACTGCAACTGGTGTTGTAAGCAAGGTAATTCTGTCATAGTGTTCCCTTACATACACAAACACCCTACCATATTGCTTAATATCAAATATTAGGATAGTGAGGTGGGTATTACACCTTCAATACTGCGTATTGCCATTATTAGTGGCACTAAAGTCGGGTTTAAAAAAGAAAATTATTCAAGTATTTATTCTTGCTCAAAAAGTACCCTTTATTGCTCCCAGCCTCTTTCCATTAGTATTTAATTACCACTGACGTCTTTATTTTTTGCTAAACAAATGAAAAAGACTGAACATTTTGAAAGATAATTTTTTCATAGTTTGTTATAAAATTTTGCAAACAAATAATTTTTCTCCTTCACTGATGCGAGCTGATGAAGCTGCACCGATGGGCCAGTGTTGCCAACCCCCCGAAGTGAAATTTACTGGCAGAACGTCAAAATTTACAAACAGTGCCCATTTTTTACTGGCAAAAAAAAAACCCATGAAATTTACTGGCAGATCCACATTTTTTACTGACACTGCAAAAAAAAAAAAACTAAAATTACTGTTTTTAGTGCTAAACATTGCAAATATTAATATTTGAACTATAAACACATAGCTAGTGCTATTAGCAATGTGTTTAAGTTAAACAAAAGTCAAAAAAATATATTTCTCAATTTACATGAAGGTCAGGTTACTATAACCCGGCCAGCAGAGAGTTCTCCCTTACATCAGAGTCTGCAGGATGGTGACCAGAGACCACCTTCCGCAGTGTGAATACACTAAGGTAAGGGGGGGGATTACTAATATAGGGGGGGAAACCTTTATATCAGTGCCCCCTTACATTATTGTATTCACTCCCGCCTTACATCAGTGACCCCCCCAGACTGGCCTGGCGGCACTGTCACTGACCTCCTCTCAGGTGCACCCAGCAGGGCTCAGTCAGATGGCTCCAGCTTGGTGGCTATTCTATAGTCTCCTCTCCACAGTCCACACGTGTCTGTCTCTTCCCGTAACCCTCCATCCTGGCAGCACTCCCACTCTTGAATCCTTTCTAGGATCCCCTCAAAGACTGCAGACATGATAAGAGACAAGAGATGGTCAGAGACTGCGGACATACTACAGGAGAAGGACAGAGGCTGCGGACATACTACAGGAGGTGGACAGAGGCTGCGGACATACTACAGGAGGGGGACAGAGGCTGCGGACATACTACAGGAGGTGGACAGAGGCTGCGGACATACTACAGGAGGTGGACAGAGGCTGCGGACATACTACAGGAGGTGGACAGAGGCTGCGGACATACTACAGGAGGTGGACAGAGGCTGCGGACATACTACAGGAGGTGGACAGAGGCTGCGGACATACTACAAGAGGTGGACAGAGGCTGCGGACATACTACAGGAGGTGGACAGAGGCTGCGGACATACTACAGGAGGGGGACAGAGGCTGCAGACATACTACAGGAGGGGGACAGAGGTTGCGGACATACTACAAGAGGTGGACAAAGACTGCGGACATACTGCAGGAGGGGGACAGAGGCTGCGGACATACTGCAGGAGGGGGACAGAGGCTGCGGACATACTGCAGGAGGGGGACAGAGGCTGTGGACATACTGCAGGAGGGGGACAGAGGCTGCGGACATGCTACAGGAGGGGGACAGAGGCTGCGGACATGCTACAGGAGGGGGACAGAGGCTGCGGACATACTACAGGAGGGGGACAGAGGTTGCGGACATACTACAGGAGGGGGACAGAGGTTGCGGACATACTACAGGAGGGGGACAGAGGTTGCGGACATACTACAGGAGGGGGACAGAGGCTGCGGACATACTACAGGAGGGGGACAGAGGTTGCGGACATACTACAGGAGGGGGACAGAGGCTGCGGACATACTACAGGAGGGGGACAGAGGCTGCGGACATACTACAGGAGGGGGACAGAGGTTGCGGACATACTACAGGAGGGGGACAGAGGCTGCGGACAAACTGCAGGAGGGGGACAGAGGTTGCGGACATACTACAGGAGGGGGACAGAGGTTGCGGACATACTACAGGAGGGGGACAGAGGTTGCGGACATACTACAGGAGGGGGACAGAGGCTGCGGACATACTACAGGAGGGGGACAGAGGTTGCGGACATACTACAGGAGGGGGACAGAGGCTGCGGACATACTACAGGAGGGGGACAGAGGCTGCGGACATACTACAGGAGGGGGACAGAGGTTGCGGACATACTACAGGAGGGGGACAGAGGCTGCGGACATACTGCAGGAGGGGGACAGAGGTTGCGGACATACTACAGGAGGGGGACAGAGGTTGCGGACATACTACAGGAGGGGGACAGAGGCTGCGGACATACTGCAGGAGGGGGACAGAGGCTGCGGACATACTACAGGAGGGGGACAGAGGCTGCGGACATACTACAGGAGGGGGACAGAGGTTGCGGACATACTACAGGAGGTGGACAAAGACTGCGGACATACTACAGGAGGGGGACAGAGGCTGCGGACATACTGCAGGAGGGGGACAGAGGCTGCGGACATACTACAGGAGGGGGACAGAGGCTGCGGACATACTACAGGAGGGGGACAGAGGCTGCGGACATACTACAGGAGGGGGACAGAGGCTGCGGACATACTGCAGGAGGGGGACAGAGGCTGCGGACATACTACAGGAGGGGGACAGAGGTTGCGGACATACTACAGGAGGGGGACAGAGGCTGCGGACATACTACAGGAGGGGGACAGAGGTTGCGGACATACTACAGGAGGGGGACAGAGGTTGCGGACATACTACAGGAGGGGGACAGAGGCTGCGGACATACTGCAGGAGGGGGACAGAGGCTGCGGACATACTACAGGAGGGGGACAGAGGCTGCGGACATACTACAGGAGGGGGACAGAGGCTGCGGACATACTACAGGAGGTGGACAGAGGCTGCGGACATACTACAGGAGGTGGACAGAGGCTGCGGACATACTACAGGAGGGGGACAGAGGCTGCGGTCAGGACACATCCTCACAGCAGCCTCCTCCCCTGTCCACCATCATATTACTTCTCCAGTCCACATCAGATTCATCAGTGTGCTGTGTCCTTCTCCTGTACCCCTTTCACCTCTGCCTTGACCTGTGGAGAGGTGAAAGGGGTACAGGAGGAGGACACAGCACACTGATGAATCTGATGTGGACTGGAGAAGTAATATGATGGTGAATAGAGCACATCAGTCTCTGTCCCCTGCATATGCCATGCAGCCAGGGCCCAGGGACAGAGACTGATGTGCTCTATTCACCATCATATTACTTCTCCCGGCTCCAGTGAGTCCCAGTAATGTCCTCCTTTAGATCCCAATCCCATCCCCCCCACAGCTTTACTCTCCGTACCTCCTGTGTGTGCACTGTGCAGCCAGCCAAGTTATGCACTGCATGACAGGACAGAGTCGCCTCGTCGCCTGGGCCTGGCTCAGCTCAGCTGTCAGCTTGCCTTGCCGCCGCGCTCGATCGATTCGAAAATGGCGCCGGGCGGCGGTATTACGTTACTGCGCATGCGCCGCCCGGCCGAGCGCGTACGAGCTTTCCCGAGCCCGGCGCATGCGCAGTTGCGTGGCCAGCTCGCGGCCATCATTTTTACCGGCACCGGTGCCCGTAACGGGCATTCACGGGCGCCCCGAAAAACGGGTTGTTTTTACGGGCTGCCCGTAAATCTACGGGCGGTTGGCAACACTGCGATGGGCACTGATAGTTGGCACTGATGAAGCGGCACTGGTGGGCACTGATGAGGCTGCACTGATAGGTGGTACTGATGGGCACTGATAGGCGACACTGATGGGCACGGATAGGTGGCACTGATGGGCCCTGATAGGCAGCACTGAAGGGCACTGAGAGGTGGCACTGATTGGCAGCACAGATAGGTGGCACTGATGGGCACTGATAAACGGCACTGATAGGCACTTGTAGGCGGGACTGATGGTAGCTAGGCAGCACTGATAGATGACACTGATGAGGAGGCACTGATGGGCACTGATTGGCAGCACTGATGGGCACTGATAGATGACACTAGTGGGCACTGTTGGGACTGCACTGATTAACAGTGCCCTGATTATCAGTGTAGATGTCCCTTTAACACAAGCTGGTTATCGGCTCTCTTCTTCTTTCCTTACACTGTCAGCATGAGGAAAGAAAAGCTGATAACCGGCTTGTGTTTACATTCTGTAATCAGCTGTCAATGGACACAGCTGATCATGTGAAATAGGGCCACTGTGATTGGCCCATTACCCTGATCTGTGAGGAACTGGGTGATCACAGAGCGCGCCATCCACACACCGCTGGGGTGCACAGGTAGCACAATCATGGGAGGACGTCCATGTACGCCCTCCCGGCAAAGTAAGTCTGCGGTGTAGTCGTCTTTCGGCTATAGTGCGGGCAGAAAGTGGTTAAAGCGGGGGTCCACCTATCTATCGTTTTTTTTTTTTTTTGAGTTCATTCAAAAACTTTTCTTCTCAGCATTACATACTCACATATTGTGTGTAATATGTCCGCCTGTGTCAGATTTCGTCGGAAAGAATAACTTATATTATTCACTGCAGGCGGTTTCCATCTTCATTGTGGGCATTTAAAGCCCACAAGCATTTATTTCCTGGATGTGGTGAATGTTGTGCTCCCAGCATTCACCGCTCGTTCCCGCACATGCTCAGTGGCATCCTGGGAAGCCTGAGACTAGCTCCCAGGAGTCTGGGAGAGGCTAGAAACACGCCTACTCCCACGGGAGGAGAATCAGGAAGTGCAAAGAAGAATAGAAAAATAAAAAGGTAATTACGGCGATTTCAATTTTTTTAAACGGCATGTCAGCATCTAGGCAAGGAAGAGAATACATACAGATATTGTTCGAAATGTTGGTGGAACTCCGCTTTAAGTGATAAAACACAGCTTGCTGATTATAAAAAGTGCAATTAAAAAAATAATTAATTTAGAAATCCCGTAAAAGAAAACATGATTCTCAGACCAGGCCACCTTCTTTCATTGCTCTGTAATCCAGTTGGAATGCTCATGTCCATTGTAGGTGCTTTTGGGTGTGGACACAGGTCAGCATGAGAACCCAGACTGGACTATGTAGCTCCATGTATAACAAATTGCAACGCACTGTGTCTTATGACACCTTTCTATTGGAACAAGCATTAACTTTTGTAGCAAATTGAGCTACAGTAACTCTTCTAATGAACCGGACTCCACAAGCCAGCCTTCGCTCTATACATGCATCAGTGAGCTTTGGCCACCCATGACCCTATTGTCCTGACCCAGTGGCGGATGGTGCTCAAAATTTTTGCAGCCACTGTGCCATCAAACGCTGCCACTGTGCCCATCAACGCTGCCACAGTGCCCATCAAATGCTGCCATTGTGCCATCAAACGCTGCCACTGTGCCATCAATTGCAGCCACTGTGCCATCAAATGCCTCCACTGTGCCCATCAAACACAGCCACTGTGCCAAACGCTGCCACTGTGCCCATCATACGCTGCCACTGTGCCATCAAACGCTGCCACTGTGCTCTCAAATGCTGCCACTGTGCCATCGATTGCAGCCACTGTGCTAAACGCAGCCACTGTGCCATCAAACGCCCCCAGTGTGACCCCCGCCCGCTCGCCACCTGCCCGGCACTTACCCTGTCTTGGTGGGGCAGCGGGTGACGGCAACGAGTGGGGACCTCCATGCGTCTCCTGCCGTCCTCATCTCCCGTCCTACCCTCCTGATAGGCGTCCAATAGCAGCCCCTGTCTTTTTGGCCAATCAGGTGACAGGTAACAGAACTGAGCACCTGATTGGCGGAGAGGTGGCTTAGTGTTAGGAAAGCAAATAGTCATTTACTTTTCTAACACAGCTGAGTGACCTGCAAGCGCCCAGCATGGCACTCGCAGGTCACTTTTTTTGAAGCCTTTTAGAGCCTATGGCTCTAATCAGGTGCCTCAAAAACCCCCTGCCACTGTAATTCAGGCGCTCTGCGCCCGAAAAGGGGCCGGACGCCTGAATAGGGGGTGGCAGCGCCGGCCATAAATAGATTCATGCAATGCATGAATCTATCTACTGGTGATAGAGGGGGTGGCAGGAGAAAGGGGACGGCGCCCGTGCACCCTTAATGCACGGGCCGCCACTTTCCTGACCATTACATTCTGGTTTTGGAGATGACCCAGTCGTCTAGCTTTTACAATTCAGGCCTTGTCAAAGGCACTCAAATCCTTAGGCTTGCCCATTATTCATGTTCACTTGCTGCCATATATATCCCACCGATTTTCAGATGCCATTGTAACAAGATAATTAATGTTATTCACTTTATCTGTCAGTGGTCATATTTTTTTGGCGCTGATCTGATCAGTATATATATATATATATATATATATATATATATATATATACACACATATCAAATTTTGTTATGTTTCATGCAGTTCCGCTGTTAGCATACAATGCACCAATGGGGGGAACTCCTTCATCCACCTCGCTTGTGTGGATTGAGGAATCCGTTTCTTTTTTTTTTTATTTCACTCAGCAGAAACGATTCATCTTTGGCCAGCTTAAGTAGCAGCTGAAGTGAATATCTTGAAAAGAAATGTAAGGCTTTTTATTATTCTTTATGAACAATAGAGGGCAGTATACATCAATATAATGTAAACAGTTTTCAATGCAAAGGAAAAAAGCATCACATAACACTAAACAATGAAAAATGCACCAACATTTTGTATATAGCATGAGCTTTCACATTTACAGTAGTTACAGATGTTTTAAAATAATACACTCTTTTTTTAACTTTTTTTATTTCTGATTGGTAGCTTTTTGGGTCTTGTCCATAGCACACTTTTTTTGTACAAAGCTTCCTTTTGAAAAAAAAGTGGATATTTGCTTCAGGGGGTTTTTCATTTATTTGGGGGGCACATTATTTTTATTTTGTGTTGCTGGGGGTCTTTATTTTAGGTTGAACAGCTTTTTTTTCGGCAAGGCTTTCCCTTAGCCAGTTTCAGACTGCTCATTGTAATGGGACAGCTGCGTGGCCCACTTACCGTTCTGAGTGGTCCTTTTTATATGTCTTTTTTTTTGTTTTTGTGCGCGTACACAACAATTTTGGTTGAATTGTCCATAGTTAAAGTGCAGACTGCAGAAAGAAAGTGCAGACTAATGAAAATGGCTTTTTAACACATGATCACTGTGACCAATCACAGCGACCCTAAATTTAAACAATGCCTGTGTTCACATTTGTGGATGAGATCACATGCTTTACATACAGGGCATGAGAGTGACTCTACCTTGTGATCGCTGTGGTTGATCACAACAATCACACAGTACAGAGCCACTTTCATTGGCACTGTACAAGTATAAACACTGGCTGCGATGCGCACCTATCTCTCCCCTTCCTGTTACACACCAAGTTCTTCTTAGAGCGGGAGGCTAAGTGCTGATCCTCAGTGTATCCCAGTTTGTAGATCACAGCGGGTGCAGTGTGTCCAAGTGCATCTCCTGAAAGCAGAGGGCCTGTATACAAGATCATGAGCTGAGCACCCTTTCTGTGCTCAGACTCATTTTAATCAATATCTAAATAGACTAAACAATATGTAATATTAACAATACCCAATACCCCTAAGTGTAATCTGCCAGGCTTTAGCTGTTTTGAAGCTAAAACTTCAAAACAGTGGCAAACTGTGAACCTGACGGAAAAAAAAAAATACTGCTAGAGGGCAAAGGAAGAAATGCCCAAGCGTCATTGTGAGGAAAAATGTCCTTGCACTAGTGGTGTTACTGAATGAAAAAAAATGCTCCTGCATTGGTGGTGTTACTGGAAGGAAAGAATATCCCTGCATTGGTGGTGTCACTGGAAAGAACAAATACCCATATGTCAGTGGAAGGAAAAATTGCCCCTGCATCATTGTCAATGGGAGAGTAAAAAAAAAGTAGTAAGCAGAACAGGGGGACATGCAGTACAGAGAGGGCAGTTGGTGGGGGCAGACAGTACTGAGAAGGGCAGATAATCATTGTACAGGCGGCACAGAGGGGGCAGTTGATGGTGGGGGCAGGCAGTACAGAAAAGGGAATTTAATATTGGAAAACAGGCCCTACGTAGGCCAGGAGGAAGCAGTACACAGAGGCTCCATCATTGTCCTGAAGTCTTAATTGTGCCCCCTCTTTGCACCTACATTGACCTGGTCCTTGGGTTTCTGACCCTCATAAACTGGTACCTGATTTAGAGTTTATTCCTGGACTCTAGGGCTGCTCTATCTCTCTATCCTTGACTCACATAGGTGCAGGGATGGGGCTAAAGTTCCAGACTGATGATCCACCCAGTAAAATTGACCTACTCAAAAACCTACCATTTCTCCTCTCCAAGCTGCACTGTCTAATCAAGCAGTGGGGAGGAGAAAGATCCAGTGTGGCAGCTACTATGCCCAGGCTGAGTGTCTCCTGGCCATACACAAAACTACTCTGAGCTGTACCCGCAATTGACAAGTGCGGCCAGCATCTCAGGAGACAAGACAGTATGAGAAAAATGTGTGCAGTGAGTCAGTATACAGTGGGCCTCATCCTCCTTGGGAGCTAGGGAGGATACGACACTGTCTTAGTTTCCAGATCACAGCAAGTGCCAATGCTTTCAGTTTCCTGATCACAGCAAGTGCCAGTGTTTCCAGTTTCCTGATCACAGCAAGTGCCAGTGTTTCCAGTTTGCCGATAACAGCCAATGCCAATGATTCCAGTTTGCAGATCACAGCCAGTGCCAGTGTTCCCAGTGATGTTGAAAGCAGCAGTGTTTCCTTTTTTACTCATTATTTACTATGCTGTCTCAATGTCCAAAAAATGTACAGTAATGAGGAGGCACATAAAATTGTTATTATGACTGATGAGAGTAGTGGAGAGACCTCACAATCAGATTCAAACTCACAGTATGAACCTGTATGAAACAGCAGTACTTTGAAGACCACCAATAAATAGGAGGATGGAGAGTTCTCTACAAAAAAGTCAAGGCTCTTAGCATACTTTGGTGTGCCTGTTTTCCAAAATGTGTTAGGCAGTCCAGAAATCAGATTTGTAATTTAAGCCCCTTGAAAGTCTGAAGGTCCTCTTTGGAATTTAGTCCCCTCTATATGGCTAGGCAGCTAAAACAACTCACAAATGTTGTATCCCCTTAATCTGGAAAAGTAGCATAATGTGTTTCTGGGTGTAATTCTAACTATTCCAATGCTGTATGTAAGAAATAACTTAAATTGACAACTTTGCAAAAAAAGTTTCTATATCTTTCTTAATTTTCCCAAAACTTGCAGTGAAAAAAATGTGATCTTTAAAAGAATCACCAAACCTTGGGATGTCTACTTTCCAAAATGTGATAATTTTGTGTGTGTTTCTGCTATTCTGGCACTTTATGGGCTTTGAAATGTGATAGGTAATCAGGAAACCAGCTGCGTAATTTGTACCCTTTAAAAACCTTTAGGTGTTCCTTGGATTTTGAGCTCCCTATGCAGATAAGCATTGAAAAAGTCTCACACATGTGGTATACCTATATCCTGGAGCAGTAACAGTCTTTTCTAAATTCAGAAAAGTCAACTATGTCATACTCAGATGCTCAAATCACACAAGGCATTCTGTATATCCTTGGTGTCCCATTACAAGACTAGCATGTACATTAAAAAAGATTATTTCCATTGTCAGGCCATGTGAAGAGCTGTAGCCCATATCAGGGCTAACTTAAAATGTGCACAGCCACTAAATAGGTAACAATGTAACATTTAAAGGATAACTTCACTTTGGTGAAAAAAACATATAGCAAATAACAAAATAATATAGCATATACAATTGCTACATAAGCCATATTATAATTGAATGTTATTGAAAATTACCTTTCCTTTTCAATTTGCAGTGCTGTGATTTTCTGTAAAATTCAATGCAATATGGCAACCTGGAGGTCTTCTTTACATGGTTGGTGTACAGAACTTCCCCAGAGATGTCATTTCCTGCTTTTATGATTGGATCACTGATTTTCCCAGAAGTCTGCACTAAGATGCAAGTCAGATTGTAACAAAAGCTTCAACTTTGGCCAGATACTCCCAAAGGGTTAATTACTTTTAAAGGGATGTAGACCCTGCAACTTTTCTCATTTTAACACTGCAAGTGCATCAACTGAATATCAATGAAAAGTTCACTCCCAATTCATATTCACTTCACACACAACAAATATCTTTTTATTCAGGGCAGAAACAGGTAGGAATCTGCAACAAAGTTAGTTAAAATCTTTGTAATGTTTATTGATCACCAGTAGGGGATTGTTTTTTTTTCACAACAATAGTGGCATTTCTCTTTTTTGGGCAAATGCTAACTTATACACATGTTAAATGATGACCAGGGCCAGATTTCTGCACAGTTTGCTCTACCTTTCTACTGTTTTTCAGCCTGTCTGCCCCCAGACTGAATGTGTCTTGTCTGCTATAAAGTATCACACCGCCTGTTAGGAAAAATTAGAATAGGAATTATTGATTATATACAGTGCCTCGAAAAAGTATTCACACCCCTTGCAATTTTCCACATTTTGTCATGTTACAACCAAAAACGTAAATGTATTTTATTGGGATTTTATGTGATAGACCAGCACAAAGTGGCACATAATTGTGAAGTGGAAGGAAAATGATAAATGGTTTTCAAAATTTTTTACAAATAAATATCTAAAAAATCTGGCATGCATTTGTATTCAGCCCCATTTACTCTGATACCCCTAACTAAAATCTATTTTTAATAAACTCCTTTCACTGCAATTACAGCTGCAAGTCTTTTTGGGGATGTCTCTACCAGCTTTGCACATCTAGAGAATGACATTTTTGCCTATTCTACTTTGCAAAATAGCTCAAGCTCTGTCAGATTGGATGGACAGTGTCTGGGAACAGCAAATTTCAAGTCTTGTCAAGATTCCCCAAAGTATTGACTCGGGGGGCTGAATACAAATGCACGCCACACTTTTCACATATTTATCTGTAAAAAATGTTTAAAACCATTTATCATTTTCCTTCCACTTACAACTCTGTGCCATTTTGTGTTGGTCTATCACATAAAATCCCAATAAAATACATTTATGTTTCTGCTTGTAACATGACAAAATGGGGAAAATCGCAGGGGGTATGAATACTTTTTCGAAGCACTGTATATCCCCAGAAATTCGCCAGTCACTGCACCTAGTGTGAGCAAGCCCTGAATAATCAAAAAGAGGCTGGTTTCTGTAGAAAATTCCACAGCTTTGAGAAGTCTTGCAGAAGGAGTACTGATATAGTTGTAGTATATAACTGAACTGAAAACAAATCTCAGTGATAAATCGCATGGCACTTATAAAACACTCTAAGATGAAACAAACAATGAAAGGTATCCCAGAGTCATGTGGATATAATATTGCATAAATGGCATACTAATTTGTACCATGATGAAATCCTGTGGGATTACCTTCAGTTTCGGATGACCTGCTTTAAGGAATTTCAGGTTTTAATTACACAAGTCTGTATTAGAGGAGCAAGAACAGGAGACAACAGCATCACTGGTATACTGAAAATGTATATGATGATGACATGAATATTTGACAGTATACAGCAATTCCTTGTTTATTAAAGACGCTTGGTAATTTGTGCATAAATGAGAACACTATATAAACACCAGAGATGCTGACAAATATCTCTTTTTGTTACACTGTTGGGTCTGGTTAACACTTTTGTGGCTCTACGAGCCAAGTTTCACGCAGGCACAGCAGCCCATTCATATAAATAGGCTGCTGTGCCTCCTGTAAACACAGGGAAAAGGTCCCTACTCTATTTTTGAAATCGCAGCTCACATGGAAACCATGGATTTCCAGTGTGTGATGGTACCATTAGGATTAATGGCGCCCACACACATCTCCTGCATTTCCTGTGCGGGTGGTTGTGGCTGGAACGACTGCAGACCCGCAGCAGGAACCACCACCACAAATGTGAACCAGGGCTTAGACCATGTGATAATGCTGACCAATTAGAATCTGTCTGGTTTGTTCTGGCAGTGCTGGACAAAGAAGACCGAAAGCAGCAGGGATTTCAAATTCCTGGACATGTGGAGCGGTTTATGGGAGCCCTGACAGCTTAGGATTGTGGGAAATAAGTGTAAAGTTTGGAGTTGTATAACTCAAGTGTAGCGCTCGCTAGCGGCTACAGTCCATGCAAAATATTCCCATTTGAGGGCTTGTTGGCCCACTTTTATTTAAAGGTAAGTTCACACAAAGTTCCAGAAAGCATAATCCATGGATTTCCCATGCAGGGGGCTTCACCATTAACACAAAAACAAAATATTCAGCCTCCTGCCTCACTTTAGTAAAGGAATAGTTAGTTATACAGCCTCCTGGCTTCCACAGACAATTTCCTTGCCCACTGTGTCCAAATAGATAGCAGCCCCTCGGTGCTCTGGCCCTCAGGCTTGGGCCTCTGTCTTTTCCAGTGCACACATGCACTCCTCTGGCTTCCCCCCTTCACACCTAAACTCCCCAGAAGGGTGGAGCCCAGAATAATGGCCATATCACTATTAATAGCCCCAGTCAGTGTGCTGGTGGTTCCAAAAACCTGGATCCTGGATTGAAGATTTCCACCCACCAGGCTCTCTTAGAAATTTCCAGGCAACAGGTCCCAAAACGGACTTTACGAAACGATGAGGAAACTAAAAAGCCAGTTTCCTCTCCATTAAGCAAACCCTCTGGAGCCCCTCAACCTGCCTGGTTGAGAATCCTGGGTTATAACCACTGTTTGGACCCTGGCAGGGTACTGCACTAGAAAATGAATTGTTTTCTTTAACTTTCATTGTACTAAAATGTTTATTAAGAACAGTAGATTTAGCCAATATGGGCAGTTACGTGCAGATGATAAAATCCCCTACTAAGGGTTGTTTCACAAGGGCGCCCAGAGGGAAAGGGGGGCAGTAAAAACAGCAGGCTGAGCAGTGGTTTTACCTTTTTCCCTGATTGCCCACTCAAATGCTAACATTACAGTCTGACAGTACTGTACATATGCTGCAGCATTTTTAACTCAAGCTGTAGAGTTTGGAGATTTACCCACTGAGCTCAATGAGAGTGCATCTCAACTGCGAGACATCTGATTTTTTTTTAACTACAAAATCCCCTTTGGGATTTGGGAAAAAAATTGGATCACTTCATGTATGCCTGTCAACCGCTGCTATACCACCCTCTGTAAAGCTATCTACTGCCACTGCCACTACTGTCTGTCTAAAAGAGACCTAATAGCGTGCTGTAGTTCATAATGACAGCTTAGATATCAACTTTACATTCATTTTCCAGACTAGACTTACATAAAATAATGCTGATTGCTCTCTTTAGGTTGCTCTAACCAGTGAGGGTTGTGTTGTCAATTAAACAAGTCATTCACAAAGCAGTCCACTGAAAATAATTTTCCTGCAATTACATGTCATTGATCTTCTATTACACCATTCCAAATTTCCAGGAGGCTGGAATATTTGAACTGATGGTGGTCTGTATAGACTTGAGTTGAGAAACACTTGCATATGAATGCTGGAACCAAACACCCCCAATAACTTCATGTAAATGTTCCTCAAAGTGCAAACTATATTAGGCTACAATAACTTGCATGAAGCATTCCAGATATTAAGATAAATGTATCTTAGTACAGTTAAATATCTGTAGATCTTAACCTGTGTTTAACTTTATACAATTATAGGATGACCTTGCACGTCCAGGCGAAGCTGCTACAGAAGAACCATCTATGGAGGCCACAGAAGAGGCTGAGCAGGTAAAAAAAACACACATATTCTGCACCTCCTCATCTGTCTTTACTTCCAGACTTCCGAGTACTGAGGCACTGTATGCTTTAACTTCATTCATATCCACTTCTCCTAACCAAATACTTTTCACATATCATTGATTTTAGTGTTTGCATTGCACAACACCAAAATTCTGTAAAATAATATTGTGCTAACACCATATTTGAGCAGTCTACTAAAAAAAAAAAAAAATCCATTCAATCATTATAATAATAATAATAATAATAATAATAATCATCATCATCATAATAATCATCATAATCTCCACCGATTACATGACACTTCACTATAATTTTCAATTAGAACCCCCCTTGACAAATGATCCACACATTCAAGCACAGCAATATTTTTTCTCCTAGCAGAAATACAATTTCTTGCCCTCCTACTTGAGTGCAATATGCTGGCATAAATAGGTAATGGCCAAACTTCTCATTACAAATAGACTTGTAGTGCTAAGGAAAAGAGCGGCTATGTTTCATCAGGCCTGGTAGTTCATAGGGTGCACTGGCCAGCACGGTCAAACTCTGGTGCCTTCTGGATGTTGTAGTCAATTTAGACATACACAGCTGCTATAGCAGGAATGTGGAGATAATATTATCAAATTGTAAGTTGTTAATACAACATGTCTTAAACAATAGCTATTTCTGTGATTTCAATAAAAAAAGTAAAAAACAAAGGGTTAAGAAAGAAGCATGTGCTGTATATGGTAATGTTTTTACAACATCCATGAAAAAGGTGGACCATGGGTCAAGAAGCAGGAGGATGCTCATAAGACATTTTAGTGGGTAAAGGGGCTAGTGAAAATAGGCTAAAAATGTATAAAATCCAGTGGCCTTTAAAGTAGAATAAAGCACAATACTGCAACTGAACTTTGACATCTACACATTCTATTTTTTTAATTAATATACACATTTGTTTCCATTCTACATGTCTATCATGTTTGCAAGTGTTTGGGTGTACAAACAGATATATAGATATAGGTGTAGTACAGGATGTATTACTTTTGTATTACTTTTGAAACTGCCATGCTCAGAAGTGAGAAAGTTAGAAACAGTATATAACAAAGTATTAATTCATGGTCTTTAATCAACTATGTCTTTTTCAGGCCATTGAAGGTGAAAATTAGTCAACTGTCCACATTTTCTGCTGAAAATCCTTGAAGATTTTATTTATGAACACAGCAGGGAAGCCATAAAGGCCACAATAGGCACCCACTATCCATTGTACAGTTCATCATGTCTCTGTAAAGATTCACATCATTATGTGTTCAGCTAAACGAGTCAGCTCTTTATACCTCACTCATCACACATTGGTTTTATTTTCTGAAATGTTGAGTTTATTTTAGTTTACTTCCCATAATGTCTTGTTACTCAAATTCTATTAAGTTTTTTATTGTCGTTTAAACCAAATAATGGCTTAATTATATGCTGGGAAGTTTGATGTCTTCTGTGCTTTTCCATCTTGTCAGTTTTGATTTCATCATCATTCTCATATTTTCTGGTGAGAAAAAGTTTGAGAACACTTTAGAATTTTCTACATATATGCATAAATGGCTCTCCAAATGTGATCTGACCCTTATCTAAGTCCACTAAAAACAAACATAACATCTTACACTGCCATATTCTTTGAACAAATGCTTTAAACAATGAATTTATTTCAAGTAAAAGCTGTAAATGGAAACCTTTACTTTTAGTAACTAGTAAAAACTGAAAAGAACCTCAAACAGAAGGTCTCTCCAATTGCTGCTCAAGCGGCACAGTGACTGGGAAGTACTTGACCGACACTTGTATTCTGTTCATGTATATATACTTGGGATGCCATGTTTTATTGGCCTAGGAGTGATGTCCTACAGGAATATCTGCAAGGGCTTCAAAGAATCTGGGGCATGAAACATAACAAAGATCTAAGACACAAGAGTAGATACTGTATATAATGCTACAACTTATGTAAACTGTAGCTGTAGCCCTAAGGGGGCTCATGTTGTCAGAAATTCTTTGTCACTTTTTCCAGGCATATAAACTTCTGTTGTGAACAACAGATTGCCAAAATTAATGTAAAACCCACATCTGAACTGAGTGGAATGCATGAATTTTACCTTCTTTTTAGAATGTTATTAATCTAAAAGTTCACATACTTTTTCCATCAATTACCTTAATTGATCATACTATTTTCTCATCAAAGTTATGGCAATTTAATGTGCTCTATGTGCTGCTTATTAAGACCATAAGTATATACCGTATGAGTAAAGATCAGACCACATTTGTAGAGCCATCCATAAAGAAACTGAAATAAATTCCTAGTGGTTTATACACTTTTTCCCACAGTTGTATGCCTGTCTTCTAACTGTGTCAAAACTATGTCTGCCATTGAATCTTCATTGTTGTGTTTCTTTCTTGGCATACTGGCACTTTAATTTTTTTCTTGTAAATTATATTTCTTACAACATAAATAAAACTGAGTTTAAAGCGTAATTCTTACTGCAGATCAAATAAAAACAAAAATGATAAGAATTTATATCTGTACATACTAGGTACGGTTTTATGGACCAGTTATTGACGTAAGTTTAGAAACCTGTAAAATTGAAATGTGCACCCAATCACCAAAATTATATGCAAGATTTAGTATGGTAATGTAATTTTAAACTTAAATATTTGTAAATCTTTAGCATTTGTTAAAAAAATGCCTGATAATTCTGCCATGTGGATAGGGTGACAATACTTTGGGGGTTATTTACGAATTGCAAATCAACTTTGCACTACAAGTGCAAACTACAAGTGCAAAGTGCACTTGAAATTGCACTGAAAGTGCACTTGGAAGTGCAGTCACTGTAGATCCGAGGGGGACATGCAAGGAAGATAAAAAACAGCATTTTAGCTTGCACATGATTGGATGATAAATTCAGCAGAGCTTCCCCCCTCATTTCAGCTTTAGTGGCTCCATTTTTTAAATTAATCTAGAGCAGTAAGACAATCACTGCCTGACGAAGGGGCCCTGCGTGGCTCTGAAACATTGCGCTTCTTTGTATGTGATGTGATCCTCCTTCTATAACAAAAATGTTCAGTTTAAGATCAGTGGTGTGCTGCCAAATATTTACATTGTGTTAGATAAGCGATAGAGTTGGTTCTGCAATGCCCTAGACGTAGCAAGCATTTAACTCTTGAAGTGCATGGGTTGGGGGGACTGGTTAACGCTGGATGGAGTTTTTTTTCATGTGTAGTAATCTGTTTTTAAAACGATCTGGTTCAACTGCCATTAAACTCTGTAATTTGAAAGAAAAAAAGAGAAATAATGTATGTGCAGAGAGTCAAGATAGCCAACTTAACAAGCTTATGGCTTCAAGATACACTGTCACTTTACTGATACAGGTCAAAATAACAGTGTCTGGACAAAGAGCACTCCCCTTACCACCTTTAAAACAGCTGGCACTGAAATCAGTGCTGTCAATGACCTGGGGGAGCAGTGACATCACTCCCTCAGTAATGTTTCAGTGCTTGGACCTAGTGATTGTCTGGCTTTGTGCGTATGTTAAAACTTTGTGAATTGAGCCTCTTGAGCAGGGGTATTGAATTCGATTTTAAGGAGGTCTGATCAGTAAAAAAAGTTTCCAGCAGAGCTCTGATTTGCATGTTTGTGCGAAGCCTCCTTTATATCACAGCCCCCTTATATCACAATCCCGTTCTTACATTAGTGTCCTCAGTCCCCCACTTAATTTCACAGTTTTCCCTTCAGAGTAGTGTTCTCAGTCCCCCTCCACATCACCCCCTCCCTCTTCACAGTAGTACTGAATCCCCTTTACATAACATACCCCCTTTATTCACAGCAGTGTCCTCACCCCTTCACCCCCCCAAAGTACTGTCATCTGCCCCTTCACATCAACCCCCCCACACACACACATCACTGCCCCTTCACATCACAACCCCCTCACATCACAAATTCCCCCCCCCACATCACCCCCCAAGACACTGTCCCCTTCACTTCTCCTGCCACCCCAGCACTGCCCACCCTTGCATCACCCCTCACAGCACTGCACCCATTCACATTACCTAATTCCCCCCTTATCATAACCCACTTCCCCTTCACATAACCCCCACTACAGCACTGAACCCTCTTTACATCACCGTCTCCCTTCACATTACCACTCCACACATCACGGGCCCCCTTCACATCACCATCCCTACCCCAGCACTGCCCCCTTCATATCAACCCCCCACACAGACACACATGCAGCACTGTCCCCTTCACATCACTCTCCCCACAGCACTGCCCCCTCACATCACAAATCCCCCCCCTGCAGTAGTGTGATCTGCCCTCTTCATGTCACCTACATCCCCTTCACATCACCTTCCCTTCCACAGCATGGCCCCCCATTTAGATCACCCTCGCATCACTAATCCCCCATCCCCCAGTAGTGTGCTCTGCCCACTTCACTCCCTTACAGCACTGCCTCCTCTCAAATCACAATCCCCGCCTCTTCACAGACCCCCTTTCCCCCCATACAGTAGTGTGCTCTGCCCTCTGGATATCCAGCCAGCCTTCCTGCCTCTAGAACTACCTCCCTTTACATTACCCCCACCCACTCCATTAGGGTCCTCTGCCCTTCACTTTCCTACCTTAGACTGAATGGAGGTCGGGAGGCAGGATGGTTAGAAGCCGGGTGCAGGTGTGGGAGGGAGAGCCCTGCATTGGGAACAGGCAATAAGCTGAGTGCGGGTAATAAGCTGACCACAGCTCGGCATTGGACTGGAATGGGAGCTGCCTGCTGTTAACTTTCCAGATTAAACAGCAGGTGATTGGTGACTAGGACCGCCTTGCATCCTAGCCACCAATCATCTGCTGGTTAATCTGGAAAGCGGTAGCTCCCGCTCCCGTCCAATGCAGAGCTGTGCCTCCCAGACTCAGGTTATTACCTGCACTCAGCTTATTACCCAACCCCGAATGCAGAACTGTGCCTCCCGCACCCAGCCTCTTACCATCTTGCCTCCAGAGGTAGAGAGGTAGGCAGAGAATGACAGTGATCAAGGCTGGGGAATAGAAGTGGCTCCTAAATGTCATGACTGTGGGTCCCGATGGGACAGTGGCTCGGCCATTTAGTTATGCTTGCTCTAGAGTCTTTATATGACTAGATAATACTTATGGCTATATGTATATTAGACAGTACTTACAATATTAAGACCTAACATAGACATATATTTACTGTACATTTATTGCCCTGTAAGGTTATTGTGCCTTTAATTTGATATTTATTATGCAACAATCCTAATACAAATATACACATCTTTTGAATCATGATTTTTAATAGGGGAAGTGTAAAACACTTCTGGAAAGACTGTAAGAAAAAATGTGACAGCATAGTTAGACTGTTTATAGGTATACAATGCTGTGAAAAAGTATTTGCCCCCTTCCTGATATATTATTATGTTTTGCATATTTGTCACGTTTAAATTATTCAGATAATCAAACAAATGTTAATATTACACAAACATAACCCAAAATGCAGTTTGTAAATAATGATTTCATTTATTAAGGGAAAAAAGGTGTCCAAACCTGCCTGGCCCTATGTGATAAAGTAAAATGAATAAATTGTGATTAACCCCTTTTTTTGGAAAGCTGAGGTAAATTTCACTCGCCACACCCAGATCTGATTACTGACAGGCCTGTTTAATCAAGAAAGCACTTAAATAGCTGTCTAAAAGATCTAAAAAAGCAACACATCATGCCGCTATTTAATGAAATTCAAGAAATGATTACAAAGCCATTTCTAGGGCTTTATGACTCCAGCGAACCACATTGTCCACAAATAGAGAAAACTTGAAACAATGATGAACCTTCCCAGGAGTGACCCAGAACAACACCTGAAGAGCTGCAGGCCTCACTTGCCTCAGTTAAGGTTAGTGTTCATGATTCTACAATAGTAAAGAGACTGGGCAAAAAATGGCATCCATGGAGTTCCAAGGCAAAAGCCACTGCTGACCAAAAAGAACACAAAAGCTCATCTCACATTTGCCAAAAAAACATCTTGATTATCCCCAAGAGTTTTGGGCAAATATTCTGAGGACTAATGAGACAAAAGTTGAACTTTTTGGAAGGTGTGCGTCCCATTACATCTGGCATACAACTAATACAGCATTTCAAAACAAGAACATCATACCAACAGTCAAACATGGTGGTGGTAATGTGATGGTCTGGGGCTGCATTGCAGCTTCAGTACCTGGACAACTTGCCATAATTGATGGAACCATGAATTCTGCACTCTAACAGAAAATCCTGAAGGAGAATTTCCGGTCATCAGTTCCTGACCTCAAGCTCAAGCGCACTTGGGTTAAGCAGCAGGACAATGATCGGAAACACACCAGCAGGCCCACCTCTGAATGGCTCAAAAAAACAAAATTAAGGTTTTAGAGTGGCCTAGTAACTTTTTCACATAGGGCCAGGCAGGTTTGGACAGATTTTTCTCTTAATACATGAAATCATCATTTAAAAACTGCATTTTGTATTTACTCGGGTTATCTTTGTGTAATGTTAAAATTTGTTTGAGGATCTGAATCATTTAAGTGTGACAAATATACAAAAAAATGTAAAAATCAGGAAAGGAGCAAATCCTTTTTCACAGCACAGTATATAAAGATCTATATTGTGTGAACATTTTACTATGGTAACATTTCTTACATATGTTGTACAAAAAAAAAAAAAAAAACCTTACCATATCCACCTTTTATTTATTGATGTTAACCTGATGGGATCCCTCCTTGCGTAAACAAAAGTTACCTAGCAGTACTCACCCTCTTCCTGCTCCAGTGCTGCACCCATCCTGGGCTGCTGGGTCTTCCTCCAGGTTGAATGCCACCCAGCAACATTCAGCACACTTCCTGTGAGCCCAAGATTAACAAGTACGCTCCCCAGAGTGTGTATCATCATTCTGGCCTGGGCTCACTGGATAATGTTGCAGAAAACAGTGTTCATATTACTATGTGCGTTTCATTCTATGCAGTATTCAGTAACACCAACCACCAGAGGACAGAGGGGATGGAAGAGGACCCCACTTGCCCATTATTAGAAAGAACACCTTAAAAAAGGTATGTTTCAAAAATAAATGCCAGAAGCCTAAGGAAAATTTATCACATTGGATTCAGAAAGGAATACCTTGTCCCTCAGTGTGAAATTTGGGCACAGTGATGACCGTGAGATTCTTGTTTACCCTTTCTTTTGATCAAGACTACTGTAGATTGAGAGAGGATGAATTTGAAAGAAATAAACACTTAGACCACAGGTTATATTTTGATATCCTTTGGAATGAATTTGAGAGCATGAAAAAATCTTTTACAAACTATAGCCTAAAAACTGACTATTTTTGCAAACAAACATGTGGCTGTGATATTACTCCCTTCCTGTTCTTCAGTCTACAGTACTTCAAAAGGATTGTCCATAGTCCATACCATGCCACCTCCTGTGCCTCATTGTTGACCAGTGGGGCCACCCATCACAGTGAGCAGGATGCAGGATGGTTTGAGACCAGCCTCTTAATCAGGAGGGATCCCTGGGAACTTAATACTTATTTGACACTGCCTGTGTAGTGATAAATTAAGGCCTTAGATATACTTTTATTTATATTTATCTGTCTTCAGACTCCCACAGAGGTAGCTCCTTGCAATATCCACACATCTTGTTTCCCAAGTGCTATGGTAAATGAACACAAAATAGCACTATTGTAATCATAGGTGTGCACAGCCTATTGCATTAGGGTGTGCACCCCAAAGCTCAAACACACATGCATGTGCTGAGCGGCTTCCTGTTCATTCACAAATTGAAGCATAGTAAACACAGTTATGATTGAACACAGTGACTGTGTTCACAGTGTTCATTTAGAAAAGGAAGGGGCTGGTAAATGAGATATTAATTAGCCCCTTCTCCATCCTGAAACATCCCCTACAGCATCTGGGGGGGGAGAGGAGGGAAGCCAGCAGCACCGTGGTGGGGGGCATGCAACACGGGGGGAAGCCCAGGAAGAAGGGGGAATCGGCACTGTACAGAGTTATTAGGGTGTGCCCAGGCACACCTGGCACACCCCCTGCGCGCGCCTATGATTGTAATACAACTGTATGTTGCTACATCAGAATAAATAAAAAACGATGATGTTAAAATCATATATTTCATCAGTCACTTTATTTGCAGCCCAAACCCTATATTTAAACATAAAATCAAACACTTTACTTTGTACAGTTCAGTTTTAATTAAAACACACATATAGCAACCACAAATAAAGCTCTCCTACGTGCTGAAACAATAAGAAGAAGTCCTTAGTATAGGCACAAAGTAAAAGCCTTTTCTCCTATGTGTAGACATCTGTGTAGTGTGGGGCACACATGGTGAAAATGGAAGAGGGACGTGTGTGTGTGTTACATAATTCTCACCCTCTGGTAGTCCAAAAACAAACTATGCACAAGGAACATGGAGAGGAAAAGAGCATGTACACTTCCTGCATGGGCTAAAATATCTAGTCAAAAATTGGATATATAATGAACTACTAGGTGGTGGTATGGAAGATATGATGTGAGTTACATAAATGTACCTCTTGCTCAGTCGTATCCCCATGTGATCACAAGGCAACAGGAAGTCAATGAAATCCAATTTATTAAGAGCTGTGCCAGTAAATCTGCATACATGAAGTAAATTAAAAACTTACACCATCCTTGTGACCCCCGTGGTGTGTGGATATGGAGCTTGGTGAAAGGGGCAAAAAGGGGTAATGATTTATGGGGTGGCCAATCCTGTAGGAACACTTGCTGGGCACTGTAGCGGATGAAGAAGACTCTGTCTACAGTGGGCTCATAGGAAGTTATGTGCCGTAAGTGATGTGTCGGAAGTATGTCATAGAGGGCTGCATCATCGGAAGTGACATACCAATAGCATTCAGAGGGTCAGCCAAAGAGGGTATGCAGTGTTTTGGGGCCTGCCCCCCTTGTCAAATCTCATTTTGTTTGTGGACTTATCTGATTATTGAGTCGCTCCCCTCGATCATATCACTTATAGCTGCAGGAACACTGAACATCAATGAATTATAACTATGCCATATGGACACCAGTGATTTAATGTTATAATAAGCAAGATGCCTGACTTACTGCAGTTGTCAACACTTCAGGGGGCCTATTTTGAAAGGCATTTATTCTCATCAGAACTGCTTCTCTCCCCATACAAGTCAATAGGAAAACAAAATCAGCTTGAAGCTGGTTGATTCAGCTTAGAAGGAGGTTAAATGCTGACCAGAAGGAGGACAACTGCAGGTCATATACACCTGTCAATGAACTTTGAATGATCTTCAAGTGTGTCAAAGTGATGTCAAACACAGGCTGAATGCACCTGAAAGCAAGTTGCAATTGTCCATTGACACAGGCTTTTGAAGTGGGTATAAGTCATTTATTGACCATGAGTTAACAATAACAGAGACTGCACAGGATATTCTGAAAAATGCTTCCACCTTTCCACTCTAGAGTGGCATGAGCAGGAAATTTCAGAATCAGTCTATATCAAATATTTAGTTCCATAGATCAAATACATGTGAATATAGAGTATACAATTGTAATGATACCTACGCTAACACTACAGCGTGTAATTTGTATAATGGCAGACATTTTAGATTTCAACATTAAAGAATAACTCTAGGCAGAGAGGTTTTTGTGTTTCACCACTAAATCATACCACTGAAAAAAACTAAATAAGTATATATAAATAAGATTACAAAACACAAGAGTAATGCGGTGTACAATGATACCTTTTTTTATTGAACTAACAAGCTTTCAAGAGTTTTCTTTTCTTCCTCAGGTATTGCTTCATACCTGGGAAAAAGAGGAAAACTCTCAAAGGCTTTTCTTTATAGTTTAAAGCAATTTCAACAAACACCAGGGCTGTGTAATTATTGACCTGAACAAGAAGGGGATGAAAGTGCCCAGTATTATATATGTTATACTTACCTGCCCTGTAATGGTTTTGCACAGAGCAGCTCATATCCTCCTTTTCTCGGGCCCCGCACCAGTGCTCCTGGCTCATCCCCCACTTGTGTGTGCATGCTCACGAGCCCTGCTCTATGCGTCTGTAAGACCAAAGAGCCATGGCTCAGCCCCACCCTCTACTCTTTTCTCACTGGCTGCGATTGACAGCAGTGGGAGCCAATGGCAAAAGAGGAGAGTGGGACTTTGGGTACAGTGTGGCACGGCCGCGCAGTTGTCAGTTAAAGCGAAGCACTGCCGTATCGCAAAAAATGACCTGGTCATTGAGCAGCCAAATCTTCCGGGGCTGAAGTGGTTAAAGAACACAACATCCAGGGCTATGGAAAATAATTATAATGCAATAAATAAATTACAACGCTCGCAACAGTACAAATAAAGCAAATAACCACCAAAAAACATATCACAATTGTGTTAATATATATTTTAATATAATCCTATTAAAGTGCTCTAGTGCTACAAAAAACTTCAAACACTGTATAAAGATACAACGCTTGAAACAGTGCGAAATTGATATGTACAACAACATATGAGATATTATAAGTGCTCTTGTGCTCCAATTCACTCAAAAGTGCAAAGTGCTTCAAAATTACCTGAAATGACCAATTCTTGAAAAGAAGACACGTCAAGCGGATCTCATTTTTTGCCATAATTTTTGGGAAATTAAGAAACATACCGGACTCTAAATCTCAATGTGAATGCATCATGAACACAGAGTGGTACTGTGGATGCATATATAGTGCAAAAGTGCCACGTCCTAAAACTGATTACGAAAAAGAAAAGGGAGGGACTTTGGACTTTTTAGGCACAGTAACATCACTAGAGTGTAATATTAATAAAAGATGTAAGTTTATTGAAAAAATATTAAAAAACATTAATATTTAAAACACCACAATACATTTAAATGTAGATGAAGGTATAGGAAATACTTATTGACATTAATGCTGTCCAAACTTAATTAAAGTAAACAGACAACTCGGACAGGAGGATATCCATTCAAAATGTACAATAGTCCGGGGACTGTGGCTGGACAGCAGGTCAATGGTGGTTAGTTCATATTTCAGAATTGCTCAACATGTTACGCATTCCTAAACACTTCTTCAGGAGAAATGGAAATGTGGCTATCAAAGATAAATAACAACATACATACAATTAGTATATCATAAGCTAACAGTGAACAAAAAAACGTAATATCAAACATTGATTCAAATCAGCTCAAAAAACATGCACCGGTCAAACCATAGAAGCACAAGATTTAAGATTTAAGAGTAATGTTTACCGGACATGTTAACCATAAAAATGGTTTTATGGTTAACATGTCCGGTAAACATTACTCTTAAATCTAACCTGAGTTTTGTGCCAGCAACCAAAAAACTAATGACTGGTGAATACCCTTATATACACTTTATTATAATGTTTGGTATGCCCCCCCGTGGTGACTCTTCATCGCCCCCCTTGTATGCCCAGCTTGTGCTTCTGTGGTTTGGCCGGTGCATGTTTTTTGAGCTGATTTGAATCAATGTATGGGATAAGGGAGATAAGGGGTTAATTTACAGGTTACATAGAGACAGCATTGGATCTAGTATGTGTAAGAGGGGAGGGGAGCCTGAAAGGGTTAAAATCCACTCATTCTATGTCCATTCATAATTACACAATCTCTCTCCATCTCCTGTTGAAAGGGGAAGAGGAAGGATTAGCACAGTAAACAGTAAAAGCTATGGCCAATCACAGGGCTCACATGGTACCCAACTGCTCAGATCAGCTGCGTTCAGTGTCTCTGTGTACCCACCTAATGAAGGCTGGGTACACAGCGATTCCACTACCGCCCAATGTCTGTTTGTCCAATGCCGCTCATAAATGCCACTGGATAAACAAAGGGCTGCCTATCTGCCATTGAAAACATACTGTGGTACGTACGTGGATAATGACAGAGCTGCCATAATTTGTATTCTTTATATCTGCCTGGAGTAGAACTTGAAGGTCCATTTCCAGTTGTTATATTTTGTTTTAAGAAATGTGGGTAAGAACTTGTGACATCTCACACAACCCACACATTGTTGTCAACAGTCCCGATTTTACCGGGACAATCCCGATTTTGGGACCCTTGTCCCGATCGGAGGCTGTCCCGATTCGGGATTTTGCCCAGGGAAATCGTGAATGTTTGCTTTTTCATTTTTGGAGCAGCTGGCTTCATTAAAATGGCCGCCGCTGTCGCTAGATTATTCCCCCTTGTGTTCAGTGGAGAGAGGAAGGGGGCTTGATCCGTGCAGGCAATGAATCGGCTTCTCCTCTCACAATGCTAAAGCCGGGGTTAGCTGCACGGATCGGCCCTTCCCCTCTCCACTGAACACATGGCGCGCCAGCCGCTCATGCCATGTTCCTTCTACTCTTGTCTCTGCAGCAATTTAACTTTAATGTACAGGAAGGGGGTTAACTATACACAGGAGGAGGGGGGGTTAAGTATATACAGGAGGGGGGTTAGCTCTATACAGGAGGAGGGGGGTTAACTATATACAGGAGGAGGGGGGTTAGCTATATACAGGAGGAGGGGGGTTAGCTATATACAGGAGGAGGGGGGTTAACTATATACAGGAGGAGGGGGTAGCTCTATACAGAAGGAGGGGGTTAACTATATACAGGAGGAGGGGAGTTAACTATATACAGGAGGAGGGGGGTTAACTATATACAGGAGGAGGGGGGTTAGCTATATACAGGAGGGGGGGTTAACTATATATAGGAGGAGGGGGGTTAACTATATACAGGAGGAGGGGGTTAGCTATATACAGGAGGAGGGGGGGTTAGCTATATACAGAAGGGGGAGTTAACTATATACAGGAGGAGGGGGGTTAGCTATATACAGGAGGAGGTGGGTTAACTATATACAGGAGGAGGGGGGTTAACTATATACAGGAGGAGGGGGGTTAACTATATACAGGAGGAGGGGGGTTAACTATATACAGGAGGGGGAGTTAGCTATATACAGGAGGAGGGGGGTTAGCTATATACAGGAGGAGGGGGTTAACTATATACAGGAGGAGGGGGGTTAGCTATATACAGGGTGGGGGGGTTAGCTATATACAGGAGGAGGGGGGGTTAGCTATATACAGGAGGAGGGGGTTAACTATACACAGGAGGGGGAGTTACCTATATACAGGAGGAGGGGCTTAACTATATACAGGAGGAGGGGTTTAACTATATACAGGAGGAGGGGGTTAGTTATATACAGGGTGAGGGGGGGTTAGCTATATACAGGAGGAGGGGGTTAACTATATACAGGAGGAGGGGGGTTAACTATATACAGGAGGAGGGGGGTTAGCTATATACAGGAGGAGGGGGGTTAACTATATACAGGAGGAGGGGGTTAACTATATACAGGAGGAGGGGGTAGCTCTATACAGAAGGAGGGGGGTTAACTATATACAGGAGGAGGGGGTTTAACTATATACAGGAGGAGGGGGGTTAGCTATATACAGGAGGGGGGGTTAACTTTATACAGGAGGAGGGGGTTAACTATATACAGGTGGAGGGTTAGCTATATACAGGAGGAGGGGGGGTTAGCTATATACAGGAGGAGGGGGTTAACTATATACAGGAGGAGGGGGGTTAACTATATACAGGAGGAGGGGGTTAACTATATACAGGAGGGGGAGTTAGCTATATACAGGAGGAGGGGGGTTAGCTATATACAGGAGGAGGGGGGTTAACTATATACAGGAGGAGGGGGTTAGCTATATACAGGGTGGGGGGGTTAGCTATATACAGGAGGAGGGGTGGTTAGCTATATACAGGAGGAGGGGGTTAGCTATATACAGGAGGAAGGGGTTAACGATATACAGAAGGGGGAGGGTTAACTATGTACAGGGTGGGGGTTAACTATATACAGGAGGGGGGAGGGTAAACTATGTACAGGAGGGGGGTTAACTATATACAGGAGGGGGGTTAACTATTTACAGGAGGGGGGTTAACTATTTACAGGAGGGGGGAACTATTTACAGGAGGGGGGTTAACTTTGTACAGAAGGGGTTACTATGTACAGGGGGGATACTATGTACGGGGGGTAACTATGTACAGGGGGGTAACTATGCACAGGGGGGTAACTATGTACAGGGGGGTAACTAGGGGGAGAGGGGAAACTATGTACAGGGGGAGGGGGTAACTATGTACTGGGGGGTAACTATGGCTCTACCTGGGACACTGATGTAAGGACTGAGGCTGGGAACACTGGTGTAAGGACTGACTCTGCTGGGGACACCTGATGCAAGGAGGGACTCTGCTGGGGGCACCTGATGCAAGGAGGGACTCTGCTGGGGGCACCTGATGCAAGGACGGACTCTGCTGGGGGCACCTGATGCAAGGATGAACTCTGCTGGGGGCACCTGATACAAGGACGGACTCTGCTGGGGGCAACTGATGCAAGGACGAACTATGCTGGGAGCACCTGATGTAACGATGGACTCTGCTGGGGGCACCTGATGCAAGGTCGGACTCTGCTGGTGGCACCTGGTGCAAGGACAGACTCTGCTGGGGACACCTGATGCAAGGAAGGACTCTGCTGGGGGCACCTGATGCAAAGACAGACTCTGCTGGGAGCACCTGATGCAAGGAAGGACTCTGCTGGTGGCAGGCGACGTGGCTAGTTACACGCTCAGGGATCCCACTGATTCGGCATTATGGTGAGTTGAATGATTTAATTTTATATTACAATGTAATAATAGAAATAATGCACTTCAATCATCCTGACACCATAACAATCATGGTGCCGGGATGATTACATAGTTACATAGTTACATAGTTACATAGTAGGTGAGGTTGAAAAAAGACACAAGTCCATCAAGTCCAACCTATGTGTGTGATTATGTGTCAGTATTACATTATATATCCCTGTATGTTGCGGTCATTCAGGTGCTTATCTAATAGTTTCTTGAAGCTATCAATGCTCCCCGCTGAGACCACTGCCTGTGGAAGGTAATTCCACATCCTTGCCGCTCTTACAGTAAAGAACCCTCTGCGTAGTTTAAGGTTAAACCACTTTTCTTCTAATTTTAATGAGTGGCCACGAGTCTTGTTAAACTCTCTTCTGCGAAAAAGTTTTATCCCTATTGTGGGGTCACCAGTACGGTATTTGTATATTGAAATCATATCCCCTCTCAAGCGTCTCTTCTCCAGAGAGAATAAGTTCAGTGCTCGCAACCTTTCCTCATAACTAAGATCCTCCAGACCCTTTATTAGCTTTGTTGCCCTTCTTTGTACTCGCTCCATTTCCAGCACATCCTTCCTGAGGACTGGTGCCCAGAACTGGACAGCATACTCTAGGTGCGGCCGGACCAGAGCCTTGTAGAGTGGGAGAATTATCATTTTATCTCTGGAGTTGATCCCCTTTTTAATGCATGCCAATATTCTGTTTGCTTTGTTAGCAGCAGCTTGGCATTGCATGCCATTGCTGATTTTCCATCCTAGATTCCCCCAGAGGTTCTCCCCCCAGTGTATAGATTGCATTCATATTTTTGCCACCTAAATGCATTATTTTACATTTTTCTACATTGAACCTGATTTGCCATGTAGTCGCTCACCCCATTAATTTGTTCAAGTCTTTTTGCAAGGTTTCCACATCCTACGGAGAAGTTATTGCCCTGCTTAGCTTAGTATCGTCTGCAAATACAGAGATTGAAATGTTTATCCCATCCTCCAGATCGTTTATGAACAAATTAAATAGGATTGGTCCCAGCACAGAACCCTGGGGAACCCCACTACCCACCCCTGACCATTCTCAGTACTCCCCATTTATCACCACCCTCTGAACTCGCCCTTGTAGCCAGTTTTCAATCCATGTACTCACCCTATGGTCCATGCCAACGGACCTTATTTTGTACAGTAAAGGTTTATGGGGAACTGTGTCAAATGCTTTTGCAAAATCCAGGTACACCACGTCTACGGGCCTTCCTTTATCTAGATGGCAACTCACCTCCTCATAGAAGGTTAATAGATTGGTTTGGCAAGAAAGATTCTTCATGAACCCATGCTGATTACTGCTAATGATACCGTTCTTATTACTAAAATCTTGTATATAGTCCCTTATCATCCCCTCCAAGAGTTTACATACTATTGATGTTAGACTAACTGGTCTGTAATTCCCGGGGATGTATTTTGGGCCCTTTTTAAATATTGGTGCTACATTGGCTTTTCTCCAATCCAAACTGGTACCATTCCAGTCAGTAGACTATCTGTAAAAATTAGGAACAACGGTCTGGCAATCACTTGACTGAGTTCCCTAAGTACCCTCGGATGCAAGCCATCTGGTCCTGGTGATTTATTAATGTTAAGTTTCTCAAGTCTAATTTTAATTCTGTCCTCTGTTAACCATGGAGGTGCTTCCTGTGTTGTGTCATGAGGATAAACACTGCAGTTTTGGTTACTGAAGCCCCCCGATTCACTCGTGAGGACTGAGGAGAAGAATAAATTCAATACCTTCGCCATCTCCCCATGCTTTGTAACCAGATGTCCTTCCTCATTCTTTATGGGGCCAATATGGTCTGTCCTCCCTTTTTTACTGTTTACATACTTAAAGAACTTCTTGGGATTTTTTTTGCTCTCTTCCGCTATGTATCTTTCATGTTCTATCTTAGCTGTCCTAATTGCACCCTTACATTTCTTGTTACATTCTTTATAAAGTCTGAATGCTGAGGATGATCCCTCAACCTTGTATTTTTTGAAGGCCATCTCCTTTGCTTTTATATGCATTTTTACAGTGGAGTTAGGCCATCCAGGACTTTTGTTCGCTCTTTTAAATTTATTACCCAATGGGATACATTGGCTAATGCCCTTATTTAATATGCTCTTAAAGAAAACCCACCTCTCCTCCATATTCTTTGTTGCTAATATTTTATCCCAATTTATGCCTTTTAGCAAGGTTTGTAGTTTAGGGAAGTTGGCCCTTTTGAAATTCAGTGTCTTTGTATTCCCTTTATGTTTCCTATTTGTATGATTTATACTGAAACTAATTGACCTGTGATCGCTGTTACCTAAATTGCCCCATATTTCCACATCTGTGATCAGGTCAGTATTGTTGGTAATCAGTAGATCCAGTAATGTTTTTTTCTAGTTGGTGCGTCTACCATCTGACCCATAAAATTGTCCTGCAAGACATTAAGGAATTGACAAGCCTTAAATGAATGCGCGGTTCCCTCCGCCCAGTCTATGTCTGGATAATTAAAATCCCCCATTATGATAACACTTCCCCTCCTTGCTGCTAATCCAAATTGTGATAGGAGATCTGTCTCCACTTCCTCCCTCAGGTTAGGGGGCCTATAGCATACTCCCAGTATTATTTTCCCCTTAGCTTCATCCCTTTGGAGCTCTACCCATAGGGATTCCACCTCCTCTCTAGCTCCCTCAGTGATGTCATCTCTCACATTCACTTATACATTATTCTTGATATATAGGCATACCCCTCCCCCTTTTTTACCTTCTCTATCCTTGCGGTATAGGGTATACCCTTGAATGTTTGCCAGCCAATCATGAGAGCTGTTGAACCAGGTCTCTGAAATTCCCACAAAATCCAAATCCTCCTCGTACAACAGTATCTCTAGTTCACCCATCTTGTCTGCCATGCTCCTGGCATTGGTGAACATGCCACATAGTTCAGACCGGTCGCATATTGTCCTCGTATTGGGTGTTTCGAGATTGCAACTAGGACTTGCTACTATACTCACCTTGTGTTTTTGTGCTTTGGTTAACCTACCACTAATGCCCCCAATACTACCTTCTGGAATATCTTCCACGCTGGCTATCTCTGCCTCTGGACCCTCCCCCCCATCACCTAGTTTAAAAACCCCTCTAACATTTTGGCCATCTTCATTCCCAGCAGATCTGCACCCTCCTCATTTAGGTGCAGTCCGTCCCTTCTATAGTACCGGTTACTGACTGAGAAGTCGGCCCAGTCCTCCAGGAACCCAAACCCCTCCTTAATACACCAGCTCTTCAGCCACTTGTTTACTTCCCTAATCTCCCTTTGCCTTTCTGGTGTGGCTCGATGTACCGGTAGTATTCCTGAGAATACTACCTTGGAGGTCCTTTTCCTCAATTTAGCTCCTAAGTCCCTAAAATCGTTCTTTAGGACACTCCATCTGCCTCTGACTTTGTCATTGGTGCCAACATGCACCATGACAGCCAGGTCTTCCCCAGCCCCTCCCAGTAATCTGTCCACAAGATCCGTGATGTGCCAAACCCGAGCGCCCGGTAGACAACATACTGTTCGGCGCTTCAGGTCTTGCTTACAGATTGCCCTCTCTGTCCTTCTAAGAATTGAGTCCCCTACCACCAGAATCTGTCTTTCCTTTCCCTTTGCTGCCCCCCCACTCTCACTGGAGGAGTTCTTCCCCCGGCAGCTAGGAGAGTCCCTCAGCTCCAGCAGTGCTGGTCCCTGACTGGTTTCACCAAAGTCACTCAATGGAGCGTATTTATTGGGATGCTCCAGTCCTGGATCGGCCTCCCTGGCACTTCCCCCTCTACCCCTCCTGACTGTCACCCATCTACTCTTTGCTAGTGCCTGCACCTCTTTTTCTCCACCTGCCTCTGTGCTGGCCTCTGCCGCCACCTGCCGTGTATGTTCCTGGCTCTCCTTTAGTATGGAGGGACTTCTCAGTGCTGACAGTTGCTTCCCCAGACTCAGAACCTGGGCTTTCAGGGAAACAATGTGCTTACATTTTGCACAGCAGTATTCGCCCTCGGTCGGATGATCAAGGAACGCATACATGCAGCAAGATGTACAAAGAGTCGCCTCTCCACACCCGCCGGGCATCGTACCTATTAAATTTAGTGAGGATTGGGGATTTTACCCTGTTCAAATTACCTAACAGCTAGCTTCCTGGCACTAATACTCAAGACAATACACAGGTACACAACAAAATACACAGGTACTCACAGACCTACGTGCACTCGCAATACACAAGTATACAGTACACAATACACAAGTACTAACGATCCACACACACTACTCAGACAACACTGATTGAAGCGGTAACACCAGGTGTTTGGAGTATCTTTATCCGCTGATTGTTTCCCTCTCCATCCCTCATTCATCTCAGACTCTAGCCACACCCCCTTTGAGCCACGCCCATTTAAGCAATGCTCACTATTTCATGTAAACCGCGCCCATTTTCTGCTTCACATGCCGCAATTAGCTTTTTTTGCTATGCCACGCCTACAAATGCATGCCCCACCCCCTAATTATTATACAGCTCCGCCTACAGCCAAAAAAGTATCCCACAAATTGTTTTTGCAATGTTGGCAACTATGCCCACATCATGCCATATTACTTTGTTTTTTGATGGGTGTCAAACAGAAAAGGAAGTTTGGGAAAGTCTCCCCAGTTGCTGCCTATTTAGAGATATCATACAGAAAATAAAGTGAGGGTAAATCCTCCCAATGAGGACATATAAAAGCAAGTTTTCTTTTCTTTCGGATGCATTGTTATTATTTATTGATACAAAAAGGAAAAGAACAGTAGTTGTGATTACATGTAATAAGTAAGAAATTGTACTTTATACAGAGCTGTACAATACCATATTCAGAAAAAAACTGTCCTATACGATACAAAATTAAAAATCATAGACAATCGTAGAGATACTTCAATGCAAGTCATTTCAAATAATGCAGTATAAAATTATGTTCATATTATTATTGATATTAGAAAGAAATATTCTCACAGTTATGTATGTAAGACGTAAAAGTATGTTGATCACACTGCTATCATAGTGTTAGGAAGATAGTATTAAAAAAAAGCATGTTTTCTAATAAAACGGGGAGTGAAAATTTTAATCCTATTCTATGTCTATGCGCTTATAAGGGGGTCAGCTGTTATGAGTTATTTACATTCTTTTGGTGGCAGTAACAGGGTTAATGCAGTTATGTATTCCTTAAGAAGTGACTAAATGTATTAAAACTGAGGATACTGTAAATAAGAGTTTTATTTGATATGCAGCAATAATTAGACTGGGAGAAGAAGGGACAACATTTTTTATAGCCATTTGAGAAAAATAGACTGCAATCACTTCTGTCAGGAAATGCACATCCAATGAGCCTTATAAGCAAAATTATTTCCTCCATACAAAAAAAAACATGCATTTGAAGAAATTGGATAAAACCAATAAACAGAATACCACCAAGGTATTCTAATGGAGAATACAAATTGTGAATAACAGCCTCACAAATCCCCCAAAAAACTTCAAAACCAAATGGGAAAATTCATCACAGGTAGGGATGAGCCGAACACCCCCCGGTTCGGTTCGCACCAGAACCTGCGAACGGACCGAAAATTTGCACGGACGTTAGAACCCCATTGACGTCTATGGGACTTGAACGTTCAAAATCAAAAGTGCTCATTTTAAAGGCTAATTTGCTTGGTATTGTCCTAAAAAGGGTTTGGGAACCCGGGTCCTGCCCCAGGGGACATGTATCAATGCAAAAAAAACCTTTTAAAAACGGCCGTTTTTTCGGGAGCAGTGATTTTAATGATGCTTAAAATAAAAAATAAAGTGAAATATTCCTTTAAATGTCGTACCTGGGGGGTGTCTATAGTATGCCAGTAAAGTGGCGCGTGTTTCCCGTGCTTAGAACAGTCCCTGCACAAAATGTCATTTTAAAGGAAAAAAAGTCATTTAAAACTGCTTGCGGCTTTAATGTAATGTCGGGTCCTGGCAATATGGATGAAAATCAGTGAGACAAATAGCATGAGTAACCCCCAGTCCATTACCAGGCCCTTTGGGTCTTGTATGGATATTAAGGAGAACCCCGCACCCAAATTAAAAAAGGAAAGGCGTGGGGCCACCAGGCCCTATATACTCTGAACAGCAGTATACAGGCGGTGCAAACAAGAAAGGGACTGTAGGTTTGTTGTTAAGTAGACTCTGTTTGTAATTTTGAACTGGTACATTTTTAACGTGTTTAGCTCCAGACAAAAAATCTATTTTAAGCTTTTTGGAAACATAGGGAAGGGTTATCACCCCTGTGACATTTGTTTTGCTGTTTGTGCTCCTCTTCAGAAGATTTCACCTCACTTTTTGTCCCAATGACAAATGTTTTTTGAAAATTTTGGGTTTTTTGTGAAACAAGGATTGGTGATAAAGCATCAGTGGAAAGGAGAAATGTTTTTCCCATATTAACTCTTACAGGAGAGAATTTCCCTTCCTAGGGGTAAATTTCATCTCACTTCCTGTTGTCTCCTTCTGTTTGCAAGTAGGAGTCGTTTGTAAGTTGCATGTTTGAAAGTAGGGGCCTGCCCTATATACTCAGCAGTAGGGATGAGCGGAACACCCCCCGGTTCGGTTCGCACCAGAACTTGCGAACGGACCGAAAATTTGCACGAACGTTAGAACCCCATTGACGTCTATGGAACTCGAATGTTTGAAATCAAAAGTGCTCATTTTAAAGGCTAATTTGCATGGTATTGTCCTAAAAAGGGTTTGGGGACCCGAGTCCTGCCCCAGGGGACATGTATCAATACAAAAAAAACTTTTTAAAACGTCCGTTTTTTCGGGAGAAGTGATTTTAATGATGCTTAAAGTAAAAAAAAAAAAGTGAAATATTCCTTTAAATATCGTACCTGGTGGGTGTCTATAGTATGCCTGTAAAGTGCCGCGTGTTTCCCGTGCTTAGAACAGTCCCTACACAAAATGTCATTTTTAAAGGAAAAAAAGTCATTTAAAACTGCTTGCGGCTTTAATGTAATGTCAGGTCCTGGCAATATGGATGAAAATCAGTGAGACAAACGGCATGGGTACCCCCAAGTCCATTCCAGGCCCTTTGGGTCTTGTATGGATATTAAGGGGAACCCCGCACCCAAATTAAAAAAGGAAACAGCAGTATACAGGCTCTGTACTCTGAACAGCAGTATACAGGTGGTGCAAACAAGACAGGGACTGTAGGTTTGTTGTTAAGTAGAATCTGTTTGTAATTTTGAACTGGTACATTTTTAACGTGTTTAGCTCCAGCCAAAAAAGCTATTTTAAGCTTTTTGGAAAACCTAGGGAAGGGTTATCACCCCTGTGACATTTGTTTTGCTGTCTGTGCTCCTATTTAGAAGATTTCACCTCACTTTTTGTCCCAATGACAAATGTTTTTTGAAAATTTGGCTTTTTTTGTGAAACAAGGATTGGTGATAAAGCATCAGTGGAAAGGAGAAATGTTTTTCCCATATTAACTCTTACAGGAGAGAATTTCCCTTCCTAGGGGTAGATTTCATCTCACTTCCTGTTGTCTCCTTCCGTTTGCAAGTAGGAGTCGTTTGTAAGTTGGATGTTTGAAAGTAGGGGCCTGCCCTATATACTCAGCAGAAATTTGGGCCTTAGGTGTTGTTGTGGCCACAATACTGTAAGCCATCACAGGGCCCTGCTGTGAAATATTAGATCAAGAATAGTAATTACATGCCCCTGTTGAACAGGGACAGAAAATTGGGCCTTTGGTGGTGGTGGTGGTGGTGCTGGTGCCACAACACTGTAAGTCCTCACTCGCTCTTGGTGGGCACAGAAACGGGCCCTGCTGTGAAATATTAGATCAAGAATTGTAATTACATGCCCTTGTTGAACAGGGGCTGAAAAATTGGGCCTTAGGCACTGGTGCTGGTGCCACAACACTGCAACCCCTCACAGATACTCTAGTTGGATCGCAGGAACGAGCCCTGATGCAAAGTATTGCATCAAAAATTGTAATTACACGCCCCTGTTAAACAGGGGCTGAAAAATTGGGCCTTAGGCACTGGTGGCGGCACCCAGAACCAAAAATGTTCTTACAAGCTATCAGTGTGATCATTGAGCAGGAAGAGGATAATTACTCAGGATAGTCACTCAGCATCAGCATAGGCAGTCTTTGAAGGGATCTGAGATTTCAAAAAAAATTATTCGGTTACATCAGCATCAGGTGCTTGGTAGCTGGTAATGATTCATTTTTATGAAGGTCAGTCGATTGACCGAGTCGGTAGACAGACGCACCCTGTGATCGGTTACAAAGCCTCCAGCAGCACTGAATGTGCATTCCGAAAGAACGCTGGATGCAGGGCAGGCCAGTAGCTTAATTGCATACTGTGCAAGCTCTGGCCAGTGATCCATCCTCAAGACCCAGTAACCCAGAGGATTTTCGGTGGGAAAGGTGTCCAAGTCAAATCTTGCCCCTATGTATTCCTGCACCATGTAAAACAGATGCTGGAGATGGTTGCTGGAACCGATCATACCTTGGGGCTGCGGACTAAAAAATTGTCTGAACGCAACGGTCAGACGGCCACCTTCTCTACCACTCCTTCTTTGACTGACCGAAGCCTCAGCAACACGTCCAGAAACAGGAGTTTGTATTCTCCCAGTCTCTGGGAACGTGTTGCACAGACCTTTCTGCAAGGCCTCCCGAAGATGTTTCATCCTCTGCTCCCTCTGCGACGGTAAGATAAAGTCCGCAACCTTACCCATGTAACGTGGATCAAGGAGCGTTGCCAGCCAGTATTGGTCCTTCTCCTTGATACCACGAATACGAGGATCCTTACGCAGGCTTTGCAGAATCAGGGAGGCCATGCAGCGTAGGTTTGCTGAGGCATTCGGTCCGGAGTCCTCTGGGTCACTAAGAACGACATGGTCCGCAGCCACCTCCTCCCAGCCACGTACAAGTCTATGTGTTTCTTGGGACTGATCCCTTAAAGACTGCTGCTGATGCTGAGTGCCAGGCTCCACTTCCATACTGACACAATCCTCCTCCTCGTCCTCTTCCTGTGTGATCGGCGGGCACGCAGGAACACTGTCTGGATAAAGGGGGCCTTGAGAGCTAAGGAAGTCCTCCTCTTCCTGCCTCTGTTCTGCCTCAAGTGCCCTGTCCATTATTCCACGCAGCGTGTGCTCCAACAGGTGGACAAGGGGGACAGTGTCACTGATGCATGCACTGTCACTGCTCACCATCCTCGTGGCCTCCTCAACTGGTGACAGGACAGTGCATGCATCCCTGATCATGGCCCACTGGCGTGGGGAAAAAAAAACAAGCTCCCCTGACCCTGTCCTGGTGCCATAGTCGCACAGGTACTCATTGATGGCCCTCTGTTGCGTGTGCAGCTGCTGCAGCATGGCCAACGTTGAGTTCCACCTGGTGGGCATGTCACAGATTAGGCGATTCTTGGGCAGGTTTAACCTCTTTTTGGAGGTCTGCCAGCCGAGCACTGGCATTATATGACCGGCGGAAATGCACACAGACTTTCCTGGCCTGCCTCAGGACATCCTGTAAGCCCGGGTACCTGCCCAAGAACCGCTGCACCACCAAGTTAAGGACATGAGCCAAACAGGGCATATGGGTCATTTGTCCCTGTCGGAGGGCAGAGATGAGGTTGGTGCCATTGTCGCAAACCACCATCCCTGCCTTAAGTTGGCGTGGCGTCAACCACCTCTGAAACTGCCTCTGCAGAACTGGCAGAACCTCTGCCCCAGTGTGGCTCCTGTCCCCCAAGCACACCAGCTCAAGCACCGCATGGCATCTTTTGGCCTGCATACTTGCGTAGCCCCTTGAATGGCGACGGAGCACTGCTGGTTCCGAGGACAAAGCACAGGAAGAGGCCATGGAGGAAGAAGAAGAGGAGGGGGTGGAGGAGAGAGGTGTGTCACAATCATTAGTAGTGGCATTTTCAAGGCGTGGTGGCGGAACAACCTTCAACACTACTGCACCTTGTTCTGCATCCCTCCCAGCTGCCAGCAGAGTTACCCAATGCGCAGTGAAACTTAGGTAACGTCCCTGTCCGTGCCTGCTGGACCATGAGTCAGTGGTAATATGCACCTTACCGCTGACTGCCCTGTCCAGCGAGGCATGGACATTGCCTTCCACATGCCGGTAGAGAGCCGGAATTGCCTTCCGTGAGAAAAAGTGGCGTTTGGGTACCTGCCACTGAGGAACCGCACATTCCACAAACTCATTTGGCAGAGTCTAGCAACTGAAAAGGCAGCAGTTGAAGTGCTAGCAATTTTGCCAAGCTAGCATTCAACCGCTGGGCATGTGGATGGCTGGGAACAAACTTCTTTCGGTGGTGCAGCAGCTGGGGCAGTGAAATTTGCCTGGTACAATCTGACGTTGTGTACTGAAAGCAGATTGCCCACAAGTAATTGGCTGTGACACACCTAATTCTACACCTTCATTCCTCTCAGTGCAGGTCTCAGAGAGGACTGAAGGTATAGTGGGGTTGGAGATCTCAGCTGATGAGGAGCAAGGAGAGGTCCTCTTTGTTCTTTGGTGTGGGTCTTTTAGATACGCTTGCCAACGAACTGCATGGCGGGTCAACATATGTCTGGTCAAGCATGTGGTGCCCAAGCGGGAGATGTTTTGCTCATGCGAAATACACTTTAGGCATATGTTGCAAATAGCAGCGGTGCGATCTGATACACTCGTCTCAAAAAAGGCCCACACCAAAGAACTTTTGAAACAACGTACAGAGACAGCAGCGCCCTGCACATGCGGAGCTTTGGGGTGTGATGCAGTCAGTGTGCTGCCCTTAGACTGGCCCCTGGAGGGCATCCTGCCTCGTTGGTGATGTGCCTCTTCCTCCTCCTCCTCCTCTCTCCTATCAGACACTCACGTTGAGTCAGTGACCTCATCATCCCCTCCCTCCTCATCACTGGAGCAAACCTGGCAGTATGCTGCAGCAGGGGGAGCATGACTGCCAGATTGCTGTCCTTCTTGGGCACCCCCTCTGTCCGTGCTCACGTTACTGCCTTCATCTAGCTCAGTATCATCATCAGAACCTTCTAAACGCTGGGCATCCTCCTGGAGCATGTACCCAACACTGTGGTCAAACAGTTCGAGGGACTCCTCAGGAGGACATGGTGGGGCTAGGGAAGGAGTCACTGATGCCATTGAGCCGAGGTTGGCAGCTGCTTTGCCAGACAAAGTACCCTGAGCATGGGTGAGAGAGGATGAGGACACCTTGGTCATCCACTCGACCAAGTCTTCCGCATGTTGCGGCTCAACACGGCCCTCTGCCAAAAAAAAGGCCAAGCGTGTCCCACGGCCACGTGCTGATGAGGATGCACCGTCTCCACGACCAGCACTGTTGCCTCTAGACACAGAGCCTGCTTGCTCTCTTTTATTGGCTTGTGACTGTCTGCCTCTCCTCGTTGGCCTTCCAGACATACTAATGGCCTGTAGCTGCACTAAGCTGGGATATATATATATCTATATATAGATATATATCTATATATAGATATATAGATATATCTATATATAGATATATCTATATATAGATATCTATATATAGATATATCTATATATATATATATATAGATATATATATATATAGATATACATATCTATATATATATATATATAGATATATATATATATACTGATACTGCAGCTAGCAAAATCAAGTGCCTGCCTGTAGTATGAGAACACCACCAGGTAGCTTTAGGTGAACACTGTGCAGAGCTCGCAAAAAAATAACTTGTAGCTTATTTAGCTGCCTGCGGTAGTGATAGGATCAGCAAAATACCACCAAACTTCTACAGGTAGCTTTAGGTGAACACTGTGCAGAGCTCGCAAAAAAATAACTTGTAGCTTATTTAGCTGCCTGCGGTAGTGATAGGATCAGGAAAACACCACAACCTTCTACAGGTAGCTTTAGGTGAACACTGTGCAGAGCTCGCAAAAAACTAACTTGTAGCTTATTTAGCTGCCTGCGGTAGTGATAGGATCAGGAAAACACCACCAACCTTCTACAGGTAGCTTTAGCTGAACACTGTGCAGAGCTCGCACTACACTAACTTGTAGTTTTAGCTGAACACTGTGCAGAGCTCGCAAAAAACTAACTTGTAGCTTATTTAGCTACCTGCGGTACTGATAGGATCAAGAAAACACCACCAACCTTCTACAGGTAGCTTTAGCGGAACACTGTGCAGAGCTCGCACTACACTAACTTGTAGTTTTAGCTGAACACTGTGCAGAGTTCGCAAAAAATGAACTTGTAGCTTATTTAGCTGCCTGCGGTAGAGATAGGATCAGGAAAACACCACCAACCTTATACAGGTAGCTTTAGGTGAACACTGTGCAGAGCTCGCAAAAAACTAACTTGTAGCTTATTTACCTGCCTGCGGTAGTGATAGGATCAAGAAAACACCACCAACCTTCGACAGGTAGCTTTAGGTGAACACTGTGCAGAGCTTGCAAAAAGTAACTTGTAGCTTATTTAGCTGCCTGCGGTAGTGATAGGATCAGGAAAACAACACCAACCTTCTACAGGTAGCTTTAGCTGAACACTGTGCAGAGCTCGCAAAAAACGAACTTGTAGCTTATTTAGCTACCTGCGGTACTGATAGGATCAGGAAAACACCACCAACCTTCTACAGGTAGCTTTAGCTGAACACTGTGCAGAGCTCACACTACACTAACTTGTAGTTTTAGGTGAACACTGTGCAGAGCTCGCAAAAAACTAACTTGTAGCTTATTTAACTGCCTGCGGTAGTGATAGGATCAGGAAAACACCATCAACCTTCGACAGGTAGCTTTAGGTGAACACTGTGCAGAGCTCGCAAAAAAATAACTTGTAGCTTATTTAGCTGCCTGTGGTAGTGATAGGATCAGGAAAACACCACCAACCTTCTACAGGTAGCTTTAGCTGAACACTGTGCAGAGGTCGCACTTCACTAACTTGTAGTTTTAGCTGTACACTGTGAGGAGGACGCCTTACACTAACTTGTAGCTTTAGCTGAACACTGTTCAGAGGACGCACTACACTAACTTGTAGCTTTAGCTGAACACTGTGCAGAGGTCGCACTACACTAACTTGTAGTTTTATCTGAACACTGTTCAGAGGACGCACTACGCTAACTTGTAGCTTTAGCTGAACACTGTTCAGAGGACGCACTACACTAACTTGTAGCTTTAGCTGAACACTGTGCAGAGGTCGCACTACACTAACTTGTAGTTTTAGCTGAACACTGTTCAGAGGACGCACTACACTAACTTGTAGCTTTAGCTGAACACTGTGCAGAGGTCACACTACGCTAACTTGTAGTTTTAGCTGAACACTGTGCAGAGCTCGCACTACACTAACTCGTAGTTTTAGCTGAACACTGTGCAGAGTTCGCAAAAAATGAACTTGTAGCTTATTTAGCTGCCTGCGGTAGTGATAGGATCAAGAAAACACCACCAACCTTCGACAGGTAGCTTTAGGTGAACACTGTGCAGAGCTTGCAAAAAATAACTTGTAGCTTATTTAGCTGCCTGCGGTAGTGATAGGATCAGGAAAACACCACCAACCTTCTACAGGTAGCTTTAGCTGAACACTGTGCAGAGCTCGCAAAAAACTAACTTGTAGCTTATTTAGCTACCTGCGGTACTGATAGGATCAGGAAAACACCACCAACCTTCTACAGGTAGCATTAGCTGAACACTGTGCAGAACTCGCACTACACTAACTTGTAGTTTTAGGTGAACACTGTGCAGAGCTCGCAAAAAACTAACTTGTAGCTTATTTAGCTGCCTGCGGTAGTGATAGGATCAGGAAAACACTACCAACCTTCGACAGGTAGCTTTAGGTGAACACTGTGCAGAGCTCCCAAAAAAATAACTTGTAGCTTATTTAGCTGCCTGTGGTAGTGATAGGATCAGGAAAACACCACCAACCTTCTACAGGTAGCTTTAGCTGAACACTGTGCAGAGGTCGCACTTCACTAACTTGTAGCTTTAGCTGAACACTGTGCAGAGGTCGCACTACACTAACTTGTAGTTTTATCTGAACACTGTTCAGAGGACGCACTACACTAACTTGTAGCTTTAGCTGAACACTGTTCAGAGGACGCACTACACTAACTTGTAGCTTTAGCTGAACACTGTTCAGAGGACGCATTACACTAACTTGTAGCTTTAGCTGAACACTGTGCAGAGGTTGCACTACACTAACTTGTAGTTTTAGCTGAACACTGTTCAGAGGACGCACTACACTAACTTGTATCTTTAGCTGAACACTGTGCAGAGGTCACACTATGCTAACTTGTAGTTTTAGCTGAACACTGTTCAGAGGACGCACTACACTAACTTGAAGCTTTAGCTGAACACTGTGCAGAGGTCGCACTAGACTAACTTGTAGTTTTAGCTGAACACTGTGCAGAGGTCGCACTACACTAACTTGTAGTTTTAGCTGAACACTGTTCAGAGGACGCACTACACTAACTTGTAGCTTTAGCTGAACACTGTGCAGAGGTCGCACTACACTAACTTGTAGCTTTAGCTGAACACTGTTCAGAGGACGCACTACACTAACTTGTAGCTTTAGCTGAACACTGTGCAGAGGTCGCACTACACTAACTTGTAGTTTTAGCTGAATACTGTGAGGAGGACGCACTACACCAACTTGTAGCTTTAGCTGAACACTGTGAGGAGGACGCACTACCCTAACTTGTAGCTTTAGCTGAACACTGTGCAGAGGTCACACTAAACTAACTTGTAGCTTTAGCTGGACACTGTGAGGAGGACGCACTACCCTAACTTGTAACTTTAGCTGAACACTGTGCAGAGGTCACACTAAACTAACTTGTAGCTTTAGCTGTACATTGTGAGGAGGACGCACTACACTAACTTGTAGTTTTAGCCGAACACTGTGCAGGGGTTACACTAAACTAACTTGTATCTGGGGGCCTGGCCAAGATGGCGGACTTAACGGACGTGTGTTCTGAGCTCTCCTGGAGTGTAATCCGATAAATTAATCCGCACTGTTCCGCTGCACCGACTAAAGGAATCCTGGCCTTGCTGGATGTCTTCCAGGACTCCTGGCTACAAAAAGAGGGGTAAGAAGCTAAAGTTCCCCCAAATATCCCAGAAGAGGACGGATCAACCCCCCGCTCTGCGGGATCTCCGGCGCGCCATAGTAATATGGCGTCGCAGACAGACCACGAGGAGGATCCTGCTTTGACCCCTCCAGGACTGACGGAGCTCATGGCGGCCATCACCTCCTGCCAGTCAGCAGTAACTTCTTGTCAATCCACCTTGGCCTCCAAGATAGAAGAGGTCCAGCTGAACGTGGGCATAGTTAGGCAAGATTTGGATAAAATCCGCTCTAGGGTATCAGAGGCTGAGCGGAGGATAGGAGAGGCAGAGGACACAATCACTGACCATGATGCCTCCATCCGCGCCCTCCAGACAAAGGTGCGGGCCCTGGAGTACCGTGCGGAAGACGCCGAGAACCGGAGCAGGAGGAACAACCTCAGGATCGCGGGTCTCCCGGAGGGGGTAGAGGGCCGAGCCCCAGCCCAGTTTGCGGAGGAGTTATTGCGCTCCATGCTCCCTGCTGCCCAGCTTTCCCCGTACTTTGTGGTGGAGAGGGCCCATCGGGGCCTGAGGCATCTCCCCCTCGCACTTTCATCCTCCGTTTGTTAAACTTTCGAGACAGGGATGAGTTGCTTAGAGCTTTGCGTGTTGCTGGTGAGCTGCCTTACAAAAATGTCAAGCTCCTGCTGTTCCCAGACTATACCATGGAAACGCAACGCCAACACCGCTCTTTTGATTCGGTTAAAGCTGCCCTGCGAAGAAGAGGAATAAAGTACAGCATCTTATTCCCTGCTAAACTGCGAGTGGTAGACGGTGAGACGGTTCGATTTTTCACTAACTCTAAAGATGCCTCCGCTTGGCTGGAGACTCTCCCCCCCGTAAGTTTAACTTTCGTATTCTGCAACTATGGGCGCGCTGATTGGAATTGCTTACTTTGCATATTAGTGCAAGATTTCTTGACTTCTACAAAACTCTTTATTCCTCTAGAGCTGATTTTGATCATTCCCAGTTGATTGAATATCTCAACCGGGTCATCCTCTTTAGAGCCCGAAAAATGTGTAGAACTGGAGAAGGATATTTCTTTAGAAGAGGTTCAGGAGGCCCTGGATTCTATGCAGCAGGGAAAGGCCCGGGACCAGATGGGATACCCATTGAATTTTATGCTATATACCAAGAACTCCTCGCACCTAGATTTACTTCGTTACTACAGCAATCTTTTACTTTGAATGCTCACCCTGAATCTTTCTCTGAAGCAGTGGTGGTGTTGGTGCCCAAACCCGGTAAGGACCCTGAAGAATGTGCCTCTTATCGACCTATTTCCCTCATCAACGCAGATGCCAAACTACTGGCAAAAATTTTGGCCAGGAGACTTGGGAAGGTGATAGAGGACCTCGTACATGTAGATCAAACCGGGTTCATGCCGGGGAAGGGCACCGATATCAACATACGCCGTCTGTTCCTAAACCTGACTGCCACCCATGATAATGACGGAACACGAGTCATAGCCTCTCTGGACACGGAGAAGGCTTTTGACTCCGTGGAGTGGGAATATTTATGGGAAGTGTTGAAGAGATTTGGGGTGGGTCCTAAGTTTCTTCACTGGTTAGGTTTGTTATATAGGGCCCCCAGAGCAAGGATTAGGGTAAATGACTCCCTTTCCGATGTTTTTCTCCTCCGGAGGGGGACCAGGCAGGGGTGCCCACTGTCCCCCACTCTGTTTGCCTTGGCCTTAGAGCTCCTGGCGACACTGGTTCGTGAATCCTGCCGCATTGTGGGATTGTGGGCTGGCCCTCTGGAGGAGAAGATATCCCTGTATGCCGATGACGCACTACTCTATTTACAGAATGCGGATACTTCGCTGCAGGCGGCTTTGGAAATTTTTAATGAGTTCGGACGTGTTTCAGGAGTCCGTATTAATTGGTCTAAATCGGTACTTTTTCCTGTAGATGCTAAGGCCAGGGATCTAGTGACCCAACCTGCGCTGAAGTGGGCGGAGGAATTCACATACCTGGGAATAAAGATATCGCGAGACTTTAGGTCCTTTCAATGCCTTAACCTACACCCTTTAGTCGCACGTCTTAAAGACCACTGCTCTAGGTGGGCCAATCTTCTCCTTAATCTGCTAGGGCATATAAATATTTAATTAAAATTATTTATCTACCTAAATTAAATTATATCTTTCGGAATTGCCCCACATGGATACCCCAGGCGTTTTTCAAAGAGATAGACGGCTGCATTGGATCCTTTCTATGGCGGGGATCCTCCCCTTGTATAGCCAGATCAACTCTTCAGCTCCCTGTCAGATGTGGGGGTTTGGCCTTACCTAACCTGATGGTGTATTATTGGGCAGCCGTGCTAGTCATGGTTAGGTGGTGGTTTGAGCAGTCTAGGACCAATGCAGCGGTTTGTTTGGAGGCGGTTATGGTGGGTTCCCTTAACCACTTGACGACCGCCTCACGCCGATTCACGTCGGCAAGGTGGCACGGACAGGCAAAATCACGTACATATACGTGATTTGCCTTCCGCGGGTGGGGGGTCCCATCGGACCCCTCCCCGGTGCCCGAGGCGGTCGTCTTTTGTCCCACAGCGATCGGAGATGAGGGGGAGGCCATCCGTTCGTGGCCCCCCCCTCGCGATCGCCGCCGGCCAATCACATCATTCCTTTGCTGCTGTATGCTAAACAGCAGCAAAGGAAATTATGTCATCTCTCCTCGGCTCGGTAATTTCCGTTCCGGCCCGAGGAGAGAAGACAGGTATGTGAGTGCACAACACTACACACACACAGTAGAACATGCCAGGCACACAAAACACCCCGATCCCCCCCGATCGCCCCCCGATCCCCCCCCAATCACCCCCCCCCGTCACAAACTGACACCAGCAGTTTTTTTTTTTGTTTTTTTTTTTTCTGATTACTGCATTGGTGTCAGTTTGTGACAGTTACAGTGTTGGGACAGTTAGTATTACCCCCCTTTAGGTCTAGGATACCCCCCTAACCCCCCCTAATAAAGTTTTAACCCCTTGATCACCCCCTGTCACCAGTGTCGCTAAGCGATCATTTTTCTGATCGCTGTATTAGTGTCGCTGGTGACGCTAGATAGGGACCTAAATATTTAGGTTCGCCGTCAGCGTTTTATAGCGACAGGGACCCCCATATACTACCGAATAAATGTTTTAACCCCTTGATGGCCCCCTAGTTAACCCTTTCACCACTGATCACCGTATAACTGTTACGGGTGACGCTGGTTAGTTTGTTTATTTTTTATAGTGTCAGGGCACCCGCCGTTTATTACTGAATAAAGGTTTAGCCCCCTGATCGCCCGGCGGTGATAAGCGTCGCCCCAGGCAGCGTCAGATTAGCGCCAGTACCGCTAACACCCACGCACGCAGCATACGCCTCCCTTAGTGGTATAGTATCTGATCGGATCAATATCTGATCCGATCAGATCTATACTAGCGTCCCCAGCAGTTTAGGGTTCCCAAAAACACAGTGTTAGCGGGATCAGCCCAGATACCTGCTAGCACCAGCGTTTTGCCCCTCCGCCCGGCCCAGCCCAAGTGCAGTATCGATCGATCACTGTCACTTACAAAACACTAAACGCATAACTGCAGCGTTCGCAGAGTCAGGCCTGATCCCTGCGATCGCTAACAGTTTTTTTGGTAGCATTTTGGTGAACTGGCAAGCACCAGCCCCAGGCAGCGTCAGGTTAGCGCCAGTAGTGCTAACACCCACGCACGCACCGTACAGCTCCCTTAGTGGTATAGTATCTGATCGGATCAATATCTGATCCAATCAGATCTATACTAGCGTCCCCAGCAGTTTAGGGTTCCCAAAAACGCAGTGTTAGCGGGATCAGCCCAGATACCTGCTAGCACCTGCGTTTTGCCCCTCCGCCCGGCCCAGCCCAGCCCACCCAAGTGCAGTATCGATCGATCACTGACACTTACAAAACACTAAATGCATAACTGCAGCATTCGCAGAGTCAGGCCTGATCCCTGCGATCGCTAACAGTTTTTTTGGTAGTATTTTGGTGAACTGGCAAGCACCAGCCCCAAGCAGCGTCAGATTAGCGCCAGTACCGCTAACACCCACGCACGCACCGTACACCTCCCTTAGTGGTATAGTATCTGAACGGATCAATATCTGATCCGATCAGATCTATACTGGCGTCCCCAGCAGTTTAGGGTTCCCAAAAACGCAGTGTTAGCGGGATCAGCCCAGATACCTGCTAGCACCTGCATTTTGCCCCTCCGCCCGGCCCAGCCCACCCAAGTGCAGTATCGATCGATCACTGTCACTTACAAAACACTTAACGCATAACTGCAGCATTCGCAGAGTCAGGCCTGATCCCTGCGATCGCTAACAGTTTTTTTGGTAGCTTTTTATTGAACTGGCAAGCGCCAGTGGCCTAGTACACCCCGGTCGTAGTCAAACCAGCACTGCAGTAACACTTGGTGACGTGGCGAGTCCCATAAGTGCAGTTCAAGCTGGTGAGGTGGCAAGCACAAGTAGTGTCCCGCTGCCACCAAGAAGACAAACACAGGCCCGTCGTGCCCATAGTGCCCTTCCTGCTGCATTCGCCAATCCTAATTGGGAACCCACCGCTTCTGCAGCGCCCGTACTTCCCCCATTCACATCCCCAACCAAATGCAGTCGGCTGCATGAGAGGCATTTTCTTTATGTCCTCCCAAGTACCCCTACCCAACGAACCCCCAAAAAAGATGTCGTGTCTGCAGCAAGCGCGAATATAGGTGTGACACCCTCTATTATTGTCCCTCCTGTCCTGACAATCCTGGTCTTTGCATTGGTGAATGTTTTGAACGCTACCATTCATTAGTTGAGTATTAGCGTAGGGTACAGCATTGCACAGACTAGGCACACTTTCACAGGGTCTCCCAAGATGCCATCGCATTTTGAGAGACCCGAACCTGGAACCGGTTACCGTTATAAAAGTTAGTTAAAAAAAAAGTGTAAAAAAAAAAAAAAAATATATAAAGTAAAAAAAAATAGTTGTCGTTTTATTGTTCTCTCTCTCTCTATTCTCTCTCTCTTGTTCTGCTCTTTTTTACTGTATTCTATTCTGCAATGTTTTATTGTTATTATGTTTTATCATGTTTGCTTTTCAGGTATGCAATTTTTTATACTTTACCGTTTACTGTGCTTTATTGTTAACCATTTTTTTGTCTTCAGGTACGCCATTCACGACTTTGAATGGTTATACCAGAATGATGCCTGCAGGTTTAGGTATCATCTTGGTATCATTCTTTTCAGCCAGCGGTCGGCTTTCATGTAAAAGCAATCCTAGTGGCTAATTAGCCTCTAGACTGCTTTTACAAGCCCTGGGAGGGAATGCCCCCCCCCACCGTCTTCCGTGTTTTTCTCTGGCTCTCCTGTCTCAACAGGGAACCTGAGAATGCAGCCGGTGATTCAGCCAGCTGACCATAGAGCTGATCAGAGACCAGAGTGGCTCCAAACATCTCTATGGCCTAAGAAACCGGAAGCTACGAGCATTTTATGACTTAGATTTCGCCGGATGTAAATAGCGCCATTGGGAAATTGGGGAAGCATTTTATCACACCGATCTTGGTGTCATCAGATGCTTTGAGGGCAGAGGAGAGATCTAGGGTCTAATAGACCCCAATTTTTTCAAAAAAGAGTACCTGTCACTACCTATTGCTATCATAGGGGATATTTACATTCCCCGAGATAACAATAAAAATGATTAAAAAAAAAAAAAAATGAAAGGAACAGTTTAAAAATAAGATAAAAAAGCAAAAAAACAATAAAGAAAAAAAAAAAAAAAGCACCCCTGTCGCCCCCTGCTCTCGCGCTAAGGCGTACGCAAGCGGCGGTCTGTCGTCAAACGTAAACAGCAATTGCACCATGCATGTGAGGTATCGCCGCGAAGGTCAGATCGAGGGCAGTAATTTTTGCAGTAGACCTCCTCTGTAAATCTAAAGTGGTAACCTGTAAAGGCTTTTAAAGGCTTTTAAAAATGTATTTATTTTGTTGCCACTGCACGTTTGTGCGCAATTTTAAAGAATGTCATGTTTGGTATCCATGTACTCGGCCTAAGATCATCTTTTTTATTACATGAAACATTTGGGCAATATAGTGTGTTTTAGTGCATTAAAATTTAAAAAAGTGTGTCTTTTCCCCAAAAAATGCATTTGAAAAATCGCTGCGCAAATACTGTGTGAAAAAAAAAAATGAAACACCCACCATTTTAATCTGTAGGGCATTTGCTTTAAAAAAATATATAATGTTTGGGGGTTCAAAGTAATTTTTTTGCAAAAAAAAATAACTTTTTCATGTAAACAATGAGTGTCAGAAAGGGCTTTGTCTTCAAGTGGTTAGAAGAGTTGGTGATGTGTGACATAAGCTTCTAAATGTTGTGCATAAAATGCCAGGACAGTTCAAAACCCCCCCAAATGACCCCATTTTGGAAAGTAGACACCCCAAGCTATTTGCTGAGAGGCATGTCGAGTCCATGGAATATTTTATATTGCGACACAAGTTGCGGGAAAGAGACACATTTTTTTTTTTTTTTTTGCACAAAGTTGTCACTAAATGATATATTGCTCAAACATGCCATGGGAATATGTGAAATTACACCCCAAAATACATTCTGCTGCTTCTCCTGAGTACGGGGATACCACATGTGTGAGACTTTTTGGGAGCCTAGCCGCGTACGGGACCCCGAAAACCAAGCACCGCCTTCAGGCTTTCTAAGGGCGTGAATTTTTGATTTCACTCTTCACTGCCTATCACAGTTTCGGAGGCCATGGAAAGCCCAGGTGGCACAAAACCCCCCCAAATGACCCCATTTTGGAAAGTAGACACCCAAAGCTATTTGCTGAGAGGTATAGTGAGTAGACCTCACTTTTTGTCACAAAGTTTTGAAAATTGAAAAAAGAAAAAAAAAAAAGTTTTTTCTTGTCTTTCTTCATTTTCAAAAACAAATGAGAGCTGCAAAATACTCACCATGCCCCTCAGCAAATAGCTTGGGGTGTCTACTTTCCAAAATGGGGTCATTTGGGGGGGTTTTGTGCCACCTGGGCATTCCATGGCCTCCGAAACTGTGATAGGCAGTGAAGAGTGAAATCAAAAATTTTCACCCTTAGAAATCCTGAAGGCGGTGCTTGGTTTTCGGGGCCCCGTACGCGGCTAGGCTCCCAAAAAGTCCCACACATGTGGTATCCCCATACTCAGGAGAAGCAGCTAAATGTATTTTGGGGTGCAATTCCACATATGCCCATGGCCTGTGTGAGCAATATATCATTTAGTGACAACTTTGTGCAAAAAAAAAAAAAAAAAAGTGTCACTTTCCCGCAACTTGTGTCAAAATATAAAATATTCCATGGACTCAATATACCTCTCAGCAAATAGCTTGGGGTGTCTACTTTCCAAAATGGGGTCATTTGGGGGGTTTTGTGCCACCTGGGCATTCCATGGCCTCCGAAACTGTGATAGGCAGTGAAGAGTGAAATCAAAAATTTACACCCTTAGAAATCCTGAAGGCGGTGCTTGGTTTTCGGGGCCCCGTACGCGGCTAAGCTCCCAAAAAGTCCCACACATGTGCTATCCCCATACTCAGGAGAAGCAGCTGAATGTATTTTGGGGTGCAATTCCACATAGGCCCATGGCCTGTGTGAGCAATATATCATTTAGTGACAACTTTTTGTAAATATTTTTTTTTTTTTTTGTCATTATTCAATCACTTGGGACAAAAAAAATAAATATTCAATGGGTTCAACATGCCTCTCAGCAATTTCCTTGGGGTGTCTACTTTCCAAAATGGGGTCATTTGGGGGGGTTTTGTACTGCCCTGCCATTTTAGCACCTCAAGAAATGACATAGGCAGTCATAAACTAAAAGCTGTGTAAATTACAGAAAATGTACCCTAGTTTGTAGACGCTATAACTTTTGCGCAAACCAATAAATATATGCTTATTGACATTTTTTTTACCAAAGACATGTGGCCGAATACATTTTGGCCTAAATGTATGACTAAAATTTAGTTTATTGGATTTTTTTTATAACAAAAAGTAGAAAATATCATTTTTTTTCAAAAATTTTGGTTTTTTTCCGTTTATAGCGCAAAAAATAAAAACTGCAGAGGTGATCAAATACCATAAAAAGAAAGCTCTATTTGTGGGAAGAAAAGGACGCAAATTTCGTTTGGGTACAGCATTGCATGACCGCGCAATTAGCAGTTAAAGCGACGCAGTGCCAAATTGGAAAAAGACCTCTGGTCCTTAGGCAGCATAATGGTCCGGGGCTCAAGTGGTTAAAGAGCTCTGTAATTTGGTATATCGTGGTGCTTCCTCCAGTCCTACCCTCTCCGGTCCCACTCGAGCCACTCTGCGCGTATGGGGGGTGGCTAGGAGATGGTTTTTATCTCCAAATAGGTGGTCCCCTTATTGTCCATTATGGGGGAATCCTACTCTCCTGCATTTCAGGACTATTCCTGACCCACAAGTATGGGCCTGGTATGGAATTAAAATTCTGAAGGATGTTGTTTCCTCCGGGGTCATGGTTTCCTTTCAAGACCTGGTAGAGAGGTGTGGCCTTCCGGCAGGAATGCTGTTTCGCTACTATCAGCTGCGTCACGCGTTCCGTGCTCAGTTCCCGACACCACCTATCCATGAGACGGATGTGGTTGAGGAGTTATTGGCGCAGGAATCCTTGTCTAAGCCCCTATCGACGTTATACTTGACGTTACTTAGCACAGACTCCAAAAAAATGGATGTACTATGGGACAAGTGGAGGGCTGATATCCCATCCCTAGATAGAGAGACTTGGGAGGAATGTTTTGAAAATTGCTCCCAACTGGTGATATCCTCTAGGGACAAATTAATACAAACCAAATTCCTGCATAGGATTTACTTCACGCCTCAGAGACTGCACAGAATTTACCCGCTGAGATCCCCGAACTGTCCAAGATGTCAGTCTTCAGATAGTGATTATATGCACATGTTTTGGCTATGCCCTAGACTCAATCGTTATTGGGCTGATATTTTCGAGTTTATTAATGTATGGCTCCAGCTGGAGCTGCCCCTGGCGGCAGAACTGGCCATACTGGGTATACAGGATGATGACCAAATGCCTCTGTATACTAAAATTCTGCTTTCATTACTACTCTTTTATGCCAAAAAGGAGAACCTCCTTAGACGGACGTCCCCCTTACCACCTATATTAAGGTCATGGGAAAACTCAATTAATGCTATTCTGCCAATGTATAAACTTACCTATATAAGCAGAGGTTGTCCTCGGAAATTTGAGAGGGTCTGGCAGCCATGGACCGACCCCCTGTGATCTGTATTATCCTCTTTTGATGTCCTTACCCTATAGGCCTATGATGCACTGTATTTGACTGCGCTCTATTGTTCGATGTTCCCTTCCCCCCGCAGCTCCCCCCCCCCCTCCTCTTTTTTCCCTTTTTTTTTTTCTGGTGACAGAGGAGGGATAAATCCCTATGTTCCTGTCCTGTGTGATGTTTATTTGCCATGTCCTATGACTACACTGCATACTGTGTACTGCATATTTACTGTTTTCCCATTGTTGTGTTCATTGCAATGATTTCATGTCTTATAATGTACTGCAATTCAATTTTTCAAAGAAAGACCAACCTTGTTGTTAAAAAAAAAAAAAAATAACTTGTAGCTTTAACTGAACACTGTGAGGAAGACGCACTACACTAACTGTAAATAGTCTAGCTGCCTGACTGTGGTGCTAATAGGATCAAAAGAACACCAGCAGTTTTCTTCAGGTAGCTGTAAATACTGTAAATACTGTAACAAGACAAGCCTGCCTGTCAGTAGGAAGATAACAGGAACGGATCTAGCTAAACTGAATACAGTGTATATATATATATATACAACATCTGGGATGCATATACCGTATTTATCGGCGTATAACACGCACAGGCCTATAACACGCACATTCATTTTAACCACTTCAGCCCCGGAAGGTTTTACCCCCTTCCTGACCAGAGCACTTTTTACAATTCGGCACTGCGTCGCTTTAACTGCTAATTGCGCGGTCATGCAATGCTGTACCCAAACGAAATTTGCGTCCTTTTCTTCCCACAAATAGAGCTTTCTTTTGATGGTATTTGATCACCTCTGCCGTTTTTATTTTTTGCGCTATACACGGAAAAAGACCGAAAATTTTGAAAAAAAATGATATTTTCTACTTTTTGTTCTAAAAAAAATCCAATAAACTCAATTTTAGTCATACATTTAGGCCAAAATGTATTCGGCCACATGTCTTTGGTAGAAAAAATGTCAATAAGTGTATATTTATTGGTTTGCGCAAAAGTTATAGCGCCTACAAACTAGGGTACATTTTCTGGAATTTACACAGCTTTTATTTTATGACTGCCTATGTCATTTCATGAGGTGCTAAAATGGCAGGGCAGTACAAAACCCCCCCAAATGACCCCATTTTGGAAAGTAGACACCCCAAGGAAATTGCTGAGAGGCATGTTGAACCCATTGAATATTTATTTTTTTTGTCCCAAGTGATTGAATAATGACAAAAAAAAAAAAAAAAAATTACAAAAAGTTGTCACTAAATGATATATTGCTCACACAGGCCATGCGCATATGTGGAATTGCACCCCAAAATACATTTAGCTGCTTCTCCTGAGTACGGGGATACCACATGTGTGGGACTTTTTGGGAGCCTAGCCGCGTACGGGGCCCCAAAAACCAAGCACCGCCTTCAGGATTTCAAAGGGCATAAATTTTTGATTTCACTCCTCACTACCTATCACAGTTTTGAAGGCCATAAAATGCCAAGATGGCACAAACCCCCCCCAAATGACCCCATTTTGGAAAGTAGACACCCCAAGCTATTTGCTGAGAGGCATGTTGAGTCCATGGAATATTTTATTTTTTGACACAAGTTGCGGGAATGTGACAATTTTTTTTTTTTTGCACAAAGTTGTCACTAAATGATATATTGCTCACACAGGCCATGGGCATATGTGGAATTGCACCCCAAAATACATTCTGCTGATTCTCCTGAATATGGGGATACCACATGTGTGGGACTTTTTGGGAGCCTAGCCGCGTACAGGGCCCCGAAAACCCAGCACCGCCTTCAGGATTTCTAAGGGCGTAAAGTTGTGATTTCACTCCTCACTACCTATCACATTTTTGAAGGCCATAAAATGCCCAGATGGCACAAACCCCCCCCAAATGACCCCATTTTGGAAAGTAGACACCCCAAGCTATTTGCTGAGAGGCATGATGAGTCCATGGAATATTTTATATTTTGACACAAGTTGCGGGAAAGTGACAATTTTTTTTTTTTTTTTTTTTTTTTTGCACAAAGTTGTCACAAAATGATATATTGCTCAAACATGCCATGGGCATATGTGGAATTACACCCCAAAATACATTCTGCTGCTTCTCCTGAGTACGGGGATACCACATGTGTGGGACTTTTTGGGAGCCTATCCGCGTACGGAGCCCCGAAAACCAAGCACCGCCTTCAGGATTTCTAAGGGCATAAATTTTTGATTTCACTCCTCACTACCTATCACAGTTTTGAAGGCCATAAAATGCCAAGATGGCACAAAACCCCCCCAAATGACCCCATTTTGGAAAGTAGACACCCCAAGCTATTTGCTGAGAGGCATGTTGAGTCCATGGAATATTTTATTTTTTGACACAAGTTGCAGGAAAGTGACAATTTTTTTTTTTTTTGCACAAAGTTGTCACTAAATGATATATTGCTCACACAGGCCATGGGCATATGTGGAATTGCACCCCAAAATACATTCTGCTGATTCTCCTGAGTACGGAGATACCACATGTGTGGGACTTTTTGGGAGCCTAGCCGCGTACGGGGCCCCGAAAACCCAGCACCGCCTTCAGGATTTCTAAGGGCGTAAAGTTGTGATTTCACTCCTCACTACCTATCACATTTTTGAAGGCCATAAAATGCCCAGATGGCACAAAACCCCCCCAAATGACCCCATTTTGGAAAGTAGACACCCCAAGCTATTTGCTGAGAGGCATGTTGAGTCCATGGAATATTTTATATTTTGACACAAGTTGCGGGAAAGTGACAATTTATTTTTTTTTTTTTTTTTTTTTGCACAAAGTTGTCACAAAATGATATATTGCTCAAACATGCCATGGGCATATGTGGAATTACACCCCAAAATACATTCTGCTGCTTCTCCTGAGTACGGGGATACCACATGTGTGGGACTTTTTGGGAGCCTAGCCGCGTACGGAGCCCCGAAAACCAAGCACCGCCTTCAGGATTTCTAAGGGCATACATTTTTGATTTCACTCCTCACTACCTATCACAGTTTTGAAGGCCATAAAATGCCAAGATGGCACAAAACCCCCCCAAATGACCCCATTTTGGAAAGTAGACACCCCAAGCTATTTGCTGAGAGGCATGGTGAGTATTTTGCAGCTCTCATTTGTTTTTGAAAATGAAGAAAGACAAGAAAAACATTTTTTTTTTTTTCTTTTTTCAAATTTCAAAAGTTTGTGACAAAAAGTGAGGTCTGCAAAATACTCACTATACCTCTCAGCAAATAGCTTTGGGTGTCTATTTTCCAAAATGGGGTCATTTGGGGGGGGGTTTGTGCCATCTGGGCATTCCATGGCCTCTGAAACTGTGATAGGCAGTGAAGAGTGAAATCAAAAATTTACGCCCTTAGAAAGCCTGAAGGCGGTGATTGGTTTTCGGGGTCCCGTACGCCGCTAGGCTCCCAAAAAGTCTCACACATGTGGTATCCCCATACTCAGGAGAAGCAACAGAATGCATTTTGGGGTGTAATTTCACATATTCCCATGGCATGTTTGAGCAATATATCATTTAGTGACAACTTTGTACAAAAAAAAAAAAAAAAAAAAAAAAAAAATTGTCTTTTTCCCGCAACTTGTGTCACAATATAAAATATTCCATGGACTCGACATGCCTCTCAGCAAATAGCTTGGGGTGTCTACTTTCCAAAATGGGGTCATTTGGGGGGGGTTTGAACTGTCCTGGCATTTTATGCACAACATTTAGAAGCTTATGTCACACATCACCCACTCTTCTAACCACTTGAAGACAAAGCCCTTTCTGACACTTTTTGTTTACATGAAAAAATTATTTTTTTTTGCAAGAAAATTACTTTGAACCCCCAAACATTATATATTTTTTTAAAGCAAATGCCCTACAGATTAAAATGGTGGGTGTTTCATTTTTTTTTTTCACACAGTATTTGCGCAGCGATTTTTCAAACGCATTTTTTGGGGAAAAAACACACTTTTTAAAATTTTAATGCACTAAAACACACTATATTGCCCAAATGTTTGATGAAATAAAAAAGATGATCTTAGGCCGAGTACATGGATACCAAACATGACATGCTTTAAAATTGCGCACAAACGTGCAGTGGCGACAAACTAAATACATTTTTAAAAGCCTTTAAAAGCCTTTACAGGTTACCACTTTAGATTTACAGAGGAGGTCTACTGCTAAAATTACTGCCCTCGATCTGACCTTCGCGGTGATACCTCACATGCATGGGGCAATTGCTGTTTAAATTTGACGCCAGACCGACGCTTGCGTTCGCCTTTGCGCGGGAGCAGGGGGGGACAGGGGTGCTTTTTTTTTTTTTTTTTTTTTTCTTTATTAATTTTTTAATTTTTTTTCTTATTTTTAAACTGTTCCTTTCATTTTTATTTTTTTTTTAATCATTTTTATTGTTATCTCAGGGAATGTAAATATCCCCTATGATAGCAATAGGTAGTGACAGGTACTCTTTTTTGAAAAAATTGGGGTCTATTAGACCCTAGATCTCTCCTCTGCCCTCAAAGCATCTGACCACACCAAGATCGGTGTGATAAAATGCTTTCCCAATTTCCCAATGGCGCTGTTTACATCCGGCGAAATCTAAGTCATGAAATGCTCGTAGCTTCCGGTTTCTTAGGCCATAGAGATGATTGGAGCCATTCTGGTCTCTGATCAGCTCTATGGTCAGCTGGCCGAATCACCGGCTGCATTCTCAGGTTCCCTGTTGGGCCAGGAGAGCCAGAGAAAAACATGGAAGACGGTGGGGGGGGGATCCCTCCCACTGCTTGTAAAAGCAGTCTAGAGGCTAATTAGCCGCTAGGATTGCTTTTACATGAAAGCCGACCGCTGGCTGAAAAGAATGATACCAAGATGATACCTAAACCTGCAGGCATCATTCTGGTATAACCACTCAAAGTCCAGCAACATACCAGTACGTTGCTGGTCCTTGTATTGTAAACTTTTTTTTCATGCAGCCTGTGGGCTGAACGAAAAAAAGATCTTGATCGGTGGGTATGCCCACCATTAGAATACCTCCCTTCATCCACCCACTTCTAATGATGGGCATACATGCACCGTTTTATATATGCCGAAGCATGGGGGCATCCTCCCGCAAAAGGCAGGAGCAAATTGCTCCTCCACCCACTGCTGCCCCCACGCTTCGGCATATATGCTGAAGTATGTAACTGTGGTGGTGAAATCACCTCCGACAGCGCTGGAGTCACGGCTTTATATATCGTGGGAGCAAACGCTGTTGCTGTCAAGATAAATAAATCCGCGCTGCAACTGAATGGCGTACCTGCTAAGCAAATGATGGTTAACAAAAAAACAAAGTAACATTACAGTATAACAGTAATACTTACCATACCTGCAAAGCAAATACAAAAAAAACCATAGTAAAAAATAAAACATTTAACGCAACCTGTGCCTACCTAAAATATATATATGCCGAAGCATGGGGGCATCCTCCCACAAAAGGCAGGAGCAAATTGCTCCTCCACCCACTGCTGCCCCCACGCTTCGGCATATATGCTGAAGTATGTAACTGTGGTGGTGAAATCACCTCCGACAGCGCTGGAGTCACGGCTTTATATATCGTGGGAGCAAACGCTGTTGCTGTCAAGATAAATAAATCCGCGCTGCAACTGAATGGCGTACCTGCTAAGCAAATGATGGTTAACAAAAAAACAAAGCAACATTACAGTATAACAGTAATACTTACCATACCTGCAAAGCAAATACAAAAAAAACCATAGTAAAAAATAAAACATTTAACGCAACCTGTGCCTACCTAAAATATATATATATGCCGAAGCATGGGGGCATCCTCCCGCAAAAGGCAGGAGCAAATTGCTCCTCCACCCACTGCTGCCCCCACGCTTCGGCATATATGCTGAAGTATGTAACTGTGGTGGTGAAATCACCTCCGACAGCGCTGGAGTCACGGCTTTATATATCGTGGGAGCAAACGCTGTTGCTGTCAAGATAAATAAATCCGCTCTGCAGCTGAATGGCGTACCTGAAAACAAAAAAGTGGTTAACAATAAAAAAACAAAGTATAAAAAACATTGCAGTATAGAATGCAGAACAATAGAGAGAGAATACAGAGAGAGAACAATAAAACGACAACTATTTTTGGTTTTTTTATTTTATATTTTTTTTGTATTTTTATTTTTGTATTTTTTTTTTTATTTTTTTTTTTTTTTAACACTTTTTTTAGTAACTTTAACTTTTAACTGTAACTGTACCAGGTTTGGGTCTCTCAAAATGCGATGGCATCTTGGGAGACCCTGTGTTAGTGTGCCTAGTCTGTGCCGTGCTGAACCCTACGCTAATACTCCACTAGTGTATGGTAGCGTTCAAAACATTCACCAATGCATAGACCAGGATTGTCAGGACAGGAGGGACAATAATACCGGGTGTCACGCCTAAATCCGCGCTTGCTGCAGACACGACATCTTTTTTGGGGGGCTCGTTGGGTAGGGGTACTCTGGAGGACATAAGGAAAATGCCTCCCATGCAGCCGGCTTACTGCATCTGGTTGGGGAAGGTGAGGTGGAGCACCGTCTGGATACAGAAGGGCTCTGACGATCTCTTCCTGGAATTTAAGGAAGGATCCAGTCCGTCCTGAAGCTCTGTATAGCACATGAGCATTCAGCAAAGCCAATTGAAATAAATAAACAGACACTTTTTTGTACCAGCGTCTGGCCTTACGGGCAATTAGGTACGGCGCCAACAACTGGTCGTTGAGGTCCACCCCTCCCATATTAAGGTTGTATTCGTGGACACAGAGGGGTTTCTCCACAACACCAGTCGCCGTAGTAATTTGGGTCGTCGTGTCTGCATGAAGGGAGGTAAGAACGAAAACATTCTTATTGTCCCTCCACTTCATAGCGAGCAAATTATTATACTTCAAGCAGGCTCTCTCCCCCAGCCTAAGACGGGACTCTACAAGCCGCTGGGGAAAGCCCCGGCGATTAGGTCGCACGGTGCCACATGCTCCAATCTGATGATCAAACAAGTGACTAAAAAGTGGCACGCTCGTATAATAATTGTCCACGTACAAGTGGTACCCCTTTCCGAATAAGGGTGACACCAAGTCCCACACTATCTTGCCAGCGCTTCCTATGTAGTCAGGGCAGTTGATCGGCTCTACGTGACTATCTTTGCCCTCGTAAACCATAAATCTACATGTATAGCCTGTGGCCCTGTCACAGAGCTTATACATCTTGACCCCGTATCTGGCACGCTTGCTGGGAAGGTACTGTTTGAAGGACAAGCGGCCAGAAAACTTAATCAGGGACTCATCAACGCAGACAACTTGATGGGGGGTAAACAAGTCTGCAAAACGTTGGTTGAAGTGGTTTACGAGGGGCCGAATTTTGTAGAGCCGATCGTATGCAGGGTCTCCACGAGGACGACAGAGTTCATTGTCGTTGAAGTGCATGAACCGCAAAATCTGCTCGTATCGTGCCCTGGCCATGGAGGCAGAGAACACGGGCATATGGTGAATTGGGTCAGTGGACCAATATGACCGCAACTCACTCTTTTTGGTTATGCCCATGAGGAGGGAAAGGCCCAGAAAGATCTTAAATTCGGAGACCGTAATTGGTCTCCAATCTCTGGCAAGGGAGGACTGGGGAATAGTGGCGATGTGTTGACCAGCGTACAAATTGCTTTGGTCCACAATAGATCTATAGAGATCTTCGGTGAAAAACAGCGAATAAAAATCCAGTGGCGTAAAGTCAACTGTTTCCACCTGAATTCCGGGTTGGCCAGTGAAAGGGGGAAGTACGGGTGCTGCAGAAGTGGTGGGTTCCCAATTCGGATTGGCGAATGCAGCAGGAAGGGCACTATGGGCACGACGGGCCTGTGTTCGTCTTCTTGGTGGCAGCGGGACGCTACTTGTGCTTGCCACCTCGCCAGCTTGAACTGCACTTATGGGACTCGCCACGTCACCACGTGATACTGCAGTGCTGGATGTACGACCAGGGTGTACTAGGCCGCTGGTGCTTGCCAGTTCACCAGAAGGAGTAGCGGCACTAGTACCTCTCTGCTCCATACGAGAGCCCTGCGGTTCTTGCACTTCAAGGACAGAAGAAGTTCGGGGTCTGGTACGCCTGACCCTAGCAGGGACCACAACTCCGTCGTCAGAGCTATCTGTCATGGAGCCGCTGTCCTCTACAGGTTCGTATTCTGAGCCTGAACTTGACAGATGAGTGACTTCCTCTTCACTATCTGTCATACTCAGAATCCTGTAGGCCTCTTCACTAGTGTACCTTCGATTTGCCATTTTGGCCTCTAAATTTAGGGGTACACTAGTGAGACTCACAGGCAAAAAAGCTCCTGACTGTTAGCGACTGATTCAAAACGCTACCAAAAAACTGTTAGCGATCGCAGGGATCAGGCCTGACTCTGCGAACGCTGCAGTTATGTGTGCTTAGTGTTTTGTAAGTGACAGTTATCGATCGATACTGCACTTGGGTGGGCTGGGCTGGGCTGGGCCGAGGAGCAAAACGCAGGTGCTAGCAGGTATCTGGGCTGATCCCGCTAACACTGCGTTTCAGGGAACCCTAAACTGCTGGGGAGTATAGATCTGATCGGATCAGATATTGATCCGTTCAGATACTATAGCACTAAGGGAGGTGTATGCTGCGTGCGTGGGTTTTAGCGGTACTGGCGCTAACCTGACGCTGCCTGGGGCGACGCAGACCTTATCAGATCCTAAAAACTTAACTTATATCACCGCCGGGCAATTAGGGGGTTAAACCTTTATAAGGTAATAAACGGCGGGTGCCCTAAAACTATAATAAACTATAATAAACTGTAATAAACTACAAAAAACAAACTAGCTAACCAGCGTCACCCGTAACACTTATACGGTGATCGCTGGTGAAAGGGTTAACTAGGGGGCAATCAAGGGGTTAAAACCTTTAGCAGGTAATATATGGGGGTCCCTGTCGCTATAAAACACTGACAGCGAACCTATATACTTACCTCCCTAACTAGCGTCACCTGTGTCACTAATACAGCGATCAGAAAAACGATCGCTTAGCGACACTGGCGACGGGGGGTAATCAAGGGGTTAACTTTTATTAGGGGGGGGTTAGGGGGGTACCCTGGACCTAAAGGGGGGTACCCTAGACCTAAAGGGGGCTAACCTAACTGCCCTAACACTTGTAACTGACACAAACTGACACCAATGCAAAAAAAAAAAAAACTGCTATTGGTGACAGAGTGACAGGGGGTACAGGGGGGTGATCGGGGGGTGATCGGGGGGTGACAGGGGGGTGAAATGTGTGCCTGCGTGTTCTACTGTAAGTGTAGTGTTGGTGCACTTACTTGGATGTCTTCTCTCCTCTGCGTCGGATCAAAAAGACCGACTCGAGGAGAGATGACATCACTTCCTTTCCCTCTGTTTACATTACAGAGGGAAAGGAAGCGTTTCCATTCGCTGGGAGCGATCGGGAGGGGGTGGCCAACAATGGATGGCCTCCCCCTCACCTCTCATCGCCCGCGAACGAGAGCCGACCGCCTATGGCACCGGGGGGGGGTCCGATCGGACCCCCCACCCGCGGGAGGCAGATCACGTACAGGTACGTGATTCTGCCTGCCCGTGCCATTCTGCCGCCGTATATATGCGTTAGGCGGTCGGCAAGTGGTTAAGAAGGAAGTTTCAGGAAAAAAAACTTTAATTTTAAATAAGGAACTTTGGGTCAGTGCCCATCTGCAGCCTCACAAGTGCCATCAATGCAGCGTCATCAGTCCACATCAATTCAGCCTCATCAGTCCACATCAATGCAGCAGCCTCGCCATTGCCATCAATGCAGCAACCTCACCATTGCCATCAATGCAGCAGCATCACCATTGCCTTCAATGCAGCAGCATCACCATTGCCTTCAATGCAGCAGCATCACCATTGCCATCACTGCAGCAGCCTCACCATTGCCATCACTGCAGCCTGATCGATGCCCTTCTGCAGTTTAGAGGGGACAGGGAGCGGGGCAGAACGAGCGCCGACAGATTACATACAGTGAGAATCTTCTATGATGGACAGAACAGTGGTCCAATGGTGGCCCAGGAGAGAGGACTTCCTATTACAGAGGCCGCCAAATAAACAGGAGATTCTCACTGTATGTAATCTGATGGTGCTCATCCCGCCCCCCTCCCTGTCCCCTCCGAGGCAGCTGAAATTGAAGTATTGGCGTATAACACGCCCATGCTATTTGCACCCGATTTTCATGGTGAAAAAGTGAGTGTTATACGCCAATAAATACAGTATATACACAATACACTGTAAGTGCAGCTAACTCACTGACTGTCCTGCCTAATCTATCTAACTCAAATGAAATGACACTGTCTCTCTCTCTCTAAGCACGCCGGAACACACTACACAGGGCGGCCATGCAGGAGGCCTTATATAGTGTGGGGCGTGTTCTAAACCCCCTGAGCCATAATTGGCCAAAGCCACCCTGGCTTTGGCGAATTACAGCTCTCTCTACTGACGGCGCTGTGATTGGCCAAGCATGCGGGTCATAGTGCATGCTTGGCCAATCATCAGCCAGCAATGCACTGCGATGCCACAGTGAATTATGGGCCGTGATGCGCCACACGAATTTGGCGCGAACGGCCCATATCATTCGCAATTCGACGAACGGTCGAACAGACGATGTTCGAGTCGAACATGGGTTCGACTCAAACACGAAGTTCATCCCTAATCACAGGTAATCAAGGTTCTACTAAAAGTCACAAAGACTATGAAAGTTATTGGTTGGACTAATTTACAGGGAAAACAGAGACAGGACTCCCAATCCCTAAAAGGCAAAACAAATGTGAAGAGAGAGACAAAGCTCTCTCTGGTAAAATGGGATTTTTGAGGGGAGATAATGTGTCTGTTAACGGTGAGCCAATCCAGCAATAGTTAATATAAAAGTATAAATTTTACTGAAAATTTTTTAAAATATACATTACAGAAATGGCAATCAAGCATCAGGATGACCATACAATAGCTTGTGTTCAGGAATCATTTGTGATCAGCCAGCCAACATGTTTTGCATATATTTTGCTTCGTCAGGGCATTAAGGACATTACTGATTCTAGCTAGATTGCATACAAGATATGAATTATTATTGTAATTATAGATACACTTTAGCCATGAACAGATAATGACCATAATAAATAATACATGACAAAAATATAGTTGTGCTCACCTAGTCTATTGCAAGTCGAAAGGACAAAAGAGCAGCCACCTCCACAGCCAAATGCCCCGCCCAGAGCAAAAAGCCCATGGGTGCCAGATCCCAATGGGCAGTGCCGATAGGGGAACTGGACCGTGCAGAATGATAGGCAGAGGTCTGGCAGAAAAATTAGAAATATGATGAAGGGGAAACTGATTAATGATTGTGATATTGCAAAGAGAAAAAAAAAATTATAAAAAATATCTACAAAATGTATAAAAGATGGGGGGTAAGGAAGGATACTGTGCCAGCTGCCCCACAGTGTGATGTTAATGGGCAGTAAAGTGAGGGGTAGACTAAAAAGTTTACCCCCCTAAATGGCAGAATAATGTAAGTAATGTCAAGCTTAATAAAGGTCGACATCAAATATCTACAAACATTAACCTAATTTTGATAATACAAATAGAATATAACATTTTTTTATTATATATATATTAAATCATTGCCAAAAAAAAAAATTGAAGACAAAAATAATAATATGATAAATACCAAGAGTAGAAACCAATATTAGGGGAGGAGTAACATCTCAAATCAAAAATGATTAGAATGATAACGGTGGAGGATGTCAGAGAGTATGACACCCAGTCCATCTAGTGGAACACTGCATAAAGTGCTGGCCAATCAGTGGGACAGAGGCACGCCAACACACCGGAGCGTAGCATGCACATCTCCCACAGGCCAACAGGCAACACCTCAGGTGCAAAACACATGACAGGTCGCCTTCACATGTACAAAAAAGGGAAGCATAAGGCATATAGCTCACCTAGTAGTAGAGTACCGAGGGACTATAGGGTCCCGGTGTTCGCAAGGGCAGGCAGCGCTCACCAGTTCTGATGGGGAAACACAAGGTGCATCTATTGGACAGCACGCCGGCGTCCCCATCTTAAATCAGCACAGTTCTAGCGGAAGTGAAAAGGTCGGGCACGACCTCCGGCATCACTTCCGGTCCGGACGTCTCTGCAGAGATGCGCGTGCACTCACAGGGAGTGTGAGCGCGCATTGCCCACACCACACTAGGGAGCGTGAAGAGCATTCGAGGGCGGACGAAAGTCACAAAGAGAAACTCAAGGACATAGAAGAGCCATGGAAAGGTCTTGAAGGGAACACTAAGCATCTGAAACATCTAATGCCCTGTACACATGACCGGTTTTCCCCTCGGAATAAACTCTGAAGGTTTTTCCGACGTAGTTCCGACGGAATTCCGCTCAAGATGTCTTGCATACACACGGTCACACCAAATTCCAACCGTCCAGAACGCGGTGACGTACAACACGTAGGACGGGACTAGAAAACGGAAGTTCAATAGCCAGTAGCCAATAGCTTCTGTCTTGTACTTGCTTCAAAGCATGCGTTGGAAGAGCATACAGACGAGAGGTTTTCCCGATAGGTATTGGTTCCATCTGAAAAATTTAGAACATGTTCTCTTTCTAGGTCTAGGTCAGAATTTTCGACGTAAAAAGTCCGATGGGGCAGACACACGATCGGAATATACGATGAAAAGCTCCCGTTGGACTTTTTCTGTTGGACATTCTGCTTGTGTGTACACGGCATAAGTCTCATTCAGAGGAGGTTTCTAAATCTCATCAAGAGAGCCCATCCAGATTTCACCAAGAAGTGCCCTCCAGCTCCCACCAAAAAGGACCTTCTAAGTTTCACCAAGAGAGACCTCCCAAGCCTCAATTAGAGGGGCTTTCCAGGTTTTACCAAGAAGACACTTTTACACATCAACAAAAACATCAACAAAAACCTGCAAAACTCCTCAAAGATGACACTTTTGAATCTCACCAAGAGGAAACACCCATGTCCTACCAAGAAGGACCCTTCAAGTCTCACCAAGAGGAATCCTCCAACCCTCAGAAAGAGCGCTCCAAATCACATCATGTGGAAATCTTTGAAACCAACAGGGCATCCATAAGACTCAACAGGAGGGGCTTTCGAGGCCTCACAAAATTGAGCCTTTAAAGTTTCACGAAGAAGGACCTTTCAAATCTCACCAAGTGAACCTTTTCAATAAATCAACAAGAACCTCCAAGAGGTTACAAAGATGGATCTTTTAATTCAAACCAAGAGGAACTCTTCAAATCTCACCAAGAGGGACGCCTCAAGTCCCCCTAACCTGCAAGTCTCCACAAGGGGGACTTTCCAGGGCTTCCTAGAAGGACCCCTAAGCTGCAGTATACAGTATCTTACAAAGGTAAGTACACCCCTCACATTTTTGTAAATATTTTATTATAACTTTTCATGTGACAACACTGAAGAAATTACACTTTGCTACAATGTAAAGTAGTGAGTGTACAGCTTGGATAACAGTGTAAATTTGCTGTCTCCTCAAAATTACTCAACACACAGCAATTAATGTCTAAACCGCTGGCAACAAAAGTGAGTACACCCCTAAGTGAAAATGTCCAAATTGGGCTCAAAGTGTCAATATTTTGTGTGGCCATCATTATTTTCCAGCACTGCCTTAACCCTCTTCGATATGGAGTTCACCAGAGCTTCACAGGTTGCCACTGGAGTCCTCTTACACTCCTCCATGGCGACATCACGGAGCTGGTGAATGTTAGAGACATCGCACTCCTCAACCTTCCCTTTGAGGATGCCCCACAGATGCTCAATAGGGTTTAGGTCTGGAGACTTGCTTGGCCAGAATATCACCTTTACCCTCAGCTTCTTTAGCAAGGCAGTGGTCATCTTGGAGGTGTGTTTAGGGTCATTATCATGTTGGAATACTGCCCTGTGGCCCAGTCTCCGAAGCGAGGGGATTATGCTCTGCTTCAGCATGTCACAGTACATGTTGGCATTCATGGTTCCCTCAATGAACTGTAACTCCTCAGTGCCGGGAGCACTCATGCAGCCCCAGAACATGACACTTCCACCACCATGCTTGACTGTAGGCAAGACACATTTGTCTTTGTACTCTTCACACTTCAGACCAGAGGACATGGTTCCGTTACTCTGCTTGTCTTCAGCAAACTGTCTACGGGCCTTCTTGTGCATCATCTTTAGAAGAAGCTTCCTTCTGGGATGATAGTCATGCAGACCAATTTAATGCAGTGTATGGCGTGTGGTATGAGCACTGACAGGCTGACCCCCCACCCCTTCAACCTCTGCAGCAATGCTGGCAACACTCATACATTGATTTCCCAAAGACATCCTCTGGATATGACTCTGATCACATGCACTCAACTTCTTTGGTCGACCATGGCGAGGCCTGTTTTGAGTGGACCAAAAAACACTACAGCACTGACACTGTGCCCATCCTATAATGATAAAATGTCATATACCAGGTTAAAAAAGAAGTATTGAAAGATACTTATTCCCGGAGGTATAGGAATAAAAATGGCAATTGGTAGAAAATGGCTGACACTGTGGTGCTGGCAAGGCTGCTTTCATAAGTGGGATGAAAATCCACAATCTGTAAAATAGGAAGGAAAATGAAGAAAGGCACCAAGCCGGCATAGTATAGCACAATTTATTAAGTAAAATACCATATAAAACAAATGGACTTCACAAGCAGGTGAGGGGGAGAGAGAGGATGACAGTCTGCAGTGGATTGTAATGAACTGGAAGCTGTGTGTTAGTCCTTGGTGGGGAGCTAGGTGAGCCTGGAGTCCATGCAGGGAGACCGGCGTCAGGCTGCCCTGCGTGGCCATGATGGTATATCCAGAAATTGGACACATCATCTTTGGGCAGTCATCCGATTTCTGGTTATACCATCATAGCCACACAGGGCAGCCTGAAACCAGTCTCCCTGCACCGACTCCAGGCTCATCTTGCTCCCCACCACAGCCGACTTTCTTCTCTACTAAGAACTATCACGCAGCTCCTAGTTCATTACAATCCACTGTGGACTGTCATTCTCTCTCTCCCCCTCATCCACTTCTGAGTTCCACTTGTTTTATATGGTATTTTACTTTTACAATAAATTGTGCTACATTATGCCGGTTTGGCGCTTTCTTCCCTTCCTGTTCTGAGTGGAACCTGTCCTGTTAAACCGCTGTATAGTCTTGGCCACCATGCTGCAGCTCAGTTTCAGGTTCTTGGCAATCTTCTTATAGCCTAGGCCATCTTTATTTAGAGCAACAATTCTTTTTTTCAGATCCTCAGAGAGTTCTTTGCCATGAGGTGCCATGTTGAGCTTCCAGTGACCAGTATGAGAGAGTGAGAGCAATAACACCAAATTTAACACACCTGCTCCCCATTCACACCTGAGACCATGTAACACTAACGAGTCACATGACACCGGGGAGGAAAAATGGCTAATTGGGCCCAATTTGGACATATTAACTTAGGGGGTGTACTTACTTTTGTTGACAGCGGTTTAGACATTAACCACTTGCTTACCGAGCACTTAAACCTCCTCCTGCCCAGACCAATTTTTAGCTTTCAGCGCTGTCACACTTTGAATGACAATTGCAAGGTCATGCAACACTACTCAAATTAAATTTTTATCATTTTTTTCACACAAATAGAGCTTTCTTTTGGTAGTATTTAATCACCACTTGGGTTTTTATTTTTTGTTAAACAAACAAAAAAAGACAGAAATTTTTGAAAAAACAAAAAATATGTTTCATAGTGTGTTGTAAAATTTTGCAAACAGGTAATTTTTCTCCTTTATTGATATTCGCTGATGAGGCTGCACTGATGGGCACTGATAGGCTGCACTGATGGGCACTGATGGGCCCTGATGGGCTGCACTGATAGGCACAGATAAGGCGACATGATAGGCACTGATAAGTTGGCACTGATGGGCACTGATAAGACAGCACTGATGAGGCAGCACTCATTGGCCCTGATAGGTGGCACTGATGGGTGGCACTTATGAGTGTCACTGATGGGTGGCACTGATGGGTGCCACTGAAGGGCACTGATAGATGGCACTGATAGATGACACTGATGGGCACTGATAGGTGGCACTGATGGGCACTGGTAAGTGGCTCTGATAGGCACTGGTAGGTGGCACTGATAGGCAGCACTGGTAATGAGGCACTGATTGGTGACATTTAGAGGTGAAACTGTGGGCACTGATAGGTGGCACTGTGGGCACTGATGGGTGACACTGTGGGCACTGATGGGTGGTACTGTGGGCACTCGTAAGCAGCACTGTTGTGCACTGGTTGTGCACTGGTAGATGGCACTGGCAGGTGGTACAGGTGGGCACAGATGACTCTGCAGAGGCTCTCCACAATCTGGACTGATGTCCCTCTCACAGCCGTCGGTGATCTGCTTTTTTTTTCTCCTCACGCTGTTAGCGTGAGGAGAAAAAATAGCCGATTACTGGCTCTGTTTACATCACATGATCAGCTGTCACTGGCTGACAGCTGATCATGTGGTGAGGGGTCGGGATTGACCCCTTACTCTGATCTATGATCAGCCGAGTCTCATAGACTCGCTGATCAGAGAGCTTGCCGCGCATGCCCTGCAGGAGGTGCACAGGCCGCTCGAGCATGGGAGGATGTCTATTGACACCCTCCCGGCAAAGTAGGTCTGCGCTGTAGCCGTCATTCAGCTATAGCGCGGACGGGAAGAGGTTAATGGCTGTGTGTTAAGTAATTTTGATGGGACAGCAAATTCACACTGTTATACAAGCTGTACACTCACTACTTTATATTGTAGCATTGTCATTTCTTCAGTGTTGTCACATGAAAAGATATAATAAAATGTTTACAAAAATGTGAGGGGTGTACACACTTTTGTGAGATACTGTATGTGCCCAGTGCCTCTCAGCACTGGGTTACTATTTTGAGGGTGTCTAATGCTTAAAACAACTGCTACAAATGACAGGAGAAAAGACAGGCATCAGAATAGCACAGGGCCACACACTTGATTTTCCTTAAGGACTAACAGTCCATTTGCCGGTTTTGCCAGGCTAGTATCTTTATGGATAGATGTATGTATTTTAAGAAAAGTTAAAACAAAAAGTAAAAAAAAATTTACAGATTCAGTGTCTCATTTGGTGTTTATCTATCTGCAACTGTCCTGATAAAGCATTAGAATCAGCATGGGAAGATTCGCTTTTTCATGGTTACCCACAAGAGTGGCATGAATCATCTTTGATATTTTCTCCACAGATTCCCACAAGGATGAGTAATCAAGACCAATAATAATCATGTCATTATATGTCATAATACACACACAGTCCTACCAGCAGCAATTCAAAATATGGAACTTTACAAACTCAAACAGTGTCTCCCCATGTGTCCACAACATATACCTCTTAGCCAGGCCCTGCTACATGCATCTAAGTAAATGTCAACTGGTAGCTTACAAAGTGCTTTAAGTGAAGTCCACTTTGCAGACAGGAAAGTCACCATGCCTTTAGTCTAGTAAACGATTCATGATCAAATCTACCGGGGTCAGACCTGGAACAACTAGCCATGGAGCACAGAGTTTATCAAACTTCCCTTCGCTGCCCCTGTGTTGGTAGATACATTTTTCCAGCCTTATAGTTCCACCCATCTGACTTATCCACTCCTTCACCGTAGGGGGCTCCACAGATTTCCAGTGTCACAGAATCATTTTTCTGGCCTGGAAAAGAGCTCTAGCTATAACCAGTTAGTGTCATGAAAAGGTTTACCCGTTGGTGGCGCTATCGGTCTTTTGGATCGCAGTACCAGTGTCCACCAGCGGGTGTCTTCCAACACCTAGGACCTGTAATAAGAGGACTCACCTGCTGGTGGCACTGTTGCATCCTTGGGCCGTAGTACCAGTGTCCACCAGCGGGTGTACTCCGGCAGTGTGGAGCAGACAGCACACTCTGCACTCAGGTGTAACGTGAGGTCAATTACTGCAGCCTTATAAATACTCAGCAGGCACTTACATGCTTGCCTTGGTATCTTTCTCCCTGTGCCCTGACCTCTCTGCTTGTATCCTGACCTTGAGCCTGTTCCTGATCTGATCTGATCCGATCCCTATCCCGAACCCATCCTGGACCTGTCCCTCCTGTATCCCTGCCCTGCAGCCTATCCATCCATCCTCTCCCTGTCCTGTTGGTTTCCCATCCTTACCCATCTGCTGACCTCCCTGTGTATGACCTCGGCCTGGCTTGTTTACGATTCCGGTATCTCTAGTTATTTGTATATATTATTTGTAGTTTGTGGGTCTGTGGTTGGTTTTGCACTATTTATATTTCACTTATTTTGTCACCTATTTAACCACTTAAGGACCGCCTAACGCCGATTTACGTCGGCAAGGCGGCACGGGCAGGCAAAATCACGTACATGTACGTGATTTGCCTCTCGCGGGTGGGGGGTCCGATCGGACCCCCCCCCGGTGCCCGAAGCGGTCCCGTTCTGTTCCCCGGCGATCCGAGATGAGGGGGAGGCCATCCGTTCGTGGCCCCCCCCTCGCGATCGCCGCCGGCCAATGGGAACACTCCTTTGCTGCTGTATGCTAAACAGCAGCAAAGGAAATGATGTCATCTCCCCTCGGCTCGGTAGTTTCCGTTCCAGCGCCGAGGGGAGAAGACATCAATGTGAGTGCACAACATACTACACACACAGTAGAACATGCCAGGCATACAAAACACCCCGATCCCCCCCCCGATCGCCCCCCGATCCCCCCCCAATCACCCCCCCCCCCTGTCACAAACTGACACCAGCAGGTTTTTTTTTTTTTTTTTCTGATTACTGCATAGTGTCAGTTTGTGACAGTTACAGTGTTGGGACAGTGAGTATTACCCCCCTTTAGGTCTAGGATACCCCCCTAACCCCCCCTAATAAAGTTTTAACCCCTTGATCACCCCCCATCGCCAGTGTCGCTAAGCGATCATTTTTCTGATCGCTGTATTAGTGTCACTGGTGACGCTAGTTAGGGAGGTAAATATTTAGGTTCGCCGTCAGCGTTTTATAGTGACAGGGACCCCCATATACTACCTAATAAATGTTTTAACCCCTTGATTGCCCCCTAGTTAACCCTTTCACCACTGATCACCGTATAACCGTTACGGGTGACGCAGGTTAGTTCGTTTATTTTTTATAGTGTCAGGGCACCCGCCGTTTATTACCGAATAAAGGTTTAGCCCCCTGATCGCCCAGCGGTGATATGCGTCGCCCCAGGCAGCGTCAGATTAGCGCCAGTACCGCTAACACCCACGCACGCAGCATGCGCCTCCCTTAGTGGTATAGTATCTGATCGGATCAATATCTGATCCGATCAGATCTATACTGGCGTCCCCAGCAGTTTAGGGTTCCCAAAAACACAGTGTTAGCGGGATCAGCCCAGATACCCGCTAGCACCTGCGTTTTGCCCCTCCGCCCAGCCCACCCAAGTGCAGTATCGATCGATCACTGTCACTTACAAAACACTAAACGCATAACTGCAGCGTTCGCAGAGTCAGGCCTGATCCCTACGATCGCTAACAGTTTTTTTGGTAGCATTTTGGTGAACTGGCAAGCAAGCACCAGGCAGCGTCAGGTTAGCGCCAGTAGCGCTAACACCCACGCACGCACCGTACACCTCCCTTAGTGGTATAGTATCTGATCGGATCAATATCTGATCCGATCAGATCTATACTAGCGTCCCCAGCAGTTTAGGGTTCCCAAAAACGCAGTGTTAGCGGGATCAGCCCAGATACCTGCTAGCACCTGCGTTGTGCCCCTCCGCCCGGCCCAGCCCAGCCCACCCAAGTGCAGTATCGATCGATCACTGTCACTTACAAGGCACTAAACGCATAACTGCAGCGTTCGCAGAGTCAGGCCTGATCCCTGCGATCGCTAACAGTTTTTTTGGTAGCATTTTGGTGAACTAGCAAGCACCGGCCCCAGGCAGCGTCAGGTTAGCGCCAGTACCACTAACACCCACGCACGCAGCATACGCCTCCTTTAGTGGTATAGTATCTGAACGGATCAATATCTGATCCGATCAGATCTATACTAGCGTCCCCAGCAGTTTAGGGTTCCCAAAAACGCAGTGTTAGCGGGATCAGCCCAGATACCTGCTAGCACCTGCGTTTTGCCCCTCCGCCCGGCCCAGTCCAGCCCACCCAAGTGCAGTATCGATCGATCACTGACACTTACAAAACACTAAACGCATAACTGCAGCGTTGGCAGAGTCAGACCTGATCCCTGCGATCGCTAACAGTTTTTTTGGAAGCTTTTTATTGAACTGGCAAGCACCAGCGGCCTAGTATACCCCGGTCGTAGTCAAACCAGCGCTGCAGTAACACTTGGTGACGTGGCGAGTCCCATAAGTGCAGTTCAAGCTGGTGAGGTGGCAAGCACAAGTAGTGTCCCGCTGCCACCAAAAAGACAAACACAGGCCCGTCGTGCCCATAGTGCCCTTCCTGCTGCATTCGCCAATCCTAATTGGGAACCCACCGCTTCTGCAGCACCCGTACCTCCCCCATTCACATCCCCAACCAAATGCAGTCGGCTGCATGAGAGGCATTTTTATGTGCTCCCGAGTACCCCTACCCAACGAACCCCCCCAAAAAGATGTTGTGTCTGCAGCAAACGCGGATATAGGCGTGACACCCGCTATTATTGTCCCTCCTGTCCTGACAATCCTGGTCTTTGCATTGGTGAATGTTTTGAACGCTACCATACACTAGTTGAGTATTAGCGTAGGGTACAGCATTGCACAGACTAGGCACACTTTCACAGGGTCTCCCAAGATGCCATCGCATTTTGAGAGACCCGAACCTGGAACCGGTTACCGTTATAAAAGTTAGTTACAAAAAAAGTGTAAAAAAAAAAATATATATATATAAAATAAAAAAAAATAGTTGTCGTTTTATTGTTCTCTCTCTCTATTCTCTCTCTCTATTGTTCTGCTCTTTTTTTACTGTATTCTATTCTGCAGTGTTTTATTGTTATTGTTATTGTTATTGTTATTATGTTTTATCATGTTTGTTTTTCAGGTATGTAATTATTTATACTTTACTGTTTACTGTGCTTTATTGTTAACCATTTTTTTGTCTTCAGGTACGCCATTCACAACTTTGAGTGGTTATACCAGAATGATGCCTGCAGGTTTAGGTATCATCTTGGTATCATTCTTTTCAGCCAGCGGTCGGCTTTCATGTAAAAGCAATCCTAGCGGCTAATTAGCCTCTAGACTGCCTTTACAAGCCGTGGGAGGGAATGCCCCCCCCCCCACCGTCTTCCGTGTTTTTCTCTGGCTCTCCTGTCTCAACAGGGAACCTGAGAATGCAGCCGGTGATTCAGCCAGCTGACCATAGAGCTGATCAGAGACAAGAGTGGCTCCAAACATCTCTATGGCCTAAGAAACCGGAAGCTACGAGCATTTTATGACTTAGATTTCGCCGGATGTAAATAGCGCCATTGGGAAATTGGGGAAGCATTTTATCACACCGATCTTGGTGTGGTCAGATGCTTTGAAGGCAGAGGAGAGATCTAGGGTCTAATAGACCCCAATTTTTTCAAAAAAGAGTACCTGTCACTACCTATTGCTATCATAGGGGATATTTACATTCCCCGAGATAACAATAAAAATGATTAAAAAAAAAAAAAAATGAAAGGAACAGTTTAAAAATAAGATAAAAAAGCAAAAAAATAATAAAGAAAAAAAAAAAAAAAAAAAAAGCACCCCTGTCGCCCCCTGCTCTTGCGCTAAGGCGAACGCAAGCGGCGGTCTGTCGTCAAACGTAAACAGCAATTGCACCATGCATGTGAGGTATCGCCGCGAAGGTCAGATCGAGGGCAGTAATTTTTGCAGTAGACCTCCTCTGCAAATCTAAAGTGGTAACCTGTAAAGGCTTTTAAAGGCTTTTAAAAATGTATTTATTTTGTTGCCACTGCACGTTTGTGCGCAATTGTAAAGCATGTCATGTTTGGTATCCATGTACTCGGTCTAAGATCATCTTTTTTATTTCATCAAACATTTGGGCAATATAGTGTGTTTTAGTGCATTAAAATTTAAAAAAGTGTGTTTTTTCCCCAAAAAATGCGTTTGAAAAATCGCTGCGCAAATACTGTGTGAAAAAAAAAAATGAAACACCCACCATTTTAATCTGTAGGGCATTTGCTTTAAAAAAATATATAATGTTTGGGGGTTCAAAGTAATTTTCTTGCAAAAAAAAAAAACTTTTTCATGTAAAAAATAAGTGTCAGAAAGGGCTTTGTCTTCAAGTGGTTAGAAGAGTGGGTGATGTGTGACATAAGCTTCTAAATGTTGTGCATAAAATGCCAGGACAGTTCAAAACCCCCCCCAAATGACCCCATTTTGGAAAGTAGACACCCCAAGCTATTTGCTGAGAGGCATGTCGAGTCCATGGAATATTTTATATTGCGACACAAGTTGCGGGAAAGAGACAAATTTTTTTTTTTTTTTTTTTTTTTTGCACAAAGTTGTCACTAAATGATATATTGCTCAAACATGCCATGGGAATATGTGAAATTACACCCCAAAATACATTCTGCTGCTTCTCCTGAGTACGGGGATACCACATGTGTGAGACTTTTTGGGAGCCTAGCCGTGTACGGGACCCCGAAAACCAAGCACCGCCTTCAGGCTTTCTAAGGGCGTGAATTTTTGATTTCACTCTTCACTGCCTATCACAGTTTCGGAGGCCATGGAATGCCCAGGTGGCACAAAACCCCCCCAAATGACCCCATTTTGGAAAGTAGACACCCCAAGCTATTTGCTGAGAGGTATAGTGAGTATTTTGCAGACCTCACTTTTTGTCACAAAGTTTTGAAATTTGAAAAAAGAAAAAAAAAAAAAGTTTTTTCTTGTCTTTCTTCATTTTCAAAAACAAATGAGAGCTGCAAAATACTCACCATGCCTCTCAGCAAATAGCTTGGGGTGTCTACTTTCCAAAATGGGGTCATTTGGGGGGGTTTTGTGCCACCTGGGCATTCCATGGCCTCCGAAACGGTGTTAGGCAGTGAAGAGTAAAATCAAAAATTCACGCCCTTAAAAACGCTGAAGGCGGTGATTGGTTTTCGGGGTCCCGTACGCGGCTAGGCTCCCAAAAAGTCTCACACATGTGGTATCCCTATACTCAGGAGAAGCAGCTAAATGTATTTTGGGGTGCAATTCCACATAGGCCCATGGCCTGTGTGAGCAATATATCATTTAGTGACAACTTTGTGCAAAAAAAAAAAAAAAAAAAAAAAAAAGTGTCACTTTCCCGCAACTTGTGTCAAAATATAAAATATTCCATGGACTCAATATGCCTCTCAGCAAATAGCTTGGGGTGTCTACTTTCCAAAATGGGGTCATTTGGGGGGGGGGGTTGTGCCACCTGGGCATTCCATGGCCTCCGAAACTGTGATAGGCAGTGAAGAGTGAAATCAAAAAGTTACACCCTTAGAAATCCTGAAGGCGGTGATTGGTTTTCGGGGTCCCATACGCGGCTAGGCTCCCAAAAAGTCCCACACATGTGGTATCCCCGTACTCAGGAGAAGTAGCTGAATATATTTTGGGGTGCAATTCCACATAGGCCCATGGCCTGTGTGAGCAATATATCATTTAGTGACAACTTTTTGTAAATATATTTTTTTTTTTTGTCATTATTCAATCACTTGGGACAAAAAAAATAAATATTCAATGGGTTCAACATGCCTATCAGCAATTTCCTTGGGGTGTCTACTTTCCAAAATGGGGTCATTTGGGGGGGTTTTGTACTGCCCTGCCATTTTAGCACCTCAAGAAATGACATAGGCAGTCATAAACTAAAAGCTGTGTAAATTCCAGAAAATGTACCCTAGTTTGTAGACGCTATAACTTTTGCGCAAACCAATAAATATACGCTTATTGACATTTTTTTTACCAAAGACATGTGGCCGAATACATTTTGGCCTAAATGTATGACTAAAATTGAGTTTATTGGATTTTTTTTATAACAAAAAGTAGAAAATATCATTTTTTTTCAAAATTTTCGGTCTTTTTCCGTTTATAGCGCAAAAAATAAAAACTGCAGAGGTGATCAAATACCATCAAAAGAAAGCTCTATTTGTGGGAAGAAAAGGACGCAAATTTCGTTTGGGTACAGCATTGCATGACCGCGCAATTAGCAGTTAAAGCGACGCAGTGCCAAATTGGAAAAAGACCTCTGGTCCTTAGGCAGCATAATGGTCCGGGGCTCAAGTGGTTAATAAACACCCTTATTTTTCACTTACATGTGTTTCTGGTTTCCTCTGTGCAGTCCACACAGTCTGGTCTACTAGATTCTGTGACAGTTAGTAACCATAGGTAACCTCAGGTATTCATTAACTGTTTACATTTGTACTAACAAAAGTACCCCACACGAGATATCTAATATTTTTATTTTATATTTTAATATTTTTTTTTTATGTATTACAGTTGTGCTCATAAAAAAGGTGCGCAAATCCAATCAAAAAACGACTATATGTGAATGTATAAAATTGTGCAAGCAAAATATATAAAAAAAACCTCAACATTAAATATGTGAATATATCAAAAATAAAACATGCACAGGCGTTTCTGATCTCTACCACTTGAGATCCAACATATCTGGTAAGCAGTTTGTATTATTACTCCTTACATCTCATCTCAGACTGTTGGATTGAAGATTAGATGCCCTGTTCTTTAGAGAACTATATAAGGACTTTCCTCTGTTCATTTTGTTCTTTTAGATGCTACATGGACTCTTCTTGGATGTATACATTCTTTAAATCACGCGTTTGATATGTTTTATTTTTGATACATTCACATATTTAATGTTGAGGTTTTTTTATATATTTTGCTTGTGCATTTTTATACATTCACATATAGTCGTTTTTTGACTGGATTTGCACACCTTTTTTCTTTTTTAATTCGTTTTAAGTTTTCAGTATTTAAACTTATAGAGTTGCAGCATTCAGTCACACTTCGCATGCACTTATATTAATTAATTTGGTTGCTGTGCACTTTTTTTGGATAGCGCAAATATTCCTTTGTCCTTTACATAAGTTTACATATTCTGGAAGAATTTCTGATTTCTTGGCCATTTTTCAGAGAATATGAATGATAACACAAAAACTTTTCTTTCACTCATGGTTAGTGTTTGGCTGAAGCCATTTATTATCAATCAACTGTGTTTACTCTTTTTAAATCATAATGGCAACAGAAACTACCCAAATGAACCTGATCAAAAGTTTACATACCCAAGTTCTTAATACTGTGTATTGCCCCCTTTAACATCAATGACAGCTTGAAGTCTTTTGTGGATGAGGCTCTTTATCTTCTCAGATGGTAAATCGTATTTTGCTCAAGCTCCAGCACATGCTGTGATACTCATCACATCCCCTGCTCTGATCCACTTGCTCCATCAGCCTTTGCCGACGTCTGCCTGCGGTTGCAGCGTGTCCTGGGAAGAGTCCTGTGGTGTCCGGATACCTTGCAGCTCAGCCTCGTTCTCGCTGCCCCTCCAGGATCCATCTCTGGCCACACTGCAGCGGCTCTGCTATCTTCCACTCTGGTCATACAGTGATCTGTGATTCTGGTCATACAGTGATCTGTGATTCAGGATATCCTGGATGCTCAGGACCTCAGACTGGGCCGAAGGTTTACCTTCCAACAAGACAATGACCCTAAGCACGCAGCTAAAATAACGAAGGAGTGGCTTCGCAATAACTCTGTGACTATTCTTGAATAGCCCAGCCAGAGCCCTGACTTAAACCCAATTGAGCATCTCTGGAGAGACCTAAAATGGCTGTCCACTAACGTTTACCATCCAATCTGACAGAACTGGAGAGGATCTGCAAGGAGGAATGGCAGAGGATCCCCAAATCCAGGTCTGAAAAACTTGTTGCATCTTTCCCAAAAAGACTCATGGCTGTATTAGATCAAAAGGGTGCTTCTACTAAATACTGAGCAAAGGGTCTGAATACTTAGGACCATGTGATATTTCAGTTTTTCTCTTTTAATAAATTTGCAAAAATGTCAACAATTCTGTGTTTTTCTGTCAATATGGGGTGCTGTGTGTACATTAATGAGGAAAAAAAATGAACTTAAATGATTTTAGCAAATGGCTGCAATATTTTTTATTTTTTTTTGTTACTTATATAGCGCCGTCAATTTACGCAGCGCTTTACATATACATTGTACATCCACATCAGTCCCTACCCTCAAGGAGCTTACAATCTAAGGTCCCTAACTCACATTCATACATACCAGGGACAATTTAGACAGGATTCAATTAGCCTAACAGCATGTCTTTGGAGTGTGGGAGGAAACCGGAGTACCCGGAGTACCCGGAGGAAACCCACGCAGGCACAGGGAGAACTTGCAAACTCCAGGCAGGTAGTGTCATGGTTGGGATTCGAACCAGCGACCCTTCTTACGCGAAAGTGCTAACCACTACACCACTGTGCCACCCATAATATAACAAAGAGTGAAAAATTTAAGGGGGTCTGAATACTTTCCATCCCCCATACATATATATACATACATATACATACATATACATACATACATACATACATACATACATACATATATATATATATATATATATATATATATATATATATATATATATATATATATATATATATATATATATATATATATATATATATATATATATATATATATAGAATTTTATATATTTTTTTATTTCCATTCCCATTCTTTATTCTTTTTTATCATTATTATTATGTGCATTCAGGTGTATATGTGTGCATCCCGTGTGCGTATGTACATGGACGTATGCACCTGTGTGTGTGTATACACACATATATGTATATAGATCCTGTTTACAAATTGTTTGTTTTGTTCCCATCATATTACACTCTCCCATGAGTGTTTGATGTAATAATCCTTTAACTTTTTTAAAGATTATTTTTAATTGATTATTGTTTTTTTTTTAAGTTTAGACTGGTTGTCGTTGTACAGCTATTTTCATTTTCAGGCTGGCCCAGAATATGTATAAATATATCTTTCACAAAATAGTTCTGTTTTTAGGTCAGGCTGGCCGTTCCCACAGCCATCTGATAAGTTTAAATTGTTGCCTAGAACAGTTCTTCCATACTCCTGTAGAAGGAGCAGGAGCTCCGAGCGCGTAGCCTCTTTTGCCTGTATTGTCTCTTTGATCCTGAACATCCAGTGACGTCACTTCCGCCTGCGTTCCATGCTGGCTTCATTTCCTGGTGGCCACAGAAAAGAAATACTGCTTATCTTGTATCAATTCCATCAATCTTTAGATATATAAATAGTCAACCAGCGCAGACCATAAACCCTAACTAAAAGCAGCTGTAGTACTGAGGGTAAATTTATCAAATCCCAAAAAGCATACACATAAAAGGCAGTACAGCGCATAAATGAATGAATGATAAAAGTAATCAATAAAAGTCCATATATAAATGGTAAATGCAGACAAAATCCAGCAATTCCTCCGGTGATATAAGTGACATGGAAAACTTGCAGAGTGACTGTAGTGAAAAAGGGACCTCCACCTTCAGTGACACAAGCCGCTCACCTCTACACATGGACCCCTGAGTTAATTAGTCAGGTTAAAACAGCAATTCCCTCACAGGGATAATGGCAGGAGGAGATGCATATAGGACTTGATCAAACATCAACAGCGGGTGCGTATGCAGTAGTCACATGAAAAAGATATAAGAAAATCTAGTGCTCTCTGAATACTGCTGAAACTTTAATGTAAAAATAGTGGAAACACTTACAAAACATTGCACTGTGCCCCAGTGTGAAGGATGCGAGCGTGAATGTAAGTGGATGATCCACATAGGATAGACGAGCGGAGCGCGGGTGACGTCACGATCCAGTCACGTTCGTAATGCCGTACGCGTTACGTCCCTAGAAAGGGGCGGGACTTCCTCAACGGTGACAGCCGGACGTGGTGACACCCGCTTTAATACATGTCTGCTACTCGGAATGGCCAATAAGCACCAGTGCGTACCCATCTCCATGACAACTAAGGAGGAAGTACTTAAAGGCGCAAAATGTAAACAGGAACAACAATGTCCACAATTCAACTATGGAAACCTGTTATAAAATAACCATTAATGAATAGCCATAGTTAGTATACTGATAAAACAATCTATAAAGACTTAGGCAAGCCAAATTATTAAAAAGAAAAAGAAAAAGTAAAAAAATGACACTAACCCCGCGCTCAAGCTCAATGCCCTGGATCATCCACATACCACAGCATGAATAATAATATATGTTAAAAACACATAAGCGAAACATATTCAACATTTAATAAAATTCAAAGATCAGTCACTATCGATCAGAGATAAAACAATTAATGTCAAAGTCGACTTTGATCCAGGGCATTGAGCTTGAGCGCGGGGTTAGTGTCATTTTTTTACTTTTTCTTTTTCTTTTTAGATTGTTTTATCAGTATACTAATCAGTATCAGTATACTAACTATGGCTATTCACTAACTATGGCTGTTCATTAATGGGTATTTAATAACAGGTTTCCATAGTTGAATTGTGGACATTGTTGTTCCTGTTTACATTTTGCGCCTTTAAGTACTTCCTCCTTAGTTGTCATGGAGATGGGTACGCACTGGTGCTTATTGGCCATTCCGAATAGCAGACATGTATTAAAGCGGGTGTGTCACCACGTCCGGCCGTCACCGCTGAGGAAGTCCCGCCCCTTTCTAGGGACGTAACGCGTACGGCATTACGAACGTGACTGGATCGTGACATCACCCGCGCTCCGCTTGTCTATCCTATGTGGATCATACACTTATATTCACGCTCGCATCCTTCGCACTGGGGCACAGTGCAATGTTTTGTAAGTGTTTCCACTATTTTTACAATAAAGTTTCAGCAGTATTCAGAGAGCACTAGATTTTCTTATATATTTTTCATGTGACTACTGCATACGCACCCGCTGTTGATGTTTGATCAAATCCTATATGCATCTCCTCCTGCCATTATCCCTGTGAGGGAATTGCTGTTTTGACCTGATTGATTAACTCAGGGGTCCATCTGTAGAGGTGAGCGGCTTGTGTCACTGAAGGTGGAGGTCCCTTTTTCACTACGGTCACTCTGCAAGTTTTCCATGTCACTTATATCACCGGAGGAATTGCTGGATTTTGTCTGCATTTACTCTTTAGATATATGCCTATGTATTATGTGTGATATAATTGTTATATCGATAGGTAAAACAATCTGCGTCTTCGGATTTACGCGATCTCTCAGTATGGACGCATCCTCCGAGCTGATGTCTTATCTATATTTGTTCACTGCTTTCCTTTTCATTATACCAGGTTTAATGGATTTAATGGTTGTGTATACAGTATATAATAACTTTTGTGCTTTAGTAACCTTTATACCTTTGTTTATACCGTAGTACAGCACAGTAACTTAACATAAAAGTAAATAAAATTAAAATGGATAACAGAATAGAAAGCAAAAATAGAAATTAGTCAGATTACTTATCTGGTCCAGTTAGAACCACATTCTCAAGGTGAATGCATTATACAGTGTTCAGTTGCCTTGAGTACCATTCATTCCATGGTAACCATAATTTGGATACCTTTTCATACTTCCCCAGTGATGATGAGTGTAATACTTCATAGGTGCCGTGCGTGTGGGTGGTGGCTAAAACGTCTGATATAGATGGAGCCTCTGTGTCTTTCCAGTGTTTGAGAATTGTTAATCTGGTTGCAAGCATTATATGGGACATTATTGTTCTATGAGAGTCTGGAATAGATTCTAGGTCTAGTGAGAGTATAGCCATTTCTGGTTTTAAGGAGTGGTCCAGTCATGTGATATTTTGTATAATGTGTTCTATCTGGGCCCATAGTGGTTTGATTTTAGGACAGTTCCAGAGAATATGGTATAAGGTGCCATACTCTCCACACAGTCTCCAACATTTAGAGGAGGCATTGTGGTATATCTTCGATATACGACTAGGAGTTAAGTACCATCTAAGGGAGATTTTTTGCTGTATCTCCCGTAAGTTGGTGCTTTTGGTAGAGGTATAAGTGGTTTTAAAAGCTTTTGCCCATTGACCAACTGAGTAAACTTGTCCCAGTTCGTTTTCCCATGCTATCATATTCTGTGTTTTATCACATAAGTTTTTGTCTTGAAGACCTATATAAAAAGTTGAGATCCCTTTTAACTTGTTCGGGGTTGAGTATAGTATTGGGTTATCTTTGCGGGTAGTGTGGTTTTGGTTATTATGTTCGGGTTACTTTTAAGGAGTTGAGTAACCTGTAAGTACTTGTACTGTTCTGTCTTTGGTAGGTGATGTTCCTTCTGTAGAGTAAGGAAGGTCTTAACTGATGTGTCTACTATTATGTCCTCTATTTAATGAATACCCTTCTCCTTCCGAGGTTTTAGATTTATGTCTGGTATAATATGACTAAGTGCTGAAATAGGTAGTTTTAGTGGTAGTTGTGTTCCAGACCAACTAGGGTAGTTCCTAAGATGTATCCAGGCTCTTATTGCTGCTAGTATTGTTGTTGATAATTTGTTGTCTAAAGAGGATTTTAGATGGGCTGTCATTAGAAAGTCACTCAGAGACCCTATAGTAATTTGTGTTTGTTCAATCTCTGTCCACAGTGTAATTTGTTCGGATTCAGGGGTTAGCCAGTTCCGAAGTTGTGTGTTGCAAAATAATAGTCTTGGATATGAACGTGTCCCACCCCTCCATTGCACCGATTTGTCGTGGACCATCACTTCTTTTTGACAACACGTCACCACTGGGACATATTCTTATGTTTATAGAGACATATATTTTATACTATACATGGTGTTTTTTCTTCCTTTTTTAGCGCTACAATTTATCTATTATATTGGTTCACATTTTTGTCACATGTTTTGTAGCAGCTTTGTTTCCTCCACTTTTTGGGTAGCACATTAATCATCCCCATTTTTCACATGCCCTCAACATTGGGAGGGTGCTTTGGGGTAGCCCCCCAAAACACCTTGTCCCCATGTTGATGGGAACAAGGGCCTCATCCCCACAACCCTTGCCCGGTGGTTGTGGGGGTCTGCGGGTGGGGGGGATTATCGGAATCTGGAAGCCCCTTTTAACAAAGGGGACCCCCAGATCCCGGCCCTCCCCCCTGTGTGAAATGGTAAGGGGGTACAAAAGTACCCCTGCCATTTCACAAAAAAAACTGTCAAAAATGATAAAAATGACAAGAGACAGTTTTTGACAATTCCTTTATTTAAATGCTTCTTCTTTCTTCTATCCTCTATCTTCTATCTTCTATCTTCCTTCGGTTTCTTCCTCCATCTTCTTCTTCTTCTGGTTCTTCTGGTTCTACTGGTTCTTCCTCCGGTGTTCTCGTCCGGCATCTTCCTCCGCGGCGTCTTCTTCCCTTCTTCTCCTCGGGCCGCTCCGCATACATGATGGCATGATGGGAGGCTCCCACTTTGTGACGCTTCTCCTCTTCTGACAGTTCTTAAATAACGGGGGAGGGGCCACCTGGTGATCCCGCCCCCCTCTGACACACGGGGACTTGACAGGGACTTCCCTGTGGCATTTCCCGTGATGTCAGAGTGGGGCGGGGTCACCCGTTACGTAACCCTGCCGCTTCTGACGTTACGGGGAATGCCACAGGGAAGTCCCCGTCAAGTTCCCATGCATCAGAGGGGGGCGGGGTCACCGGGTGGCCCCGCCCCCCCATTATTTAAGAACCGTCAGAAGAGGAGAAGCGTCACACAGCAGGAGCCTCCCATCATGCCATCATGTATGCGGAGCGGCCTGAGGAGAAGAAGGGAAGAAGACGCCACAGAGGAAGATGCTGGATGAGAACACCGGAGGAAGAACCAGAAGAACCAGAAGAAGAAGATGGAGGAAGAAACCGAAGGAAGATAGAAGATAGAAGAAAGAAGATAGAAGGTACGAAATTTAAAACACTTTTTATGACAATACCATGCATATAAGTAGGGTTGTCCCAATACCACTTTTTTAGGACCGAGTACAAATACCGATACTTTTTTTCAAGTACTCGCCGATACCGATTACCGATACTTTTTTTTAATGTCACGTGACAGTGTTTTTTTTTTTTTTTTTTTTTAACAGTGTTTTTTTTTTGGGGGGTGGGAGGGAGGGGGTGAACGTTGTATGTGTGTGTGTGTGTTTTTTTTTTATTTACAACTTTTATTTTTTACAATCGTTTTTTTTTATTCTTTATTGCAATATGTGGTTTTTTTTGTTTTGTTTTTTTTTTTAATCAGCCCTGTTGGGGGGCTTTGGTGAGATATCAGGGGTCTTAACAGACCTCTGATATCTCCCCCTTGAGACAGAGAAAGAGACAGAGGATAGAGATTCCCCAGTCCCTTTCTCTGCAGCCTCAGCTGCACTGAGAATGAATGGAGGGAAGACAGCGGCTCCTCTCCATTCAAAAACTGACACATCATAATCACAGGAGATTACAATGTTTCAGTTATGTGAATAGACAGAGTCAGCTGACTCTGTCTATTCACAAAGGAAGGAGGAGGGGGACGGTGGAACGGAGGGGGAGAGAGAAGGAGAGGGGAACGGAGGGGACAGCGGAGAGGCACAGCAGAACGGAGGGGACAGCGGAGGGGGACAGAAAAGGAGAGAGTAACGGAGGGGACAGCGGAGAGGCACAGATAATGAAAGAGGAAAGGAGGGGACAGCGGAGAGGCACAGAGAATGAAAGAGGAACGGAGGGGACAGGAGAGGCACAGATAATGAGAGGAACGGAGGGGACAGCGGAGAGGCACAGAGAATGAAAGAGGAACGGAGGGGACAGCGGAGAGGCACAGAGAATGAAAGAGGAACGGAGGGGACAGCGGAGAGGCACAGAGAATGAAAGAGGAACGGAGGGGACAGCGGAGGGGGACAGAAGAGGAGAGAGAAATGGAGGGGGCATGGAGGAGGATGCAGTGACAGTCAGTGGTGACCGATCACCGCTGTATGTCACTAAAGCAGCTGAAAGCTGCTGGGGGAGAATCTTGTAACTCCCCCACGCGCTGATCACAGCTGACTTCCAGGTATCGGTGGAAGCATCGGGAGCATTTGCCCGAGTACAAGTACTTGGGCAAATGCTCGGTATCGGTGCCGATACCGATACTAGTATCGGTATCGGGTCAACCCTACATATAAGCCTTTAAAATTAGCACTTTTGATTTCTCCCATAGACTTTTAAAGGGTGTTCCGTGGCTTTCGAATTTGCCGCGAACACCCCAAATTGTTCGCTATTCAGCGAACTGGCGAACAGCCGATGTTCGAGTTGAACATGAGTTCGACTCGAACTCGAAGCTCATCCCTATTGGCCAAGCATGCACTATGACCTGCATGCTTGGCCAATTACAGCGCTGTTTGTACAGAGAACCGTAATTGGCCAAAGCCAGGGTGGCCAGGGTGGCCATACCTAGAGTATAGCTACCTGAAGCCAGGTGCTTGTGTGGGCTCTTAACGTATTTCCAGTTACTGTACTGTGTACTAGGGATGAGCCGAACATCCCCTGGTTCGGTTCGCACCAGAACCTACGAACGGACCGAAAATTTGCACGAACGTTAGAACCCCATTGACGTCTATGGGACTCGAACGTTCGAAATCAAAAGTGCTCATTTTAAAGGCTAATTTGCATGGTATTGTCCTAAAAAGGGTTTGGGGACCCGGGTCCTACCCCAGGGGACTTGTATCGATGCAAAAAAAACTTTTAAAAACGGCCGTTTTTTCGGGAGCAGTGATTTTAATGATGCTTAAAGTAAAAAAAAAAAAAAAGTGAAATATTCCTTTAAATATCGTACCTGGGGTATGTCTTTAGTATGCCTGTAAAGTGGCGCGTGTTTCCCATGTTTAGAACAGTCCCTGCACAAAATGTCATTTTTAAAGGAAAAAATCTAGTTTAAAACTGCTTGCGGGTTTAATGTAATGTCGGGTCCTGGCAATGTGGATGAAAATCAGTGAGACAAACGGCATGGGTACCCCCCAGACCATTACCAGGCCCTTTGGGTCTTGTATGGATATTAAGGGGAACCCTGCACCCAAATTAAAATAAGGAAAGGTGTGGGGCCACCAGGCCCTATATACTCTGAACAGCAGTATACAGGCGGTGCAAACAAGACAGGGACTGTAGGTTTGTTGTTAAGTAGAATCTGTTTGTAATTTTTAACGGGTACATTTTTAACGTGTTTAGCTCCAGCCAAAAAATCTTTTTTAAGCTTTTTGGAAAACATAGGGAAGGGTTATCACCCCTGTGACATTTGTTTTGCTGTCTTTCCTCCTCTTCAGAAGATTTCACCTCACTTTTTGTCCCAATGACAAATGTTTTTTGAAAATTTGGGTTTTTTTGTGGAACAAGGAATGGCATCAGTGGAAAGGAGAAATGTTTTTCCCATATTAATTCTTACAGGAGAGAATTTCCCTTCCTAGGGGTAGATTTCATCTCACTTCCTGTTGTCTCCTTCCGTTTGCAAGTTGGAGTCGTTTGTAAGTTGGATGTTTGAAAGTAGAGGCCTGCCCTATATAATCAGCAGAAATTTGGGCCTTAGGTGTTGTTGTGGCCACAACACTGTAAGCCCTCACAGGGCCCTGCTGTGAAATATTAGATCAAGAATTGTAATTACATGCCCCTGTTGAACAAGGGCAGAAAAATTGGGCCTTTGGTGGTGGTGGTGCCACAACACTGTAAGTCCTCACTCGCTCTTTGTGGGTGCAGAAATGGGCCCTGCTGTGAAATATTAGATCAAGAATTGTAATTACATGCCCCTGTTGAACAGGGGCTGAAAAATTGGGCCTTAGGCACTGGTGCTGGTGCCACAACACTGCAACCTCTCACAGATACTCTAGTTGGAACGCAGAAATGAGCCCTGCAGCAAAGTATTGCATCAAAAATTGTAATTACATGCCCCTGTTAAACAGGGGCTGAAAAATTGGGCCTTAGGCTCTGGTGCTGGTGCCACAACACTGCAACCCCTCACAGATACTCTAGTTGTAACGCAGAAACGAGCCCTGCTGCAAAGTATTGCATCAAAAATTGTAATTACACGCCCCTGTTAAACAGGGGCTGAAAAATTGGGCCTTAGGCACTGGTGGTGGCGCCCAGAACCAAAAATGTTCTTACAAGCTATCAGCGTGATGATTGAGGAGGAAGAGGATAATTACTCAGGGATAGTCACTCAGCATCAGCATAAGCAGTCTTTGCAGGGATCTGAGATTTCAAAAAAAATTATTCGGTTACATCAGCATCAGGTGCTTGGTAGCTGGTGGTGATCCAAGACTGATTCATTTTTATGAAGGTCAGTCGATCGACCTAGTCGGTGGACAGACGCACCCTGTGATCGGTTACAAAGCCTCCAGCAGCACTGAATGTGCGTTCCGAAAGAACGCTGGATGCAGGACAGGCCAGTAGCTCAACTGCATACTGTGCAAGCTCTGGCCAGTGATCCATCCTCAAGACCCAGTAACCCAGAGGATTTTCGGTGGGAAAGGTGTCCAAGTCAGATCTTGCCCCTAGGTATTCCTGCACCATGTAAAACAGACGCTAGCGATGGTTGCTGGAACCGATCATACCTTGGGGCTGCGGACCAAAAAAACTGTCTGAACGCATCAGTCAGGCAGCCACCTTCTCCACCGCTCCTTCTTTGACTGACTGAAGCCTCAGCAACACGTTGTCCAGAAACAGGAGTTTGTAACCTCCCAGTCTCTGGGAATGCGTTGCACAGACCTTTCTGCAAGGCCTCCCGAAGATGTTTCATCCTCTGCTCCCTCTGCGATGGCAAGATAAGGTCCGCAACCTTACCCTTGTAACGTGGATCAAGGAGGGTTGCCAGCCAGTATTGGTCCTTCTCCTTGATACCACGAATACGAGGATCCTTCCGCAGGCTTTGCAGGATCAGGGAGGCCATGCAGCGTAGGTTTGCTGAGGCATTCGGTCCGGAGTCCTCTGGGTCACTAAGGACGACATGGTCCGCAGCCACCACCTCCCAGCCACGTACAAGTCCATGTGTTTCTTGGGACTGATCCCTTAAAGACTGCTGCTGATGCTGAGTGCCAGGCTCTACCTCCATACTGACACAATCTTCCTCCTCCTCCTCCTCCTCCTCCTCCTCTTCCTGTGTGATCGGCGGGCACGCAGGAACACTGTCTGGATAAAGGGGGCCTTGAGAGCTAAGGAAGTCATCCTCTTCCTGCCTCTGTTCTGCCTCAAGTGCCCTGTCCATTATTCCACGCAGTGTGTGCTCCAACAGGTGGACAAGGGGGACAGTGTCACTGATGCATGCACTGTCACTGCTCACCATCCTCGTGACCTCCTGAAATGGTGACAGGACAGTGCATGCATCCCTGATCATGGCCCACTGGCATGGGGAAAAAAAAACAAGCTCCCCTGACCCTGTCCTGGTGCCATAGTCGCACAGGTACTCATTGATGGCCCTCTGCTGCGTGTGCAGCCACTGCAGCATGGCCAACGTTGAGTTCCACCTGGTGGGCATGTCACAGATTAGGCGGTTCTTGGGCAGGTTAAACTCCTTTCGGAGGTCCGTCAGCCGAGCACTGGCATTATATGACTGGCGGAAATGCACACAGACTTTCCTGGACTGCCTCAGGACATCCTGTAAGCCCAGGTACCTGCCCAAGAACCACTGCACCACCAAGTTAAGGACGTGAGCCAAACAGGGCACATGGGTCATTTGTCCCTGTCGGAGGGCAGAGAGGAGGTTGGTGCCATTGTCACAAACCACCATTCCTGCCTTAAGTTGGCGTGGCGTCAACCACCTCTGAACATGCCCCTGCAGAGCTGACAGAACCTCTGCCCCAGTGTGGCTCCTGTCCCCCAAGCACACCAGCTCAAGCACCGCATGGCATCTTTTGGCCTGCGTACTTGCGTAGCCCCTTGAACGGCTACGGAGCACCGCTGGTTCCGAGGACAAAGCACAGGAAGAGGCCATGGAGGAAGAAGAAGAGGAGGGGGTGGAGGAGAGAGGTGTGTCACAATCATTAGCATTTTGGAGGCGTGGTGGCGGAACAGCCTCCAACACTACTGCCCCTTGTCCTGCATCCTTCCCAGCTGCCAGCAGAGTCACCCAATGCACCGTGAAAATTAGGTAACGTCCCTGTCCATGCCTGCTGGACCATGAGTCAGCGGTAATATGCACCTTACCGCTGACCGCCCTGTCCAGCGAGGCATGGACATTGCCTTCCACATGCCGGTAGAGAGCCAGAATCGCCTTCCGTGAGAAAAAGTGGCGTTTGGGTACCTGCCACTGAGGAACCGCACATTCCACAAACTCATGGAAGGGGGCAGAGTCTACCAACTGAAAAGGCAGCAGTTGAAGTGCTAGCAATTTTGCCAAGCTAGCATTCAACCGCTGGGCATGTGGATGGCTGGGAGCAAAATCCTTTCGGCGGTGCAGCAGCTGGGGCAGGGAAATTTGCCTGGTACAATCTGACGTCGGTGTACCAAAAGCAGATTGCCCACAAGTACTTGGCTGTGACACACCTAATTCTACACCTTCATTCCTCTCAGTGCAGGTCTCAGAGAGGACTGAAGGTATAGTGGGGTTGGAAATCTCAGCTGATGAGGAGCAAGGAGAGGTCCTCTTTGTTCTTTGGTGTGGGTCTTTTAGATATGCTTGCCAACGAACTGCATGGCAGGTCAACATATGTCTGGTCAAGCATGTGGTACCCAAGCGGGACATGTTTTGGCCACACGAGATACACTTGAGACATATGTTGCAAATAGCAGCGGTGCGATCTGATGCACTGGTCTCAAAAAAGGCCCACACCAAAGAACTTTTTGAATAACGCGCAGAGACAGCAGCGCCCTGCACATGTGGAGCTTTGGGGTGTGATGTAGTCAATGTGCTGCCCTTAGGCTGGCCCCTGGAGGGCATCCTGCCTCGTTGGTGATGTGCCGCCTCCTCCTTCTCCTCCTCCTCCTCCGCCTCCTCTCTCCTATTAGGCACCCACGTTGAGTCAGTGACCTCATCATCCTCTCCCTCCTCATCACTGGAGCAAACCTGGCAGTATGCTGCAGCAGGAGGAGCATGACTGCCAGATTGCTGTCCTTCTTGGGCACCCCCTCTGTCCGTGCTCATGTTACTGCCTTCATCGAGCTCAGTATCATCATCAGAGCCTTCCAAACGCTGGGCATCCTCCTAGAGCATGTACCCAACACTGTGGTCAAACAGTTCGAGGGACTCCTCAGGAGGACATAGTGGGGCTAGGGAAGGAGTCACTGATGACATTGAGCCGAGGGAAGAGGCCGCTGCTTTGCCAGACAAAGTACCCTGAGCATGGGTGAGAGAGGATGAGGAGGATGAGGATGGCTCGGTCATCCACTCGACCAAGTCTTCCGCATGTTGCGGCTCAACACGGCCAGCTGCCGAAAAAAAGGCCAAGCGTGTCCCACGGCCACGTGCTGATGAGGATGCACCGTCTCCACGATCAGCACTAGACACAGAGCCTGCTTGCCCTCTCTTATTGGCTTGTGACTGTCTGCCTCTCCTTCTTGGCCTTCCAGACATACTAATGGCCTGTAGCTGCACTAAGCTGGGATATATATATATATATATATATATACTGATACTGCAGCTAGCAAAATCAACTGCCTGCCTGTAGTATGAGAACACCACCAACCTTCTACAGGTAGCTTTAGCTGAACACTGTGCAGAGCTTGCAAAAAACTAACTTGTAGCTTTTTTAGCTGCCTGCGGTAGTGATAGGATCAGGAAAACACCACCAACCTTCTACAGGTAGCTTTAGCTGAACACTGTGCAGAGCTCGCAAAAAAATAACTTGTAGGTTTAGCTGGACACTGTGAGGAGGACGCACCACACTAACTTGTAGTTTTAGCTGAACACTGTGAGCAGGACGCACCGCACTAACTTGTAGGTTTAGCTGAACACTGTGAGGTGGACGCACTGCACTAACTTGTAGTTTTAGCTGAACACTGTGAGATGGACGCACCACACTAACTTGTATTTTTAGCTGAACACTGTGAGCAGGACGCACCACACTAACTTGTAGTTTTAGCTGAACACTGTGAGCAGGACGCACCGCACTAACTTGTAGGTTTAGCTGAACACTGTGAGGTGGACGCACCACACTAACTTGTAGTTTTAGCTGAACACTCTGAGCAGGACGCACTGCACTAACTGTAAATAGTCTAGCTGCCTGACTGTGGTACTAATAGGATCAAAAGAACACCAGCAATTTTCTTCAGGTAGCTGTAAATACTGTAACAAGACAAGCCTGCCTGTCAGTAAGAAGATAACAGGAACGGATCTAGCTGAACACTGTGAGCAGGACGCACCGCACTAACTTGTAGGTTTAGCTGAACACTGTGAGATGGACGCAGCACACTAACTTGTAGTTTTAGCTGAACACTGTGAGCAGGACGCACTGCACTAACTGTAAATAGTCTAGCTGCCTGACTGTGGTACTAATAGGATCAAAAGAACACCAGCAATTTTCTTCAGGTAGCTGTAAATACTGTAACAAGACAAGCCTGCCTGTCAGTAAGAAGATAACAGGAATGGATCTAGCTGAACACTGTGAGCAGGACGCACTGCACTAACTTGTAGCTTTAGATGAACACTGTGCAGAGGTCTCACTACGCTAACTTGTAGGTTTAGCTGAACACTGTGAGGAGGACGCACAGCACTAACTTGTAGTTTTACCTGAACACTGTGAGCAGGAGGCACCTCACTAACTTCTAGGTTTAGCTGAACACTGTGAGGTGGACGCACCACACTAACTTGTAGTTTTAGCTGAACACTGTGAGCAGGACGCACCGCTCTAACTTCTAGGTTTAGCTGAACACTGTGAGGTGGACGCACCGCACTAACTTGTAGTTTTAGCTGAACACTGTGAGCAGGACGCACTGCACTAACTGTAAATAGTCTAGCTGCCTGACTGTGGTACTAATAGGATCAAAAGAACACCAGCAATTTTCTTCAGGTAGCTGTAAATACTGTAACAAGACAAGCCTGCCTGTCAGTAAGAAGATAACAGGAACGGATCTAGCTGAACACTGTGAGCAGGACGCACTGCACTAACTTGTAGCTTTAGATGAACACTGTGCAGAGGTCTCACTACGCTAACTTGTAGGTTTAGCTGAACACTGTGAGGAGGACGCACAGCACTAACTTGTAGTTTTAGCTGAACACTGTGAGCAGGACGCACCGCACTAACTTCTAGGTTTAGCTGAACAGTGTGAGGTGGATGCACCGCACTAACTTGTAGTTTTAGCTGAACACTGTGAGCAGGACGCACCGCACTAACTTGTAGGTTTAGCTGAACACTATGAGGTGGACGCACCACACTAACTTGTAGGTTTAGCTGAACACTGTGAGCAGGACGCACCCCACTAACTTGTAGGTTTAGCTGAACACTGTGAGCAGGACGCACCCCACTAACTTGTAGTTTTAGCTGAACACTGTGAGCAGGACGCACTGCACTAATTGTAAATAGTCTAGCTGCCTGACTGTGGTACTAATAGGATCAAAAGAACACCAGCAATTTTCTTCAGGTAGCTGTAAATACTGTAACAAGACAAGCCTGCCTGTCAGTAAGAAGATAACAGGAACGGATCTAGCTAAACTGAATACAGTGTATATGTATATATGCAACACCTGGGATGCATATATATACACAATACACTGTAAGTGCAGCTAACTGACTGACTGTTCTGCCTAATCTATCTAACTCAAATCAAACGACACTGTCTGTCTCTCTCTCTCTATCTATGAATGCCGGAACACACACTACACAGGGCCGCCGTGCAGGCGGCCTTATATAGTGTGGGGCATGTGCTAAATCCCCTGAGCCATAATTGGCCAAAGCCTCCTTGGCTTTGGCCAATTACGGCTCTCTGTTCAGACGGCGCTGTGATTGGCCAAGCATGCGGGTCATAGTGCATGCTTGGCCAATCATCAGCCAGCAATGCACTGCGATGCCGCAGTGAATTATGGGCCGTGACGCGCCACACGAATTTGGTGCGAACAGCCCATATCGTTCGCAATTCGGCGAAAGGGCGAACAGACGATGTTTGAGTCGAACATGGGTTCGACTCGAACACGAAGCTCATCCCTACTGTGTACCCTGCACAGTTGCACCTACAGTATAGCTACCTGAAGCCAGGTGCTTGTGTAGGCTCTTGATGTATTTCCAGTTACTGTACTGTGTACCCTGCACAGTTGCACCCACAGTATAGCTACCTGTAGCCAGGTGCTTGTGTAGGCTCTTGACGTATTTCCAGTTACTGTACTGTGTACCCTGCACAGTTGCACCTACAGTATAGCTACCTGAAACCAGGTGCTTGTGTAGGCTCTTGATGTATTTCCAGTTACTGTACTGTGTACCCTGCACAGTTGCACCCACAGTATAGCTACCTGAAGCCAGGTGCTTGTGTAGGCTCTTGACTTATTTCCAGTTACTGTACTGTGTACCCTGCACAGTTGCACCTACAGTATAGCTACCTGAAGCCAGGTGCTTGTGTAGGCTCTTGATGTATTTCCAGTTACTGTACTGTGTACCCTGCACAGCTGCACCTACAGTATAGCTATCTGAAGCCAGGTGCTTGTGTAGGCTCTTGACGTATTTCCAGTTACTGTACTGTGTACCCTGCACAGTTGTACCTACAGTATAGCTACCTGCAGCCAGGTGCTTGTGTGCTTCTTGGGATCCTATTAATAGCACAGGCAGGCTCTTTGAAGTATTTCCAGTTACTGTACTGTGTACCCTGCACACTTGCACCTACAGTATAGCTACCTGAAGCCAGGTGCTTGTGTAGGCTCTTGACGTATTTCCAGTTACTGTACTGTGTACCCTGCACAATTGCACCTACAGTATAGCTACCTGAAGACAAGTGCAGGTGTTCTCATACTAATAATACTACAGGCAGGCAGTTGATTCTGCTAGCTGCAGTATAATCTGTATGTATATACATCACAGTTTTGTGCAGCTACATCTCACTGCAGGTCAATAGTATGTCTGGAAGGGCAACAAGGAGAGGCAGACAGTCACAAGCCAATTAAAGAGGGCAAGCAGGCTCTGTCTAGAGGCAACTATGCTGGTCATGGACATGGTCCATCCTCATCAGCACGTGGCCGTGGGACACGCTTGGCCTTTTTTTCGGCAGCTGGCCGTGTTGAGCCGAAACATGTGGAAGACTTGGACGAGTGGATGACCAAGCCGTCCTCATCCTCCTCATCCTCTCTCACCCAGGCTCAGGGTACGTTGTCTGGCAAAGCAGCCGTGAATGCGGCCTCTTCCCTTGGCTCAATGACATCAGTCTCTCCTTCCCTAGCCCCACCATGTCCTTCTGAGGAGTCCCCCGAACTGTTTGACCACAGTGTTGGGTACATGCTCCAGGAGGATGACCAGCGTTTTGAAGGCTCCGATGATGGTACTCAGTTAGAGGAAGGCAATAACGTGAGCCCAGACAGAGGGGGTGCCCAAGAAGGACAGCAATCTGGCAGTCATTAGGGATGAGCTTCGTGTTCGAGTCGAACCCATCGTCTGTTCGCCCGTTCGCCGAATTGCGAACGATATGGGCCGTTCGCGCCAAATTCGTGTGGTGCGTCACGGCCCATAATTCACTGCGGCATCGCAGTGCATTGCTGGCTGATGATTGGCCAAGCATGCACTATGACACCACATGCTTGGCCAATCACAGCGCCGCCTGAACAGAGAGCCGTAATTGGCCAAAGCCAAGGAGGCTTTGGCCAATTATGGCTCAGGGGATTTAGTACATGCCCCACACTATATAAGGCCGCCTGCACGGCGGCCCTGTGTAGTGTGTGTTCCGGCGTTCATTGAGAGAGAGACAGACAGTGACATTTGATTTGAGTTAGATAGATTAGGCAGAACAGTCAGTCAGTTAGCTGCACTTACAGTGTATTGTGTATATATATATGCATCCCAGGTGTTGCATATATATATATATATACACTGTATTCAGTTTAGCTAGATCCGTTCTTGTTATCTTCCTACTGACAGGCAGGCTTGTCTTGTTACAGTATATACAGCTACCTGAAGAAAATTGCTTGTGTTCTTTTGATCCTATTAGTACCACAGTCAGGCAGCTAGACTATTTACAGTTAGTGCAGTGCGTCCTGCTCACAGTGTTCAGCTAGATCCGTTCCTGTTATCTTCTTACTGACAGGCAGGCTTGTCTTGTTACAGTATATACAGCTACCTGAAGAAAATTGCTGGTGTTCTTTTGATCCTATTAGTACCACAGTCAGGCAGCTAGACTATTTACAGTTAGTGCAGTGCGTCCTGCTCACAGTGTTCAGCTAAAACTACAAGTTAGTGGGGTGCGTCTTGCTCACAGTGTTCAGCTAAACCTACAAGTTAGTGGGGTGCGTCCTGCTCACAGTGTTCAGCTAAACCTACAAGTTAGTGCGGTGCGTCCTGCTCACAGTGTTCAGCTAAACCTACAAGTTAGTGTGGTGCGTCCACCTCACAGTGTTCAGCTAAACCTACAAGTTAGTGGGGTGCGTCCTGCTCACAGTGTTCAGCTAAACCTACAAGTTAGTGGGGAGCGTCCTGCTCACAGTGTTCAGCTAGATCCGTTCCTGTTATCTTCTTACTGACAGGCAGGCTTGTCTTGTTACAGTATATACAGCTACCTGAAGAAAATTACCGGTGTTTTTTTGATCCTATTAGTACCAGTCAGGCAGCTAGACTATTTACAGTTAGTGCAGTGCATCCTGCTTACAGTGTTCAGCTAAACCTACAAGTTAGTGGGGTGCGTCCACCTCACAGTGTTCAGCTAAACCTACAAGTTAGTGCAGTGCGTCCTGCTCACAGTGTTCAGCTAGATCTGTTCCTGTTATCTTCTTACTGACAGGCAGGCTTGTCTTGTTACAGTATATACAGCTACCTGAAGAAAATTGCTGGTGTTCTTTTGATCCTATTAGTACCACAGTCAGGCAGCTAGACTATTTACAGTTAGTTCAGTGCGTCCTGCTCACAGTGTTCAGCTAAACCTACAAGTTAGTGGGGTGCGTCCTGCTCACAGTGTTCAGCTAAACCTACAAGTTAGTGTGGTGCGTCCACCTCACAGTGTTCAGCTAAACCTACAAGTTAGTGTGGTGCGTCCACCTCACAGTGTTCAGCTAAACCTACAAGTTAGTGGGGTGTGTCCTGCTCAGAGTGTTCAGCTAAACCTACAAGTTAGTGGGGTGCGTCCTGCTCACGGTGTTCAGCTAAACCTACAAGTTAGTGGGGTGCGTCCTGTTCACAGTGTTCAGCTAAACCTACAAGTTAGTGGGGTGCGTCCTGTTCACAGTGTTCAGCTAAACCTACAAGTTAGTGGGGTGCGTCCACCTCACAGTGTTCAGCTAAAGCTACCTGTAGAAGGTTGGTGGTGTTCTCATACTACAGGCAGGCAGTTGATTTTGCTAGCTGCAGTATCAGTACATATATATATATCCCAGCTTAGTGCAGCTACAGGCCATTAGTATGTCTGGAAGGCCAAGAAGGAGAGGCAGACAGTCACAAGCCAATAAGAGAGGGCAAGCAGGCTCTGTATCTAGTGCTGGTCGTGGAGACGGTGCATCCTCATCAGCACGTGGCCGTGGGACACGCTTGGCCTTTTTTTCGGCAGCTGGCCATGTTGAGCCGCAACATGCGGAAGACTTGGTCGAGTGGATGACCAAGCCGTCCTCATCCTCCTCATCCTCTCTCACCCATGCCCAGGGTACTTTGTCTGGCAAAGCAGCAGCCTCTTCCCTCGGCTCAATGTCATCAGTGACTCCTTCCCTAGCCCCACCATGTCCTCCTGAGGAGTCCCTCGAACTGTTTGACCACAGTGTTGGGTACATGCTCCAGGAGGATGCCCAGCGTTTGGAAGGCTCTGATGATGATACTGAGCTCGATGAAGGCAGTAACATGAGCACGGACAGAGGGGGTGCCCAAGAAGGACAGCAATCTGGCAGTCATGCTCCCTCTGCTGCAGCAAACTGCCAGGTTTGCTCCAGTGATGAGGAGGGAGGGGATTATGAGGTCACTGACTCAACGTGGGTGCCTGATAGGAGAGAGGAGGAGGAGGAGGAGGAGGTGGCACATCATAAGGGCAGCACATTAACTGCATCACACCCCAAAGCTCCACATGTGCAGGGTCCTGCAGTCTCTGCGCGTTATTCAAAAAGTTCTTTGGTGTGGGCCTTTTTTGAGACGAGTGCATCAGATCGCACCGCTGCTATTTGCAACATATGTCTCAAGCGTATCTCGCGTGGCCAAAACATCTCCCGCTTGGGTACCACATGCTTGACCAGACATATGTTGACCTGCCATGCAGTTCGTTGGCAAGCGTATCTAAAAGACCCACACCAAAGAACAAAGAGGACCTCTCCTTGCTCCTCATCAGCTGAGATCTCCAACCCCACTATACCTTCAGTCCTCTCTGAGACCTGCACTGAGAGGAATGAAGGTGTAGAATTAGGTGTGTCACAGCCAAGTACTTGTGGGCAATCTGCTTTTGGTACACCGACGTCAGATTGTACCAGGCAAATTTCCCTGCCCCAGCTGCTGCACCGCCGAAAGAAGTTTGCTCCCAGCCATCCACATGCCCAGCGGTTGAATGCTAGCTTGGCAAAATTGCTAGCACTTCAACTGCTGCCTTTTCAGTTGGTAGACTCTGCCCCCTTCCGTGAGTTTGTGGAATGTGCGGTTCCTCAGTGGCAGGTACCCAAACGCCACTTTTTCTCACGGAAGGCGATTCCGGCTCTCTACCGGCATGTGGAAGGCAATGTCCATGCCTCGCTGGACAGGGCGGTCAGCGGTAAGGTGCATATTACCGCTGACTCATGGTCCAGCAGGCATGGACAGGGACGTTACCTAAGTTTCACGGCGCATTGGGTGACTCTGCTGGCAGCTGGGAAGGATGCAGGACAAGGTGCAGTAGTGTTGGAGGTTGTTCCGCCACCACGCCTCCAAAATGCTAATGATTGTGACACACCTCTCTCCTCCACCCCCTCCTCTTCTTCTTCCTCCATGGCCTCTTCCTGTGCTTTGTCCTCGGAACCAGCGGTGCTCCGTAGCCATTCAAGGGGCTACGCAAGTACGCAGGCCAAAAGATGCCATGCGGTGCTTGAGCTGGTGTGCTTGGGGGACAGGAGCCACACTGGGGCAGAGGTTCTGTCAGCTCTGCAGGGGCAGGTTCAGAGGTGGTTGACGCCACGCCAACTTAAGGCAGGAATGGTGGTTTGCGACAATGGCACCAACCTCCTCTCTGCCCTCCGACAGGGACAAATGACCCATGTGCCCTGTTTGGCTCACGTCCTTAACTTGGTGGTGCAGCGGTTCTTGGGCAGGTACCCGGGCTTACAGGATGTCCTGAGGCAGGCCAGGAAAGTCTGTGTGCATTTCTGCCGGTCATATAATGCCAGTGCTCGGCTGACGGACCTCCAAAAGGAGTTTAACCTGCCCAAGAACCGCCTAATCTGTGACATGCCCACCAGGTGGAACTCAACGTTGGCCATGCTGCAGTGGCTGCACACGCAGCAGAGGGCCATCAATGAGTACCTGTGTGACTATGGCACCAGGACAGGGTCAAGGGAGCTTGTTTTTTTTTCCCCACGCCAGTGGGCCATGATCAGGGATGCATGCACTGTCCTGTCACCATTTGAGGAGGCCACGAGGATGGTGAGCAGTGACAGTGCATGCATCAGTGACACTGTCCCCCTTGTCCACCTGTTGGAGCACACGCTGCGTGGAATAATGGACAGGGCACTTGAGGCAGAACAGAGGCAGGAAGAGGAGGATTTCCTTAGCTCTCAAGGCCCCCTTTATCCAGACAGTGTTCCTGTGTGCCCACCGATCACACAGGAAGAGGACGAGGAGGAGGAGGAAGATTTTGTCAGTATGGAGGTGGAGCCTGGCACTCAGCATCAGCAGCAGTCTTTAAGGGATCAGTCCCAAGAAACACATGGACTTGTACGTGGCTGGGAGGAGGTGGCTGCGGACCATGTCGTCCTTAGTGACCCAGAGGACTGCGGACCGAATGCCTCAGCAAACCTACGCTGCATGGCCTCCCTGATGCTGCAAAGCCTGCGGAAGGATCCTCGTATTCGTGATATCAAGGAGAAGGACCAATACTGGCTGGCAACCCTCCTTGATCCACGTTACAAGGGTAAGGTTGTGGACCTTATCTTGCCATCGCAGAGGGAGCAGAGGATGAAACATCTTCGGGAGGCCTTGCAGAAAGGTCTATGCAATGCGTTCCCAGAGACTGGGAGGTTACAAACTCCTGTTTCTGGACAACGTGTTGCTGAGGCTTCGGTCAGTCAAAGAAGGAGCGGTGGAGAAGGTGGCCGTCTGACCGATGCGTTCAGACAATTTTTTGGTCCGTAGCCCCAAGGTATGATCAGTTCCAGCAACCATCGCCAGCGTCTGTTTTACATGGTGCAGGAATACCTAGGGGCAAGATCAGACTTGGACACCTTTCCCACCGAAAATCCTCTGGGTTACTGGGTCTTGAGGATGGATCACTGGCCAGAGCTTGCACAGTATGCAATTGAGCTACTGGCCTGTCCTGCATCCAGCGTTCTTTCGGAACGCACATTCAGTGCTGCTGGAGGCTTTGTAACCGATCACAGGGTGCGTCTGTCCACCGACTCGGTCGATCGACTGACCTTCATAAAAATGAATCAGTCTTGGATCACCACCAGCTACCAAGCACCTGATGCTGATGTAACCGAATAATTTTTTTTGAAATCTCAGATCCCTTCAAAGACTGCCTATGCTGATGCTGAGTGACTATCCCTGAGTAATTATCCTCTTCCTCCTCAATCATCACGCTGATAGCTTGTAAGAACATTTTGGTTCTGGGCGCCACCACCAGTGCCTAAGGCCCAATTTTTCAGCCCCTGTTTAACAGGGGCGTGTAATTACAATTTTTGATGCAATACTTTGCAGCAGGGCTCGTTTCTGCGTTCCAACTAGAGTGTCTGTGAGGGGTTGCAGTGTTGTGGCACCAGCACCAGTGCCTAAGGCCCAATTTTTCTGCCCCTGTTTAACAGGGGCGTGTAATTACAATTTTTGATGCAATACTTTGCAGCAGGGCTCGTTCCTGCATTCCAACTAGAGTGTCTGTGAGGGGTTGCAGTGTTGTGGCACCAGCACCACCACCACCAAAGGCCCAATTTTTCTGCCCCTGTTCAACAGGGGCATGTAATTACAATTCTTGATCTAATATTTCACAGCAGGGCCCATTTCTGCACCCACCAAGAGCGAGTGAGGACTTCCAGTGTTGTGGCACCAGCACCACCACCACCACCACCAAAGGCCCAGTTTTTCTGCCCCTGTTCAACAGGGGCATGTAATTACAATTCTTGATCTAATATTTCACAGCAGGGCCCTGTGAGGGCTTACGTTGTTGTGGCCACAACAACACCTAAGGCCCAAATTTCTGCTGAGTATATAGGGCAGGCCCCTACTTTCAAACATCTAACTTACAAACGACTCCTACTTGCAAACGGAAGGAGACAACAGGAAGTGAGATGAAATCTACCCCTAGGAAGGGAAATTCTCTCCTGTAAGAGTTAATATGGGAAAAACATTTCTCCTTTCCACTGATGCTTTCCAATCCTTGTTCCACAAAAAAACCCAAATTCTCAAAAAACATTTGTCATTGGGACAAAAAGTGAGGTGAAATCTTCTAAAGAGGAGGAAAGACAGCAAAACAAATGTCACAGGGGTGATAACCCTTCCCTATGTTTTCCAAAAAGCTTAAAATAGATTTTTTGGCTGCAGCTAAACATGTTAAAAATGTACCAGTTCAAAATTACAAACAGATTCTACTTAACAACAAACCTACAGTCCCTGTCTTTTTTTCACCGCCTGTATACTGCTGTTCAGAGTATATAGGGCCTGGGGGCCCCACACCTTTCCTTTTTTAAATTTGGGTGCAGGGTTCCCCTTAATATCCATACAAGACCCAACGGGCCTGGTAATGGTCTGGGGAGTACCCACGCCGTTTGTCTCACTGATTTTCATCCCTATTACTGCGACCTGACATTTAAGCAGTTTTAAATGACTTTTATTCCTTTAAAAATGTAATTTTGTTGCAGGGACTGTTCTAAGCACGGGAAACATGCGCCACTTTACAGGCATACTATAGACACCCCCAGGTACGATATTTAAATATTTCACTTTTTTTTCACTTTAAGCATCATTAAAATCACTGCTCCTGAAAAATGGCCGTTTTTAAAACTTTTTTTTGCATTGATACATGTCCCCTGGGGCAGGACCTGTGCCCTCAAACCCTTTTTAGGACAATACCATGCAAATTAGCCTTTAAAATTAGCACTTTTGATTTCAAACATTCGAGTCCCTTAGGCTTCAATGGGGTTCTAACATTCGTGCAAATTTTCGGTCCATTCGCAGGTTCTGGTGCGAACCGAATCGGGGGGTGTTCGGTTCATCCCTACTATTCAGTATGGGTTGTAAGGAATTGAAGTAGGAGTTGGGTAGTGGGATAGGAAGAGTTCTGAATTGATACAGCAGCTGAGGCAGGACTTTCATCTTAAAGGCTGCAAGCCTGCCCAGCCACGATAGTTCCGTTTTTGCTAGTGCCTTTAGTTTACTATCTAGAGATTTCAAAAAGGGAGGGTAATTGGCTGCCAAAAGGTCTCCTGTCTTGGGAGTTAGTGTGATACCCAAGTATTTAATTCCTTCCTTTTTCCATATGTAGGGGAATTTTTGTTCTAGATTTTGTTTGGTCTGCTCCGGTATTCCTAAGTAGGGATGAGCTTCGAGCGCAAGTAGAACATGAGTTCGACATGAACATCGGCTGTTCGATCGTTCGACAAAGAAAGAACATTATGGGCTGTTTGAGCCAAATTCGAGCGACGCGTCACGGCCCATAATGCACTGTGTCATCGCAGTGGTTTGCTAGCTGATGATTGGCCAAGCATGCACTATGACCCACATGCTTTGGCCAATCACAGGGCCGTAAGCAAACAGAGCCATAATTGGCCCAAGGTACGGTGCCTTGGGCCAATTATGGCTCAGGGGGTTAAGTAAACGCGCCACACTATATAAGGCCGCCTGCACGTCGGCCCTATGTAGTGTGTTGCTGGCGTTATAGAGAGATAGATAGAGAGAGAGTGTGTCATTTCATTTACTTTGAGAAGGCAGTTTATTCAGTTAGGTAGATCTCACTGCAGACCGTTCCTGCTGTACTATTTGTAATCTACTTTAGGCAGGCATTTGATCCAGTTTAGCTAGATCTCACTGCAGACTGTTCATGCTGTACTATTTGTAATCTACTTTAGGCAGGCAGTTGATCCAGTTTAGCTAGATCTCACTGCAGACCCTTCCTGCTGTACTATTTCTAATCTACTTCAGGCAGGCATTTGATCCAATGTAAACGGTATAACTGCGCTAACCCAATAAAAACAAAAAATGGCAAGCAGCAACACTAGAATGTGCCTGAAATTCAAATACGATAATGTGAAAAAAGTGCAGCGCTAACATAAAACACAAGTAAGAAAAACAATAAAGTTCAGTGATAAAATCAAGTTCATTGTGTGTATAAAGAAGGTAATGAAGTCCGAACAATGAAATGGATGGCAAATCCAATAAGACCGAAGAAATCTTCTGACATGCGATTCATCTACGGTTAACTCTTGTGGTAAAGAAGGTGAGAATACTCTTACCAGAAGGGGTGGATTCGGATGCCGATGACACCGAATCAAATAGGCTTATAGAACCAGATGGAGGGTTCTCCCAGATGGTAATAGAGGTCCAGAATCTTTGAAGATGTCTCCTCTAGGCTGAAACCGCTGTGATGATGTCCTCCAAGTTAAGGGAAGCAGCCCATCAGATGGAAGAGTTCCAGTTTCTCATGAACCAAAAGGTATGGGGGGAAAAGCATATAGAGTGCTCCAATGGTGCAGGTCAAAATATATATTTATTGGAACCAACCAATATACAAAAATATAAAAAGTGATCACATAAAATGTTATAAAAGCAATGTAGGAAACTGAGAGCCTTGCCCAACGCGTTTTGTCCAATTTGGACTTCTACAGGGGCATCAAATTGTTCTCCCACATTGCATACAAATATATATATATATATATACCTTAATAATTACATGACCAATCACAGTCATCCGTGGAGCCTGAAAAGTAACAGGGCTAGTGATTGGATAAGAAGTGGTCAGCTGTTGCTTCACATCCCCAACCTCAATGTCAACATCCTGTTAGAGGCCTCTAAAACAGATTGAACCAATAGCATTCACTATCTCAACATCGATACTGAATAACAGGCTGCTGCCGCGCGGTCAAAACCATGCCGCAAAAGCCCGCGAAAATGATAAGACACTTCCCATAACATTCCATAGGGCAGATGGAATCCGCTTCTACCAATCGGAAGGTGTCTAGAAGTGTCACGTGCCACGCACAGACCCACAACAGAAGGCACATGACCGCATCGCAGTCACGTGACTAGGACAAGCGTGTCAAGTGGCTCAGTGGGATGTCGCGGCACGTATGACGCGCCGTGAACCTGCACTGCCGGTCATGTGATGGCCTGTCAATTTCAGATCGGGGAAGCCCGAAGGATGTAGATGTCGTTACATCACATCGCGCAGGCGCACAACTGTGGGGCACCCATCTCTGCCAAAACAGAAGGAAAGTTCAGCGCCCTGTCAATCACTTCAGGTCATAATGACACAATGCGCTGCACATCCTTCCCCTGCGGGTGAGATCATAACTACAAGTCAAACATATGTGACACAATGTAAGGCTAATAAGCATAACTTGAAAAACACAATCGTGGGATCCTGGGAATATGATCTATATCTAAAAGTTGTATAAAATATTCTAAAAAAGGGAAATGGAAAAAAAAATGGAAAAACAAAAAATATAAAAAATAAATACATACAACTCCAATCGAAAAATGAAGTACCATATTTAGGCAACGAGTTGATGTCCCACTCTACATTCATTCCGTGGGGAGAATAGGATCGCAATTCGTGTATCCAATACGTCTCGAGTCTCGAGACCCCATGGATACGAGATTCCCCTCTCCAATGGGGGACAAACTTATTAATAATCAGGAACTGAGTACCCCTGAGGTCCCGATTATGGTGTTGTAAATAATGTTGGGGAGCACTATGATTGGTCTTCCCCAACCTAATATTGGTAAGATGCTCATTAACTCTAACAGAAAAAGTCCTTTTGGTGCATCCCACGTATTGTTTTTGGCAGGGACATGTCAAAAGGTATAAAATAAATTGGGAAGCACAGGTAGTGAAGTGCTTCATAGAATATATTCTATATGTGACTGAGGCTTGAAAGGTATCAGTTTTGCATCTACCATTAGTATTATTTAGACACACATTGCATTTCTTGCAAGGAAAGAAACCTTTGCAGTGTTGGAAAAATGCAATCTTTTTGGGGGGGTCAATGACATTAGGGGCAATCTGTCCCTGAATGGATCGAGCTCCTCTGTAAATGACCCCTGCCTTTTCAGGAATGGCGGGTCCTAGAAACCTATCGTTTCGCAGGACACCCCAATGTTTTTGAAAATATTGAGGATTTGCTTGGACTGGGTGGAATAAGTGGTGAAAAAAGACCACTTATATTTATTGTCTATAGTGGTCTTTGGATTGGTCTCCAACAAAGACTTTCTATCAATGGAAGAAATACGTTGAATCTCTGCATCTAAATCAGTAGGGACATAGCCCTTCTCAATAAATCTTTGTCTCAAAACTTGAGACTTGAGAATAGGCAGTTGTTTGAGTACAGTTCCGCCGTAGTCTCAAAAATTGGCTCCGTGGAACTGACCTCAACCACTGAGAATGGTGATAACTGCCGACCGGAATATAACCATTCCGGTCAGTAAGTTTGAAGTAGGTTTTGAGCACAAAACACTGATCTACAACCGAGATGTCTAAATCCAGGAAGTGAATGGAGGTGTAACTAGCCTCATATGTTAGATGTATGCCACGATTATTGGAATTAAGAAGGGCCATAAATTCCTTTAATGATGTAAGGTCACCCTTCCATAAGAGGAGGATGTTGTCTATGTAACAAGCCCAAAGAGCCAATTCAGGCCTTTTAAGGGCATAGACAACATCCTCCTCCCATTTAGCCATGAAGAGGATGGCCAAACTGGGAGCAAATTTAGCCCCCATGGCCACACCCCTAATCTGTAGGTAGAAATTGTCTTGAAATCAAAAATAGTTATGTTTCGTGGCAAACTTAAGAAGATCCATAATGAAGTTACGCTGTAGAGGGGGAATAGAAACATTTTGGGATAAATAATATTCAACCGCAGCACATCCCAAGTCGTGGGGGATACAAGTGTACAAAGCCGAAACATCGGCGGGGACCAGAATCATATCTTCTTGGTAGCGAATGGATTCTATCAATCTGATCGTGTCCCCGGTATCTTTAATGTATGACGGGACCCTGCTCACAAGTGGTTGCAGATGGTAATCCATATATTTACCTATTCTGGATGTCACCGAGTCAATCCCGCTGACTATAGGTCTGCCAGGGGGATTGACTGGGTCCTTATGTAACTTGGGCAAATAATAGATAGTTGGTGTTAGGTGCTTCGTCTTCTCCTTGTGGCCTAGGCTCTTGGAGATGGCTCAGTGGAGCCAGGGGTATCAGATAACTACTCTCCTTTCTAGCTAAAATTCCTAAAGAAGTACTTAACAAGTTGAGACAGTGCTTTTTTGTAAGTGGGGGTGGGATCATAATGAATACGATTATAGGTATCAAAATCCTCAAGGATCTTATTCATCCCCAAGATGTAACTCTCTTTGTCCAATACTTCTATAGCGCCGCCTTTATTGGTCGGACAGAAAATTAATTTTTTTTGTTCACAAAGTTGTTTTAAACCCGTTTTAAGGTTGGAGTCCGTATGTATTTTCTTTTTTGGTAGGGAGTATAAGTTTTGTAGAACAAGGCTACGAAATACTGAAATAGAAGGAGCCATCGCTCCAGGGGGGTTAAATAATGAAGGGTTGGACAACCCTGTGTGTACATAAGAGTCAGGGGTGTGTGAGTTATGAACAGGAGGTAGGTTGAGGAAGTGTCTCTGAATGCTGAGTTTGCGAACAAATTTTTGGACATCAATGAATGAGGAAAATTTGTTTAAAGCTCTGGGGGGGGATATATTTCAGTCCCTTATAAAGAACATATTTCTCTTCCTCTGTCAAACTCACTGAACTGAGATTAAAAATACCAGTACCTATTAGACATGTGCACACTGAAATATTTTGTTTCGGAATTTCGTTTTCGGCCGAAAAATACATTTATTTAGTTACTCCCGAAATTCATTTTTATTTATTTCGTTTGTTGTTAAAAATTGCATTAATCCAAAAATCCAAATTACGGTCGAATCTGTCATTGAAGGCTTATGGTGTCTGTTGAATGTTCAAAGAAGATTCGATGGAGCAGCTAAACTGTACGACGCCGTATAGTTTACCTGCTCCGTCGAATCTTCTTAGAACTTTCAACAGACACCATAAGCCAAAGTACATGTGTACTTAGTTCTAGCTATTTTACTGCTCCTCCTCTTTGGTTACAATCAGCCAATAACATTCATCATCATCATTATTTTTATTTATCTTTTCTCCCCTAGGTCGAATCTTTTCTCCCCTAGGTCGAATCTTTTCTCCCCTACGTCGAATCTTTTCTCTCTGTGTTGAATCTTTTCTCTCTATGTAGAATAATCTTGGACTAATAGAGTTAAGGTTAGGCACATTCAACCACAGGTTTGATGGAAACAGATTGTTATTGTCATCATCATGTCGAATCTCCTATCTATATCGAACTGTTGTAGCAACGAAAATGAAAATAAAGCATTTGTTTATGTCGGATCTTTCGTTTTTCGGATTCTGCACTTTCATTATTGTTTGTTAAAACGATAACGAAAATACCTGAAATTCAGACGAAAATGCATTCGGACGAAAACGAATGCACATGTCTAGTACCTATTAGGTTCTTTTTCTTTTTGCTTTGAACCCTCCTCCCCCCTCTGGCACCTCTCTTCATTCTGGACTTCCTGGATATTGATCCATAGGTCTGAGAAAATCCGAACGATGAGAAGGCCCCAGGCGACTTTGGTTGTAATTGAATGGAGATCTAGCAAGCAGATCTTCATCTCTATTATCTTGTCTGTAGGAGTTATAGGGGGTATTTCTAAATTCTCCATCTTGTAAGGGAAGAAAACGGTTGTAGGTATGAACAGGTGTTCCAGGAGCATAGTCATTCCAACCCTGCCCACCTGATGTAGGTCCTCTGGAGTCCTCACGTCGATGAGAGTGTACTCGATATTTGCCCTGTTGTCCTCTAACTCTACTTTTGGAACCTCTCCCTCTATAGTTTGGGGGATGGGGAAAATAGGAGTCTGATGGATAGGTAGACCTATTCCTCTGGTCGTGTGTTTTAGGAGGACCTCTCTTGGGCTGATTGTTATTACGTGAGGCTATAGGACCCAATCCTTGATTGGTTTCATAGATAAGTCTTCTATCTGGACCTTGAAACTCAGGGTTAATCACCTCCATCTGGTGGGTATCCCCCTCGGATGGCATGGGAGTATCTATCTTTGTCTGCCACTTAAAAACAAAACTAGTCCTATAGTCAATAAGGTCACGGTTGTACTTCTTTTGTTTTTTACTTTTTTAGTCTTTTTCCTCTTTCTCCGAGTGATTTTTCAGACCTGTAGAAAGGAAAGTATACTCTGAGGTGGATTTGTATGGAGTTAATTTTTCTTTCAACTCTTTAATCTCCTTATCTATAATAGATAATCTTAGTTTTTTTCTATCGACTAAAAACGCAAGAAGCTTGGTCCTGACTTCATTGAAATATCTGAACCATGATTCTAAATCTGGGTCACCTTGTTGGATAAACACATCCCAATGGAGACCTCTAGGGACCATTTGTTCCTTGATATATTGTTCTAAGAAAGCTATGTCCCATTGGAGATGTAATTCCGAAGTCATTAAATTCTTCAATCTAAGAAACATGTCACTGGTTTCAGTGTCTGGACTAGAAGCAGTGAACACTCCATCTGTGTTCACGGACCTCGTAGTCCTGTATTCAAATACATCCATATTTCTATGGGTGAACGGATATGTGCAGCAGTATAAAAGTCAAAATGGTCAAGTGTAAAAGGTATAACTGCGCTAACCCAATAAAAACAAAAATGGCAAGCAGCAACACTAGAATGTGACTGAAATTCAAATACAATAATGTGAAAAAAGTGCAGCGCTAACATAAAACACATGTAAGAAAACCAATAAAGTTCAGTGATATAATCAAGTTCATTGTGTGTATAAAGAAGGTAATGAAGTCCGAACAATGAAATGGATGGCAAATCCAATAAGACCGAAGAAATCTTCTGACATGCGATTCATCTACGGTTAACTCTTGTGGTAAAGAAGGTGAGAATACTCTTACCAGAAGGGGTGGATTCAGATGCCGATGACACCAAATCAAATAGGCTTATGGAACCAGATGGAGGGTTCTCCCAGATGGTAATAGAGGTCCAGAATCTTTGAAGATGTCTCCTCTAGGCTGGAACCGCTGTGATGATGTCCTCCAAGTTAAGGGAAGCAGCCCATCAGATAGAAGAGTCCCGGTTTCTCATGAACCAAAAGGTATGGTGGGAAAAAGCATATAGAGTGCTCCAATGGTGCAAGTCAAAAAATATATTTTTTGTAACCAACCAATATACAAAAATATAAAAAGTGATCACATAAAATGTTATAAAAGCAATGTAGGAAACTGAGAGCCTTTTCCGACGCGTTTCATCCAATTTGGACTTCTACAGGGGCATCAAATTGTTCTCCCACATTGCATACAAATATATATATACCTTAATAATTACATGACCAATCACAGTCATCCGTGGAGCCTGAAAAGTAAAACGGCTAGTGATTGGATAAGAAGTGGTCAGCTGTTGCTTCACATCCCCAACCTCAATGTCAAAATCCTATCAGAGGCCTCTAAAACAGATCGAACCAATAGCATTCACTATCTCAACATCAATACTGAATAACAGACAAACAGAGTATTGGTAACTGTAAGCGCAAACACACAAGTCCATATATAACAGGAGATATAAAGGGCTGGGCAACTTAGTCCATAGGGGACAGGCTGGAAGTTCAAGGGTTAAGTGGTAACCGGTAATGTAATGGTTAAAGTAGGCTGGTAGGCTAGGCGGCTGCTGTTTCCTCAGAGAGCTGGCTCTGTGATGGATGAGAGAGGGGTAGAGAAGGAAGCGCCACCTGAGTGTAGTATTAACAAATGATGTTTAATGACACCAGGTAAAAACACACTTACAGGATAAAAACATATAAAAGGCTCATCTGTATGAGTATGTGGTCCTCAGTGTTCCCTCTGATCCTGTGGTGGTGACGCTGCAGGGATGCTGGGCTGCAGAAGGTGGATTACCAGCCGGGAGCTCCTTCTGTGGCCATCAGGAAGAGACTAGGGGCTGGCGTGGAGCGCACGTGAAGCATGCATGACGTCACAGGTCCTCCGTCTGCTTCTGGGTTCGGTATCCAGGGGAGGGATCGTCCAGGGAGGAGGGCTAGCAGAGAGGTTGAGAGAAGGCTACGCGCTCGGAGCCACTGCTCCTTCAATAGGCCTAATAGGGAGGTGTCTGCAATGTGCTTTTATATGGCAGTGCTGTGGGATAACAGGTCCCAGCGTCTATCACAAGAAAGCACAGTGCCACCTGTGGGCGGGAGGGGAACTACAAGGTAACAATGTACACAGAGAAAAAAACAGGAGGTTATATAATAGTCAGTGTCATGGAAACATATATATGAAGAAGTGCATGGTAGTAAACATGGAAACAATAATATTAACAATAGTAAAAATGGGAGTAACAATGGGGGCAAAAGATGGAGGTAAGTATAAGCCCGGTTTCACACATGTGCGGTGCGAATTGAGCTCAGGTTTCAGTGGGGAGATAAAAATCTCCTGTTCAAAGGAATCATTGCGTTTTAGCTCAGGATCGGTGAGCAGGGAGAGGGGGAGGGAGAGGGGGGGGAGAGGGGGAGGGAGAGGGGGAGGGAGAGGGGGGGGAGAGGGGGAGGGAGAGGGGGAGGTGTGGTGAGGAGAAGTAGAAAATCCTTGTTCAGAACGCAATGCATCTGCGAATCAGATGCGTTCCCATAGGAGATAATAGGCTTGCAGTTCGCACAGCAATCCCCAAAAAACGCACACGTCTCCTTTGCAATGCGCAGTGCGAATGCAACGCACACAAGTGAACCAGATGCATTCATATGAATGTATTTTAAATGTCCTGCGAATCAGATGCGGCACAAGTCGCATCCAATTCGCACAGGTGTGAACCCGGGCTAAAAGTATAAAAAAAAATATATATATATATGTGTAAACACATACATACACACATACATATACATATACACACACATACATACATACATAAATAAATAAAAAATAAAAAATAAATAAATAAGTAGAGAAAGGCAAAAAAATGTAAAAAAATGGTGAAAAAATTATGATATAAGAAGTGGACATGGATAAAGCATGCGTATGGGGAAAACACAAGAAACAGGGAAGCACGTATCTGTGCAGGGTTCTTAAAGATATATATATTGTAGCAAGGCTACATCTGTAGGGGTGGTCTCATGAGGAAACGGGGTGGCTTAAAGTAGTGTGTGCACCTCAATATCCTCGTTCAACCCCCCAGGTGCTAAAGTGCCCAAAGAGTAGATCCAGTAAGTTTCTTGCTGGCAAAGACGTTTATACCGCTCAGCGGCAGGGTATTTGGCCGGGATAGATTCAATGACCCACACACTGAGGCCAGCTGTAGATCGGCCGTGGTGAGTCAGGAAGTGTTTAGGGACGCTGTGGTGGTCACGGCCTTTTTCGATAAAGCGCCGGTGCTCCCCAAAGCGGGCCCTTAGGGCTCTGATGGTTCTGCCGACATATATTAGGCCACAGGGGCAGGTGAGGCAGTATATAACAAAGTCAGTTGAACAGTTGTAGAATTCTTTTATGGTATAGTTTTTTCCTTTGACAGTGAAGGTTTTCTGACCGTGTTGTATGAACTGGCAGGTTAACCACTTGAGCCCCGGACCATTATGCTGCCTAAGGACCAGAGGTCTTTTTCCAATTTGGCACTGCGTCGCTTTAACTGCTAATTGCGCGGTCATGCAATGCTGTACCCAAACGAAATTTGCGTCCTTTTCTTCCCACAAATAGAGCTTTCTTTTGATGGTATTTGATCACCTCTGCAGTTTTTATTTTTTGCGCTATAAACGGAAAAAGACCGAAAATTTTGAAAAAAAATGATATTTTCTACTTTTTGTTATAAAAAAAATCCAATAAACTCAATTTTAGTCATACATTTAGGCCAAAATGTATTCGGCCACATGTCTTTGGTAAAAAAAATGTCAATAAGCGTATATTTATTGGTTTGCGCAAAAGTTATAGCGTCTACAAACTAGGGTACATTTTCTGGAATTTACACAGCTTTTAGTTTATGACTGCCTATGTCATTTCTTGAGGTGCTAAAATGGCAGGGCAGTACAAAACCCCCCCAAATGACCCCATTTTGGAAAGTAGACACCCCAAGGAAATTGCTGATAGGCATGTTGAACCCATTGAATATTTATTTTTTTTGTCCCAAGTGATTGAATAATGACAAAAAAAAAAAAAAATATTTACAAAAAGTTGTCACTAAATGATATATTGCTCACACAGGCCATGGGCCTATGTGGAATTGCACCCCAAAATATATTCAGCTACTTCTCCTGAGTACGGGGATACCACATGTGTGGGGCTTTTTGGGAGCCTAGCCGCGTATGGGACCCCGAAAACCAATCACCGCCTTCAGGATTTCTAAGGGTGTAACTTTTTGATTTCACTCTTCACTGCCTATCACAGTTTCGGAGGCCATGGAATGCCCAGGTGGCACAACCCCCCCCCAAATGACCCCATTTTGGAAAGTAGACACCCCAAGCTATTTGCTGAGAGGCATATTGAGTCCATGGAATATTTTATATTTTGACACAAGTTGCGGGAAAGTGACACTTTTTTTTTTTTTTTTTTTTTTTGCACAAAGTTGTCACTAAATGATATATTGCTCACACAGGCCATGGGCCTATGTGGAATTGCACCCCAAAATACATTTAGCTGCTTCTCCTGAGTATAGGGATACCACATGTGTGAGACTTTTTGGGAGCCTAGCCGCGTACGGGACCCCGAAAACCAATCACCGCCTTCAGCGTTTTTAAGGGCGTGAATTTTTGATTTTACTCTTCACTGCCTAACACCGTTTCGGAGGCCATGGAATGCCCAGGTGGCACAAAACCCCCCCAAATGACCCCATTTTGGAAAGTAGACACCCCAAGCTATTTGCTGAGAGGCATGGTGAGTATTTTGCAGCTCTCATTTGTTTTTGAAAATGAAGAAAGACAAGAAAAAACTTTTTTTTTTTTTCTTTTTTCAAATTTCAAAACTTTGTGACAAAAAGTGAGGTCTGCAAAATACTCACTATACCTCTCAGCAAATAGCTTGGGGTGTCTACTTTCCAAAATGGGGTCATTTGGGGGGGTTTTGTGCCACCTGGGCATTCCATGGCCTCCGAAACTGTGATAGGCAGTGAAGAGTGAAATCAAAAATTCACGCCCTTAGAAAGCCTGAAGGCGGTGCTTGGTTTTCGGGGTCCCGTACACGGCTAGGCTCCCAAAAAGTCTCACACATGTGGTATCCCCGTACTCAGGAGAAGCAGCAGAATGTATTTTGGGGTGTAATTTCACATATTCCCATGGCATGTTTGAGCAATATATCATTTAGTGACAACTTTGTGCAAAAAAAAAAAAAAAAAAAAAAAATTTGTCTCTTTCCCGCAACTTGTGTCGCAATATAAAATATTCCATGGACTCGACATGCCTCTCAGCAAATAGCTTGGGGTGTCTACTTTCCAAAATGGGGTCATTTGGGGGGGTTTTGAACTGTCCTGGCATTTTATGCACAACATTTAGAAGCTTATGTCACACATCACCCACTCTTCTAACCACTTGAAGACAAAGCCCTTTCTGACACTTATTTTTTACATGAAAAAGTTTTTTTTTTTTGCAAGAAAATTACTTTGAACGCCCAAACATTATATATTTTTTTAAAGCAAATGCCCTACAGATTAAAATGGTGGGTGTTTCATTTTTTTTTTTCACACAGTATTTGCGCAGCGATTTTTCAAACGCATTTTTTGGGGAAAAAACACACTTTTTTAAATTTTAATGCACTAAAACACACTATATTGCCCAAATGTTTGATGAAATAAAAAAGATGATCTTAGACCGAGTACATGGATACCAAACATGACATGCTTTACAATTGCGCACAAACGTGCAGTGGCAACAAAATAAATACATTTTTAAAAGCCTTTAAAAGCCTTTACAGGTTACCACTTTAGATTTGCAGAGGAGGTCTACTGCAAAAATTACTGCCCTCGATCTGACCTTCGCGGCGATACCTCACATGCATGGTGCAATTGCTGTTTACGTTTGACGACAGACCGCCGCTTGCGTTCGCCTTAGCGCAAGAGCAGGGGGCGACAGGGGTGCTTTTTTTTTTTTTTTTTTTTCTTTATTATTTTTTTGCTTTTTTATCTTATTTTTAAACTGTTCCTTTCATTTTTTTTTTTTTTAAATCATTTTTATTGTTATCTCGGGGAATGTAAATATCCCCTATGATAGCAATAGGTAGTGACAGGTACTCTTTTTTGAAAAAATTGGGGTCTATTAGACCCTAGATCTCTCCTCTGCCTTCAAAGCATCTGACCACACCAAGATCGGTGTGATAAAATGCTTCCCCAATTTCCCAATGGCGCTATTTACATCCGGCGAAATCTAAGTCATAAAATGCTCGTAGCTTCCGGTTTCTTAGGCCATAGAGATGTTTGGAGCCACTCTTGTCTCTGATCAGCTCTATGGTCAGCTGGCTGAATCACCGGCTGCATTCTCAGGTTCCCTGTTGAGACAGGAGAGCCAGAGAAAAACACGGAAAACGGTGGGGGGGGGGGACATTCCCTCCCACGGCTTGTAAAGGCAGTCTAGAGGCTAATTAGCCGCTAGGATTGCTTTTACATGAAAGCCGACCGCTGGCTGAAAAGAATGATACCAAGATGATACCTAAACCTGCAGGCATCATTCTGGTATAACCACTCAAAGTTGTGAATGGCGTACCTGAAGACAAAAAAATGGTTAACAATAAAGCACAGTAAACAGTAAAGTATAAATAATTACATACCTGAAAAACAAACATGATAAAACATAATAACAATAACAATAACAATAACAATAAAACACTGCAGAATAGAATACAGTAAAAAAAGAGCAGAACAATAGAGAGAGAGAATAGAGAGAGAGAACAATAAAACGACAACTATTTTTTTTTATTTTATATATATATATATTTTTTTTTACACTTTTTTTGTAACTAACTTTTATAACGGTAACCGGTTCCAGGTTCGGGTCTCTCAAAATGCGATGGCATCTTGGGAGACCCTGTGAAAGTGTGCCTAGTCTGTGCAATGCTGTACCCTACGCTAATACTCAACTAGTGTATGGTAGCGTTCAAAACATTCACCAATGCAAAGACCAGGATTGTCAGGACAGGAGGGACAATAATAGCGGGTGTCACGCCTATATCCGCGTTTGCTGCAGACACAACATCTTTTTGGGGGGGTTCGTTGGGTAGGGGTACTCGGGAGCACATAAAAATGCCTCTCATGCAGCCGACTGCATTTGGTTGGGGATGTGAATGGGGGAGGTACGGGTGCTGCAGAAGCGGTGGGTTCCCAATTAGGATTGGCGAATGCAGCAGGAAGGGCACTATGGGCACGACGGGCCTGTGTTTGTCTTTTTGGTGGCAGCGGGACACTACTTGTGCTTGCCACCTCACCAGCTTGAACTGCACTTATGGGACTCGCCACGTCACCAAGTGTTACTGCAGCGCTGGTTTGACTACGACCGGGGTATACTAGGCCGCTGGTGCTTGCCAGTTCAATAAAAAGCTTCCAAAAAAACTGTTAGCGATCGCAGGGATCAGGTCTGACTCTGCGAACGCTGCAGTTATGCATTTAGTGTTTTGTAAGTGTCAGTGATCGATCGATACTGCACTTGGGTGGGCTGGACTGGGCCGGGCGGAGGGGCAAAACGCAGGTGCTAGCAGGTATCTGGGCTGATCCCGCTAACACTGCGTTTTTGGGAACCCTAAACTGCTGGGGACGCTAGTATAGATCTGATCGGATCAGATATTGATCCGTTCAGATACTATACCACTAAAGGAGGCGTATGCTGCGTGCGTGGGTGTTAGTGGTACTGGCGCTAACCTGACGCTGCCTGGGGCCGGTGCTTGCTAGTTCACCAAAATGCTACCAAAAAAACTGTTAGCGATCGTAGGGATCAGGCCTGACTCTGCGAACGCTGCAGTTATGCGTTTAGTGTTTTGTAAGTGACAGTGATCGATCGATACTGCACTTGGGTGGGCTGGGCGGAGGGGCAAAACGCAGGTGCTAGCGGGTATCTGGGCTGATCCCGCTAACACTGCGTTTTTGGGAACCCTAAACTGCTGGGGACGCTAGTATAGATCTGATCGGATCAGATATTGATCCGATCAGATACTATACCACTAAGGGAGGTGTACGGTGCGTGCGTGGGTGTTAGCGCTACTGGCGCTAACCTGACGCTGCCTGGTGCTTGCTTGCCAGTTCACCAAAATGCTACCAAAAAAACTGTTAGCGATCGTAGGGATCAGGCCTGACTCTGCGAACGCTGCAGTTATGCGTTTAGTGTTTTGTAAGTGACAGTGATCGATCGATACTGCACTTGGGTGGGCTGGGCGGAGGGGCAAAACGCAGGTGCTAGCGGGTATCTGGGCTGATCCCGCTAACACTGTGTTTTTGGGAACCCTAAACTGCTGGGGACGCCAGTATAGATCTGATCGGATCAGATATTGATCCGATCAGATACTATACCACTAAGGGAGGCGCATGCTGCGTGCGTGGGTGTTAGCGGTACTGGCGCTAATCTGACGCTGCCTGGGGCGACGCATATCACCGCCGGGCGATCAGGGGGCTAAACCTTTATTCGGTAATAAACGGCGGGTGCCCTGACACTATAAAAAATAAACGAACTAACCTGCGTCACCCGTAACGGTTATACGGTGATCAGTGGTGAAAGGGTTAACTAGGGGGCAATCAAGGGGTTAAAACATTTATTAGGTAGTATATGGGGGTCCCTGTCACTATAAAACGCTGACGGCGAACCTAAATATTTACCTCACTAACTAGCGTCACCAGTGACACTAATACAGCGATCAGAAAAATGATCGCTTAGCGACACTGGCGATGGGGGGTGATCAAGGGGTTAAAACTTTATTAGGGGGGGTTAGGGGGGTATCCTAGACCTAAAGGGGGGTAATACTCACTGTCCCAACACTGTAACTGTCACAAACTGACACTATGCAGTAATCAGAAAAAAAAAAAAAAAAACCTGCTGGTGTCAGTTTGTGACAGGGGGGGGGTGATGGGGGGGGATCGGGGGGCGATCGGGGGGGGGATCGGGGTGTTTTGTATGCCTGGCATGTTCTACTGTGTGTGTAGTGTTGTGCACTCACATTGATGTCTTCTCCCCTCGGCGCTGGAACGGAAACTACCGAGCCGAGGGGAGATGACATCATTTCCTTTGCTGCTGTTTAGCATACAGCAGCAAAGGAGTGTTCCCATTGGCCGGCGGCGATCGCGAGGGGGGGGCCACGAACGGATGGCCTCCCCCTCATCTCGGATCGCCGGGGAACAGAACGGGACCGCTTCGGGCACCGGGGGGGGGTCCGGTCGGACCCCCCACCCGCGAGAGGCAAATCACGTACATGTACGTGATTTTGCCTGCCCGTGCCGCCTTGCCGACGTAAATCGGCGTTAGGCGGTCCTTAAGTGGTTAAGCAGAGAGGTTTTTTGCATTGATACATCCCTCTGAGGGGTATCAGGGTGAGTGGTGATGAGGTGGGTTGGGTAGGCTTAATTCCACTGGGTGCAATTTTACTCTTAATGTTTCTGGATTTTCTATATGCCACTTTAGGTTTGGTATCGACTGTGGTTCTGAGATGAGGGTCTTCCAACAGAATAGGCCAATGTGAAGCCAGGATCTTCTCCATTTTCTTGTATTTGTCATGAAATTGCGTGATGAAGCGGGTAGGTTGTTTACCAGTGGCAGGAGGACGGTTGGGGCCTGGGGATAGACTACGGTAATGATGGAAGGCCGCGTCTATAAGTGGGGTGGGGTATCCTTTGTCTAGGAATTTTTTTGACAGAAGTTGTCCATGGGTGTCATAGTCTGAGTCTCTGGTACAATTCCTTCGAAGGTGGCAGAATTGGCTGCGGGGGATGTTGTTGACCCATCTTGGATGGTGGCAGCTATCATAGTGTATAAATGAATTACCAGCAGTAGGTTTGGTAAAGTTTCTTGCATATATAGTTTTGTTGTCATGGCAAAGCTCGAGGTCTAGAAAGGCCAAAGTGTCAGGGTCAGCAACGTGAGTAAAGGATAGGCCCAAGCTGTTATGGTTGCAGTATTGTACAAAGTTCATGATGTCATCAAACGTGCCATCCCAGATGATCACTATATCGTCGATGTATCGACCGTAATATATCACGTGGGCGGCGTGGGGATGGTCAGCTGCAAGGTACATATGTTCCCAATATCCCATGGTGAGATTGGCATAGCTGGGGGCAAAGTTAGCCCCCATGGCTGTTCCATTGATCTGGAGGTAGTGTGTGCCTTCTGATTCGAAGTAGTTGTGTTTGAGGCAAAAGGTTAAGGCCTCAAGAATGAAATTGGCTTGCCGGGGGTTGGTGAGGGGATCATTGTTACTCCCATTTTTACTATTGTTAATATTATTGTCTCCATGTTTACTACCATGCACTTCTTCATATATATGTTTCCATGACACTGACTATTATATAACCTCCTGTTTTTTTCTCTGTGTACATTGTTACCTTGTAGTTCCCCTCCCGCCCACAGGTGGCACTGTGCTTTCTTGTGATAGACGCTGGGACCTGTTATCCCACAGCACTGCCATATAAAAGCACATTGCAGACACCTCCCTATTAGGCCTATTGAAGGAGCAGTGGCTCCGAGCGCGTAGCCTTCTCTCAACCTCTCTGCTAGCCCTCCTCCCTGGACGATCCCTCCCCTGGATACCGAACCCAGAAGCAGACGGAGGACCTGTGACGTCATGCACGCTTCACGTGCGCTCCACGCCGGCCCCTAGTCTCTTCCTGATGGCCACAGAAGGAGCTCCCGGCTGGTAATCCACCTTCTGCAGCCCAGCATCCCTGCAGCGTCACCACCACAGGATCAGAGGGAACACTGAGGACCACATACCCATACAGATGAGCCTTTTATATGTTTTTATCCTGTAAGTGTGTTTTTACCTGGTGTCATTAAACATCATTTGTTAATACTACACTCAGGTGGCGCTTCCTTCTCTACCCCTCTCTAATACTGAATAACAGGCTGCTGCTGCACGGTCAGAACCATGACGCAAAAGCCCGCGAAAATGATGAGACACTTCCCATAACATTCCATAGAGCAGATGGAATCCGCTTCTACCAATCGGAAGGTGTCTAGAAGTGTCACGTGGGTGGCGTGATTACACGCCATGCACGGACCGAAGGCACAAAGAGACAAAGAGACAAAGAGAGTTACATCTTGGAGATGAATAAGATCCTTGAGGATTCTGATACCTAGAACCGTATTCATTATGATCCCACCCCCACTTACAAAAAAGCACTGTCTCAACTTGTTAAGGAGGGTACTTCTTTGGGAATTTTAGGAACCCCTGGCAACACGTATTCCAACTATCTATTATTTGCCCAAGTTACATAAGGACCCAGTCAATCCCCCTGGCAGACCTATAGTCAGCGGGATTGACTCGGTGACATCCAGAATAGGTAAATATATAGATTACCATCTGCAACCACTTGTGAGCAGGGTACCGTCATATATTAAAGATACTGGGGACACTATCAGATCGATAGAATCCATTCGATACCAAGAAGGCATGATTCTGGTCACTGCCGATGTTTCGGCTTTGTACACTTGTATCCCCCACGACTTGGGATGTGCCGCGGTTGAATATTATTTATCCCAAAATTCCCCCTCTACAGCGTAACTTCATTATGGATCTTCTCAAGTTTGCCATGAAACATAACTATTTTTGGTTTCAAGACAATTTCTACCTACAGATTAGGGGTGTGGCCATGGGGGCTAAATTTGCCCCCAGTTTGGCCAACCTCTTCATGGCTAAATGGGAGGAGAATGTCTTCTATGCCCTTAAAAGGCCTGATTTGGCTGTTTGGGCTTGTTACATAGACGACATCCTCCTCCAATGGATGGGTGACCTTACATCATTAAAGGAATGTACGGCCCTTCTTAATGCCAATAATCGCGGCATACGTCTAACATATGAGGCTAGTTACACCTCCATTCACTTCCTGGAAATAGGCATCACGGTTGTAGATCAGCGTTTTGTGCTCAAGACCTACTTCAAACCTACCCACCAGAATGGTTATATTCCGGTCGACAGTTGTCACCATTCTCAGTGGTTGAGGTCAGTTCCACGGAGCCAATTTTTGAGACTACGGCGAACTGTACTCAAACAACTGACTATTTCGCCCAGTCTCAAGTTTTGAGACAAAGATTTATTGAGAAGGGCTATGTCCCTACTGATTTAGATGAAAAGATTCAACGTATTTCTTCCATTGATAGAAAGTCTTTGTTGGAGACCAATCCCAAGACCACTATAGACAATAAATATAAGTGGTCTTTTTTCACTACTTATTCCACCCAGTCTAGGCAAATCCTCAATATTTTCAAAAAACATTGGGGTGTCCTGTGAAACGATAGGTTTCTAGAACCCGTCATTCCTGAAAAGGCAGGGGTGATGTACAGAGGAGCTTGATCCATTCAGGGACATATTGCCCCTAATGTCATTGACCCCCCAAAAAGATTGAATTTTTCCAACGCTGCAAAGGTTTCTTTCCTTGCAAGAAATGCAATGTGTGCCTAAATAATACTAATGGTAGACGCAAAACTGATACCTTTCAATCCTCAGTCACACATAGAATATATTCTATGAAGCACTTCACTACCTGTGCTTCCCAATTTATTTTATACCTTTTGACATGTCCCTGCCAAAAACAATACGTGGGATGCACCAAAAGGACTTTTTCTGTTAGAGTTAATGAGCATCTTACTAATATTAGGTTGGGGAAGACCAATCATAGTATTCCCCAACATTATTTACAGCACCATAATCGGGACTCCAGGGGTACTCAGTTCCTGATTATCGATAAGTTTGTCCCCCATTGGAGAGGGGAATCTCATATCTATGGAGTCTCGAGACGTATTGGATAAACGAATGCGATCCTATTCTCCCCACGGGATGAATGTAGAGTGGGACATCAACTCGTTTATTAATAGAGCCTAATTATGGTACTTCATTTTTCAATTTGGAGTTGTATGTATTTATTTTTTATTTTTTATTTTTCCATTTTTTCTTTCCATTTCCCTTGTTTAGAATTTTTTATACAATTTTTAGATATAGATCATATTCCCAGGTGCACGATTGTGTTTTTCAAGTTATGCTTATTAGCCTTACATTGTGTCTTTTTGACTTGTAGTTATGATCTCACCCACAGGGGAAGGATGTGCAGTGCATTGTGTCATTATGGCTTCGCCAGTGATTGACAGGGCGCTGAACTTTCCTTCTGTTTTGGCAGAGATGGGTGCCCCACAGTTGTGCGCCTGCGCGATGTGATGTAACGACATCTACATCCTTCGGGCTTCCCCGATCTGAAATTGACAGGCTGTCACATGACCGGTGGTGTAGGTTCGCGACGCATCATACGTGCCGCGTCATCCTGCTGTGCCACGTGACACGCTTGTCCTAGTCACGTGACCGCGATGCGGTCATGTGCCTTCTGTTCATAAAGTAGTGAGTGTCCTTTGCGCTATCAGTGGTGAATCATTAAAGATGAAAAATGTTATACGATAATTGCAGCAAAATCTATAGTGTTCACAACAACACAAACAAACTAAAAAGAAAAGAAAGGTGATTTTGCACAGTAGCCTAGTACCTGAGGAATAATCCTCTGAATATAGTGCAATCTAAACAATAATGAAAAGGATAAAATAATGAAGTGCAATATTTGCATGTGGATAATGTATCACTGTAAAGTAAATAAAATAATACCACATAAAAAGTTGTGACAAGTAAAACAGCACTTCAAATAATCACATAAATCAATAAAAATGCCTAATGTGAAGTGCCAAAAAATCTATTAGTAAGTAGTGTGGCAATAACAACAACAGTGAGAAAATGCATATAAAGTGTTAGTAATCCAAATAATAATTTATGAAAATGCTATGTCTGTATGGTGAGGTGGACTGTTCTTAAGAGTCCCAGATATAAAAAGTAAAAGGTGATCCAGTGGGTGACTCATAAATAATGTGATTCAGTGATGTTGCCCATAAATAACTCCATGTAATTTCTCCTGGATGTGGTCTCACAGAACTCTCACCTTAAAGCTGATGAATAATTGCATCTGTGAGTGAAGGTGTACTGTATAGGTATTATCGCTGTTGGGTGCTGTCAATGAAGCCTGTTGTGAATTTCTCCTTTAAATTCCTTTGCCAGTGTCTCCTAAAAGGCTCTGGTATCGCCACAGCAGTGGTAGGGGGAAAAAGAGAGAAAGAAAGGCCTCCACTAGTGTTGTATGTTTAAACAATAGGGGGATATTTATTAAATGTCTAAAGTGGACTCTTACATTGTAACAAACGTTTAAAAGCAAATGGAAGAATTAGTTTGACAGGCCGTCACATGACCGGTGGTGCAGGTTTGCGGCGCGTCATACGTGCCGCGTCATTCCGTTGAGCCACGTGACACGCTTGTCCTAGTCACACGACTGCGATGTGCCTTCTGTTGTGGGTCCGTGCATGGCGTGTCATCACGCCACCCATGTGACACTTCTAGACACCTTCCGATTGGTAGAAGCAGATTCCATCCGCCCTATGGAATGTTATGGGAAGGGTCTCATCATTTTCGCGGGCATTTGCATCATGGTTTTTTGCCGCACGGCAGCAGCCTGTTATTTAGTATCGATGTTGAGATAGTGAATGCTATTGGTTCGATGTGTTTTAGAGGCCTCTGATAGGATGTTGACATTGAGGTTGGGGATGTGAAGCAACAGCTGACCACTTCTTATCCAATCACTACCCGTGTTACTTTTCAGGCTCCACGGATGACTGTGATTGGTCATGTAATTATTAACGTATATATATATATTTGTAATGTGGGAGAACAATTTGATGCCCCTGTAGAAGTCCAAATTGGACGAAACGCGTCGGAAAAGGCTCTCAGTTTCCTACATTGCTTTTATAACATTTTATGTGATCACTTTTTATATTTTTGTATATTGGTTGGTTCCAATAAATATATTTTTTGACCTGCACCATTGGAGCACTCTATATGCTTTTTCCCCCCATACCTTTAAGTTCAAGAGAAACCGGGACTCTTCCATCTGATGGGCTGCTTCCCTTAACTTGGAGGACATCATCACAGTGGTTCCAGCCTAGAGGAGACATCTTCAAAGATTCTGGACCTCTATTACCATCTGGGAGAACCCTCCATCTGGTTCCATAAGACTATTTGATTCGGTGTCATCGGCATCCAAATCCACCCCTTCTGGTAAGAGTATTTTCACCTCCTTTACCACAAGTGTAAACCGAGGCATTTGATCCAGTTTAGCTAGATCTCACTGCAGACCGTTCATGCTGTACTGTTTCTAATCTACTTCAGGCAGGCAGTTGATCCAATTAAGCTAGATCTCACTACAGACCGTTACTGCTGTACTATTTGTAATCTACTTCAGGCAGGCAATTGATCCAGTTTAGCTAGATCTCACTGCAGACTGTTCCTGTTGTTCTGTTCCTAATATACTACAGGCAGGCAGTTCATTCACTTAGCTGCAGTATATATTGAGTACTGTATCATGTGCAGCTAGATCTCACTGCAGACCGTTCCTGTTGTTCTGTTCCTAATATACTACAGACAGGCAGTTCATTCAGTTAGCTGCAGTATATTCAGTACTGTATCCTGTGCAGCTAGATCTCGCTGCAGAAAGTTCCTGTTGTTCTGTTCCTAATATACCACAGGCAGGCAGTTCATTCAGTTAGCTGCAGTATATTCAGTATACTGTATCCAGCTTAGCTAGATCTCGCTGCAGACCGTTCCTGTTGTTCTGTTCCTAATATACTACAGGCAGGCAATTAATTCAGTTAGCTGCAGTATATTCAGTACTGTATCATGTGCAGCTAGATCTCACTGCAGACCGTTCCTGTTGTTCTGTTCCTAATATACTACAGGCAGGCAGTTCATTCAGTTAGCTGCAGTATATTCAGTATACTGTATCCAGTTTAGCTAGATCTCACTGCACACCGTTCCTGTTGTTCTGTTCCTAATATACTACAGGCAGGCAGTTCATTCAGTTAGCTGCAGTATATCCAGTACTGTATCCTGTGCAGCTAGATCTCGCTGCAGACATTCCTGTTGTTCTGTTCCTAATATACTACAGGCAGGCAGTTCATTCAGTTAGCTGCAATTTATTCAGTACTGTATCCTGTGCAGCTAGATCTCGCTGCAGACCGTTCCTGTTGTTCTGTTCCTAATATACTACAAGCAGGCAGTTCATTCAGTTAGCTGCAGTATATTCAGTACTGTATCCTGTGAAGCTAGATCTCGCTGCAGACCGTTCCTGTTGTTCTGTTCCTAATACAGGCAGGCAGTTCATTCAGTTAGCTGCAGTATATTCAGTACTGTATCCTGTGCAGCTAGATCTCACTGCAGACCACTCCTATTGTTCTCTCCCTAATATACTACAGGCAGGCAGTTGATTCAGTTAGCTGCAGTATATTCAGAATCAGTATATATATACATCCCAGCTTTGTGCAGCTAAATCTCACTGCAGGCTATTCCTGGTGTACCTATTTAAATACATTACAAATAAATCAAATACAGTATGACTGGAAGGCCAACAAGGAGAGGCAGACACACACAGGCCACTAAAAGAGGGCAAGCAGGTTCTGTGTCTGCAGCCAACATTGCTGGTCGTGGATACGGTGCATCCTCAGCACGTGGCCGTGGGGCACGCTTGTCCTTTTTTTCGGCAGCTAGCCATGTTGAGCCACAACATGCAGAAGAGTTGGTAGAGTGGATGACCAAGCCGTCCTCATCCTCCTCATTCTCTGTCACCCAGGCTCAGAGTACTTTGGCTGCCAATGCAGCTGCCAAAGCAGCCTCTTCTATCGCTCAATGTCATCAGTCACTCCTTCCCTAGCCCCACCATCATGCCCTGAGGAGTCCCCCGAACTGTTCGACCACAGTGTAGGGTACATGCTGCATGAGGATGTGCATCATTTTGAAGGCTCCAATGATGGTACCCAGATTGAGGAAGGCAGTAACGTGAGCCCAGAGAGAGGGGGTGCCCAAGAAGGACAACAAACTGGCAGTCATGTTCCCCCAGCTGCAGCATGCTGCCAGGTTTGCTCCAGTGACGAGGAGGGAGGGGATGATGAGGTCACTGACTCTACGTGGGTGCCTGATAGGAGAGAAGAGGAGGAGGAGGATGAGAAGGAGGCACATCTCCAACGAGGCAGGATGCCCTCCAGGGGTCAGCCAACTGACTGCATCACACCGCAGAGCTCCGAATGAGCAGGGCACTGCTGACTCCCCGCGTTTTTCCAAAAGTTCTTCGGTGTGGGCTTTTTTTGAGACAAGTGCAGCAGATCGCACCGTTGCTGTTTGCAACATATGTCTGAAGCGTATCAAGCGTGGCCAAAACAGCAGCTGCTTGAGCACCACATGCTTGACCAGACATATGTCGAACTCCCATGCAGTCCGTTGGAAAGCGTACTTAAAAGACCCACACCAAAGAACAAGGCGGAGCTCTCCTTGCTCCTCATCAGCTGGGATCTCCAACCCCACTATACCTTCAGTTCTCTCTGAAACCTGCACTGAGAGGAAGTGTAGAGTGTAGAATTAGGTGTGCCAAGTACTTGCTGGCAATCTGCTATCGCTACACCAACGTCCGATTGTAGCAGGCAAATTTCCCTACCCCAGTTGCTAAACCGGTGAAAGAAATTCGGTCCCAGCCATCCACATGCCCAGTGGCTGAATGCTAGCTTGGCTAAATTGCTAGCACTCCAACTGCTGTCTTTTCAGCTGGTAGACTCTGCCCCCTTTTGTGGATTTGTAGAATGCGTGGTGCCTCAGTGGCAGGTTCCCAAACGCCACTTTTTTTCATGGAAGGTGATTCCGGCATGTGGAAGACAATGTCTTGGCCTCGCTGGACAGGGCGGTCAGCGGTAAGGTGTATATTACTGCTGACTCATGGTCCAGCAGGCATAGACAGGGACGTTACCTATCTTTCACGGCCCACTGGGTGACCCTGCTGGCAGCTGGGAAGGATGCAGGACAGGGTGCAGTATTGTTGGAGCTTGTTCCTCCACCACGTATCCAAAATGCTACTAGTGGTGATTCTGACACACCTCCCTCCTCCACCCCCTCCTCTTCTTCTTCCTCCATGGCCTCTTTCTCTATAGATTTGTCCCCGGAACCAGCAGTGCTACGTAGGCGTTCAAGGGACTATGTAAGCACTCAGGCAAAAAGATGCCATGCGGTGCTTGAGCTGGTGTGCTTAGGGTACTTGAGCCACACTGGGGCAGAGATTCTGTCAGCTCTGAAGGGGCAGGCTCAGAGGTGGTTGACGCCACACCAGCTTCAGGCAGGTATGGTGGTTTGCGACAATGGCACCAATCTCCTCTCCGCTCTCCGACATGTTCCCTGTTTGGCTCACGTTCTTAATTTGGTGGTGCAGCAGTTCTTGTGCAGGTACCCGGGCTTACAGGATCTCCTGAAGCAGGCCAGGAAAGTCTGTGTGCATTTCCGCCGGTCATATAATGCCAGTGCTCGGCTGGCTGACTTCCAAAAGGACCCAGAGGACTCCGGACCGAATGCCTCAGCAAACCTATGCTGCATGGCCTCCCTGATCCTGCAAAGCCTGCAAAAGGACCCTTGGATTCGTGGTATCAAGGAGAGGGATCAGTACTGGCTGGCAACCCTCCTTGATCCATGTTACAAGGGTAAGGTTGCGGAACTTATCCAGCCTTTGCAGACGGAGCAGAGGATGAAACATCTTCGGGAGACCTTGCAGAAAGGTTTGGGCAACGCGTTTCCAGAGCCTGGGAGATTACAAATTCCTGGTCCTGGACAACGTGTTGCTGAGGCTTTGGTCAGTCACAGAAGGAGGTGGCCGTCTGACCGATGCGTTCAGACAATTTTTTAGTCTGCAGCCCCAAGGTATGATCGGTTCCAGCAACCATCGCCAGCATCTGATTTACATTGTGCAGGAATACCTAGGGGCAAGATCAGACTTGGAGACCTTTCCAACTGAAAATCCTCTGGGTTACTGGGTCTGGAGGATGGATCACTGGCCAGAGCTTGCACAGTATGCAATTGAGCTACTGGCCTGTCCTGCATCCAGCATTCTTCTGGAACGCACATACAGTGGTGCTGGAGGCTTTGTAATCGATCACAGAGTGCGCCTGTCCCGACTCGGTTGATCGTCTGACCTTCATAAAAATGAATCAGTCTTGGATCACCAGCTACCAAGCACCCGATGCTGATGTAACTGAATAATTTTTTTATGAATGTGAGATCCCTTCAAGACTGCCTATGCTGATGCTGAGTGACTATCCTGTTATGCTGAGTGACTATCCTATTCCTCCTCAATGTTCATGTTGATAGCTTGTAAGAACATTTTCTGTTCTGGGCACCACCACCAGTGGCTAAGGCCCAATTTTTCTGCCCGTTTAACAGGGGCGTGTCATTACAATTTTTGCTGTAATATTTTGTGGCAGGGCTTGTTGCTGCGCTCAACTAGAGTATCTGTGAGGGGTTGCAGTGTTGTGGCACCAGCACCAGTGCCTAAAGCCCAATTTTTCTGCCCCTGTTCAACAGGGGCGTGTAATTACAATTTTTGATCTAATATTTCACAGCAAGGGCCCGTTCCTGTGCCCACCAAGAGCAACTGTGAGGGCTTAAGGTGTTGTGGAAACACCACCACACCACCACCAAAGGCCTAATTTTTCTGACCCTGTTCAACAGGGGCATGTAATTACAATTCTTGATATAATATTTCACAGCAAGGCCCGTTCCAGCACCCACCAAGAGTAACTGTGAGGGCTTACAGTGTTCTGGTACCACCAACACCTAAGGCCCAAATTTCTGCAGAGTATATAGGGCAAGCACCTACTTTCAAACATCCGACTTACAAACGACTCCTACTTACAAATGGAGGGAGACAACAGGAAGTGAGAGGGAAATTCTCTCCTGTAATGCCCTGTACACACGATAGGATTTTCCAATGGAAAATGTGTGATAGGACCTTGTTGTCGGAAATTCCAACCGTGTGTAGGCTCCATCACACATTTTCCATAGGAATTTCCGACACACAAAGTTTGAGAGCTTGCTATAAAATTTTCCGACAATAAAATCCGTTGTCGGAAATTTCGATCATGTGTACACAAATCCGACACACAAAGTGCCACGCATGCTCAGAATAAATTAAGAGACGAAAGCTATTGGCTACTGCCCCGTTTATAGTCCCGACGTACGTGTTTTACGTCACCGCGTTCAGAACGATCAGATTTTCCGACAACTTTGTGTGACCGTGTGTATGCAAGTCAAGTTTGAGCCAACATCCGTTGGAAAAAATCCATGGATTTTGTTGTCGGAATGTCTGATCAATGTCCGACCTTGTGTACGGGCATAAGAGTTAATAGGGGAAAAAGGTGTCTTCTCCACTGATGCTTTATCACCAATCCTTGTTTCCCTAAAAACTCCAAATTTTCAAAATCCAATTGTCATTGGGACAGAAAGTGAGGTGAAATCTTCTGAATAGGGGCACAGACAGCAAAACAAATGTTACAGGGGTGATGATAACTCTTCCCTATGTTTTTCAAAAAGCTTAAAAATAGATTTTTTTGGCTGGAGCTACATACAAAATGTACCTGTTCCAAATTACAAACAGATTCAACTTAAGAACAAACCTACAGTCCTTGTCTTTTTTGTAACCACCTGTATACTGCTGTTCAGAGTATACAGGGCCTGGGGTCCCCACACCTTTTCTTTTTTTAATTTGGGTGCAGGGTTCCCCTTAATATCCATACAAGACCCAAAGGGCCTGGTAATGGGCTGGGGGTTAAATGTCATTTTGTGCAGGGACTGTTCTAAACACAGGAAACACGCGCCACTTTACAGGCATATTATAGACACCCCCAGGTACGATATTTAAAGGAATATTTCACTTTTATTTTTTCACTTTAAGCATCATTAAAATCACTGCTCCCGAAAAAACGTCAGTTTTTAAAACTTTTTTTTGCATTGATACATGTCCCCTGGGGCAGGACCCAGGTCCCCAAACCCTTTTTAGGACAATAACTTGCATATTATCCTTTAAAATTCGCACTTTAGATTTCTCACGTTCGAGTCCCATAGACTTTAACGTTGTTCGAAAGTTTGAGCGAACTTTCGGTCTGTTCGCATGTTCTGGATGCGAACCGAACCGGGGGGTGTTCGGCTCATCCCCATTTCTAAGTTTAGAATATATGATTTGGATTAATTTACTTTGTAGTGTGATATGCTGTTGAAGGTTTGTAGGGCTTGGTGTACTTTTGCTAAGGTAACGTTTACTTTAGCGAGCATCAGTATGATATCATCTGCGAATAGACTTATTGTATGTTTCCTCTGACCTATTTGTAAACCAGATATATGTTGATGTGTTCTCAGATGGGCAGCTAGTGGTTCCATTAACAAATTGAAGATCGGGGGGGAGAGAAGGCACCCCTGCCTTGTCCCATTCGTAATTTGAAATGGAGTGGAAAGCGCTCCTGATATGAACACTTGTGCTGATGGGTGTGACTATAAGGCCATAATGGCTGAATATATAGCTCCATTAAATCCAAACTTCCCCAGAACCTGGGAGAGAAATTGCCAATGAATTCTGTCAAATGCCTTCTCTGCATCCAAAGCTAGGAGCAGAGAAGGCGTTTTGTATCTGTCAGCTATGTGGATCATGTTGATCAGGTGTCTTGTGGCGTTGGACGTTTGCCTCCCCCTAGTGAACCCGGATTGATCAACATCTATGATTTCAGGAAGGATATAAATCAATCTAGTTGCCAAAAGTTTTGCATAAATTTTGACATCATTGTTCAATAAAGAGATTGACCTAAATTTCTGTGGGGAGTCTGGACTTTTACCTGGTTTAGGCAATGCAGTAATAGTAGCTTTTAACATTTCCGGGGGAAATGATGAGGCAACAGCAGAACCAAATATATCCACCAAGTGTGGGGTCAGAATGTTTTGAAAGGTTTTGTAATATTCCCCCGAGTAGCCATCCGGGCCTGGGGATTTATTGAGTGGTAATGATTGTATAGTTTGGTTTATTTCTGTATCTGTTATAGGGGAATTCAGTGTGTGAAGGTGTTCTGTGGTAAGCTTGGGTAGATTAAGTGTTTGCAGGAATGATTCTATAATGTCTGGGGTTGGTTGATGTATAGTAGTGTCGTTTTTGAGGTTGCATAATGAGCCGTAATAGTGGCTGAAGGCATCAGCTATTTCCTGTGGGTGTTGGTGTATAGTTTGTGTCTTCGGGTGTATAATATGTTGAATGTGAGTCCTATATCTGTGCCCTCTTAATTGGTTTGCTAGTAATTTCCCTGCTCTGTTGCCACTCGTATAATATGTCAGTTTTAGCTTCCTGGAGGCTTTTGTGTAAGCACATTGTAACCTACTATTAAATGGTTTACTAAAACTCTGCACTGAGCTGGCGCTTCCTTCTCTTCCCCCTTCTTGCTTGGTAAACCCTTTGACCTGCTGCAGTGCACAGGCTTTGTTCCAAATGTTTTTCATCAAATTATACGTGGGATATAGCTTTTTTGACTTGCTAAAATGTAATTCTTCTAGGCCCTCTGCAATCTCTATTCCAACAGTAAATCGAAGAAGCTGCACAGCAGAATCCATCAAATTCTGCTCCAAGGCCCTCTCTGGGCTTATGGCTCTAGCTACGTGTTGCGATTGGGAGGCTAAATAATATATCCAGGGGTTTAGGAGCGCCATCCCCCTTGGTTCCTTAGAGCGCTGCAGGTGTTCCAATTTCATTCTGGCAGTTGTATTGTGCCATATAAGAGATCTAAAAATAGAATTAATGATATGGAACTGCTTAAGCAGGATAACCATTGGAGAATTATAAAGCACGTATAAAATCTGTGGCATTAAAATCATTTTTATCAAGTTAATCCTTCCAATCAGGGAAAATTTTAATCTTGACCATACCTTAACCCGATTGTGACAGCGGTTCAACATGGGGGTTAAATTTAGCCTAATATAGTCCAAAGGGTTGAGAGTAATCTGAATATCTAAGTACCTGAATTCAGTAGACACCGAGATGTCTAATAAGGTTGCCAACTGAGGGTCTGCTTTCCTGTCTTACAGCATAAGTGAGGACTTAGTCCAGTTAATCACTAGCCCTAAATAATGGCTGAATGTTAGCACCACTCCCATAGCCTCCCTCAGGGATAAAGAGGTGTCTCCCAAAAGCAGCATGGTGTTGTCAGCATATAACATTAGTTTTACCTGTAGTTCCCCATATTGGAAGCCTTGAATATTAGGATTATAGCGAATGCAAGCTGCTAGCGGCTCTATGGCCAGAGCAAAAAGAAACGGGGATAGTGGGAACCCCTGCCTGGTGCCCTTATATAAGTTGAAGTGTGTAGGCACCCCCCCCTGCTTCCCTAATGACAGCCTTGGGAGAGGTATTTAGCAGTTGGACCCATGAAATACATTAATTCCCAAACCCAAATTTCTGCAAGACAGCCCACAGATATGACCACTCTATGCTGTCAAAGGCCTTGTGGGTATCAAGAGACAACAGTGCCCTATCCCCCATATTATCAGCTTTGGACTGCATGTAAATTAAGAGTTTGCAAAGGTTTATAGCTGTAGACTTCTGAGGCATAAACCCTGCTTGGTCAGAGTGAATGATAGAGGATATCACTTTATTTAATCTTAACAGCCAAAACTTTCGCCATTATCTTAACATAATTTTGTAAAAGAGATATAGGCCTGTAGGAGACAGGGTCTAGAGGGTCTTTACCTGGTTTCAATAACAACACTATATTAGCTTTGATCATAGAGGTAGGAAGACACTTATTTGCTTTAGCCTCATTAAACACCGCTAACAACTTTGACAACATACTATCAGCATATTGTTTATACACCTCGATGGGAATACCATCTTCCCCTGGGGCTTTTGAATTGGGAAATATCCTGATCACCACCTGCAATTCCTCCAAGGTAAGAGGAGCATCTAATTGGTGTCTAAATAATCATGTCATTAATCGTACATTTTAATGCTCACAAAAAAAGTTGTTCTTCTACACACAAAAAACACTAAATGCAAATGTTAATGCTTACAAAAAAGTTCTTTTTCTACACACAAAAAAACTAAATGCAAATGTAAAATGTTTTATTAGGCATGGGACAAATGGACCCCTGTTCGGTTCGCACCAGAACTTTCGAACACCGCAAAAGTTCGGACCCCAATAACGAACCCCATTAAAGTCAATGGGACCCAAACGTCAAAAATCAAAAGTGTCCATTTTGAAGGCTTATATGCAAGTAATTGGGCATACAATGGTTATAGGGGTCCGGGTCCTGCCCTGGGGGACATGTATCAATAAAAGAAAAGTTTGTGAAAAACTTTGTTTTTAAATGAGCAGTGATTTTTTGATTTTTAAAGTGAAAGCATAAAAATGAAAAATTCCTTCCAATATAGTGCCTGGGGGGTCCCCTTAGTCTAGCTGTAGCAGGTGGCAGATCTGTACCATGTCTAGAATCTGCTGCAATAATTGCATTTATAAAGCCAAAAAAAAATCACATTTTCCCTGCAAGCTGCCTTTATTTTGCTCAGTAACAGCTGGAGAGCCAGTGTCTATGATGAGGCCACAATTTATTGCACTGGGAACAAGATTAGAGATTTTTGGGATACATTATGGTGTTACTTTGACTTTGGTTAGTAGTAACGGTGCTGAAAAATTGCTCTTTGGGTGTCGGTGGTGCCTTCCCACCGTAACCCTATAGAGGTACTCTTGATGAAAGCAAGAATTGGCCTTACTGTAAGAAATTGCAATTATATGCACCTGTCAAATAGGTGCAGTAAAATTACTCTTTGAGTGTGGGGGTGCCTTCCCACCATAACCCTATAGAGGTACTCATGATGAAAGCAAGAATTGGCCTTGCTGTAAAAAAATTGCAATGATATGCACCTGTCAAACAGGTGCAGAAAATTTACTCTTTGGGTGTCGGGGGCGCCTTCCCACCGTAACCCTATAGATGTACTCTTGATGAAAGCAAGAATTGGCCTTGCTGTAAAAAATTGCAATGATATGCATTTGTCAAACAGGTTATGAAAAATTGATCTTTGGGTGTTAATTGTGCCCATGAAACCTATACCAAAAACATTCTTTCAGATGAAATGATTGAACACCCTCAAAGCTAGGCAGCCTTGAAGTCCTGCAGAGATTCCATATCTCCAAAAGACTTAATCAGTGATATCGGCATCAGGGGCTTCATAGCTGGTAATCCAGGACTGATTCATTTTTATAAAAGTCAAACTGTCCATGGAGTCTGTGGACAGATGCCTTCTATGATCAGTAACGAAACCTCTTGCAGCACTGAATGCCGTTCTGAAAGCACACTGGATGCAGGGCAGCCCAACAACTCAGTAGCATACTGGGCAAGTTCTGGCCAGTGGTCTATTGTCATGACCCAGTAAGTCAGTGGATAGTCAGCTGGAAAGCTCTCCATCTCTGTTTTGGCCCTGAGGTAATCGTCCACCGTGTAATGCAGACGCTGCCGATGGGATGTGGAAGCTGACAGCCCTGGGCGCCGAGGACTAAAAAGATTCCAAAATGCCTCACTTAGGCGGACGCCTTCTCCAATGCTCCTCTCTTGACCAACAGAAGACTCAAAACGACATTTTCCACCACACTATAACCTAGTAGAGTCGGCAAAAACTTAAAAAAAAAATCCTCTTTCAAGAGATTTTATCTTCTGCACTCTCTGTAGGAACGGGATGAGTTCTAAGACCTTCCCCTTATAACGGTGGTCAAGGAACGTTGCCAACCAGTAATCATCCTTTTCCTTTATGCCATGTATTCTTGGGTCCTTTTGCACGCTTTGAAGCATGAGGTTGCCCATGCGCCTAAAATTTGCTGAGGCTTGAGAAGCAGACTCCTCGGGGTCACTCAGAATGACAGCATCTGTAACTTCCTCCTCCCAGCCACGTACTAATCCCAAGGATCCTGGGGTTGGAAAGCCACCACTTACAGATTGATGCAAGTCTTCCTCTTCAAAGCCTATGAAAGTGCCAAAATCCTCCTCCTCATCCTCTTCCCCTCTCTCTTCCTGTGTGTTCTGGGACATAGGAATGATGGTGTCTGGATAAAGTGGGCCTCGAGAGGAAAGGAAGTCCTCCTCTTCCTCCTGTTGCTCTGCCTTCAGTGCCCTGTCCATAATGCCATGCAGAGTCTGCTCCAGCAGGAACACAACAGGGATTGTGTCACTGATGCATGCACTGTCACTGCTCACCATCCTTGTGGACTCCTCAAATGGTGACAATACAGTGCATGCATCCTTAACGATCAACCATTGGCGTGGGGAAAAAAAGCAGAGGCGGCCTGAGCCTGTCGTCATGCCGTACTGGCACAGATACTCGTTGACTGCCCTCTGCTGTATATATAGCCACTGCAGCATTCCCAAAGTTGAGTTCCACCTGGTGGGCATGTCACAAATAAGGCGGTTTACGGGCAGGTGGAATTCCCGCTGAATTTCAGCCAACCGAGCACTGACTGTGTATGACCACCTGAAATGGCTACAGACTCTTCTCTTCTTTAGTACATCTTGCAACCCTGGATACGTACTTAGGAAATGCTGCACCACCAAGTTGAGGACATGTGCCAGGCATGGCACATGTGCCAACTTTCCCCGTCTAAGGGCGGACAGGGGGTTTGAGCCATTATCGCACACCACAATTCCTGGCTCCAGCTGGAGAGGTGTGAACCACCTCTGGGCCTGTCCCTGCAGAGCTGCAAGAATCTCTGCTCTGGTGTGGCACCTTTTAGTCTGGCTCTGGGAATAGCTCTTTGAATGCTTAGGGGGTACCCGATGTTCATAGGACAATTCTGTAGAGGAGGGCATGGAGGTGGCAGAGGAGGAGGAGGAGGGGGTAGAGCTCAAAGGTCTGACATCATTACCACAACAAGACGTGGGGGCACAACAAGCTGCAGCACAGAGCCCTGTCCTGCATCCTTTCGAGTTGCAAGCAGCATTACCCAGTGTGCTGTGAACGAAATATATCATCCCTGCCCATGCTTGCTGGACCATGTGTCAGCAGTAAGGTGGATTTTACAGCTGACTGCCTTGCCCAACGATGCCAGAACATTCCCGTCCACGTAATGGTAGGGAGATGGAACGGCCTTACGTGAAAAGTAGTAGCGACTGGGAATTTGCCATTGTGGTAAAGCACAGGTTGCATATTCATGGAAGGGGGCAGAATCCACCAGGCTGAAAAGCAGAAGTTGGAGAGCCGACAGCTTTAACAAGCTTGCATTCAGACGCTGGGCATGTGGGAGGTAGGGACTGTATTTTTTTTTCCGCTGCAGCAGATGGGCCCGAGAAATTTGCCGGCTACAGTCTACAAGGTGGTGGTGTGCTTCTGGCAGATGTACTGCTAGGACCTGGGACACCCTGTGCTATACCTATTGCCAACGGGTTGAGTGGTTGGACGTTATATGCCTTATTAGGCCTGTGGTACCCAAATGGTTGGTGTTTTTGCCACGTTTGATGTGCCTGAGACACATTTTGCAGATAGCAACAGTGCAATCTGCTGCAGATGTGCTGAAAAAGGCCCAGACAGCTGAGCTTTAGGGAGTGGCCCGGGAGAGAACAGCTACAGAATGTGATGGAATAGGGTGGCTGCTCTCTACTCTTTCTTGATGTCGGTCTCCTTGGGGTTGTGCCGCTTCACCTTCAGTTTCCTCCTCTGCTCTATTTGGCACCCAAGTCACATCAGTGACCTCATCATCATCATCACCATCTCCATCTCCTCCATCTTCATCATTATCACTGGAGACAACTTGGCAATATGCTGCGGCTTGGGGAACATGAATGCGAATTTGTCTATCAGTGTTCCTCCCTCTTTCTAGGCTCTTTTTCTTGTCATCCTCAACCTCAGAACCAACATCTAAATCCAGTAATAGCAGGGCATCATGAAGGACTAAGTGGCTGATGCTGTGGTCAAATAACTCAGCTGACGCCTCAATGGCTGATGTTGGGGCTATCGCAGGAATAGATGTGAACAAGGAGGCAGGTTTATTCACTCTGGCAACTGCAGGGGACTGCACACTTATCTCTACTTGTGTGACAGAGGATGAGGAGGATGAGGAAGGTTTAGTAAGCCAGTCCTCCACCTCCTCTGCATGCTGTGGCTGGATAGCACGGGCAAACTCACTAAACAGAGGAAATGATGCCCTGCCTGAGGACTGACCACCACGTCCACATTTGCCTGTGGACACATTTGTTGCTGGCCTCCTTACAGTGCCAAGGGAATGTCTGCCTCTCTTTGTTGTCCTCTCAGACATTATTGGGAGGGAGGGGGTGGTGCTTATAAGCAAATGTAAAGAAGAAGAAGTTGAAATCTGTACGTAGATGCACTTTAATCAATGTAAAGTGATGTTTGGTGCACTTTAATTTGAGTACTCACACTACACCGACACACTCCACGGATACACTATAATAAACTGCAATATAATGTGCCAAACATACAGTGATGCACAGAACTATATGGCGTTAAACTGGCAGTAATGCACACAAAACTATATAGCGTTAAACTGGCAGTAACGCACACAAAACGATATGGTGTTAAACTGGCAGTACAACACACGTCCACCCAGACAGCTGTCCAGGTGGCACAGAACCCCAATCACCTGACTCCAACCAAATAAATAGACTCTCCCAGCAGGTCGAGGGACCCAAGAAAATCCCTGCCTATTGGCTGAGACATCCCATTCATTCCTAATCTGTCCTTACTGGCTGCTAGGCCAGAAACTTAAGGCCTATCCCAGGGGGGACACCTGGCTGCTAGGCTGTCTGAGGGCCTATCCAGAAGCAGTAAAGGCAGTATAGGGTTGGGACTGCGGGCTTGTAGTCCAACCAGAAATAACGGTTCCTCCGCTGGGGGAACCAATCGTGGTCGGAGGTAGAGGGGAAGCTGTCACCACTAAGGGACCATCCACCTTGTTACCCAAAACCACTGTGAGTAAGCTGGGGCTAGTACCAGAGCAGACTTCTCGCCAGCTGGGGACAGTGAAGAAGTGAAAACTTCAGCAAGTGCCAAGTCAGGGACCCAGCTGGACAGCAGAGGTGACACTTGTGGAGCATCAGTGAGTGCCAAGCCAGGGACCTAACGTGTCAGCAGGGGTGAAGCTTGAGGAGTATCTGTGAGTGCCAAGCCAGGGACCCAGCAGGGAAGCGGGGGTGATGCTTGAGGAAATTACTGAGTGCTAAAGTGGAAGAGCTCAGGGGATCCAGTGGCTAGTGGATCTGAAATCTAATGAAAGACTGGGGGCTTGTTGAGTGAAGACCCACAGTGAGTGAGTGTGGGGAAAGTGGAGAACTGTTCGTGTTGCAAATAGTTAAATACAATTGCTGTTAGTAACTACTACAAGATTGTTGCCATAGGAGACAGCGGTCCTACCTACAATATACAGAAGCGGTGTACGGCTGGAGGCCTTCACCTGTATAGCTGTCTATCTATAGAAGTCTCGGAGTCTGCTAATTATCTTTGCATCTACCTAAGGGTGTCCTGGCCCTAACCCCCTCTCCTACAGTTCTGTTTAAGAGAATCTCTTTCAAAAAGTGTCTGGCGCCCACCTGTTTATCTTGCATTACATCCACCATGCCTTGTAACCCACTCTACATTGAAGGATGTCAGCTCTCCCTAACTCTGGAGGTTACCATTAGGCCTAAAGAGTAAGGAGAAAAGTTGGCGCTTACATCAACCTTGGTGGGGATCCACCTATCTATTATACACCTTGGTATTAAAAGAAAAAAGGGGCAAAAAAAAACGTTTTGCAAGATATATGACTAAATACAGTCCATAGAGTCTATGATAAAGCACTTGAAGGCAGCCCAGTGGAGATTAAAAGCAGAACTCCTGGACGGCTTATCTATTATTCCTGACATGCCTATTTTTCACATACTTTTGTGAGTACAATACATCCAGAGTGGCACTTTGTGCTTTCTTCTCCTTTAGGCCTAAAGAGGCCCGGGACTTTGCTACATAAAGTACAAAAAAGTAAATCTAAATGAAAAATGTAATAATGATTCAAAGCCGCTCTTCAACAATATCCTTTTTATTGATTATACAGTACATGTAATAACAGGTATGTCAATAACACACATAAGAAAATAAGTAATACAGTAATGAAATAATGAAGCTCATCAATATACAAATTTGTGTATGTAAAAGGGAGGCATGTAGTATCTTACAATTAGTTTATAATTAAATACAACCTGAGGGTTTGGTATAGAGTTGTGTAGCAATATGTTCAATGTTGTATTGTTTAACCAGACCCATTGGAAATGTTGCGATAATATTGGAGGAGCAGGTTGTATATAGTAAGATAATGAGTTGTAAAAACAAAATAAAGTAAAGAATAAAGAGGGAGAATGAGGGGTAGAGAGACGAGAGAAGTCCACAAGGTCGGCCCAGATACCAGTGCACGTTACGATATGATTATATGGATATTCAAATATCCAAACATTCAAACAGATAAACATCCAAACAATTAAATATCTAGATGTCTAAACATCCAAATATCTAAATATTTAAATCAGTTACCATGGCAGAAGGACAGATTCATCAAATGTTGGCGGAAGGTTGTATTTTATCCAACGGTACCACGTTTTTTTGAATTTGGAGAGTTAATCTCGTTCAATTGCCACCATTTTGGTGTGAGACTTGGACACATTCAATCTATGTTTTGTCTCAGCCATCACCAAGGCAGGGGATTTCCATACCTTTGCAATCGTTTGTTTTGTGGCCGTAAGGCGTTGAACAAAGAGTTTGAATTGGGTATGTGTTAAACATTCTGGTTTTAGCTTAAGCAGTGCAGTGGTCGGATCTGGCTTTATTATTAGTTCAAACATTCTGGAGGCAATTTCAAAAATGTATTTCCAATAAGTTTGGGCTATCGGACAGGTCCACCAAATATGTAGGTGTGTACCTAAATCAGAGCAGCCACGAAAGCAATGAGCTGAATAAGTAGGCGCAAATTTGGCCACTCTAGAGCGCACAAGGTACCAATGGGTTAAAACTTTATAATTAGCTTCAACTGCCAAGATGTTAGGTGAAAATGATTTAGTTACAAACCAGATCCCAGACCAAGCTGCTATATCTAAGGTTCGCCCCAGGTTCTCCTCCCATTTCAGGGTGTAGGATGGTTTGTCTAGGTTGGGATTAACTAAACGTTGGGTGTAGAGGGATGAAATCAATCCTCTAGAGTGGGGGTCCTTCATACATACAGATTCAAAGTTAGTAGTCTGGGACAAGGAGGCGTCAATGTTTATAAAAGGTGTGTAGAAGTTTTTAATTTGAAGATACCTAAACAATTCAGAATGTGGTCATTTATAAATCTCACAGAGAGTTGGGAAGGAAAGAAAGGATGTGAGAGTGATAAGTTTATGTAGTCTAAGGATATCTAAGGAGGTCCAAATTTTAAATGATTTGGGAGAGATCCATGCCTGGTAGAAAGCAGAGTTTTTAAGGAAAGATAAGAGGGGGTTGCGTGAAGACTGTAAGTGATCCCATAGGGATATATAATGTTTAGTGATGGGATTACACAAACCTATGCGGTCTTTGGGGTGAAGTCATAATAAGTTTGAGATTGATAGTGGGTCGCATTCTGATGCTTCTATGATCACCCATAAAGTGATTTCCTGCGTTGCGTGGTACTTGGAAAGACTGGCAATATTAGCAGCTTTATAGTAGATTGCAAAATTAGGGAAACCTAGGCCTCCACTTGTTTTAGAGAGATGCAATGTGTGTAAGGGTATAGGCGGTTTGGAGGAACCCCAAACAAATGTCGTTGAACTTTTCTGCACTAGTTTTAAGTAGTAGTAAGGAATTGGGATTGGTAAGACTCTAAACAGGTACAATAGTTTTGGCAGAATCGTCTTTTTTGTTGCATTAATCTTGCCTATCCATGATAATGTAAGATGAGCCCATTGTTTCAGTAGATTTGTAATCTATGAGGATGAAGCAATGGTGGAGGATTTATAGCGGTGCCAGTAAAATAATACATTCTTTGATTTAACATAAAAAAAAGTTTGATGGTTACCCATGAAAAGGAATAAAAATCCCTTTCAGGGGGAAAGGTGCTTTTGTTGGACCTCCACATATTATGGGTGGATGAACGAGCGAGGCAAAGTAAGGCACGTGTATCGGACGCGTGTGGGAGAAGAACCCTATAATAAGAACACCATAAGATGTATATGTGTTTTGGCCGCATGGCATAAAATTAAATGAAAGCCGAGCTAGTAGTTCCAGTAAGTCTATGACTGGAGTTTGGGGGCTACATCAACCTGAGAGTATTTAAGTAAATGGAACTAATGAAGTTATAATAATAGAACATTAAAAATTCCTTAAGGTGACATATGAGCAAAGTGGTTGCTTAAGAAGATTACTTATGAACATTATAACTGGTAATAATATAACGTTTGACAGTAAACATTTAACCCTTGGTCTTTAAGGTGGCCAAAGTTATTTCAGGAAATTTAATGGTAGTTTGGAGCTAGATATGTCAGTGAGATGTAAAGGATGTGGAATTAGGTCACCGAAAATTTGGTCTCGTGTTAACATAGGTATGTCATGTACATTTTCTATGTTTGGAAAACAAGCACCATTCAAGCAGGTACTATAACCAGACATTGAAAAAGGACGTTATAAATTGGTTATGGGGTGTAAAAGTTCATAAAGAATATATGAATACTTATAGTAATAAGTCAAGGAACTATTTAGGAGAGATAACGTAGGATAGCATGTCTTTCTGATAGTGGGCCCTATTTAGTATTGGGGTAATCAAAGACTTGCAATAGCTACTCTCGAGTAAGTGCATAGTGAAGAATTCTGTGAAGGAGATTTCTGTCAGTCCATGAAGTCTTCCTGGTCCAGAGGAGGGGAGGCAAAGCGACCTCTCTTATGAGATTGATGGTTCCCGTTTTTCCCCATGGTTTGGGAGAATTGGTGATAGATGAGGAAGAGGCTGTTTTTCTACGTGTAGAAGCAGTATTGAGTGAAGGTTCTACCAAGTGCAGGTTTAGGAGGGTTTGTTGAAGCTCTTCTGCAGATCTGCAGATGTATTTGGAGCCTTGCTGGACAAAATGGATGGAGAATGGAAAACCTCACAGGTAGGTGATACTATGACGTTGTAGCTCCATTAGCTGAGGTTTCAATGCATGTCATTTGGATATGGTTATTTGAGATAGGTCGGCAAACAACTGATAGTTGTGACCTTGAAGAGTTAAGACATTTTTGTCTCTGGCAGCTGCCAAAAGTTGCTCTCTTGTCCGGTAATAATGGAACTTTGCGATTATATTGTGTGGGGGACCATCTGCTTTTTTGGCCGTAAGGGCCCGATGTACTCTGTCCAACTCCAGTCGCTCAATTGGAATAGCTGGTTGAAGTTCTTGAAATAACGTCGTTATGGTGGATTGCAAGTCAACGATTGTTTCAGGAATTCCCCTGATGTGCAGATTGGAACGTCTGGCCCGGTTTTCATAGTCTTCCAATCTAGACTGAAGCATTAAATTGTCTTCCTTAAGATTTTCCATTTCAGCCATATAATCCTGTGTAGTATTTTCAATTTCATCCACTTTAATCTCTAGTGCAGCTGTACAGTTGCCCAGTTCTCTTATCTTCTTAGTGAGGCTGTTAGTTATTTGTTCAGAAGTTTGTTTCAATGTTTTATGTAGCATTCGTTCAAATTGTTTTAAAATAGCTGGGGCTGCAGCGGAGTCCTGTGAAGAGTCTTGTGAGGGAGTATGTTCTAATTCTGATTTAACTGAGGAGTCTGGCTGTGATAATTTTTGCCTGTTAGAGCACACTGAGGCAGTGTATGAGGAGGCGCCATTTTAGCTGTGGCGCGCGCCTGTGTATCTTTTGTGAGGGGATTCTTTATCTTGGAGTGGTTGCCTCCCAGAACCATATTTATCGCCCAAAGTGTAGCACCAGGTTCCCGGGGGCTAGCTGGTGATGGTGGGAGCCTTCGTTATCTGCGGTCTCCAGTGTAACAATGGCTCTTCTCCCCTACGGAGCGGAGCTCTAGCGGTGCATGTCTGCACCGCTAGTTGCCGCACATGCACCCCCGCTCCTCAACAATATCAACTGTATTGCATGGGGAACTCTAATTAAAAATGCTTATATTAAAATTATATTAACACTAAAATACTACAACAATCTGAATATTCCTGGATATGCACTGTTTCAAGGGAACAGGGCTAAAGATGGTGGTTAGGGATGAGCCGAACACCCCCAGTTCGGTTTGCACCAGAACCTACGAACTGACCGAAAGTTCGCGCAAACTTTAGAACCCCATTAAAGTCTATGGGACTCGAATGTTCAAAATCAAAAGTGCTAATTTTATAGGCTAAAATGCAAGTTATTGTCCTAAAAAGGGTTTGGGGACCCGGGTCCTGCCCCAGGGGACATGTATCAATGCAAAAAAAGTTTTAAAAACGGCCGTTTTTTCAGGAGCAGTGATTTTAATGATGCTTAAAGTGAAAAAATAAAAGTGAAATATTCCTTTAAATATCGTACCTGGGGGGTGTCTATAGTATGCCTGTAAAGTGGCGCGTGTTCCTGTGCTTAGAATAGTTTCTGCACAAAATTACATTTTTAAAGGAATAAAAGTCATTTAAAACTGCTTGTGGTTTTAATGCAATGTCGGGTCTGGGCAATATGGATGAAAATCAGTGAGACAAACGGCATGGGTACCCCCCCCAGTCCATTACCAGGCCCTTTGGGTCTTGTATGGATATTAAGGGGAACCCCGCACCCAAATTAAAAAAAGGAAAGGCGTGGGGCCCCCAGGTCCTATATACTCTGAACAGCAGTATACAGGCGGTGCAAACAAGACAGGGACTGTAGGTTTGTTGTTAAGTAGAATCTGTTTGTAATTTTGAACTGGTACATTGTTAAAGTGTAGCTCCAGCCAAAAAATCTATTTTTAAGCTTTTTGGAAAACATAGAGAAGGGTTATCCCCCCTTGTCACATTTGTCACATTTGTTTTGCTGTCAGCCTCCCTTCAGAAGATGTCACCTCACTTTTTGTCCTAATGACAAATGTTTTTTGAAAATGTGGGGTTTTTAGTGAAACAAGGATTGGTGATAAAGCATCAGTGAAGAGGAGCCACGTTTTTCCCATATTAACTCTTACAGGAGAGAACTTCCCTTTCTAGGGGTAGATTTCATCTCACTTCCTGTTGTCTCCTTCTGTTTGCAAGTAGGAGTCATTTGTAAGTTGGATGTTTGAAAGTAGGGACCTGCCCTATATACTCTACAGAAATTGGGGCCTTAGGTGTTGGTGTTGCCACAACACTGTAAGCCCTCACAGTTACTCTTGGTGGGCGCAGGAACGGGCCCTGCTGTGAAATATTAGATCAAGAATTGTAATTACATGCCATTGTTGAACAGGGGCAGAAAAATTGGGCCTTTGGTGGGGGTGGTGGTGCTGGTGCCACAACACTGTAAGTCCTCACAGTTACTCTTGGTAGGCACTGGAACAGGCCCTGCTGTGAAATATTATATCAAGAATTGTAATTACATGCACCTGTTGAACAGGGGCAGAAAAATTGGCCCCTTTGAACAGGGGCAGAAAAATTGGGCCTTAGGCACTGGTGCCACAACACTGCAACCCCTCACAGATGCTATAGTTGGAGCGCAGGAATGAGCCCTGCTGCAAAGTATTGCATCAAAAATTGTAATTACACGCCCCTGTTAAACAGGGGCTGAAAATTTGGGCCTTGGGCACTGGTGCTGGTGCCACAACACTGCAACCTCTCACAGATACTCTAGTTGGAACACAGAAATGAGCCCTGCTGCAAAGTATTTCATCAAAAATTGTAATTATACGCCCCTGTTAAACAGAGGCTGAAAAATTGGGCCTTGGGCACTGGTGCTGGGGCCACAACATTGCAACCCCTCACAGATACTATAGTTGGAGCGCAGGAATGAGCCCTGCTGCAAAGTATTGCATCAAAAATTGTAATTACATGCCCCTGTTAAACAGGGACAGAAAAATTGGGCCTTGGCCACTGGTGGCAGTGCCCAGAACCAAAAATGTTCTTACAAGCTATCAGCATGAAAATTGAGGAGGAAGAGGATTGTCACTCAGCATAACAGGATAGTCACTCAGCATCAGCATAGGCAGTCTTGAAGGAATCTCACATTTAAAAAAAAATCAATCGGTTACATCAGCATCAGGTGCTTGGTAGCTGGTGATCCAAGACTGATTAATTTTTATGAAGGTCAGCCGATCGACCGATTCCAGCCTCCAACTGCACTGAATGTGTGTCCTGAAAGAACGCTGGATGTAGGACAGGCCAGTAGCTCAATTGCATACTGTGCAAGCTCTGGCCAGTGATCCATCCTCAAAACCCAGTAACCCAGAGGATTTTCGGTGGGAAAGGTGTCCAAGTCTGATCTTGCCCCTAGGTAATCCTGCACCATGTGAATCAGACGCTGACGATGGTTGCTGGAACCGATCATACCTTAGGGCTGCAGACTAAAAAATTGTCTGAACGCATTGGTCAGACGGCCACCTTCTCCACCACTCCTTCTGTGACTGACCGAAGCCTCAGCAACATGTTGTCCAGGAAGACCAGGAAATTGTAACCTCCCAGTCTCTGGAAACGCATTGCACAAACCTTTCTGCAGGGCCTCCCAAAGATGTTTCATCCTCTGCTCCCTCTGCAACGGCAAGATAAGGTCTGCAACTTTACCCTTGTAACATGGATCAAGGAGGGTTGCCAGCCAGTAATCATCCCTCCCCTTTATACTTGATACAAGGATCCTTCCGCAGGCTTTGCAAGATCAGGGAGGCCATGCAGCGTAGGCTTGCTGAGGCATTTGGTCCAGAGTCCTCTGGGTCACTAAGGATGACATGATCCGCAGCCACCTCCTCCCAGCCACGTACAAGTCCATAGGTTTCTTTGGACTGTAAATGATCCCTTGAGGACTGCTGCTGATGCTGAGTGCCAGGCTCCACCTCCATGCTGACACAATCCTCCTCCCACCTCATCCTCTTCCTGTGTGATCGGCGGGCACGCAGGAACACTGTCTGGATAAAGGGGGCCTTGAGAGGTAAGGAAGTCCTCCTCTTCCTCCCTCTGTTCTGCCTCAAGTGCCCTGTCCATTGTTCCACGCAGTGTGTGCTCCAACAGGTGGACAAGAGGGACAGTGTCACTGGTGCATGGACTGTCACTGCTCACCATCTTCGTGGCCTCCTCAAATGGTGACAGGACAGTGCATGCATCCCTGATCATATCCCACTGGCGTGGGAAAATAAAACAAAGTCCCCTGACCCTGTCCTGGTGCCATAGTTGCATAAGTACTCATTTATGGCCCTCTGCTGCATGTGCAGCCGCTGCAGCATGGCCAACGTTGAGTTCCACCTGGTGGGCATGTCTCAGATTAGGCGATTCTTGGGCAGGTTAAATTCCTTTTGGAGGTCAGCTAACCGAGCACTGGCATTATATTACCTGCGGAAATGCACAGAGACTTTCCTGGCCTGCCTCAGGATATCCTGTACGCCCGGGTACCTGCCCAAGAACCACTGCACCACCAAGTTAAGGACGTGAGCCAAACAGGGCACAATAGTCAGTTGTGCCTGTCGGAGGGCGGAGAGGAGGTTGGTGCCATTGTCGTAAACCACCATACCTGGCTTAAGCTGGTGTGGCGTCAACCACCTCTGAACCTGCCCCTGCAGAGCTGACAGAATCTCTGCTCCAGTGTGGCTCCTGTCCCCCAAGCACAGCAGCTCAAGCACCGCATGGCATCTTTTTGCCTGCGTGCTTGCGTAGCCCCTTGAACGCCTACGGAGCACTGCTGATTCCGAGGACAAATCAGCACAGGAAGAGGCCATGGAGGAAGAAGAAGAGGAGGGGGTGGAGGAGAGAGGTGTGGCAGAATCACCACTAGTAGAATTTTGGAGGCGTGGTGGCGGAACAACCTCCAACACTATTGCACCCTGTCCTGCATCCTTCCCAGCTGCCAGAAGAGTCACCCAGTGCGCGGCGAAAGAAAGGTAACATCCCTGTTCATGCCTGCTGGACCATGAGTCGGTGGTAATATGCACCTTACCGCTGAACGCCCTGTCCAGCGAGGCCAAGACATTGCCTTCCACATGCTGGTAGAGATCCGGAATCTCCTTCCGTGAGAAAAAGTGGCATTTGGGAACCTGCCACTGAGGAACCGCAAATTCCACAAACTCATGAAAGGGGGCAGAGTCTACCAACTGAAAAGGCAGCAGTTGAAGTGCTAGCAATTTAACCAAGCTAGCATTCAACCGCTGGCCACGTGGATGGCTGGGAGCAAACTTCTTTTGGCGGTGCAGCAGCTGGGGCAGGGAAATTTGCCTGGTACAATCTGTCGTCAGTGTACTGATAGCAGATTGCCCGCAAGTACTTGGCTGTGACACACCTAATTCTACACCTTCATTCCTCTCAGTGCAGGTTTCAGAGAGGACTGAAGGTATAGTGGGGTTGGAGATCCCAACTGCTGAGGAGCTAGGAGAGGCCTGCTTTTTTCTTTGGTGTGGGACTTTTAGGTACGCTTGCCAACGAACTGCATGGCAGGTCGACATATGTCTGTTCAAGCATGTGGTGCCCAAGCGGGTGATGTTTTGGCCATGCGAGATACACTTGAGACATATTTTGCAAATAGCAGCAGTGGGATCTGATGCACTCATCTCAAAAAAGGCCCACACCAAAGAACTTTTGGAATAACGCGCAGAGACAGCAGCGCCCTGCACATGTGGTGCTCTGCGGTGTGATGCAGTTGGTGTGCTGCCCTTAAGCTGGCATCCTGCCTCGTTGTAAATGTGCCTCCTCATCTCTCCTATCAGGCACCCACGTGGAGTCAGTGACCTCATCATCCCCTCCCTCCTCATCACTGGAGCAAAGCTGGCAGTATGCTACAGCTGGGGGAACATGACTGCCAGATTGCTGTCCTTCTTGGGCACCCCCTCTCTCTGGGCTCACGTTACTGCCTTCCTCTAGCTGGGTACCATCATCAGAGCCTTCAAAATGCTGGGCATCCTCCTGAAGTGTGTACCCAACACTGTGGTCAAACAGTTCGGGGGACTCCTCAGGAGGATATGGTGGGGCTAGGGAAGGAGTAACTGACTGCCATTGAGTCGAGGGAAGAGACCGCGTTGGCAGCTGTTTTGCCAGACAAAGTACCCTGAGCCTGGGTGAGAGAGGATGAGGAGGATGAAGATGGCTTGGTCATCCACTCTACCAAGTCTTCCGCATGCTGCGGCTCAACACGGCCAGCTGCCGGAAAAAAGGACAAGCGTGTCCCATGGACACGTGCTGATGAGAATGCACCGTCTCCATGACCAGCACTGTTGCTTCTAGACACAGAGCCTGCTTGCCCTCTTTTACTGGCTTGTGACTGTCTGCCTCTCCTTGTTGGCCTTCCAGACATACTAATGGCCTGCAGTGAGATGTAGCTGCACAAAGCTGGGATGTATATATATACTGATACTGCAGCTAGCAGAATCAACTGCCTGCCTGTAGTATTATTAGTATGAGAACACCAGCAATTGTCTTCAGGTAGCTTTAGGTGCACACTGTGCAGAGGACACAGTACACTAACTGTAAATACTGCAGCTGCCTGCCTGTGATATTAATAGGATCAGAACAACAGCAATTGTCTTCAGGTAGCTTTAGGTGCACACTGTGCAGAGGACTCAGTACACTAACTGTAAATACTGCAGCTGCCTGCCTGTGGTACTAATAGGATCAGAAGAACACCACCAATTTTCTTCAGGTAGCTTTAGGTGCACACTGTGCAGAGGACGCAGTACACTAACTGTAAATACTGAAGCTACCTGCCTATGGTATTAATAGAATCAGAACAACAGCAATTGTCTTCAGGTAGCTTTAGGTGCACACTGTGCAGAGGACGCAGTGCACTAACTGTAAATACTGCAGCTGCCTGCCTGTGGTACTAATAGGATCGGAAGAACACCACCAATTTTCTTCAGGTAGCTTTAGGTGCACACTGTGCAGAGGATGCAGTACACTAACTGTAAATACTGCAGCTGCCTGCCTGTGGTATTAATAGGATCAGAACAACATCAATTTTCTTCAGGTAGCTTTAGGTGCACACTGTGCAGAGGACGCACTACACTAACTGTAAATACTGCAGCTGCTTGCCTGTGTTACTAATAGGATCAGAACAACAGCAATTGTCTTCAGGTAGCTTTAGGTGCACACTGTGCAGAGGACGCAGTGCACTAACTGTAAATACTGCAGCTGCCTGCCTGTGGTACTAATAGGATCGGAAGAACACCACCAATTTTCTTCAGGTAGCTTTAGGTGCACACTGTGCAGAGGATGCAGTACACTAACTGTAAATACTGCAGCTGCCTGCCTGTGGTATTAATAGGATCAGAACAACATCAATTTTCTTCAGGTAGCTTTAGGTGCACACTGTGCAGAGGACGCACTACACTAACTGTAAATACTGCAGCTGCTTGCCTGTGTTACTAATAGGATCAGAACAACAGCAATTGTCTTCAGGTAGCTTTAGGTGCACACTGTGCAGAGGACGCAGTACACTAATGCCCCGTACACACGGTCGAATTTTCTGATGGAAAATGTCCGATCGGAGCATGTTGTCGGAAATTCCGACCGTGTGTGGGCTCCATCAGACATTTTCCATCGGAGAGCAGTCTATAAAATTTTCCGACAACAAAATCCGATCGTGTCAATTCCGACCGTGTGTGGCCTGTTCTGACACACAAAGTGCCACGCGTGCTCAGAAGAAATTCCGAGACGGAACAGCTCGGTCTGGTAAACTTAGCGTTCGCAATGGATACAACACTTTCGTCACGGTGCAATGTTAAAAATGGTTTAATACAGCGCACTCTCTTCTTCTTTATAATGTGAGAAGAATGAAGTAGTTTTGCTGCTCATATTCACACAGACTTCTCACAAACTTCTTTCTTTATTATTTATCGGGATTCCCTCAATATACTTTGATTTGTCACATCTGACAAAAATATATATATTTTTTTTTTTTTTTTAAAGGCATTTTTTTTTTTTTTTTTTTAGGTTTGTATTTATTTGTTTTATTTTATTTTTAGTTTTACTCCAGAATATTTTTGTGTGTGTTTTATGTGTCAAGTTACCACAACACCATTGATATCTTATAATATTTAATCTCAAGGAGATTGTTTGGTGTCCCTTGTTAATTTCACATTGTACTTTAGAAATGTACCTGCCTCCTCACAAACAAACTGTCCTTTTTGAAGGAAAACACACATAGGAGAGTATAATTGAAACCAAAAATCCTTTATTAAGGGCTCAGAACCAAACACTGGAGAAACAGCAGAAATTAGCGAAGCCTTGGACCCCCAGGGCAGACATCAATTCTTTAACATTAAAATTGGTGGCCTGAGGAGTCCATATGTAAGGGAGTGCAGTCTGGTCCAGAAGTCCCAGAGATCCGGAAAGCAGCAGATGACATCTGTGTCCCCAGGCTGTGGTACCACAAGAGGCTGCATCTTTTGCCAGACCAGACTGGACCCAGGGTCATCACTTTCTGGTCTTCTTTCCACGCTTCCTTCCCGGCTGTGGCTCTGCTGTTGGAGATGTGGCAGGAGGAGGAGTAGGACCTGGAGGAGGAGGAGGACTAGTAGGACCTGGAGGAGGAGGAGGAGGAGAAGTAGAAGGACCTGGAGGAGGAGGAGGAGGACCATGTGTGAGGTCAAAAATGTGGGTAGCAGATGTTATTTGGCCCTCAACCCCTTATTGAGAGCTTCCAACATGAATGACTCACACATGAGTTGTTGGCCCTCCTCCAGCCACTGCATTTTACAGGCAATTATGCCAGCAAAGTCCTCCTCCACAGTGTGGGGGGCTGTCAGGGCCTCTGTAGCCTTCCAAAAGAGACCTATGGCAGCCTCCTCTAGGGTACTCCTCTTTCTGCCACTTTCTCTTTGCGGGTGTAGGGGAGGGACCTGCATATCAGGCAGGCTGCTCGGCCCGGCCACCTCCTGGCTGAGACTTCCCTGTGTATGAAAAAGGGACATGGTTTTAGTTTCTGCATCATCAATCCCAAACATAAATTAGTACTCCAAACTAACATCTAGCTAACATCATTGATTGGACAACCTGAACTATTTAGAGGAATGCTATACCTGGCTCAAGCTGGGCTTCTCCACATGTTGCTGCCTGGAAGGCCCAGGTTGGGCGTCAGAAGCCTCAGCTGGGGGGGAAGGAAGCGTGGAAGGAAGACTGGAGAGTGATGACCTGGGTTCAGTCTGGCCTGCCAGAAAATGCAGCCTGTCATAGTACCACATCCTGGGGACATAGATGTCATCTGCTGCTCCGGATCTCTGCAAATCCTGGACCTTCTTGTGCTCCCTTAGATAAGTGCTCCTCAGGCCACAAATTAGGATCTTCAAATAGGTGGTGTCTGCCGTGGGGATCACCTGCTTCACAATTTCCAGCAATTGATCCAGTGCTGCCTTCCTCTTTGTGTGGTTTGGTTTATAATGTGGGTGGTTTATCTGCCACAGACAAGGCAGCTCCCTGAACATGTCAATGAAGATTGCCATAAAGTCGGTATCGTTCAAGATATCCATTTTCACTGCAAGACACAACACAAGACAAACCCTAATGTCAGGCAAAACTCTCCTAATCTAGTTACAATATAGGCCTCAATCTAGAAGCAGTATAGGCCCAAGTTTGGCTCTTACCTTCGTTATCACGATCAGCGCCTCAGATACACCTTCCTCCGCTCACAGATCGTACGTACTACGCACGCGTGTTACGCTTTATACACACTGAGCATGCGTGTAACTCCGCCCGCCCCTGACGTTCTTTCTAGTCTATTCCCCGCCCCTTTTCGTTCGGCGCAGTGGGTGAAGAGCACATGGTGGAGTCAGAGCAGGTGCGTGCTAATTATAGCAACAAGGAGGAGGAGGAAAGCCCAGATCCGGAAACGTCCCGATCCAGGAGGAGACGATTTAAGGCCTCAAATATGTCCTTTGGGGAGATGTTGGAGATGGTCGACATCCTGAAGAAGGCCGACTATGATGGAAAGTATGGACCTTACCCCAACCCCAATATCAGAAAGGCCAAGATCATGGCGAAAGTGGTCAAAAGTCTGCACCGGAATTTCGGGGTACGACGATCAAAAGATCAGCTCAGGAAGCGGTGGTCGGACCTGAAATTAAGAGAGCCCAAGCAGTACAGAAAGATCCGGAGAGTGCTGCAAAAAAGTAAGTAGTTGTGCTGTGTTCCTATTCTTTTTGTCTTTATTACGTTTGTGCCGCTCCATGTGCTTTTCTTAAGTGTTGTACAGTTAAAAAAGGCAACTTTCATGTTCATGGGCCCATTATTCGTTCGTATCAAACATTTTTCTTTCGGCCTATTAAACACCATTGTTTAGGCCATATGCATTTGCCCACATTTTTTAGGGCCTACTTGTATGAAAAATATTTGGTTGTGTAGATGGGTTTGTGACTAGAATTAAATGCAAACTAGATTCTGTGTAAGTAGAGGACACTCAGCAGCTGTTTTCACACCTGGACGCTGGAGCACTAGTGTGGGACATCAGAACACCCTTTTTATTAGGGGGCCCACACAGGTGCTCCAGTGTATACTATAGGGGGGTCTCCATCTGTGAAGCTTGTACAAGACAGGTAAAGTCTTGAAGCTTGACAACGGACAATAAAAATGCTACATCTTGGAACTCTGCCAAAATAGACAATTGTGCCACACTTCCAAGCAATGTTTCATCTTTATATTTCGGCCATCAAATATCTGTGTGCTAATTATACCATTTTTGTTTTACATAGGGGAGAAAAGACTCGGAGGACACCCCTCATCCGAGGAGATCACAGACCCCCCACCTCTGGAAGAAGGGGAAATACCCCCAACCCAAGAAGAGCAGGAGGAGGAAGAAGACGTGGTGGAAATTGGCACCACAACAGGTGAGTGTCTGCGACCACAGACTCAGGTAAGAGATGGATGCCGGCATATTTATAATTCCCTAATTTTTTTGGTTTTCTCTCTTTTTAGGTGATCGTGATGTTGTGGATCCAGGGCATTTCACCTCTGAAAGTGCACAGATCCTGATTGGGGAGATCATGGGGTGTAATTTAGCTTTGGAAAACATCAAGAAAAACATCAATGATGTTATTCAAAAAATAATAACATCATTGATGTTTTGGGGAGAGTTTAAAACCCCTCCAAATCCCTTTGTTTTTTTGTACACTACAATGTTAAAAATGTTTTAGCGTTTTTTAGAAAAGCCAAATTTTGAGGATGCACACAGTGTGCCAACATGTGCTATCTGCCATCATAGGAGATCAATGGACGCGTTTTGGGGGTGCAACCCCTTCCTCAATAATAAACTAGCTGAGAGGAAGGGGTTGCTCCCCCAAAACACGTCCCTTGATCCCCCGTGATGGCAGCTAGCACATGTTGACATTCGTAAATTGGTGTGCATCTTCAAAATTTGGCTTTTCCTGGGGTGACTTCACCCCATCTGAACGCAATATCAAACCCAGTTCCTAAATACTCATGTCTGATATTGCCTTCAAGTTTTACCATATGTGAACTTTGTAAGTTCAAGATTTGTGTCTTTCTTGTTGGTTTTACACATGCCTGATTTACCTTAAATGGACATTTCTATTTTTGATAATGCCACCCCAAAAATTGTTATACAACAAACATGTTGGTTTGTTTTAAAAACCTTTTCTAAATGCACATGTGATTGTGCAGGTATTAAAAAGATTGTTAATCAAGAATATGTGGATTATTGTCTCAACGCTACAACACTTTTGTGGTGATATAATTGATGCTTTCTGTGACAATGGGTGTTATTTCCTAAGGGCAAATCCACTTTGCACTACAAGTGCAGTTTCAGTGCATTTTCAAGTACACTTGTAGTGCAAAGTGTATTTGCCTTTAGTAAATAACAACCAACAGTGCTTTGTATAAGGTTACACAATCACGCCATTTTCAGGACTCACCACATTTCGGTCAGGGTCAGCTAAAACAAACACAAGCAGTAAATGTCACCAAAGATTTGCTTATTTTTTTTTTATTTGATCAAGGTTTCACAAATTGTCTGGCATATTGATGGCCCCCCTACCCGCAAAGAACTCAAGCCGGACATCACGGGCTGGCCATGATTCCAAATGTGTTCTCCACCACCCTTCTGGCTCTAGCCAGCCGGTAATTAAAAACCCTCTGTTCCGGGGTGAGGGTCCTCATCGGGAATGGCCGCATAAGTTGGTCCCCCAGCGCAAATGCTTCATCCGCAGCGAAGACGAATGGGAGTCCTTCCACATTCTCTTCTGGAGGTGGCAAGTCCAAGCTGCCATTCTGGAGATGCCTGTAAAACTCGGTCTGGGCGATGACTCCACCATCAGACATCCGGCCATTCTTCCCCACGTCCACATACAGGAACTCGTAATTAGCCAACACCACCACCAACATCACAATACTATTGAACCCCTTGTAATTATAATAGTACGACCCCGAGTTGGGTGGTGGGATGATGTGGACGTGTTTCCCATCAATTGCTCCTCTGTAGTTAGGAAAATCCCACCGCTTGGAAGGAAACTGTTGAGGAAAACAAAAATAAATTAGTATTTTTGCACAAACATGGAAAGCAGATTAGACACAAACATTCTTGGCCAACATCCAGATAGCATTTATTAAGGGGAATTTTATAACACCGAAGTATAAGGTACACCTATCATATTCCCCCTCCCCCCCTCTCATGGGCCATTTCTAACATTATGGGGGGTGGGGGGGGGGGAATCTTGGACAGGTAACCCTCTCCACTTCATTGAGAGATGAATGCCTAAATAATGGGTATTACTTGGAACAGCCCCTCCTTAGTTACACTATTGGCAGACCACTGGACAGGTAAGAAGTGTCATAATACAAAGATATAAATACACACTGTACACATTTGAGCACATTTGGACATTCTGCTATTACCTAGCAAGATAATAATAGGATACAAAAACTTTAAACAGTACCATTTGAAAGTATTCAGGCAGGCCCTTGCACTACATGCTTTGGGGAATTCATCCATACATATGACCACAAAAGAGGTGGGTATAGTGTGTATGGGTTTGGCAAAGTCAGCAGATAGATGATTGAGGATAGATAGAGAATTGGGATCAGCTGACTTAGCAATTGGGGGGAGGGAGGGTTAAAAATGATTTGGGGACACCACAAAAAAAGCCTCTGGCACTCTGCCTGAATTTAATGCACAAATCAGATTTCTAAACATTTTAGGGGTGTTTGGGGTAAAGCACTACTATGGAGCTGATAAAATACATTGTTAAGTGACTACATGATGTGAATATAGGGCAGGAGACCATGCTGGGGAGGTAAGTGAAGGCAAATATGTATGAAGGAGAAAAAAAAAATTCCAGCATGCATGGAGGACAAAGGGGACATTTACAGCATATTACAATCATGGTAATTAGGGAATGAGGAAAGAAATACAATATATTATCAAACATTAAATACAATAAAATGTAATATTAAAGGATAAAAATCTTACCTTAATATACTCCTTCTGCAGGACCTGGATGATGGCAGAACAGGTCTCTGGGATAATGATACCCAGAGCCTGGGGGGGGGGGTGCCTGTCGAGAACTTCAAGTCCTGCAGGTTTCTCCCTGTCGCCAAGTACCACAGGGTAGCGACGAGCCTCTGCTCCGGAGTGATGGCTTGCCCCATGCAGGTATCCTGCCTGCTTATATAGGGGGTCAGCGAAGCCAACAAACTGTGAAATACGGGGTCCGTCATCCGGAGAAAGTTCCTGAAATCATCAGGATTATTCTCACGGATCTCACGGAGCAAAGGCATATGAGAGAACTGGTCACGCTGAAGCAACCAATTCTTGGTCCATGAACTCCTCCCCAACCTGTTCATGGATTGGACTTGTGTCAAGGTCAGGACCCCAACACCAAGCCCCCACACAGCACGAACTCTACGAGGAGTACGTATACACAACATGGCTAGAAAACGGTCGGCTGCTCAGAACGAAGTAACAGAACACATTGAAGAACAGCAAGGCCTGTGAAGAGCGACCTGAAAAACAGCAACGAACGAACAAGAACACAATGACTAATCCAAGTCACGCGTAGCTTGCTTGCACGCACTGAATAGCAGATACAAACCCACAAGCACAAACTGAACCACAGAAAACGATCTGAAAGCCACGAGTCTGAAAAAGCGCGAATCGTCTCACACCAAACTTTTACTAACACGAGATTAGCAAAAGGAGCCCAAAGGGTGCCGCGCTTGGTTCTGAAATGGCCTTTTCTAGTCTTGTCGTACGTGGTTGACGTCACTGCCTGCCTGTGGTATTAATAGGATCAGAACAACAGCAATTGTCTTCTGGTAGCTTTAGGTGCACACTGTGCAGAGGATGCAGTACACTAACTGTAAATACTGCAGCTGCCTGCCTGTGGTACTAATAGGATCAGAAGAACACCACCAATTTTCTTCAGGTAGCTTTAGGTGCACACTGTGCAGAGGACTCAGTACACTAACTGTAAATACTGTAGCTGCCTGCCTGTGGTATTAATAGGATCAGAACAACAGCAATTGTCTTCAGGTAGCTTTAGGTGTACACTGTGCAGAGGACGCAGTACACTAACTGTAAATACTGCAGCTGCCTGCCTGTGGTACTAATAGGATCAGCAGAACACCACCAATTTTCATCAGGTAGCTTTAAGTGCACACTGTGCAGAGGACACAGTACACGAACTGTAAATACTGTAGCTGCCTATCTGTGGTATTAATAGGATCAGAACAACAGCAATTGTCTTCAGGTAGCTTTAGGTGCCCACTGTGCAGAGATCTTAGTACACTAACTGTAAATATTGCTGCTGTCTGCCTGTGGTACTAATAGGATCAGAAGAACACCACCAATTTTCTTCAGGTAGCTTTAGGTGCACACTGTGCAGAGGACACAGTACACTAACTGTAAATACTGCAGCTGCCTGCCTGTGGTATTAATAGGATCAGAACAACGGCAATTGTCTTCAGGTAGCTTTAGGTGCACACTCTGCAGAGGACGCACTACACTAACTGTAAATACTGCAGCTGCCTGCCTGTGGTACTAATAGAATCAGAAGAACACCACCAATTTTCTTCAGGTAGCTTTAGGTGCACACTGTGCAGAGGACGCACTACACTAACTGTAAATATTGCAGCTGCTTGCCTGTGGTATTAATAGGATCAGAACAACAGCAATTGTCTTCGGGTAGCTTTAGGTGCACACTGTGCAGAGGACGCAGTACACTAACTGTAAATACTGCAGCTGCCTGCCTGTGGTACTAATAGGATCAGCAGAACACCACCAATTTTCTTCAGGTAGCTTTAGGTGCACACTGGGCAGAGGACACAGTACACTAACTGTAAATACTGTAGCTGCCTATCTATGGTATTAATAGGATCAGAACAACAGCAATTGTCTTCAGGTAGCTTTAGGTGCACACTCTGCAGAGGACGCACTACACTAACTGTAAATACTGCAGCTGCCTGTCTGTGGTACTAATAGGATCAGAAGAACACCACCAATTTTCTTCAGGTAGCTTTAGGTGCACACTGTGCAGAGGATGCACTACACTAACTGTAAATACTGCAGCTGCTTGCCTGTGGTATTAATAGGATCAGAACAACAGCAATTGTCTTCGGGTAGCTTTAGGTGCAAACTGTGCAGAGGACGCAGTACACTAACTGTAAATACTGCAGCTGTCTGCCTGTGGTACTAAAAGGATCAGAAGAACACCACCAATTTTCTTCAGGTAGCTTTAGAAGCACACTGTGCAGAGGACGCACTACACTAACTGTAAATACTGCAGCTGCTTGCCTGTGGTGCTAATAGGATTAGAACAACAGCAATTGTCTACAAGTAGCTTTAGGTGCACACTGTGCAGAGGACACAGTACACTAACTGTAAACACTGCAGCTGCCTGCCTGTGGTATTAGTAGGATCAGAACAACAGCAATTGTCTTCGGGTAGCTTCAGGTGCACTCTGTGCAGAGGACGCAGTACACTAACTGTAAATACTGCAGCTGCCTGCCTGTGGTACTAATAGGATCAGAAGAACACCACCAATTTTCTTCAGGTAGCTTTAGGTGCACACTGTGCAGAGGACACAGTACACTAACTGTAAATACTGTAGCTACCTGCCTGTGGTACCGATAGGATCAGAAGGACACCACCAATTTTCTTCAGATAGCTTTAGGTGCACACTGTGCAGAGGACACAGTACACTAACTGTAAATACTGCAGCTGCCTGCCTGTGGTATTAATAAGATCAGAACAACAGCAATTGTCTTCAGGTAGCTTTAGGTGCACACTGTGCAGAGGATGCAGTACACTAACTGTAAATACTGCAGCTGCCCGCCTGTGGTACTAATAGGATCAGAAGAACAACACCAATTTTCTTCAGGTAGCTTTAGGTGCACACTGTGCAGAGGACGCAGTACACTAACTGTAAATACTGTAGCTGCCTGCCTGTGGTACTAATAGGATCAGAAGAACAACACCAATTTTCTTCAGGTAGCTTTAGGTGCACACTGTGCAGAGGACACAGTACACTAACTGTAAATACTGTAGCTGCCTGCCTGTGGTACTAATAGGATCAGAGGAACACCACCAATTTTCTTCAGGTAGCTTTAGGTACACACTGTGCAGAGGACACAGTTTGTTTCCTTTGGCCAAACTATACTAGTGGGGTTGTGTGGAGGGGGGGTTGTTACCTACCTGACACGCACTGACCTACCTGACATATACTGACCTACCTGACACACACTGACCTACCTGACACACACTGACCTACCTGGCTGACATACACTTACCAACCTGACATACACTGACCTATCTGACATACACTGACCTACCTGACACACACTGACCTACCTGTCTGACATATACTGACCTACCTGACATGCACTGACCTTCTTGAAACACACTGACCTATCTGACATGCACTGACCTACCTGGATGACATACACTGACCTACCTGACTGACATACACTGACCTACCTGACTGACATACACTGACCTACCTGAAATACACTGACCTACCTATCTGACATACAATGACCTACATGACATTCACTGAACTACCTGACATACACTGACATACCTGACACACACTGACCTACCTATCTGACATACACTGACCTACCTGACACACACTGACCGACCTATCTGACATACACTGACCTACATGATATACACTGACCATATCTGACACACACTAACCTACCTGACATGCACTGACCTACCTGACACACACTGACCTATCTGACATGCACTGACCTACCTGGCTGTCATAAACTGACCTACCTGGCTGACATACACTGACCTACCTGACATACACTGACCTACCTATCTGACATACACTGACCTACATGACATACACTGACCTACCTGACAAGCACTGACCTACCTATCTGACATACACTGAGCTATCTGGCTGACATACACTGACCTACCTATCTGACATACACTGAGCTATCTGGCTGACATACACTGACCTACCTGACACACACTGACCTACCTGACATGCACTGACCTATCTGACATGCACTGACCTACCTGGCTGACATACACTGACCTACCTAGCTGACATACACAGATCTACCTGGCTGACATACACTGACCTACCTGACACACACTGACCTACCTATCTGACATACACTGACCCACATGACATACACTGACCTACCTGACACACACTGACCTACTTATCTGACATACACTGGCCTACCTAGCTGACATACACTGACCTAGCTGGCTGACATACACTGACCTACCTGACACGCACTGACCTATCTGACATACACTGAGCTATCTGGCTGACATACACTAACCTACTTGACACGCACTGACCTATCTGACATGCACTGGCCTACCTGGCTGACATACACTGACCTACCTGGCTGACATAAACAGATCTACCTGGCTGACATACACTGACCTACCTGACACACACTGACCCACATGACATACACTAACCTATCTGACACACATTGACCTACTTATCTGACATACACTGGCCTACCTAGCTGACAATACACTGACCTACCTGGCTGACATACACTGACCTACCTGACACGCACTGACCTATCTGACATGCACTGACCTACCTGGCTGACATACACTGACCTACATGACATATACTGACCTATCTGACAAGCACTGACCTACCTGACACGCACTGACCTACCTGGCTGACATACACTGTCCTACATGACATACACTGACATACACTGACCTACCTTTCTGACATACACTGACCCACACTGACACACACTGACCTACCTGACCAGACTTCATATGATGTGACCTCCTCCTGCACCTCAGCCATAGTGTGCGGCGCGCCCATCACAGTAGAGTAGACAGCACTCCAGGCAGCCAGAGCAAGAGCCAGAGCCATGACAGGAGAGGAGAGCCGCCTGCCCGAGCGCTGAGCGAGGATCTTCAAAAAGTGACGCGGCACGGCAGTGACATTGTAATTCCCACCTTCTGGAGCCCGTAGCACCTATGATGCATGTCACACATCCCGCGATCCCGGCATTGGTTCAGTGGGACATCCATCATAGGCACAGCAGGCTCCAGAAGGCGGGACCTGCTATGTCACTCGGCCGCACTCGGGGTCAGATCAGTCCCCGCTCAGGCTCGGGGCTAATAATAGAATTGTGAATGCCTGAGACCTGGGGCTTTTTGGGGACCCACTCGGGGCTCCAGCCACCCCTCAGCCCCCCCTCCCGATGCCACTGCTGAAGACCCTAAACTGTTAAACGGTGCTATGCCAGAAGTTCAGAGACAAAAAGAGGACAGGCACTCCATGCACTTAAGATTTTTCCAGGATCCAGCTGCCTGCATAACGTGAGACATTACAGGTGTGACACGTGACTAAAGCTGTAGGGAGTTTCTTTTTTTTAGCTAAACTTCAGCGTTAACAACTTGCCTACCGGACACTTACACCCCCTTCCTGCCTAAGCCATTTTTCAGCTTTCAGCGCTGTCGCACTTTGAATGACAATTAGACAGTCATGCTACACTGTACCCAAACAAATTTTTTATCATTTTCTTCACACAAATAGAACTTTCTTTTGGTGGTATTTAATCACTGCTGGGCTTTTATTTTTTACAAAAAAATATGTTTTTTACTTTTTTTCTGTCAGTAAATTTTGTAACTAAGTAATTTTTCGCCTTCACTGATGTGCGCTGATGAGGCGGCACTGATGGACATTGATAGGCTGAAATGGTGGGCATTGATGAGGTGGCACATATGAGCACTGATGAGGTGGCACTTATGGGCACTGATTAGGTGGCACTGATAAGGAGGCACTAATATGCCGCACTTATGGGCACTGTTAGGTGGCACTGATATGTGGCACTGATGAGCACTGATAGGCGGCACTGATGGGCACTGTTAGGTGGCACTGATGGGCACTAATAGGCGGCACTGATGGGCACTGATAGGCAGCACTGGTGGGCACTGATAGGTGGCATGGATAGGTGGTACTGATGGGCACTGATGGGCATTGATGGGTGTCACTAATGGGCGACACTGATGGGCATTACTGATGGGCATTGATTGACAGCAGTGATGGGCATTGATAGGCAGCACTGATTGCCAGCACTGACTGGCGTCGCTAATGGGCACTGATTGGTGGCACTTATGGGCAGCGGTGGGCACTGATTGCTGCCACTGGTGGGCACTGATAGCTGGCATTGGTGGGCAACGGTGGACACTGATTTGTTACACTATTTTGCAATATTGTAATCAGGGCACTGATGATCAGTGCCCTAATTACATTCCTAGATGTCCCCCTGCGTGGAGATGCCACTGATTGGCTCTCCTCACCACGCACTCTGTCAGTGTGAGGCGAGGAGAGCAGATTAGCGGCACTTCCTTGTTTACATGTGACCGGCTGTGACTGGACACAGCCGATCACATGGTTAAAGAGCCGCGGATGCGGCTCTTTCCAGAGATCGGGGTTGTGCTGTGTCCTAGCAACACGGCGCGGCTGTTCTGGGACGGCGTCATATGATGGTGTCCCAGAACAAGAGCCGCAATGCCACGCCGTCATTTGACGGTGGGCGGGTGGCAAGCAGTTAATCTATCTAAAGTACTGCAAAATCTCTTTCTCTTCGCTGCACAGTTTACCAATTGAATTGTATGAGCTCTTTGTGGTTTATGTTAAAAGTATATCTTTTAAAACGTGTTTTTAACATTGCATGCCCAGTTAGCTTTGTTATTTCTTTCTTAATAAACCATCTTCAAATCTAACAAAGTTTTCATTGCATATTTATGATGTTACATTATATTTTTTTGTAGTGTTATATACTGTATTTTTTAAAATATCTTTCTGTAGATAGACATCTCTTTTTTAACCACACAATTTAGCCTCTGCTATTTTTTCTTTAGACAATGCAGCCAGATGCTTGAAATCAATTGGCATGTATATAAATATTTATGGTTGTGGCCCTAAGACTGAGAAAAATGTGGATCACATAAACACGTGACAAGACTCACAACATAAATAGACCTGAGGTGTGGCTTTTGGTCGTCTGGTAGGTATGGCAAAAAAAGGGGCCATACCCAATGTAACGAGCCCCTTGCTCGCTCGGTTCCACTCTCCCGACACTCCTCTGCTGCTATAGAATCAGATTGCAGATCGCAACATCTGATTGTTTCGGTCATCAGATACTCCTGCTCATATTACTCTAACAATACAGCTGTAACCTAATTAACATGGGCTAATTAACT